>NC_088693.1:4185242-4810242 GCF_028017835.1 Emys orbicularis
TGCACACTGCTGCAGCAATGGAAGGCTCTCGTTCCAAACTTTGAAAAGTCCTTTCCTACCCATCTCACACTAGCCCATGTCCAAGTTTCCTTCCCCCCCCCTTTTCATGTGCGGTTCGTAATAAAACATCTGTTTCTGTTAAGTACTGTTTCCGAGAGTGTCTTTTGGAGGGGATTCTGTCTGAAGGGGGGGAAGGGGTTTGTTACTTGGACAGGACAGTCACCTGTAGCAGGCTACAGAGGCGGGGGCAGGTCCAGCATCAGGACACATACACAGCACAGTCACCAGTTACCCTGGTCAGTCTGGGAGGCGGTTTTCTTGTTCTGGGGTGCGAGGGGGTTGATCTGTGACTTTGTGTCGGGGGAGGGCAGTTAGAGATCCTATGCCGCGGTCCTTATCCTGGATCACAGAGCCACGCAGCAGGGGATCTGTTACCCTCCACCCCCTGCCAGAAAGTCACTTGGCCGACACATACATCCAGTCCCGCCCAGGACTGCTGGCAGGCTGCGTTGAAACAACCAACGCAGCACTGCGGAGCCTGTCATTCCCGGACTTTAGAAGCATCATTTGCATCAAAACAGTAAGCCCGCCCCCCGCCACAGTCTGCGTCCCCGGTTTAAAACATTCCCGCGAAAACAGTAGAAAAGGGAACCTTGTTCATTAACAGAACAGAACAGATTTTATTTGTTGGGAAGGTGGGGAAGGGGGTATGTAACTTGGAAGGATAGTCAACAGTAACTGGGTAAAGAAACGGGGGCAGGTTCAGCATCTGTGTCCACAAAGTAAAAAGTCACTGTAGACCCTGTTCAGTCAGGAACCTGGCTTTCAAAGCCTCCCTGATGCACAGTGCGTCCCGCTGTGATCTTCTAATCGCCCTGCTGTCTGGCTGGACGTAATCAGAAGCCAGGCTATTTGCCTCAACCTCCCACCCTGACATATAGGTCTCCCCCTTGCTCTCACACAAATTGTGGAGCACACAGCAAGCAGCTATCACAATGGGGATATTGGTCTCGCTGAGATCACAGCGAGTGAGTAGGCTTCTCCATCTGCCCTTGAGACGGCCAAAAGCACACTCCACCACCATTCTGCACTTGCTGAGCCGGTAGTTGAATAGTTCTTTCCCTGAGTCCAGTGCGCCAGTGTAGGGCTTCATGAGCCAGGGCATTAGCGGGTATGCAGGGTCCCCGAGGATGACTGTAGGCATCTCCACATCCCCAACAGTTACTTTGTGGTCCGGGAAGTAAATACCTTCCTGCAGCCGTCTACACAGACCAGAGTTCCTGAACACCCTAGCGTCATGAACCTTGCCAGGCCATCCAACGTAGATATTGGTAAAACGTCCCCGATGGTCCACCAGTGCTTGCAGCACCATGGAAAAGTATCCCTTTCTGTTTATGTACTGGCTGGCCTGGTGGTCCGGTCCCAGGATAGGGATGTGAGTCCCATCTATAGCCCCACCGCAGTTTGGGAATCCCATCTCGGCAAAGCCATCTCTGATGAGCTCAACGTTTCCCAGGGTCACTACCTTAGATAGCAGTAGCTTGACGATTGCCCTGGCTACTTGCATAACAGCAACCCCCACGGTAGACTTGCCCACGCCAAACTGGTTAGCGACGGACCGGTAGCTGTCTGGCGTTGCGAGCTTCCAGAGGGCTATGGCCACTCGCTTCTGGACAGTCAGGGCTGCCCGCATCCGGGTGTCCTTTCGCTTCAGGGCAGGGGACAGCAACTCACACAGTTCGAGGAAAGTCCCCTTCCGCATGCGAAAGTTGCGCAGCCACTGGGATTCATCCCAGACCTGCAGCACTATGCGGTCCCACCATTCCGTGCTGGTTTCACGGGCCCAGAATCGCCGTTCAACAGTATCAACAAGACCCAGTGACAGCGAGATGTCCTGGGCGCTGGGTCTCATGTTCTCAGAGAGGTCGGAGCTAGTGTCCGACTTCATGCCGTCACGGTAGTGCCGTAGCCTCCTCTCATGATTGATCTGCAGCTGCCTCTGGTACAGGTGGAGGAGAAGCTGCGAGGCGTTGAGAACTGCCACAACTGCAGCGATGGTCGCAGCGGGATCCATGCTCGCACTGCTGTGGCGTCCGCGCTGTCAGTAATCAGAAAAGCGCGCAAAATTATTTCCCGCCGGCGCTTTCAGGGAGGGAGGGAGGGAGGGAGGGAGGGAGGGCTTGAGTGACGGACGGATGACGACAGGCGCCCAAAAGCACCCTCGACACATTTTTTTACCCAGAAGGCATTTGGGGCTCGACCCAGAATTCCAATGGGCAGGGGGGACTGCGGGAACTGTGGGATAGCTGCCCACAGTGCACCGCTTCCAATGTCGACGCTTGCCCCGTTAGTGTGGACTCACAAAGTCTCACAAAGTCGAATTACTGTCCTTAGTGTGGACACACACGTTCGACTTAGTAATATCAATTCCACATAGTCGAATTAACTAAAATCGAAGTACTCTCGTAGTGTAGACAAGGCCTAAGGTGCCACAAGTACTCCCTGTTCTTTTTGCTGATACAGACTAACAGGCCACTCTGAAACCTAAATGTCAATGTTATACATCTAGGAACAAAGAATGTAGGCCATACTTACACAATAGGAGACTCTATTCTGGAAAAGTGACTCAAACAGATTTGGGGATCCTGGTGACTAATCAGCTGAATGAGAGTTCCCAGTGCAACACTGTGGCCAAAAGGGCTAATACGCTCCTTCAGTGCATAAACAGGAATCTTGAGTAGGAGCAGAGAGGTTATTTTACTTCTGCATTTGGCACTGGTGCAACCGCTGCTGGAATAATATGTCCAGTTCTGGTGTCCACAATTCAACAAGAAGATTGAAAAATTGGAGAGGGTTCAAAGAAGAGCCATGGGAATGATTAAAGGATTAGAAAATCTGCCTTATACTGATAGACTCAAGGAGCTCAATCTATTTAGCTTAATAAAGAGAAGGTTATAGGGTGACTTGATTACAGTCTGTAAGTACCTACATGGGGAACAAATATTTAATAGGGAGAGGTTACTCACCTTGTGTAGTAACTGGAGTTCACTGAGATGTGCCTCCTTGTGGGTGTTCCACATCAGATGCACATGTGCCTTTGATCAGAGATTTTTGGCACCAGGGCCCATGTGTCCCACGCATATGCCCCAGCGTCCCTATGCCCTGCACCGAGGCTATATGGGACTGCGTGGGCAAACCACCCTCAGTTCCTTCTCCACCACAGAGACCCACAAGGGATATCCCACTTAAAGAACTCCAGTTACTGAACAAGGTGAGTAACCTCTCCTTCTTTGAGCAGTGTCCCTGAGGGTGCTCTACTTCAGGTGACACCTTAGCAGTACCACCATTAAGGAGGTGGAAGGTTTGGAGCAGAGTCCAATACAGAAGATTGAGCTGCATTTCCTACAGCAGCGTCTGATCTTGCTGTAGGTATCGAAGCATGATGTTTAGAAAAGGTATAAACGGATGAGCAAGTTGCCGATCTGCAGAGGTCTGCAATTGGTACATCCTTAAGTAAGGCTATAGACATAGACAGTGCTCTTGTGAAATGTGTTATCGCTCTCGAAAGGGATAGAACATGAGTTCTCGAACAAATCTTAACACAACCAGAGATCCATTTTGAGAACCTCTGTTTTGAAATTACCAAACCCTTGTTTGTGTCTGCAATGGATACACATAGTCTAGGAGATGTCCTCCACGGTTTGGTCCTATCTAATTAGAAGGATAATACTTTCCTGACATGTAGGGTTTGTAATAGGGCTTCTTGAGTAGTCCGGTGCAGTTTTGGGGGAAAAGCTGGGAGATGGATGATTTAATATGAAATTCTGATGACGCCTTAAGTAAAAATCTTGGATATGCCTGTAGCGACACTTGCCCTCTGGTGAATACTGTAAATCGGGGGGGGGGGGGGGGGGGTCTGCCATTAAGGCACCTAATTCTCCCACCCTTCAGGCAGAAGTGATTGCTACCAGGAAGGTTGCCTTCAATGATATATCTAATAAAAAACATGTCGCTAGTGGCTTAAACGGGTGTTTCATAAGGCAATTAAGTACTAGGTTCAAGTCCCAGCTCAGAGTAGGGGCTGGTCTACACTGGGGGGGGAGATCCATCTAAGATACGCAACTTCAGCTATGCGAATAGCGTAGCTGAAGTCGAAGTATCTTAGATCGAATGACCTGGGGTCCACACGTCGCGGGATCGACGGCCGCGGCTCCCCCGTCGACTGCACTACCGCCGCTCGCTCTGGTGGAGTTCCGGAGTCGACGGTGAGCGTGTTCGGGGATCGATATATCGCGTCTGAACGAGACGCGATATATCGATCCCGGATAAATCGATTGCTACCCGCCGATGCGGATCTTTGATTTGTAGAGAGATATTCTGTAAACCTCCTAAGTATCTTGCCGTACTTGAGTGAGCAAAGAATGAAAAAAAAACCCTATGTGTGTGTGAAAAGCTGCTATTGCTGCTAAATGAATCCTAATGGGATTCATAGAAAGACCCAATGTTCTTAGTTCCGATAGGTAATCCAATACTCTGGGGAACGGAGTCAGCAAAATTGGACCACGGTTACACCAAAGATATCATATCCATTTCTGGAGGTAAGTATTTCTTATAGATTCTTTTCTACTATTTAATAAAACGCATTGTACCTCTGACGAACAGGATCTCTCTACTTTTGAGAACCATCAAAGAACCATGCTTGGAGCCTCAGAATTTGCAGGTTGGGGTGAAACGTTCAACCAGCATCCTGTGTCAGTAGACGAGGACTAATCAGAAACCTCCACAAAGGGCAAGAGTGAGCCACTAGACGTGTCTGGGCCACATTGGTGCCATCAATATGATTCTGGCTGGATATCTTGTTTGGAGCCTTTAACAGTAATGGTGTCAGTGGCTACACATAGAGAAGTCTTTTCATCCGTGAGATGAGGAATGCAACTCCTATAGATTGGGAATCGAGCACCCCTCTGGAGCAATGCCTGATGCCCTTCTCTGCTTCAGAATATCCCTTGTGGGTCTCTGTGGTGGTGAAGGAACTGTGGGTGGTTTGCCCACGCAGCCCCATATAGCCTCGGTGCAGGGCATAGGGATACTGGGGCATATGCGTGGGACAAATGGGCCCTGGTGCCAAAAATCTCTGATCAAAGGCATATTCTCTGTCAGTCACTGTATCCAGGAAAATTCCTATGAAATCTAGACTCTGTAGTGGAGTCAAAATGAACTTTCTGAGATTGATTTGATGGCCCAGGCTGTGAAACAGGGAACATGTGATCTTTACTGATGTCCGCACTTCCTGATACAATCTGCCCCGATCAACCAATCGTCTAGCTATGGGGAAACAATTATATCCAAACAACATAGGTGAGAGGAAACTACTGCCAGAGTATTTGAAAATACCCTCAGTGCTAAAGATAGGCCAAAAGGGAGCACCTTGTATTGGTAATGCTCGTTGTTTATCAGGAAATGAAGAAACCTCTTGTGTGAAGAGTGAAGAGTGACATAAAAATATGCATCTTGTAGGTCAAGAGTCACAAGCCAATCTCCTACTTCTAATGAAGAAATTATTGCTGCCAGGGTCACCATCATGAACGTTTGTTGCTTTACATATTTGTTTAGAGATCTGAAGTCTAAAACTGGCCTCCACCTCCATTCTCTTTGGGAATCAGGAAGTAATTTGAATAGAATCCCCTTCTCCTGTGTTGCAGAGGAAGTGGTTCTGTTGCTGCTAAATGTAGAAAAGAGGTCACTGTCTTGCTTTAGCAATTAATTGTGAGAGGGATTCCTGAGGAGGGACAGGAAGGGGGAATGGGTAGGTGGGCTGGACTTGAAATGAATAGCATAACCAGATGTTATGGCTTCCAAAACCCTTTTGTCCAATGTTATATGCTCTCATGCATCCTGAAAACGGGAGAGGCAGCACCAGAAAGGAGGGAGAGAGGTGAGATGTTGCAGCTGTAAGACCTTGCTGGTTGGATGGTTGAGACTCTTGACCAAGCTATCAAAACTGTCACTTGGAGGACATGGATGGCTCAGAAAATGTAGCTAAAGGTGGTGGGGGTTTTTTTTTTTTGTTTGTTTGTTTTTTTTTTGAGTATCTTGGTCTTTTGGGTCTACAATATGTAAAATATGGGGTTGGGCATGCTCTTTGTGCAGTATGAGACCTACTAAATCTCCTCACATTTATACAAGTATAAATCCTAGGAATCACAGTGTGGCTCTTGAGTCCTTTAAAGTGTGGAGAGATGTATCCATCGAGTCTGCAAAGAGCTTACGACCGCCAAAGGTGAGGTCTTCAACATGAGAACAGCCTCAGGACAGGAGAGGCACCTTTTGAATCCTAGGGAACCCGGCATTCCCAAGCAAAACTAATGAAATTTTAACCCTAGAAGGGGTTAATTATATAACTCTCTCTACAAATAAAAAGGTTTTGGTTTTTTTTAAGAAACAAATTAAAAACAAAGGGAATAATTGTTCCAACAACTATAGCACTATAAGGTAAGTACCTATATGTTAGCTATCTGAGAAAAAGCTAAATTGTAGAGAACGGGCACATAGTAGACTCCATCTTGGGCCCAAGGAGGTTGAGAAAAAACTGAGGGCAGTCTCGGCACTGGGCACAAGGATGTGTGGTCACATGCACAGGCTGAACGGGCACTGCTACCAAAAATTCCCGATGAAAGGCACAGGTGCACCGGAAGTGGAGCGCCCACAGGGCGACTACTCGAAGAAAAACGGGCTCTTCAATCTAGCAGCGAAAAGTATAACATGATCCAATGGCTAGACAAATTCAGACTGGAAACAAGGACTAAATTTTTAACAGACAGTAATTAATCATTCGAACAATTTACCAAGGGTTGTGGTGGATTCTCCATCACTGACAACTGGAGGTTATTCTAAAAGTTATGCTCTAGGAAATATTTTGTAGCAGTCCTATGGCCTGTGTTATACAAGAAATCAGATACATGATCACAGTGGTTCATTCTGGCCTTGGAATCTATGCGGATAGGGCTTGTCTACACAGGGAAATCCACCAGAGTAGCTCCCTGTGTGGATGTTCTTATTAAAGATAACTTTATCCAGAGTAATTATGTTACTTTTGAAGTAATTATTTCAGAATAAGAGCATCCATTTGTGGAGCTATTTCAGTCTACAGACGCTCCTCAGGTTACACAGACCCGATTTATGCAAATCCGGACTTATGGAAAAAGTTCCATAAGCTTTTTTGGGGGGGAGGGGGGTCGCGTAATTGTCGGGTATACATTCCAAAAATTCCCGATGAAAGGCACAGGTGCACTGGAAGTGGAGCACCCACTGTATTTCCTCATGTGGATGCTCTTATTATCTTATTCTGGGATAATTACTTCAAAACTGGCATAATTACTCTGGAATAAAGGTGGCTTTAATTCTGGAATAGAGAGTCCACACCAGGAAGTTAATCCGCCACAGATAGAGTGGAATAGTCTATTCTGCTATAGCTATGTGGGTCAATTTCCCCAGGCAGAAAAGCACTTAAGGGTGGTGGGGGTGGGGTATCTTTGCAGTCCTGATAGCTCTCAAGAAAGAGGATCTGAGTAAGTGGCAAGTGAGGGCTCTCTCGGGAACAGCCCTTTAACTGGGCTCCAGATGTTGCAGAGCCAGTGCTTATGTGGAGGTGGGGAGGCCTCTTTAAAAAAAGGGGGTTGGAGGGGGAAATGAGAAACAGTAAACTATATCCTGGTTTTGTTCAGAGCACAAGAGAGTCATTCATCATTTTTCTCTAAGCACAAGGAGTGTTCTCACCTCCCCCTCAACCCTAAATCTCTCGCCACCAGAAAAAGGCTCACATTAGTGAAACAAAAAAGACTCACAGCAAGGAAGTAAAAACTCACAAGCTGCTGCAAAGAGCTTGAACACAAAGGGCCAAATTCTGAGCCAGTGTAAGTGGGTGCCAGCCCCGTGGAAGTGCGTGAGCCAAACTCAGTGGTGGCGTAAGTGGTAAGTCAGAAAACCAGCATGAGCAGTGCAGGAGCCTAATTTCCACCAACTTGAATTCTTTGAGATGCAAAACAAGTGTAATTTACATGCTGCGGAGATAGAAAGGGGGGAGAATGCAGCAGGAAAAGACACGAACAGGAGGGGGTAAGATAAACAGTCTTGGCAGAATAGGATTTTTATCATTTCAACTGATAATACTGATGTTTATTTTTAAACACTGTTTTGATTTTTATCGATTTAAACATTCACTGTTGTGTGAAATTATGGGTTTTAAGCATTTTTTTCATTTTTATCCATTTAAATTTTCAGTTGTAAGAAACTGGGGGGCAGCATTTTCTGACTTGGCCCATCTGTAAATTTTGTTTATTATTAATGGAAATATTTTTCATCTGTTTGTATGTGCATATTGAAATTGACGTTTACCGACATATACCAATAAAAATCGAATCCTTCCAAACCTAAAGATAAAGCATCTCCTCCTTCTTCCCTCTATACAAAGTGCATTTGCAATTAGCTGACTCGCCAGCTCTGGAAACTTTCCCTTCAAAATCCATTACCAGTCAAGCCTTCTGGGTTTCAGTACAAACAGACGGTTCATGGAGAAATTTCAGAACTTGAACTGATCCATGTGGTTTTGATGCACATCCACCAAATTCATGCTTCTGTGTGGACTGCATGGAAATCTGGGGGAAACTTAAACGTGCTGAATTAATTTGGGAGTTTGAACCCAATCTCTGAGGGGTGCAAACTCCTACATATCTAAACCACAGAAAAAGTTCAGACAAACTCATGCAAAATTATATGGCAGGGCTTTGTTTAGTAGTCTCTGATATCACTGGTCTACAATTTTTGAGAAGTCGTCTGCTTCAGAGATAAAATGTGCTATTTATTATGTATTTTGATGTGCTGAATTCAAATATGACAATTAAAACAACTGATTGGCTACTGTTTCTAAGATATTTAAGTTTTTACATTTTATGTCTATGTATATTGTGTAGATAGTAGAGTTTTAAACATAAATTGTAAACCTAGGTCTTTTCATGTGTTTATGGTTGCTTTACATGATAATATTTCACCTGTCCTGTTTATGTAACACTTTAAAAATCAGCAAAAGGGTTATATAAATAAAATTTATTATGAAACAAAAGGCAAAAAACTATTATGTACATAGTTTAGTCCTATTCAGTGTCTACTCGGCGCTTCTTGGCTTGTCTCTTGTATTCATTAAATGGAGCATCTCTTGTCACTGTCCAGCAATAGTCTGCAAGCATTGATGGGCTCCATTTGCCCTGATAGCGTTTCTCCATTGTTGCAATGTCCTGGTGAAATCGCTCGTCGTGCTCATCGCTCACTGCTCTGCAGTTCGGTGGAAAAAAATCTAGATGAGAGTGCAAAAAATGTATCTTTAGTGACATGTTGCAACCAAGGCTTTTGTATGCCTTGAGGAGGTTTTCCACCAACAACCTGTAGTTGTCTGCCTTGTTGTTTCCGAGAAAATTTATTGCCACTAACTGGAAGGCTTTCCAGGCCGTCTTTTCCTTGCCACGCAGTGCATGGTCAAATGCATCATCTCGAAGAAGTTCATGAATCTGAGGACCAACAAAGACACCTTCCTTTATCTTAGCTTCACTTAACCTTGGAAATTTTCCACGGAGGTACTTGAAAGCTGCTTGTGTTTTGTCAATGGCCTTGACAAAGTTCTTCATCAGACCCAGCTTGATGTGTAAGGGTGGTAACAAAATCTTCCTTGATTCAACAAGTGGTGGATGCTGAACACTTTTCCTCCCAGGCTCCAATGACTGTCGGAGTGGCCAATCTTTCTTGATGTAGTGGGAATCTCTTGCACGACTATCCCATTCGCAGAGAAAACAGCAGTACTTTGTGTATTGCAGACCAAGCAAGAGAGCAACAACCTTCAAATCGCCACAAAGCTGCCACTGATGTTGGTCATAGTTTATGCACCTCAAAAGTTGTTTCATGTTGTCATAGGTTTCCTTCATATGGACTGCATGACCAACTGGAATTGATGGCAAAACATTGACATTATGCAGTAAAACAGCTTTAAGACTCGTCTTCGATGAATCAATGAACAGTCTCCACTCATCTGGATCGTGAACGATGTTGAGGGCTGCCATCACACCGTCGATGTTGTTGCAGGCTACAAGATCACCTTCCATGAAGAAGAATGGGACAAGATCCTTTTGACGGTCACGGAACATGGAAACCCTAACATCACCTGCCAGGAGATTCCACTGCTGTAGTCTGGAGCCCAACAGCTCTGCCTTACTCTTGGGAAGTTCCAAATCCCTGACAAAGTCATTCAGTTCACCTTGTGTTATGAGGTGTGGTTCAGAGGAGGAGGATGGGAGAAAATGTGGGTCCTGTGACATTGATGGTTCAGGACCAGAAGTTTCATCCTCTTCCTCTTCCTCGTCTGACTCAAGTGAGAATGATTCTGGTGCATCAGGAACCGGCAGTCCTTCTCCGTGGGGTACTGGGCGTATAGCTGATGGAATGTTTGGATAATGCACAGTCCACTTTTTCTTCTTTGACACACCTTTCCCAACTGGAGGCACCATGCAGAAGTAACAATTGCTGGTTTGATCTGTTGGCTCTCTCCAAATCATTGGCACTGCAAAAGGCCTAGATTTCCTTTTCCTGTTCAACCACTGGCGAAGATTTGTTGCACAAGTCTTGCAGCATATGTGTGGGGCCCACCTCTTGTCCTGATCTCCAATTTTGCAGCCAAAATAAAGGTGATAGGCTTTCTTAACCATAGTGGTTATACTGCGCTTTTGTGATGCAAAAGTCACTTCACCACAAACATAGCAGAAGTTATCTGCACTGTTCACACAAGTACGAGGCATCTCTGCTCACTTTGGCTAAACAGAAATGTGTCCCTTTGCAAAATCAAACACTGACAAATAAGAGAGCACGACACTGTAGGATTTCTAGAGCTGATATAGGGCAATTTGTTCAGCAGAGTGATGTAAGCTTCGTTATGATTGCATCATCCGTGACTTCTAGGAATAACATGATGCAATTCATATCATGTATGACGCAATACCAGCTTCAGATTGCATCATTCATTGTTTTGCCTAAAAAGCAAGTACTGTCCAAACCCAGTCATAGATTTATTCATAGATCCAGTCAAAGATGTATTTTAGTCATTTCTGGTTTATTGAGATCCCTTCCCTTTATAACTCACTTATCCTCCGCCATTCCCAAGTCAAGGGTCGTATATACTGACCCAGTAGCATATCTTGAAAACTAGAGCCAATCAACAATTTTAAGCATCATTTTCGTTCTCAGTGACCCAGAATTAGTAAAGTTTGACGACATTTATTTCAGAAGCATTTTGGCTGTAGAGCAGTGATTCATAAATAAAGACATGGGCTCAAAGGCTACCCTGTACTACCACCAAATTTGGAGGGGAGCAAACTGTGGCAAGCCTGGACAAACCCACAGCAGGAGGGGGAAAGCCCCTCTGCCCACCAGCAAGGCTCTCCGTGTGGGAGGAACTGAGAGGCTACTATGGTGCGGCTGGAGGCTATGGAGCAGCTGCTCTGGATAGCACGCTCCGCTTGATTCCTGTTGGTCAGGTCACCAGTAACTTCCTTCCACGTCTGTAAACCTTCTGCCCTCACTGTCTGAATGGGGGTTCTAGAAACACGTACTTGACAGCAGGGAGCCATGCCACCATGGGGGCCAGGCACCCCAGTGAGCTACACAGAGGCACTGAGCTTCCACACAAATAATCCTGCTCCCTGCAAGTGTCCGGAAATCAGCTGATTTAGGAGAAACACGCTGTGACGTTGTGCAGTCTATATGGTTTTATAAAAACATGATAATAAGTGAATATAATGTAACTGGGATCGTTTTATAAAGATTTGATAATAAGTGAATATAATGCAACTGGGATATGCTTCGTGCAAAAGGTCTCTTGTAAGGTATCATTACAAAGCTCATAATCTACTGAGTATGATCATCCTATTTGTAGAAATGTACCACTCTTGGATCTAAAACTAGAAATATAAAACATAACTCTGAGGCCCTATTGTAATTATGTAAAGTGTGGGCCATTAATGATGGTTTGGAATCTTGATGACTCCCATTAACAAGGACCATTGTCTGCAGACGGTTGTGTTTACCTGTTAGTCTCCCTGTATATGTGTGTGCTGGCAAGTGGGCAATGAAGTCTTGCAGTGACATGTGACCATGTCACCTGAACTGGAATCCATCTTTAACCTGGTGCTTTTCCAGTGAGGGGGGGTGGAAACCCAGAGGGACAAAGGGTTCCCGCCTTATGCAAAAGATATATAAAGGTGTGGAAGAGAACAAAGGAGGAGAGGAGCCATCATGAAGAATCCCCTAGCTATCACCTGAGCTGGAACAAGAGCTGTACCAGGGGAAAGAATTGTGCCCAGGCCTGGAAGGTGTCCAGTCTGAGAAAAAACTTACTGAATCTCTGAAGGTGAGATTATCTGTATTTAGCTTGATTAGACATAGATTTGCGCATTTTATTTTATTTTGCTTGGTGACTTACTTTGTTCTGTCTGTTACTACTTGGAACCACTTAAATCCTATTTTCTGTATTTAATAAAATCACTTTTTATTTAGTAATTTACTCAGAGTATGTATTAATACTTGGGGGAGCAAACAACTGTGCATATCTCTCTATCAGTGTTATAGAGGGCAAACAATTTATGAGTTTGCCCTGCATAAGCTTTATGCAGGGTAAAACTGATTTATTTGGGTTTAGACCCCATTGGGAGTTGGGCATCTGAGTGCTAAAGACAAGCACACTTCTGTGAGCTGTTTTCAGGTAAACCTGCAGCTTTGGGGCAAGTGATTCAGACCCTGGGTCTGTGTTGGAGCAGACGGGAGTGTCTGACTCAGCAAGACAGGGTGCTGGAGTTCTGAGCTGGCAGGGAAAACAGGAACAGGGGTAGTCTTGGTACATTGGGTGGCAGCTCCCAAGGGGGTTTCTGTGATCCAACCCGTCACACACGCGTCCACACCTGTTCTGTCCCCTTCCTCCCCACTTTGTCATCACAGTTTGGAAACATGTACATAGGGCAGCATGTTTCAGAGTGGTAGCCGTGTTAGTCTGTATCAGCAAAAAGAATGAGGAGTCCTTGTGGCACCTTAGAGACTAACACATTTATTTGAGCTAAAGCTTTCGTGGGCTAAAGCCCACTTCATCGGATGCATGCAGTGGAAAATACAGTAGGAAGATAGATAGATAGATATACACACACACACACACACACACACACACACACACACACCCCTCTACCCCAATATAACGCTGTCCTCGGGAGCCAAAAAATCTTACTGCGTTATAGGTGAAACTGTGTTATATCGAACTTGCTTTGATCCGCCAGAGTGCGCAGCCCCGCCCCCTTGGAGCACTGCTTAACCACGTTATATCCGAATTCATGTTATATCGGGGTAGAGGTGTGTGTATATATAGCTATAGATATCTTCCTACTGTATTTTCCACTGCATGCATCCGATGAAGTGGGTTGTAGCCCACGAAAGCTTATGCTCAAATAAATTTGTTAGTCTCTAAGGTGCCATAGGGTAGCATGTGGCCTATAACAGTTTGCATGTCCTGCCTCAACAGTATTTTGCTCTCTCTGCAGCCACCTGAAATTCTTTTTATTGCTCATTCATAAAGGAAGGGAGCTGTAACTAAAAGATACATGTAGCTGTAGTGAGGCAAAGTGGTTCTCCTCAAATGCTCTCAAGTGAGCGCTGAAAGCTGTGAACAGTGAAAACACTTTGAACAAGTCTTTAGAAACAAGCGCGCATTTGTAGGATAACCACCCCTGTGTGAAAATCTCAGAGTACCTGTGTGCAGCTGGAGTGAGAACTGGTTTTACTAGATGGATAGAGACCGAGACCTGCCATTTAACCAAGGTCTCAACACAAGAGTTATACACTCCTCTTATCCACACCCATACTCTCCATCCTTTTGCTGGTTTTTAAAGTCAGGGCAAGTTTCTTGGTGTGCGGGGTCACGCCTCAAGCAAACAGAGCACACTGAACCTGACCCTTCCCCCCTCAGGATAGCCATGAAGTCCTGCTTTCTCAGAAGGCAGAACAACAAGTTTGAGCAGGTCTTCAGTGAGTGAGGCTGGTCTGAATCATCATGTCAGAGATTTACAGAAAACATATAGAGTAATTCTGCATGCAAAGTCAGAGAGGAAAGGTAAAGTGAACAGAAAATGTGACACAGGGAAAGAAAGAAAGAAACAAAAACAAAGAAACAAAGAAAGAGCAATAGAGTAAAAATAACATAGCAACTTGTAAAGAAGAAAATAACACCATGGACAAAAGCAAGTGAAGGGGGAAAAGGACAGAGATAAAGAGATATAAAAAGCAGCAAAGAAAACCATAAGTTTAATGTGTATTAGATCAGGACATACAGTAGAACCTCGGAGTTACAAACACCTCGGCAATAGAGATTGTTCATAACTCTGAACAAAACGTTATGGTCGGTCTTTTAAAAGTTTACAACTGAACATTGACTTAATACAGCTTTGAAACTTTACTATGCAGAAGAAAAATGCTGCTTTCCCTTTTTTTAAAATTAGGTTACATTTAACACAGTACTGTACCGTTTTGGGGTTTGTTTTGGGGGAAGGGGGTTTCGTTTTATGTTTCTGCTGCTGCCTGATTGCGTACTTCCGGTTCCAAATGAGGTGTGTGGTGGATGGGTCAGTTTGTAACTCTGGTGTTCATAACTCTGAGGTTCTACTGTACAGGGTACCTTTACACTGTATTTTAAAATCCACAGCAGTGTGTCTCAGAGCCCAGATCTATAGGCTCAGGCTTGTGCGAGGGCACTAAAAACAGCACCTACATTGAAAAGTATAATCGATAACAAAAAATCATTATTTCAGTGCAACAAAACCAATATAATGCAGAACTCTGCATCTCAAACAGTAGACAGCAGCATTGAGCAGTCACAATTGAATCTCATTTGATACTGTCAAAACTTCTGAATCCTTTATCTAAAGAGTTTTTAAATCCAAAATAGGAGCCTATTTCAACAAGACCATTACAATAGCTTATTCCAGCTGTTTGGTGATGCACATCTCTTATGGTGTAATTTAGATAGTAGTGAAAGGACCAATAGGTCACAAACACTACCACAGAACAATGGGGTCACTTAGCATGGTATCAGTCCTACACAAGGATAATTTTGCTGAGAGGAAGCAAGGAAGGTGTATAATTAAAATACAAAAGGGTTACGCACAGCTGATATTCTAGAGAGAGAGAGAGAGAGAGAGAGAGAGAGAGAGAAGTGAAGATGTAAAAAAAAATACAGTCTTGGTTAAACATTTATAGGAGCTCCCTCGCATTTTAACACTGAGCTGTTTTTGAGGTCAGCTGGAACATTTTAGCTCTGCTAGAACAGACTAGTTTCACGGGAAAGAATTCCATAGTTAAACACAAACACACCTTGGAGCTGAGAATTCAAAACTATCCAAGTTGATAACACAGGGGAATAACAGACTGGACTGGTGCTATTTTCCTCCAGTTACAGCTCAGCTAATCAGTTTCTCATTCTCTTGCCACGCCTACTGCACCGAAAGCACAAACAGGAAGATAGGAGAGCACCGCAGGTGCAGACAGTTTTGTTTGGGAGTCTTAGAACAAAGTCACATGTCGTGGGGGTGAAAGAGTAGAGATTGGCTCATACACAAAGAGCTAGGCTGCTGCACAAGCAGCAGGTCAGACTTTCCAGGAGACCAATGTCAAGGTAGTTAGTATGCTAGGTTACTGTGGGGCCACCTCAGAAGCGTTAGGAGGTTTGGTTACGCACAAATCTTTTTGGGTGCTCACCCTGCAGTCAGGAAAACTCGACTGGAAATCTTATAGGAACAGTCTTTTGTCTGGTGTTATGTCTCCAGCTAGTAGGATCTCCCTGAATTGAAGCCCAGAGACCCAATAGTGAGATACATAATTATGTCTTTTATTGATCATATCTGCACTGTGTGGGCATTCACACAACATGGACTAAATTCCCTAAATCCTGCCTCGGCATGCACTGAGCTCCATGTAAAGTGATGTATTCTCTGGAAGGCAGTCTCTTTTGTTGTTCTAAAGTCCTTGTAAAGTATTTCCAAGGAGATTCCCTGGAATGATAAAGCTGAGAGCAAGTGATATATTCTTCTAAACATCCTGAAGAGAGACAGAGCAGACAAAAACAGAGGAAGGTGAAGGAAATCAAACTAATTGGGACTAAAAGAGACTTTCATACTCTGGGAGAAATTTACAAATGGATTCATCTTAGAACAGACCCATTATTTCACTTTCATTTTTCATTATTTTTCTGGGTGCATTTTGCTAATGATTGAAGATTTACATTTCACCCCTTCCTCAGCTCAGCGGGTCTCCCTACTAGATCTCACAGTGAGGTCATGGAGCGTAGTTTTGAAAGGGGCTGAGAACACACCACATTCATTAAACTCAACAGGAGCTACAAGTGCTCCGCCCCTCCTTGGCTCAGGCCCATAATACTGACCTTGGTGCATCACCTTCACTTCCAGAGCAGACAGACATATCACAAACACAGGTTTTAACGTCATTGCTGGATTCGGAAGAAGGGGAAGCTGGGCTCAAATGGAGAAAACTCCTGTCCAAACACAAGTATCTGAAGTAATAATAGCATAGCAAACACTGAAATAGATGGGCCAAGCAAGCTGCATTTTGCATAATACTCCTTAATATAATGCAAATTCCAAAAGAAAGTGTTTGAGAGACAAGGCAGGTGAGATAATATCTTTTACTGGATATTACCTCACCCACCTTGTCTTTCTAATATCCTGAGACTGACATGGCTACAGTTCCACTGCATAAAAGAAAGTTTTGCCATTTCTAAAAAGAGATTGAAATCTAATCAAACTAAATATGTAAAGAGCATCTGTTCATAATGCTGAGCAACAGTGTACAGGGTTAGATGTGCACAGACTTACAATGTAATATAATAGTCAAATTGTCGCTTTAGTAGCCCATGACTATTCAGCCTAACGCTATGACTTCAAATGGCTAAAGTCTCATGGCTCCTGTTTTTATTGCATTCCATTTACTAAGACTAATATACTAAGCACTTACCAGCCTTTCTTCTGAGGATTTCAAAGTACTTTACAAACGTTGATGACACCCCTGGAAGATGGAGCATTTCTGTAACCCCTTGCCTATCTCCTGGTTGGGAAGTGGCAGATGTTTTAACAGTACACAACAATACTGCACAACAGCTACGGAACTGAATGCCATATCAACCTGAAACTGCAGGAGGAATTTAGGAAGGCAGGACAGCATTGCTTGACCTGGGATTTGGCCAGATCACTGGGAACTAAAACCTCTGTGGGACATGCCATGGAATCTTTAAGAGCAACTTCTGGTCAGGACTTTTGTTTTAGGTCTTATTTGAAAACGTGACTAACATCCAAGGTTAGCAGTAGGGAAAGCTTCTGGTTTAATGTGTCTGTGCGCCCTGGATTTCCTTTTACAAACCATTTAGATACCAATCAGTATTTTTAACACCATTTGGATTTTTCTATGTAATTTGTTCAATGTTTCAGGCAACACTAGAGCAACAGAAAGGATGTTCACCATAAAAAAATTAAGCAGCTCATAAGAACTATATTATCAAAGTAGCTAAAGCTTCGTCACCTGTGAAAAACTGCCAGTACTGACCATTAATCTTGCTTGGGTCAATAGCAAGTTTCCCACAGATTTCAGTGGTGCAAGAACAGGCTCCAAATAGATTGTATGTGCAGTGACCGTGCAGACTATCAGAGGTGCCATTACTTGCTCAACATCAATTAACAAAGCCTTACATGTTTTCAAATGTGTCACTGAGACACCATCATGACTCTTGAGACAATATCATCATGAAGCGCCATGTTAATCCATGTTCTCTCATTGATTCCAGATTAAATGTGCTCAGTTTAAAGAAAAAATATGTTTTTCACTGACTCAGTCCTACCAACTAAGCCGGAGTCAAGCAGAGTTTTTTTTTCTTTCGCACAAAACATCACTGGCATTAAAGGTTCTTCAGACCAAATTGTGCCTTCACTAATGCCTGTGCAATCTGATTGTCTTCCGTTTATCCTCTCAGTGACACCATCATTGCCAGGAGACGCGGGAGATGGATTGGCCATGTGCTTCAGATGGAAACTGATTCCATGACCAGAGTAGCAATAAGATGGACAACTGAAGGCAAGCGAAAATGAGGCCGCCCGAAAACAAGATGGCAAAGAGCTGTGGAAGATGAGCTGAAAAACCTGGGGCACAGCTGGGAAACCACTGAAAGACTGGCTAGAAACAGACAGGAGTGGAGGAGCTTTGTCACTGCCCTAAACGCCAGAGGTGTAACGGGAACATCATGATGACGACGACACCTGTACAATTCCTTGCCACCAATATATTTGAACATGTGTAAATGACTGGCCCTTGAGCTGGAATGTGGCATATTCTCTTGATAGTGCACCAGAAGGAATAAACTCCATCTTACTCCCTCTTAGCTGTGCAGAGTCTGCAGAGCTAACAGGAGTAAAATGCTGTAAACACTTTATTTTAGTTACTAAAATCAGCAAAAATGGCTCTGAACACACACAGGGAGCAGGTCTGTTAAGTAAGAAAGTCATGTTTTACCCGTGATCTATGCAGGGTATTTGTAAGCATGTTGGTCCCAGGATATTAGAGAGACAAGGCGGGTGAGGTAATATATTTTATTGGACTCGAAGAAGAGCGCTGTGTAAGCTCAAAATCTTGTCTCTCTCTCTCTGTCTCACACACACCCCAACAGAAGTTGGTCCAATAAAAAGATATTGCCTCACCTACCTTGTCTCGCTAATATTTTACACTGTCACTTTTCTGAGATGAACAGCACTTTAACTTCCACTTGGACAGTGTTAGTTTAATGGGTTAGCCTAAAGATCCAACATTAAAGCACCTACCTCCATCCTTCTCTGCGAGCACTGGTATGACCCTGTCCTGGTATGGACTAGAAGCCAAGACCTTTTGACCCAAAAGAGGCGAGTACTACCAACAAAGCCACATGGACACCTGTAACAGTGACTACAGAACAAAGTAACCCTCCTTTCCCTTGCAATTTTGAAGTCTAAAAATAAACGCAAAGAAAACAATTGTATTTCTTAACACAACCAGCTGCAAAAGGAATCTAGGTAGGTTTTCTAAGGACAACAGACTGCAGAGAAGGCCCCTGTATAATGAATTAAAGGTATTATCCTAAATTCCTAAAAAAAAAAAAAAAACCCACACACCTCAGTGCAAGCCACGCAGACATTGTTCATTCAGGTCAATAAAAGTGTTTAACTACAATGCTAGTCAATTGTTTTAAGCATCGTTTGCTACTCCCTCCTTGCCCCACAGCATGTGTGATCTCAGAGGATGGTGGATTAATAACTACCCAATTAAAACTGCAATGAAAGCATTATGACAACAAGGTGGACTAATGCCATCCCTGAAAGCAAGGTGGGGAGAAGTGATCTCCCTATTTAGTTAATTCTGTAACATTTATATGACACTTAGGGTATGTCTACACTATGAGAGTAGTTCGATTTTACTTAAATCGAATATGTGGAATCAATATTACAAAGTCGAACGTGTGTATCCACACTAAGGACAGTAATTCGACTTTGTGAGTCCACACTAACGGGGCAAGCATCGACATTGGAAGCGGTGCACTGTGGGCAGCTATCCCACAGTTCCCACAGTCCCCGCTGCCCATTGGAATTCTGGGTCGAGCCCCCAATGCCTTCTGGGGAAAAAAATGTGTCGAGGGTGCTTTTGGGTAACTGTCCTCATCCAACCGTCACCACCGCCCTCCCTCCCTGAAAGCGCCGGCGGGAAATCAGTCCGCGCACTTTTCTGGTCAGTGACAGCCCGAACGCCACAGCACTGCGAGCATGGAGCCCGCTGCGACCATCGCTGCAGTTATGGCCGTTGTCAACACCTCGCACCTTATCATCCACCTTTCCCAGAGGCAGATGCTGAGAAATCGGGCGAGGAGGCTACGGCAGCGCGGTGAGGACCTGAAGTCTGAGAGTGGCACAGACCTGTCACAAAGCACGGGACCCCGCGCCGAGGACATCATGGTGGCAATGGGTCATGTTGATGTTGTGGAACGGCGATTCGGGGCCCGGGAAACAAGCACGGACTGGTGGGACCGCATAGTGCTGCAGGTCTGGGATGAATCACAGTGGCTGCGAAACTTTCGCATGCAGAAGGGGACTTTCCTTGAACTTTGTGAGTTGCTGTCCCCTGCCCTGAAGCGCAAGGACACCCGGATGCGAGCAGCCCTGACTGTCCAGAAGCGAGTGGCCATAGCCCTCTGGAAGCTTGCAACGCCGGACAGCTACCGGTCAGTCGCGAACCACTTTGGCGTGGGCAAATCTACCGTGGGGGTTGTTGTCATGCAAGTAGCCAACGCAATCGTTGAGCTACTGCTCTCAAAGGTAGTGACCCTGGGAAACGTGGAGGTCATCATAGATGGCTTCGCCGCGATGGGATTACCAAACTGCGGTGGGGCTATAGATGGAACTCACATCCCTATCCTGGGACCGGACCACCAGGCCAGCCAGTACATTAACCGAAAGGGCTACTTTTCAATGGTGCTGCAAGCACTGGTGGACCATAGGGGACGTTTTACAAACATCAACGTCGGATGGCCGGGCAAGGTTCATGACGCTCGTGTTTTCAGGAACTCAGGTCTGTTTAGACGGCTGCAGGAAGGTATTTACTTCCCGGACCACAAAATAACTCTTGGGGATGTGGAGATGCCTATAGTCATCCTCGGGGACCCAGCCTACCCGCTAATGCCCTGGCTCATGAAGCCCTATACAGGCGCCCTGGACACTGAAAAAGAACTCTTCAACTACCGGCTGAGCAAGTGCAGAATGGTGGTGGAGTGTGCTTTTGGACGTCTCAAGGGGAGATGTAGAACCTTACTGACTCGCTCTGATCTCAGCGAAACCAATATCCCCATTGTTATTGCAGCTTGCTGTGTGCTCCACAATCTCTGTGAGACCAAGGGGGAGACCTTTATGGCGGGTTGGGAGGTTGAGGCAAATAGCCTGGCTGCTGATTACGCCCAGCCAGACAGCCGGGCGATTAGAAGAGCCCAGCGGGACGCGCTGTGCATCCGGGAGGCTTTGAAAGCTAGGTTCCTGAGTGAGCAGGGTAACCTGTGACTATTAAGTTTGTTTACAGAGAAGCTGAACCTGCCCCCGTTTCTTTACCCAGTAAATGTTCACTATCCTCTCCAGTTACATACCCTGTTCACCCCATTCCCCCCCTTCCAACACACGTTTAAAAATAAAATCACTTTAAATTTGTTAATGAACACCGTTTTCTTTATTACTCTTTTCGCGGGAAAGTGTTGAACCTGGGACGCAGACTGTGGTGGGGAGCGGGTGTAGTGTAGTGATGCAAAGGACGCTTCTAAACTCCAGGAATGACAGGCTCCGCACTGGTGGACTGGTTGTTTCAACGGAGCCTGCCACCCCTCCTGTTCGGGACTCTGTGTGTGGGGGCTATGTGACTTTGTGGCAGGGGGAGGACGGTTACAGATCCCCTGCTGCGTGGCTCTGTGATCCAGGATAAGGACCGCTGCATAAGATCTCTAACCGCCCTCCCCCGCCACAAAGTCACATAGCCCCCCCCCCAACACCCAGAACATGAAAACCACCTCCCAGACTGACCAGGGTAACTAGTGAATGCAATGTGTGTGTGCCCTGCTGCTGAACCTGCCCCCGCGTCTGTACCCTGGTAAAGGTGACTGTCCTGTCCAATTACCAATCCCCTTCCCCCCCTTCAGACAGACTCTCCTCTAAAAGAACATGATGGAAACAGTAATTAACAGAAACGTCTTTTTTATTAGCAACTACACAGGAAACTGGGGATGAAACTGGGACGGGGGCTTGGGTGAGGCGGGAAGGAAAGGACTTATCAAATTTTGGGGAATGAGAGCCTTCTGGTACTTGAGCAGTCTGCAGGGGTGGAGTGAGAGTTTTCACGGACTCTGCCGCCCCTCCTTCTTGGGACTTTGGGTGAGGGGGGTATGGGACTTGGTGGCGGGGGAGGGCGGTTACAGATAGACTGCAGCGGGGCACTGTCCTCCTGCCTCCGGTCCTGCAGAACATCCACAAGGCGCCGGAGCGTGTCCGTTTGCTCCCTCATTAGTCCAAGCAGCGTTTGAGTCGCCTGCTGGTCTTCCTGACGCCACCTCTCCTCCCGTTCCATGTGTGATCGGTGCATTTGGGACAAGTTCTCCCTCTGCTGGGCTGCCTGGGCTCGGGAGCAGCCCATAAGTTCCGAGAACATGTCCTCCCGTGTCCTCTTCTTCCTATGCCTAATCTGCGCTAGCCTCTGGGACTGTGATGCCAGGCTGGGTTGGGAGACAGTCGCAGCTGTGGGATGGGAAAAAGGGAGTGAATTCCTCAGAAAAATAAATTTTTGGTTGAACAAAGAACATAGTCTTTCTCTGTGAACAAGACCATGCACAGCACCTATCACATGCGCACTCAGGACAAGGTCGAATTTTCGGCCTTCGCATTCAGTGCCTGGGGTCTTGCAGTGCAGATCAGACAAGCGGGACAGGACAGCGGAATTTGGGTAACAGGCTGACATGGTAAGCCGTAGACTTCTGGCTGCTTAAAACTTTAATAGTAGCACTGGCCTCCTTTCACGTTCAAAGCAATGCCAGTCCCTGCTGCCAGCAATCCGGCAAGCATGAACTCTGCCCCTGTCCCACCCCCTCGCGGCTGTCCCAGGCAAAGATCCCTGTATGCTGCTCCTCTCCCGCCTCCACCGCGTGGCTCTAAACCGCCGGTTACAGTTCTGTAAAGGAACAGGCAAGCAGTCCCAATACTAACATTCCCCTACCTAATTCAAAGCAGGTCACCATGAGCGACATCACTCTGATGAGGATTTCAGAGACGGAGAAAGAAAGGATGCTTCGGGAAAGCCTGCAAAGACCAGGGCCGTATGCCGCCATGCTCTGCAAGGCGATGATCCCAGAGTACTTGCTTGTCTCCTGGCGCGGAAACGTTTCCTACCATGGAGGACCCAATAAGGCCGCTCTCCCCAGGAACCTGATGCAAAGGCTTTCCAATTACCTCCAGGAGAGCTTCGTGGAGATGTCCCAGGAGGATTTCTGCTCTATCCCCGGACATATAGACCGGATTTTACTGTAGCTGCACTGGCAGGGACTAAACAGTAGAGCACCTAGGGCAAAACAATCATGCTAAACCGGACATTGTTAGATTTTTTTTCAGTAGTTGCACTGACAAGGACTGAAACGTTAAGCGCCTAGGGCAAAGTAAGCATGAAAAACCCATTGTTAATATTGTTAATATTCCTGTTCTGTTAAAAATAAATGTTTACATGTTTAAAACACTTACTGACTGATCCTTCCCCTGATTCTGTGTCCGGGTTAACGCCTGGGGATGGTTGGTAGTGGATCTCTGTAAGGGTGATGAAGAGATCCTGGCTGTCGGGGAAATCAGCGTTGTAAGCGCTGTCGACTGCCTCGTCCTCCTCATCTCCTTCCTCATCTTCCCCGTCCGCTAACATGTCCGAGGAAGCGGCCGTCGACAATATCCCATCCTCAGAGTCCACGGTCAGTGGTGGGGTAGTGGTGGCGGCCGCACCTAGGATGGAATGCAGTGCCTCGTAGAAACGGCATGTCTGGGGCTGGGATCCGGAGCGTCCGTTTGCCTCTTTGGTCTTCTGGTAGCCTTGTCTCAGCTCCTTGATTTTCATGCGGCACTGCGTTGCATCCCGGCTGTATCCTCTCTCTGCCATGGCTTTAGAGATCTTCTCATAGATCTTTGCATTCCGTCTTTTCGATCGCAGCTCGGAAAGCACGGACTCATCGCCCCACACAGCAATCAGATCCAAGACTTCCCGATCAGTCCATGCTGGGGCCCTCTTTCTATTCTGAGATTGCACGGCCATCTCTGCTGGAGAGCTCTGCATCGTTGCCAGTGCTGCTGAGCTCGCCACGATGTCCAATCAGGAAATGAGATTCAAACTGCCCAGACAGGGAAAGGAATTCAAATTTTCCCGGGGCTTTTCCTGTGTGGCTGGTCAGAGCAGCCGAGCTCGGACTGCTGTCCAGAGCGTCAACAGAGTGGTGCACTGTGGGATAGCTCCCGGAGCTATTACCGTCGATTTCCATCCACACCTAGCCTAATTCGACATGGCCATGTCGAATTTAGCGCTACTCCCCTCGTTGGGGAGGAGTACAGAAGTCGAATTTAAGAGACCTCTATGTCGAACTAAATAGCTTTGTGGTGTGGACGGGTGCAGAGTTAATTCGATATAACACTGCTAAATTCGACATAAACTCCTAGTGTAGACCAGGCCTTCGAAGATGGAATGTGCTATATAAGGGGCGAATATTGAAACAAACCCATGGCCAACTAGGAAACAGCAGTTATCACTATGCATCCCTTGGAACAAAACAGTGATAGTAGGGAGAGAAGTAAGATCCTCCTTCTACAAAGCAAGAGGTCTATAACACTTGAGCAAAAGGGGAATCACCATTAGCAGTATAGGGCAAATGACAAAAAACAAGTAGGTCTGTTTCCATCCAGTAGAAGGCAATGGTGATCAATTCACACTATTCAGTACAGGATCCGTATTGTTTTTATTTCCACCTGTCTGCTCTCATTGCACATCCAAAGAAACGAAGTATCTCTAAAGTGGCATATGAATGGCTAGTTTGGTGACAGGTTAGTCCCTACAAGTGAGATGACACCGAACATCTCATTAAAAGCAGAAAGGGATATTCAGACAAGCCTAACATTGGTTTGGCTGAACGTGCCTAACCTGCTAAAGTTTAGGTTGGAGGAAGCCTGGGACCAGTCATGCAGTCGAACAGTTTCAACAGAGACCAACAACTCCTTTATGTAGATAGTGTGCCATGAAAGTTCATGGCACTGTACAGAGAAGTAAGAACATACTATCCCTTCTCCAAGGAAATTCTAATCCAGGCGTCGGCAACCTTTCAGAAGTGCTGGGCCGAGTCTTCATTTATTCACTCTAGTTTAAGGTTTCGCGTGCCAGTCATACATTTTAACGTTTTTAGAAGGTCTCTTTCTAGAAGTCTATAATATATAACTAAACTGTTGGTGTATGTAAAGTAAAAAGGTTTTTAAAATGTTTAAGAAGCTTTATTTAAAATTAAATTAAAATGCAGAGCTCCTCGGACCGGTGGCCAGGACCCGGGCAGTGTGAGTGCCACTGAAAATCAGCTCGCGTGCCGCCTTCGGCACACATGCCATAGGTTGCCTACCCCTGTAAAAGCTGGACAGATAATTTAGCAAAGAATGAAAGAATACACTAGGGAGTATTTGGGGGAGAATCGACAGGGAATAGGAGCAGCTAACAAAAAGAAGGGACCTCTGCTGTTGCTTCATCCTATTTTGCAAGGAAAGGCCACAGTATAAGCTGTTGATATTTGTCATACTTTTCTTGTTTGTTACTAGGAGATACTTTTTAATTTTCACTTGTTTGTTTTCAAATGGTCCAGTGCCAGGTCTAAGGTAAAAGGCACCAGATGGAGAGGAAGAGTGGAAAGCTAACTAAAAGGATTGAGGTGTGGGCACTTCCACGGAGGAGTGGATGTGTGGGAGAATTGACATTCGTCTGATAAATTTGTCAATCTCCATTTCCCTAAGTTAGCATGCATTGCCTCACACACTTCACACAGAACCACCATTCAGCTCTGTGCCCTCCCAGCTCAGTATCTATACGACTCAAAAGACACCGTCTTCAATTCAAATGGAGGAAAACTCCTAAGTAACTCTGCCCAGGGTCAAATTTTGGTCTGTTACACTGGTGTAAATCCAGAGTAGCTCCATTGGCCTCAGGAGTTACATTTAGGTCTTAAAATATATAGGGCATTCCCTGCACACTGTGCAGCAAATGTTTTTCTATTACACTGGTACAATCAAGGACTTCTACAGTTTCAACAGTATAACTCAGATCAGAATCTAGCCCTATATCTGTGTTCTGAAGGAACTGGTACACTGAACTGAATCCTATTTAGAGACAGTGGGCTTGATTCTCCTCTCACTGACACGAATGCAAATCAGGAGCATCTCCACTAAAGTCAGTGACTCAGTCAGTGAGAGGAGAATCAGGCCCAGTGAACCAGATCCTGATCTCAGTTATACTGGCATAAATCTATAGTAACTTCACTAATGGGGCAGAGGAGGAAGGAGAGAAAGGGAGTGCCTCCCTTTCTCTCAGGGATGCTTTAGACAGTATTTGGTCCTGCCATGCGGGCGGGGGACTGGACTCGGTGACTTCTCAAGGTCCCTTCCAGTCCTAGAATCTATGAATCTATGAAACTTCCATTACTCAGCAGTGATCCCTTCCGATAATTAAACTGTGGTTCTTGTCAGGTAAGTGAGTATGCTGAATGGCATCTTCTTACTCAGTAAGACTCTTCTTATGTGTATTCTGAGTTAAATCTGCTGATTTTACTGACAAAAATAATTTTCTACTACCTTTACTCTGTTGCCCCTAAAGGGTAATCAGAGCTCTGCATGAAGGTGCTGGATTCTACTCTGGATAACACATCAGAAATGTCCAAGTTCCCATTTCTGAATCTTTTATTACTGGTGATCATGCAAAACCCCAGCTGGACACTCATGTCCTAGGTGGAAGATGCAGGGCTGGCCATTAGAAAAAAGAAATATTTGTACTCAGAAACTGAGACAAATCGATCCAGTAAACATGGAGCCACACCATGCCATTTTTAGAGTCCCATTCTGAGTTATAATCACACTTCATGGAGCAGCACTGACGGGCTCTGGAAACTCCCCTCCAGACGGAGTGGCTGTGATGCAGTGTCACTAGATTGAAGATGAAGAGACAACGGGTGAGTCGAGGTGTGCGCATCACCTTTTAGGTTCTGATAAGGGTCTGAAGGACACCCAGAAAATAACAAAAATTAGTTTGATAGCTCACTCTACTGCATATTGCACTGTCTCGCCAGGTTGAGACAAGCATATTGTCTGTGCTTTGGGAAGGTAAGTGCCCATCCTGTCTTACTATTAAAAGGCAAAGGAAAACGTAGGATGGTTATCAGGAAAACTCCTCTAATACTGAGGTGAGAGGAATCTATTAGGATGGACTGGTTGCAAAAGGGCAGTGGGGTGCTTTGTCACTGGCGCAATTAAAACTAGAATGGACAGAACACTTGAGAATATACTGTAGGGGGACATCCTAGACTGACCCCAGAGAGATGGACTAGGTAGGACCTAGCAGATTTCTCTCTTGCTAAGCTCTAGGACTATAATATACATGTCCAGCATGCAATCTCCCCACAAACCTCACCATGGTTTAACTCCTTACCAACCGAATTAAGTTAAACTTTGCATCCAACATTGCCAATACTGCAGGGATTCTGCTCATAATGGCCAGTTTTTACAGCTGCCTAAATCAAAGATGAGCTTAGAAATATGTAAATATACCGTTGGACTGGTGTGTCTGGGAGAGGGGCTGTGGGTGTGGAGGGGTCAATCTGTCTGTGTGAGACCACTGTTTTCTAATGGATGGAACCAGAACTGCTGAACTGTGCATCATAGATCCAATACTTCTCGTAGCTAAAGATGGTTCTCCTTTATTTAAAGTGGCAGAGGCCTTTGGAGCAGGAGGATCTGAGTTCTATCCCACTGTGAAATTTCTGAGTGGCCAAGATCTGCAACATATTGACAAACCTGGTGGCCAATGATTTGCAACAATATGTAACTGGGCTATATGTGCCATATCTACTGGATGACCTGAATAAGCTACAAATCTCACACAAAATTCTCGAAAAATTGTCTTTGAACAAAAATATGATGTGGACACATTATTAATTTCTAGGAAAAACATTATATTTCTGTTATCTCTCCCGAGATTTTGTATTAACAGAAAATGCAAGACTGAACAGTACTAATTTCAACATAGCCCAATTCCCACATGCACAATCTACGAAAAGCGTCACTACTGACCAGACTCCAGTTATGGGTTCTGTAATCAAATACAAAGAAAGTGCTCCTCAGAAAAGAATTAATGCCACATGAATCTTTGACTAGACAGGAGACTAGGCAGCAAATATATAATTTTACCAGCCAAGAGGCACAACTCAGCTTTGCTGTGAATAATGGCTGAAATGCTGAAACATTGTTTTACCATTTGCAAAAGTGATTTGGGATCATTGTTATTTCGCCCAATATTCCATCTCTTTCCATAAGAAAGTACCTTGATTGCTAACTCTTCTTTTTAGAATAGCTAACTTCCATTGCAATCTCACAAAGGAAGGCCCTTCCTTTCTGCTGGTCTCTACACAAGGACTTGCTAGCCTCTGGATTTGATAAAATAATAAATACAACAAAATAACCTGTTGCAATGGAGAGGCAGCAGTCATCCACTTCCCAAAGCTCTCACCCTCCACATGGGGAAAGGGGAGCAGGTCAAGTGCCAGAAGTTTTATTCCCAGGGCCATTCTACAGGTGACCCTCATGTCGCTAGGAGTAGCTGGCACTGTGGTAGTAACGACATTATCTTTTTCTCTCCCACCAGTTTAACCCCCTCCAGACTCAGCTGCAGATACACTCTGCTGCCTCCTTCTGTATTGAGACAAGAACATTTGCCAGATCCTCTATATACAAATACACAAAACAAGGCTCCCCTAGCCTCTGACTTCCTGCTTTTCACAATCAACCTGTGCAAATAAGACTGGTATTTCTGGGCAGCAGTTCACTGTGCTCTGCCACTACCATAAATAACAGTGTGCGAGGATGAAGCTTTCCTGGAGTTGACCACCTTAGGGTTGTTCCCTTGTATCTTTTCAGGGACTAATCTTTGAAAGCAAACAGACCTCACTTTACTTCCAGTTTTGCTCTAACTGCCCTGTTTACTCATTATGTGTGCGATTGAGTTCAGGCAATTACTATGAGACACTGCTTAATATTATCAATACAACAAGGGGAGGAGTTTGCCCCCTAACCGCTGCACACCAGTTATGACAGAGATTTCACTCTTTTCACACTGGACCATGCACGTACAATAACTATTAAGTTTTCCTGACACAAATGATTGTTGTGAATTTTGAGAGGAATGCGAGAATCCTAGAGCAAATAAGTGCATTTGGCAGACATATGAAACAGCATGTTATTGTTTAGGAGTGGGACAATTTATAGAGCGCTTTCCCAAACGACCTGGGCCAGAGACCTGGCATTAATACAGCTAACCCAACAAGAAAAAGCAATATATTTAAAGCCTTGACTGGCAACTGCAAGTCTGAGTACACATATACAACTATTAACAGATGTGAACAGCTGGTGATAAAGTGTAATAAAAGAGACCAACCGATTCAATTCATACTCTTGGCAGATGCATTAAATACTGTTGTGCATGGGACATGTAACACAACAGCAGCCAAGGAAAGACAGGTGAATGTGTGTGAAAACATCTTTGAAAACAGTTCCACACACATACACACACACACAATTACTTTGTGCAACTAGGACAAGAAACAAACACATGTAAAGTCTGCTAAACAGCCTATAAATATAGCTTATATCTTTCTCAGTCAGAGAAAGAAACCAAGGTATTTTTAAATCTGGGATCTAGGTACACAACTGGATCCAATGCTCTTTCTAGTATGAAAGAAAAGCTTTACAATGTCCTAAAACTTTATTTCCATCTGTGTGTGTGTGTGTCTCTTTACCTAAAGTGTTCACATAATTTCTCTGAAAGAATCAAAGTGCCAATGGTTTATTTAGCCTTCCTCCGCTTCATAAAGCTAAGATCAGCCAATCAAGAATAGAAAAAATATCATGTGATTTACAGGAGCTAACATATGACACAAATAGCAAATACTCTGAATATTAATAAACAAGAAGTTCTATCAGCTAAAATGTTTGTACAAAGGAGTCTGTAAACAATTAGAATAAAAAAACAAATTTGTAAAAATCACATTATGTTCATGAATAACTTGTGAGCAAATGCAATGGCTAAACTAGTCAGATAAATAAGGCCCAGCTAGTCATTTGACAAGTTCTAGTGCAAAGTTTCATAAATAAATACACCCCCTATGCTCCATTTTTCACTGTTCTCCTTTCTGCATTGTTTATCTGAGCTCAATTCCTGGATGTGGATAAAACAAATTACATGAAGTTTCTCTCAGCCAGAACTTCTAACTATTCCCTCAGCAAATACTGCTTTTAGTTAGCAACAAACTGGAACCAAGAGGAAAAGAAACAATTGCCTCTTGGGACAAGGAGGAAACAGAACATTTGCCAACGGACAGGACAAAAATAAAACACTTCTTCTTTAGTAAGTGTCCTGAAGTTTTCAAAATCTTCACCCCTTCCTACAAACCACCACTGTCACCTCTGTAAGGAGAAAGTGGAGATAGGAATTGCTATGTTATATTCAATGAGCTGCTTCATAATTATTTATTATTTGTTACAATAACACAGGCAGTTTAGGGTCCCATTGTGCTACGTCTGTACAGGCACATCCTGCTCCAAAAGAGCTTACATAGATTAACCAACCCACTCCGGTCTCCGAGTGAAGCTGGATCGCACACTAACCCTCCATGACCATCTGAAGAAGGTAGCCGCCAAGATGAAAACAAGGGCCAACCTGATCCAGAAACTGGCAAGCACAAGCTGGGGACACCAGTGATAGGGAGATCAGCGATGGTCCTTATATACTCCGTAGCCAAGTTCTGTGCACTGGTATGGACCAGAAGTAGCCACACTCGACTTGTTGATGTCCAACTGAACATTGCAATGCAGTGAATCACTGGAACCCTCAAGTCAACTCCAACACCTTGGCTGCCGCTTCTGTCGCACATTGCTCCCCCATCCATTTGCCGCGATGCCACAACCCTTCAGGATCATGGAACATGAACATCTCCCAAACTAACGGAACCTTAACAACATCCCTCACCACCACCTGAAGTCACGTAAGCCTTTTTGGACCCATGCATTTAACCTTTGCCAGTGCAACTTCACCTCTGATGAAGCTTGGGAAGTGGAAATGATTTCACAAGAAGTCACAAATACACACCTTGAGAAAGACCCGATGCAGTAGATCCCTGGCTTTGATCTCCTGCGAAGCTCATGGGCAACCCTAAACTGCATCAGTACAAATCATGGCAGATGTGCATACTTGCTGCACAAATGGAAAATTAAAGACTCTCCAGTGTGCAACTGTGGTCACCCTGAACAGATCAGGGAACATATAACTATTCAATGCCCAATTCACAAATATGAAGGCGGTATCACAGTGATACAGTCAGATGGTTAAACCAGATAATTGTGTCAGGAGTAGCGGCGTGTAAAATTATAGTTGTTGCTCTACATCAGCCATACGAAGAAGACGACCAACCTACCGCAAGCACCACACAGCAATGATGAGAGAATGACCTGTATTCTATTCTGGCTCATGCATCATCAACAGAGTTGTTAAATACATTCCATTTGAAGTTATTTTAATTTCTGGAAACTCATGTGTGGTCCACACAAAGTGTAACCTAACTTTTGTGGCAAGAGCCCTGCAATCTGCAGCACTTCAGCACAACAGACTGGAGATTTTGTAGCATCTTGAGAGAAATTAAAACACAGAGGTCTTCACTGGATTAAAGATGGAAATGAAGAACACCCTCACTACATTGCCCAGTGTTTTTCGAATTGATATCACATTCAATTTATTTTATGTTGGCCTCTATATTTGTAATGGTCAACGTGAGATACAAATCTGGATTGAAAATGCTTAACTGTATTCAAGCAGTTGTTGGGTTGAAGATGGAGATTTTTTTACTTTTTGGTCTTTGGCCCTTGAGGAAGGATGTGAGGCATTTGGAGCTTGTCAAATAAGTACTATAGCTGGATGTTACAATGATCCACAGTGAAAAAGTTAACTATTCTGATGCTGACGTTTGTATTATTAGCTTTCAAAGTTAACACCCTATTGAGGTGAATGGGCCTAGGGTGACCAGACAGCAAATGTTAAAAATCAGGATGGGGGTGGGGGGTAATAGGACCCTACATAAGAAAAAGACCCAAAAATCGGGACTGTCCCTATAAAATCGGGACATCTGGTCACCCTAAATGGGCCAGTTTCCACCTCTCACAGCTATTGTTTAGGCTCTCTGCTTAGTTAATGTTGGAAGGTTTTCTTTGCAATCATAAGACCTAGAAACTTATTTTTTAAATGAAAGCTGATATTCTGGAGCATAAGTCAGTGGCAAAGGGTGAATTCTGTGACAGTTTCTACAGACTTGGAATTGCAAAGTACACAAGGCCCTGATTACTAGTGATGATACATGAGCCAGAAAAAACAAAGGTTGACTTTTACATCCCATGATCCCAAGCTGATTGTGCTGCTCTGGCAGTTAGAAAAACAGTCTTTTTGCTAAATTTGAGCTAGAATAATTGAGACACAAACAAGGAACCCCACAATGCACAGTACCGTCTTGAAAGCCACTTTTCAAAATTAGAAGCATGTTTTAACCCTATGGCCTAATCTGCAATAAGGAAAAAAGATTTGGGTCAGCTAACTCAAGATCAAATCCTTGTGAAGAAGACAAAGCAATTGGTAGTTTTCACACAAGTTAGCTGGTCAAGTTAAAGATTAGTCTCCCCTATAGTCTTTATTTCAACCTGCTAACGTGAAAAATACAAACTAGCTAAGATTTTGCCTCGAGTTAGCTAACACAAATTAGGAACACACCTTTTGTCCTAGTGAAGACACGGCCTAGATATCCCAGTAACAATTTAAATTCAACATGGCAAAACCAGTATTTCTCATTCTCATATTCCTATGCACTGAATTGTTATAGCAAGCTGTCTCTTACACGGCCTCCTACCAGTGAGCCTCACCCTTGCCCTGGAGTGATCACCTCTAACGGCAAAAAGGCAAAAAAAGAGTCTCCATAGCCCATCCAGTTCTTGGCCTCTCTAAAACTGTAGAAGAGGAAGACAATGATTTTGACTGGGGTTGTGTGTGTAATCTGAACACTTCTTTCCTTTCTCTTTGATTCTCACTCATCAGCTCAACAGTGACAATGGGGCCAAATTAAGTCTTTCCACCATTTTCTATCTTGTACCAGCTTCACGGCTTCCTTTATTTCTCAGTCTTCCTCTATTCCTAGTTCTTTGCACTCTGGAACGTATCACCATGTATGGTATCCTTTCTGGGTCCATTCTTGACACGTGTCCAAACCACTGCAGTCGTCTTTCTTGAATCGCCTGGAACAGTGTTATTTCTTGCTCTGTTTTCTTATCTCTTCATTTTTATTTCCTGCAGTCTTGAAACTCTCAGTGTGCCCCTAAGTCAGCTTATTTCTGCAGTCAAAAATCTTTCGTTCATCGGCTTTCCTCATACTCCAACATTCCAACCCATGCAGCAGTATCAGCATGACAGTTGTCTCCTATACAAATGATACTGACCTCACAGCTTTGACCGAGGAAGATTTACAGATAATAACTGACCAGGTAGACTGGGAATCAGAAAATCTGGTTTGAAGATCAGCACAGAGATGACAAAACTTATGACAATTGGAAGATAAAAGAAAGAGATAAAGGTCAAACTTGGAGACAAAGAACTAGAACAAATGGAAAAAATGGTGTACCTTGGAGGACTAGTACTGAAGAATGAGAATTGTGAAGATGATAAGAAGAATCAGACTAGCTGCTACAGCCTGTGGAAATCTCTGAAAGATCTGGAAGGCTAAAGACATTTCAATAAAAACAACACACAAAATCATTTCATATAGTCTTTAGAACAGCAATCAGAGAATAAGAATGGTCCAGCTATATAGGCCTTTGGGAGACCCAGGTTCAAACTCCTGCTCTGCTACAGGCTTCCTGCGTGACTTTGGGCAACTCCGTCTCTCTGTACCTTGGTTCCCCATCTGTAAAATGGGGATAACAGCATTTTTCCTACCTCCCAGGGATGTTATAAGGCTATATGTGTTAAAGATTCTGAGGTCCTCAGATATGGTGGGAGCCATATAATCACTTTAGATAGATGGCAACAAATTTGGTCCCGCACTTATACAGTTTCTGTGGGCAGAGTGTAAAATTTACTATAAAATGATGTAAAATAAACTGTAAAAAAGAGTACAATTTCAATGGCATCAAAACTATTGCTGAGGACCAGATCCTGAGAGGTGCGGAGCATCTCAGCTTCCAACTTCTGTGGGAGTTGAGAGCACTCAGCACCCTGTGGCATCCGGCCCCAAGGGTGCATCTATAAATGCTCACTCAGATTTTCACAGACTGTTGTTATTTTGTTCCGACATTCCCAACAGCTTCAAAATACCCCAAACCCCTTGTGCAATGAGTAGTGTTGCATGTTTCCTAGTTGCGTGGTGGTTTATGTTTCTTTCTGCCTACAACCGTTTCTGGATTGGCATCGCAGACCTAAGTGGAAGACTAAACAATGCTGGAGCCCACAGCAGGAGAATTTTCAGAGTCTTATTCCTTGTTTCACTTGGGCAACCTTCCTGCCTCTCATCAGAGATAAAATAACTTGCCAACCCCCTAATTTAAAGAATAACATATGAGTTTCACATTCCAATCCCCAATCAGCAAAAGGAGACTTTTCAAACTGGAAGTGTGAAAACTGGGCGAATTCCTTGAAATGCATAAAAAGGAAGGATCAGCACCTTCCTTTTTGCAAGAGAAAACTGCTCCTACAGCACAGCATGTTTCAAACTATTTGACATCAGCGTCTGAAAGTGAATTTGATTCTTCCCTGCTCCTCAAACTTGAGAGCTGAACAGAATGAATTTCATGGTTCTCCGTGCCTGTTTGAAATGGAAAAACAAACCTCTCCCATCCTTATTTTGGGTGCATGCTGCAGCTAGAAGGTACAATATGAATTTCAACAAAAGAACATCAGGGGAAGCTGACAGTATTTTCTGCTATTAGGAACTTTCCTCCCCCTTCCCCCAATGGTTGCAACAACCTGTTAAAACTTACATAGCTCGAAATGACTGAATCCTTCTCTCTTTGGTGCGAGAAGATGTCCAACCCCTTTTGCAAAGCCATGTTCAGCTCTGAGTATTAAAACACCATGCTTTATACTGCTCTGGTTAAAGAGTTGCCATTATTTTCATTATTCATCCCTATGGGCATTACAGAGTAACACATACAGAGCACTAAAGTGTTTTAAAATTTGTTGTTGTGTGTGTGTTTATATATATATATATATATATATATAAATAATTACACAAACTGCAAGGAAACAAGAAACTTAAAACCAGACAAAAAACCGCACTGAAGTAACAAAAGTTCTGAGATAAACCCACAAATGCAAGAAAACAGCATTCAGTAAGGAAATCCAGGCTGACACTTAAATTTGTACTGAAGTTATTGTGCTTCTCTCCACCCCCCACCCCCCCAACAGCACAAGTAAAAACTGGAAAGTCAACTCGAGATGACAAACCTAAATGTCCACGATTTTCTGGAGAGTGTAAAATCAGACCCTTGACATTTGTTTTCTGTAAGCTGAGCAAAATTTCACATCAAGTTGTTCTCAGGAGTTTTGGCTTTCTAAAGATCTTTACATACTTTATGCTACCTAGAAGCTCCAAACAAGATCAGGCAGCACTGTGATGTGGGCAGTGTAGACACGCTTTATCCCCCAGGGGACAGCTCTCCCGGCGATAAAAAAATAACCACCCCGAACAAGGGGTGATAGCTTTATCCTGGCGATTAAGCACTGTCTATACTGGTGCTTTTCAGCGCTAAAACTTTTTTAATCAGGGGAGTGTTTTTTCACACCCCTGAACAATTAAAGTTTTAGCGCTGAAAGTGGCAGTGTAGACACAGCCATTATGTTAGCGATGTACCCTTAGGGTATGTCTACACAGCAAAGAAAAACCCGCTGCTAGCCCATGCCAGCCAACTCGGGGCTGTTTCATTGCTCCCCTCAGCTGCCTCTCCCTCTGGCTCCCCTCAGCCACCCCCCGGCTCCCCATCAGCCCAGCTCCCTTCACCCCACTGAGATGTCCTTCACCTGCCCCCTCCCCAGGATCCCCCTGCCTCAGCTCCCTTCTCCCCACTGGGGTCCCTCTCACTTGCACCCCTGGCTCTCCCACAGTCCAGCTCCCCTCACTCACCCCCCCACCTCAACACCCTTCCCCCCAGCTCTCCTCACCCACCCCCCAGGTTGCCCCTCAGCCTGTCTCCCCTCCCCCACTGGGGTCCTCCTCACCCCACTGGGATGCCGCTGCCCCCTAACACTCGCCTCACCTGCCCCTCCAGATTCCCCCTCACCGCAGCTCCCCTCACATTCCCCCCCCTCACCTCATCCCACCCCACCCAGGTCCCCATCAAACACCCACCCCCCCGCAGCCCAACTCCCCATATCCCTCTCACCCCAGCTCCCCCTCACCCACTGGGGTCCGTCCCGCTGTCCCGCCCCCCCGGGCTCCCCTCACCTGCGGACCCCCCCCGCTATCCGGCTCCCCCTCACCTGCGGACCCCCCCCGCTATCCCGCTCCCCCCGGGCTCCCTTCACCTGCGGACCCCCCCGCTATCCCGCTCCCCTCACCTGCGGCCGCCCCCGCTGTCCCGCTCCCCCCCCCCGGGCTCCCCTCACCTGCTGACCCCCCCGCTGTCCCGCCCCCCCGGCTCCCCTCACCTGCGGACCCCCCCGCTGTCCCGCTCCCCCCCCGGGCTCCCCTCACCTGCGGACGCCCCCGCTGTCCCGCCCCCCCCCGGGCTCCCCTCACCTGCGGACCCCCGGCTCCCCTCACCTGCGGACCCCCCCGGGCTCCCCTCACCTGCGGACCCCCCCCGCTATCCCGCTCCCCCCACCTGCGGACCCCCCCCGCTATCCCGCTCCCCCACCGGGCTCCCCTCACCTGCGGACCCCCCCGCTGTCCCGCTCCCCCCCCTGGGCTCCCCTCACCTGCGGACCCCCCCGCTGTCCCGCCCCCCCCCCGGGCTCCCCTCACCTGCAGACCCCCCCCGCTGTCCCGCCCCCCCCGGCTCCCCTCACCTGCGGACCCCCCCGCTGTCCCGCCCCCCCCGGCTCCCCTCACCTGCGGACCCCCCCCCGCTATCCCGCTCCCCCTCACCTGCGGACCCCCCCGGGCTCCCCTCACCTGCGGACCCCCCCCCGGCTCCCCTCACCTACGGACCCCCCCGCTGTCCCGCCCCCCCGGCTCCCCTCACCTGCGCCCGGCTCGGCGCTGGCCCCGTACTCGGCGGCGTCCCGTCTCCGGGCGCAGGTGCCCTGGCCCTGCACTAGCGCCTGCAGCGGCAGCTCGGCGCCGGGGTGCGGGTAGCAGCGGAGCCCGGCGGCGCAGCGCGGCGTGTACACCCCGCACGACTGGTTCTCCAGGCGGGCGCAGACCGGGCAGCAGCCGCAGCCGGGCTCCCGCACCAGCTCGGGGCAGGCGGCGGCCGGGGCGCAGGCGGCCAGGCGCTCGGCGGTGCAGGGCGGGCAGCGGAACAGCACCTCGGGCAGCGCCGGCCGCGCCAGCGCCGCCGCCAGCAGCAGCAGCCGGAGCCAGGCGGCCGGAGCCGGGCGGCAGCGACCGACCCGCGGCAGCATCGTCGCGGGAGTGCGGGGCGGCGAGCGGGCGGGCAGGTGGAAGCCTCCTCCCGGCCCCCCGGGGAGCCGGCAGCCGCCGGGTCCTAGAGCCGCCCCTTCCGCCCACCCGGCCGGGGCCGGCCCCCGCCTCCGCCTCAGCGCGGGGAGCGGGCTGCCCCCTCCAGCCCAGTGCCGGGGGGGGGGGCGCGGGAACTGCCCCCCTCCAGTCCAGAGCCGGGGGGGCGCGGGCTCGGGGACTTCCTCCCCCCTACAGCCCAGTGCCGGGGGGGTCGTGGGCTCCGGGACTGCCCCCCTCCAGCCCAGAGCCGGGGGGGGGGGCCGCGGGAACTGCCCCCCTCCAGCCCAGTGCCGGGGGAGGGGGCTCGGGGACTGCCCCCCTCCAGTCCAGAGCCGGGGGGGCGCGGGCTCGGGGACTTCCTCCCCCCTCCAGCCCAGTGCCGGGGGGGTCGCGGGCTCCGGGACTGCCCCCCTCCAGCCCAGAGCCGGGGGGGGCGCGGGAACTGCCCCCCTCCAGCCCAGAGCCGGGGGGGGCGCGGGAACTGCCCCCCTCCAGCCCAGAGCCGGGGGGGATCGGGGACTGCCCCCCTCCAGCCCAGTGCCGGGGGGATCGGGGACTGCCCCCCTCCAGCCCAGAGCCGGGGGGGCCGGGATCGGGGTCTGTCCCCCCACCCAGTGTCGGGAGTGTGGAGGGAGTCTAAATTCCTGTTCCCTCCGTGCCGGGCGAGGGGGCAGGCTCGGGGGCTGCCCTCCCCCAGTGCCGGCGGGGGCGGACTAAATTCCCCCTCCTCCCGCAGTCCCAGGGGGCTTGAGTCTCCCCCCCCACACACACACACACAGTGCTGGGTGCCAGGTTAGGGGGCTGTCCTCCCCCAGTGCCGGGTTAGGGGGCTGCTCAAGTCCTGTGCCAAGGAATCTGGCTGGTGTTTGCTTCCATGTCAGCCAAGCCACTGGAGTTTTGAAGAGTGAATATGATTGGGATCAAGGGCTGCCCCGTCTGCGTGCCCGCTGAGATATGCCCAGCATGTGTACTCCGTGTGGAAGAAGCAAACTGACAGCGGGGACAGGCAGAGTTGAAAGAAACCAGGCACTTGGTGTCTAGATCCCAGCTATGGAAGGACTGAAAGAAGCTACTAAAGGAGGAGGCAGAATCAGTTTGAGGCTGAAACACACATGAGAAACCTCAGCACCCCTCTGTTTCCCGAAGAAACCCCTGGAAGGTGAATTTCCACACCCATTATTAATAGCACTTTCTATCCAAGCGCCTCACAACACCTCTGAGATGTAGGGAAGTGCTATCCTAATTGTATAGAGGTGGAAACTAAGGCACAGAGAAGTTAAGTGACTTCCTCAAGGGCACATCCCAAGTCTTTTGCAGAGCCAAGAATATAAACCTGATCTTCTACTTCCCAGGTTTCTGGCTTAACCACAAAACCATGCTTCCTCCCTAGTCCATAAGAAGCATTCATTGCTGTTAAATATCACTGGTTTTAAATAAGTTTCTGGAGAGATGTTCCAATTCAGCAAGTCTTGATTAAGGGAGGTATATTCTGTATATCTACTCCCTACTTTGCATGGGTCCCTAAGTGTTTGTAATGCACTTAATGATTCTCAGATGGAGGGTGCAACAAGAAAGGCATAGTTGTATCCAGATGAAACTGGAAGCGCCAAACCACATGACCAAACCCCTCTGCTTGTGAGATTTCCCAGATTCCAGAGATTCATAGAGGCATCCAGATATTGATGCTTAAGGAACCAAACCTCCAAACCTTTGGAGGTTGACCCAATCACTACTCCTGATGAGTACCCAGCAGATCTAATAATACCTATTTCTTATATAGTGCTTTTCATCAGTAGATCTCAAAGTGCTTCACAATCTTTGATGGATTTATCCTCACAACACCCCTGTGAGATAGGGAAGTATTAGTATCACCATTGTACATATAGGGATCTGAAGCACACAAAAGCCAATTTACTTGCCCGAGCTCATATTGGGAATCTGTGGCAGAGCAGAATTCTGGTCTCCCAAGTTCTAGGCTTGTGCCCTAACCATAGATTCATAGATTCTAGGACTGGAAGGGACCTCGAGAGGTCATCGAGTCCAGTCCCCCGCCCGCATGGCAGGACCAAATACTGTCTAGACCATCCCTGATAGACATTTATCTAACCTCCTCTTAAATATCTCCAGAGATGGAGATTCCACAACCTCCCTAGGCAATTTGTTCTTAAATAAGACTTTTCTCGCTACTCCGAGAAAAGTCAATGCCCTGCAATAGGGGAGCCAATTGTAAGTTCAGCCAGATAAAAGAAAAGTTAGTGAGAGAAGGTTTGAGAACTGCAATTATTTCATTACTACACCTCTACCCCCATATAACGCGACCTGATATAACACGAAGTCGGATATAACGCGGTAAAGCAGCACTCCGGGGCGGGTGGGGGGAGGCTGCGTGCTCCAGCGGATCAAAGCAAGTTCGATATAACGCGCTTTCACCTATAACGTGGTAAGATTTTTTGGCTCCCGAGGACAGCGTTATATCGGGGTAGAGGTGTATTTCTATTGCAGTAGCTACAGTAACTCCTCATTTAACGTTGTAGTTATGTTCCTGAAAAATGCTACTTTAAGCAAAACGATATTAAGTGAATCCAATTTCCCAATAAGAATTAATGTAACTTGGGGGCGGGGGGTTAGGTTCCAGGGAAATTTTTTTTGCCAGACAAAAGGCTATATATATATATATATATATATATATACACACACACACATACACACACACACGTATACACAGTATAAGTTTTAAACAATTTAATACTGTACACAGCAATGATGAAAGGCTGAGGGAACTGGGATTGTTTAGTCTGCAGAAGAGAAGAATGAGGGGGGATTTGATAGCTGCTTTCAACTACCTGAAAGGGGGTTCCAAAGAGGATGGATTTAGACTGTTCTCAGTGGTACCAGATGACAGAACAAGGAGTAATGGTCTCAAGTTGCAGTGGGGGAGGTTTAGGTTGGATATTAGGAAAAACTTTTTCACTAGGAGGGTGGTGAAGCACTGGAATAGGTTACCTAGGGAGGTGGTGGAATCTCCTTCCTTAGAGGTTTTTAAGGTCAAGCTTGACAAAGACCTGGCTGGGATGATTTAGTTGGGAATTGGTCCTGCTTTGAGTAAGGGGCTGGACTAGATGACCTCCTGAGGTCCCTTCCAACCCTGATAGTCTATGATTCTATGATTGTGAAGCTTAGTTGAGGTGGTGAAGTCAGAGGGTGGAAGAGGGTGGGATATATATTGCTAAATGATGAACTAGCACTCAGCTGAGCCCTCAAGGGTTAACACATTGTTGTTAATGTAGCCTCACACTCTACAAGGCAGCAGGAATGGAGGGAGGGGAGACAGCATGGCAGAGAGAGACAGACACACACACCGTGTGTGTGTGAGACAGAGACACACATTGCCCCTTTAAGTACTCTGACCCCACTCTAAGTACATTGCCTTTTTCAGTAGATCAGCAAGTTGAGATAGCTGCTGCTGCCAGCAAGCTCCATCGGTCCTGAGCCTGTCCTGTCCCCCACCCCAGGGCCGGCTTTAGGAACTGCGGGGCCTGATTCGAATACCCGATGGTGGTCCGGGTCTTCGGCGGCACTTCAGCGGTGGGGGGTCCTTCACTCGGCTCTGGGTCTTCCGTGGCACTGAAGGACCCCCCCGCCGCCGAAGTGCCGCCAAAGACCCGGAGCGGACCCCCTGCCGCAGAAGACCCAGAGTGGGGCCCTCTTAGGAGTGGGACCCGATTCTGGGGAATCGGGGGAATCGGCCTAAAGCCAGCCCTGCCCCCCCCCATTCTCTGTGGAGATAAGGTACGGGGGGACAGGAGCGTGTGGAGGGGGACACCCTGACATTAGCACCCCTCTTCCCCGCCTCCCAGCAAGCAGGAGGCTCCTGGGAGCAGCTCCAAGGCAGAGAGCAGGAGCAGCACATGGCAGTGGGGGGGAGGGACAGCTGAACTACCAGGCAATTGATAGTCTGCTGGGCGGCTGTCGCACAGGGAACTTAGTAGAGCTGATGGGGGGCTGCCAGTCCACCCTGGTTCCAACCCCCCCACCAGCTCACTTCAACGGGCTGCTCTTTCTGCAAGCAGTGGACAAAGCAGGCGGCTGCCAAACAACATTAGAAGGGAGCATTGCGCAACTTTAAACGAGCATGTTCTCAAATTGATCAGCAACGAAACGACGTTAACCGGGACGACTTTAAGTGAGGCGTTACTGTACCTAGAGGCTCCACACCAGCTCAGGACCTTACGTTAGGGATGTACCCTTAAGGTCTACACAATAAAGAAAAACCTATGCCTTGCCCATGCCAGCCGACTCGGGCTTGGGCTGCGGAGGTGTTTCATTGCTGTGTGGACTTCCAGGCTTGGGCTGGAGCCTGAGCTCTGGGACCCTGGGACTCCAGCTGGCACAGGCCAGCCACAGGTGTCTAGTTGCCTTGTAGACATAGCCTGAGTGGGTGTGTGATGGATGCCATCCTGGCACTATATCAGGGACTAAGGCCATGACTGCACTCCAAACTTTGGTCGATGCAAGTTACATTGGCGTAAAGTCACAGCAGTTAGCAGACCACGTATGCAGGTGGACACTTGCGTCGGCACTGCACATAGTCACCAGGAGCACTTGGGTCAATACACAGGGCGGTGCACCATGGGTAGGTATCTCAGTGTGCAACCCGCACTGCCCAGGGCACTGTCTTTTGGGAAGTTTTCACAACGCATAGTAGGGCAGAAATGAGTTGTGCAGGGTTGACTGGCAGCAAGGGTTCAACTGGCCAGCGTGCAACAGCCTCCATCCATAGGCGCCAACTCCGTGGAGCACCCAAGGGGAAAAATTGGTGGGTGCTCTGCACCCACCGGCAGCTCCCCTCCCTGTCCCAGCTCACCTCCGCCTCCCCTGAGCGCGCCACGTCCTGCTTCTCCCCCTAGCTCCCAGCGCTTGATGCTGAGAAACAGCGCTGGGAGGGAGGGAGGGGGGAGGAGCAGGAACGCGGTGCGTTCAGGGGAGGAGGCGGGGAAGAGGTGGGGCCGGGGTGGGGATTTGGGGAAGGAGTCCAATAGGGGCGGAGTTGGGGTGGGGACTTTGGGGAAGGGGTTGGAATGGGGGCAGGGCAGAGGTGGAGTCAGGCCAGGGCCGGGGGGGGGCCTCGAGCACCCACCGGTGCCGGGAAAAGTTGGCGCCTATGTCTCCATCCCATAATGTTATCTATATCCCATAATTTTCACGCCTTTTTTTAAAATCCCACAAACCCACGTGACTCTCCTTGCTGTCTGCCATTTCTTACAGAAGATTGGAGCCTGCATAGCTCTGCGCTATTGTCATGAGCATTGCGCGCACAGGATGCATGATTCTCTCGTATTTGCAGAGTCATAAGAAGAACCGAATCAGCGGGAAAGGACAGACTGCTGTGAGACATAGCAAGAACTAATTCAAGGTTGTTGGTGGCAATCATGGAGCATCTGCAGATGGTGAGCGCCATTTCTGGGCCACTGATTGGTGGGATTACATCATAATGCAGGTTTAGGATGAAGAGAAGTGGCTGCAGACCTTTCAGATGTGGAAGGCTGGGGAAACTTGCAACACACTGAGGAAACTTGCAATACCGGACTGCTACTGGTCAGTGGGAAATCATTTTGGAGCTGGAAAACCCACTGTGGGGGCCACTGTCATACAAGTGTACAGGGCCATTAATCGTCTCCAGCTACACAGGACTGTGATTTTCTGCAATGTGCAGGACATAGTGGATGGATTGCAGCAGCGGCGTTCCCGAACTGCGGTGGAGCAATAGATGGCACACACATCCCTATGTTGGCATCACACCATCTTGCTAAAGAGAACAAAAAGGGCTACTTTTCTGTGGCTATGGAAGAGCTGGTGGATCACTGGGGACACTTCATTCTTGTTGGCTGGTCAGATATGGTGCCTGATGCTCACATCTTTAAGAACACAGGATTGTTCAGAAAGCTACAAGAGGGACTTTCTTTTGTAGCCAGTTACTTTAGTTTATTGTTCATTTATTGTGTGATGTTATGATTAACTAACATGCTAAGTCATATATAATCATTGTATGCTAAATAGAGTTAAATCGTAGGATTATAGAAGTATAAGATTGATCAGTAGTTAGTAGGGATAATTATGTATTAGGTATCTAAGTAACTAGGGCAGGGATCGGTAACCTTTGGCATGTGGCCCGCCAGGGTGTTTACCTGCCATGTCTGCAGGTTTGGCTGATCGCAGCTCCCACTGGCCGCGGTTTGCTGTTCCAGGCCAATGGGGGCGGCGGGAAGCGGCGGCCAGCACATCCCTCGGCCTACACTACTTCCTGCAGCCCCCATTGGCCTGGAGAGGTGAACCGCGGCCATTGGGAGCCGCGATTGGCCGAATCTGCGGACATGGCAGGTAAACAAACCGGACCGGCCCGCCAGGGTGCTTACCCTGGCGAGCCACGTGCCAAAGGTTGCCAATCCCTGAACTAGGGCTAAAACGCAAGGCTTACAGGCTAAGCCATACTAGGCCTTAGGCTTAAGAAATGCTTGACATAAGTAAGTGACCAAAGAATGACCTGATGCCACAAGATTATGGGCAAAGATGTGCCAACGAGTGATATTGCGAAAAATTAACAGTAAGAGTAATTTTTTGATTACAAGATACGTGGTAGTCACATTTTTCTAACACATACCCTAACCACAGGGTGCATTATGTGCATATATCCTAATGAGGTATAGTCAGAATCCCATTTTAAAAAGAGGGTGCCCAGATTGGGAAAAGTGAGCTCCCTTTGCGAAACTCCAGCAGGAACTATCCCTCTACTGATGATCAACTGGCAAGGCAGTCATCAGACCTCAAGAATATCATTAAGGGTGTGAGTATAATGATATTTGTAACTTGAGCATAGGTCTGTATAGAATTTCTACATGCTTGGGTAATCATAACTTAACTGTAACTTTAATAAAACTTGTAAAACAGACTAGACCTTGTACTTGTGAAATGTATGTATGGCCACTATCCTTGGTCTTTATTTGTTTGTAGGGACTCTCAACCTGAAGTAAGTAGCAGAGGTGACTTTCATTCTGTTGATCTTGAAACTGTAGTCACCAGAGCCGAACCCACAGTGGTGTAATACCACATTACAAAATTCACTTTAAATAAAATAAAAGGCTACACTTTCCCAACTGCTGGATTACCACTGGCAATGTTGAAATGCCAATAGCAATCCTTGGGGACCCAGCCTACCCCTTGCTCCCTTGGCTCATGAAGTCATACCCTGGCCAGCTTGACAGCACTAAGGAATGATTCAACTACTGGCTCAGCAGGGGCAGAATTACAGTTGAATGAGCTTTTGGTAGACTGAAGGGACGCTGACGTTGTTTACCCACAAGACTGGTCTCTGTGAAGGAAACATCCCTATGGTGTGTCCTGCATAATATCTGCTCACTGGCATGCAGGATTTCATTGAACATGTTCTCTTCTTTCCCCTCCTTGTCTGACTCAGGGATTCAGGGAACCCCTCAAGGCTGCAATGGCGGCAGCTGCAGATAAAACACACAGCGGTACCATTGTTGGTATAGGCACAACAGAAAGTGAAAGTTAAGATTCAGAACTCCTCTCCCTTGCTCCCCTAAAGTTTTAAACATGACATGCTTATTGACACTTCTGCTTCGGGGAGCTTGTGCACAGTACCACTTACAGCCCCAGCCATGGAGAATATTGCCCACCAGGGGTGAGGAAAATGAGGAGAGAATTGCTTGGTTGCATGAATCTATGACTATTGGGCAATGGAACTGAATACTGGCACCATTTTCCATAGGCGGTGGCGATTTTAGCTGATATCTTACTCCTGAGGGTAAGAAAGGCCCAGAAAACACAATTGCTGCTCATGTCCTGAAGCCACCCAGGCCCGTATGCTTCTAGCCTGTATACTGCAATGGTGCCTGCCAAAGTTATTGCTGACTGGCATGGGAAAGTGGCCTACCGCAGAGGAAGAAATAAGGCTGCCATCCCTAGAAACCTTTGGGAGAAGATTGCAGAGTATCTCCATGAAAGTTTCATTGAGATCTCAGGAGGATTCAAAGAACATCTCTGTGAACATAAACAAACTGCTCTGCATGGTTCCCCCCCTACCCCCCCACACCCAACTTACACAGGAAGGAAAAGCAGATAGCAACGCTACTTCTGTTTGGTGTGCTGCTACCTCTTCTAGCACAAGTAAATTCATGAAAAGTCAATACTGGGTCTGGTTAAGTTGGAGGTGCCATCAGTACATTATTGTAATGGGAAATACAACGACACACTTACCCAAGGTTCCTTCCCCTGCATCAGGCTCTTCCATACTTGAATTCTGGGACTGACGGGACTTCAGCGGAGTCTCAATGAGATCCTGGCTTGCAGAATAGCTGGACCCCCTTCCCCTTCGTTGCATGTCCCCCGTCCTCCTCCTGACAGTTCACATTAGGGGCCTGTGACTCAGGCTTCTCGGCGGTATCCATGGCAGTCTATAGGGTGGTAGTGGGGTCTCCCCCAAGTATGGCATGTAGCTCTGTGTAAAAGCAGCTGGTCTTCAGCTCAGCACCGGATTAACTGTTCAGATCCCTGTCCTTTTGATATGCCTGACACAGTTCCTTCCCTTTCATGCAACTCTGCTACTAATCCCTGTCATACACCTTCTCCTGCATCCCCTGTGCAAAATGTTCAGAGGTGTCCACATTTCTATGTCCATAACCTATTCTCCCACAGGCCCAGGAGATCCACTATCTTCTGACTATTCCAAGCCAGTACACGTCTCAAATGTGTCGTCGGCGTCGTCAGTTGGGCAGTTGCACACAACAATGGAGAGCTGCCAGGTGTGCTAGCCAAACTGGGCAATCAGAAAAAGGCTGTGAATTTCAAAAATTCACAAGGCTTTACATGGGTAGGGGACCTTCCAGTCTCCGTGACCTCTGGGCAGTGGAGTTCCCAGATGTGACCCGAGTGGTCAGTGTCAGGCATTGTGGGACAGCTGCTGGAGGACTGTTAGGGTTAACGTAAGTAACGCAGCATCTTAACTCATGCTGTATCAACCTCAGTACATCAACTGTGGCTCAATGCCGTTTGGGGAGGTGGTGTTACCGTGTCACAGTAACAGTGTACTTACATCAGTGGGAGACAAATCTAAGTGTAGATACATGCACAAGTAGGTCGGTGCAAGGTGGCTTACGTCGACCTAACTTTGTCGTGTAGACCAGACCTAAATCAGGGACCTCCGGAGCTGAAAGCATAAATCACAGCAGCCTGAGCTAAAGAGCCTTGTCTTAAGCTAAATGCTGTAATAGACTCACGTCTTCTGTGGCCCAGGCACAGAGAAGGACACACAACCTACACTGACCAATGAGTTACAGTTTCACTTGTACCTCTGATCCCTTCCTACTAGGGTGACCAGACAGCAAGTGTGAAAAATCGGGACGGGGGTGGCAGGTAATAGAAGTTTATATAAGAAAAAGCCCCAAATATTGGGACTGTCCCCATAAAATCAGGACATCTGGTCACCCTACTTCCTACAGAATTCAGTCGGCTCTAGCAAATTCAGACACTGCTGCTGCTTTTCTTCATGTATGGTACTGTCACAGGTGCATGAAAGCGTAGTGAGTCTTGTGTTTTCGAGTCTCTCTGACAACAGAGGAAAAGACAAAGACAAAGATGACATCTGTGTCATTGTCCCCTTTGAGTTAAGGACCCTGGTGCTTCCCCAGTGGGTTTAAATCAAGATCTTTAATTAGCTCATGCTCCCCATGGACAAACAAAACAAAGCTCCTGTCAATGAGATCTCAGTGCTCCAACTGTCAGAAATGAAGTACACCTCTACCCCGATAGAACGCTGTCCTCGGGAGCCAAAAATATCTTACCGCGTTATAGGTGAAACCGCGTTATATCGAACTTGCTTTGATCCGCTGGAGTGCGCAGCCCCGCCCTCCGGAGCGCTGCTTTACCGCGTTCTATCCGAATTCGTGTTATATTGGGTCACGTTATATTGGGGTAGAGGTGTATAGTGTGCCCATGAAGGAGCCCATGGTGTTAATTCCTTGTCCTGCTCTAAGGCCTTTCCATATCCAGCCGGTCTCCACTAGTGTCTGAAAACCCAAATCAAACAAACAAAGCAGGCCGTGCTTTCCAGGCCTTACAGAGAGAAAGCAGTACATCTTGGTTTAAAATATGAAGGACAAACATAGACATTTTGTCCAGGACTTTAGTCATAAAAACTGATTTGATGCTGAAAAAACAGTGTTCATGAACATTTGTGTGAATTACAAATGGCTCTTCAGTTTGGCCATGTGTTACTCATGAGTCACAAATATTCACATGACAGGTTGGAACAGGCTCAGGCAGAAAGACTTTAAGCAGGGACCAGGGCTTCCGCTGGGACAATTTTTCCATTTTGAAGATACTGCCATAAAAATGTAAAACAGCAGAAAAATCCCCATTACGCTCACTCAGTGATGTATAAACATCATAGTTTACATGGGACCTTTTAAATAGCAACATTATTAAGCAAAGGCAATTTACTTTTTCCACTTAACAAAACACTAAGAAATTAAATGTAAACAAATACCCCCCAACCCCTACCCCCATTCATATTAAGGTTATGCAGTTAAAATTAAAGTCAGGAAATGAATTTTTAGTTCCAACAGCAACATTAAGGAGCTGTGTTGCACTTATGTAATATTTGTTATTTTTTCAAATTAAATAGGTAGCTTAATACAGTGTTCTATTATTCATGAGTCTGGTCCTCCAAATGCTTACCCACCTGCACAACATTAAACATGGGACTACTCATGGGCAAAGTTTGCAAGATCTGGGCCTGTGACATTAGACATATTCCATAAAACACATGCAGTGTGCAGAGCGATGAAGAGAGCATTCCTGTTGGAACCTTAACTTTTGTTTTTCATGATTCTTCCTGTGATTTTAACTGTGTTTGTTGCATTGTATATAGTGCTATAAATCAAATTCCCTTGTTACTAATAACCAGAGGCGTAGCGAGCGCCCTCCATACCCTCCGACCGGAGGGGGCCCCGCAAGGAAGGGGGCCCCTAAAAGTGGCAAAATAAATACCGCATTCCAGTTTCTGCATTGTAAGGGGCCCCGCCCGGACATATGTTCAGAGGGGGCCACGTTCTTTGTTGCTACGGCCCTGCTAATAACACCTTGGATAATTAAAAATTAAAGAATTTTCAAGGTCTAATTTGCTTTTCCAAATTTATGCAGTTCATTTACTTTTTCCACTTCACTCAACACGGATAATTCATCCAGACTTTTCAGTTTCACCTTGGAGAGTCAATTTCATTTTCTAGTTCACTGCATTGCAACATCTGGTTTGCAGAAAGTGCTGGGGGTTCTCCTAAAATCCAAGCCAACAATAACAACCAAAAAGTTTTCACTGATATTAAAAACAAATAATGAAATTATTTCTATTAAGTTTCATTTTACAGAAACCCTTTTTAATTACAAAACCTAAATTCTGGGCCTAAGATACTTAAGAATTAAAAGAAGAAAAAACAAAAATAAACAAACAAAAAAATCACAGATTTTGCTTTGTGACTCTCATAAATCATAGAGGGGGGTGAAAACTCAGCTGCAACCCACTCAAAATCCCCATTTAAAGTCCATATTTAAGCAGATGTTCAATAGAAAATGTAGCAAATCAATGTAACTGCACACACACAATTCCCCAGGAATGGTGGAAGAGTCTTTTTGTATATTTTTTATGAACTACAGTTGGTTTCTCTAATTAGTGACATTTGGGTCAAATGAAATATTTTCACTTGTCTAATGAAGCCGTATTTTGAGGCTTCAAAGTTTTCAAAGATGGTATCCCTTTAGTTACAAATGTTATGCTGCTATGATATATGGTAGGTATTTTAGAGGCAGCATGGCCCTTTAACTTGTAACTAGATAGCATCTGTCTCTGTGTGTCTGTAAGAGAGATGGCCTGAACTTAATTATACAGCGAACAAATCCTGCATTTTTTGGTGGGCAAAAGGTCATTACCCAGGGGACAATTTAAAACCAATTTTTCAACGCACGCTTAATTTTTGCAACAGTTCATTTTGCCGTGGGTATTTACGAGCAAGCCATTAATAACCCCTGGCAGTGACAAATTCCTGTGGAGAGCGATTGTTTAGGTAGAGAGTGCACAAATCATTTTTCCACAGAGTGCTTCTTAAATCTGTTGGGAGGAGCGGGGGGAACTAAAGTGTAGGTACAGCTGCTTGTGTTGCAGGATGATATTAAACATAATGATACCAAAGGGAAAAAAAACAGTATACAGATCAGATGTGGGAATGAACCAGAATTTCCTGTTCATATGCCTCTTTTAGTAGGTGCTTGGGCCACTGTCCTTCTTTTATTTATGTTGTTTTCGTTGGCTCCAGCCAAAGAATAATGGTGCAAATACAATAGATTCTGATGTTTCTTGTACTGCTGATGTTGCTGTTCATTGATCCAGGCAGGCAAAGTTAAAATAGGAGACCTCTTTTTAAATCTCTTGGGCTCTAGAAGAACAATGAAGATTTTACAGCTGTTCGGATTTGGTAGAGGAAGCGGGGAGGGACAGAATTAGTGCCAGTGGCTGGCTATAATTTCTCCAGTGGGCCTTTGCTGACAGTTTTAGGATTAACAAGTGAGCTCTGTTCCCAGGCGTTTACCCTCCATATAAGCTGGGCTGTTTGTTCTCAAGGGTTTATTTTACGCTACAAAATATGGCATTGCCAAACAGATGCAGGCTTGTTCCTAGAAAGAAAACTTATAACTGAGACTGCGTCTCACTGAGGCATTAGCCACTGGAATTGTTTGCGAATGCTACAGTATTTCTAGGACCCTTTTCAAGGCCGTTTTTTCCCACAGACGTTGTCAGTTGATTCTTTTATGGCTCTGTGGTTTGTCAATGATGAATTAAGAAAAATGAACTAGCAGACAAAAAGTGGAGGCCAAGCACCGAGGTTCTCCTGGTCGAAATGAATAAGAAGGACTCTGCACAGCTGCGGGAAAGGAAATGTATTTATTCCTCTTATCTTTCCTGAACTTGAGGAATTCTTATTATGGGTTATTTCTATACATCCATATTCTAGGCGCACAAGATATGTTGCAGACAACGTGGAGCTTACAAGCACATCAAGGATGACATGCAAAGGGTAACAGGGATGGGAAGGACAAAGGTGACAAGAAAAAAGGTTGTGGGATATACTTGGGGCCCAATCCTACACAATGCTCAGTACCTCCTAACCCCAAGGCTGTCGAAAGAAAGAAAGAAAGAAAGAAAGAAAGAAAGAAAGAAAGAAAGAAAGAAAGAAAGAAAGAAAGAAAGAAAGAAAGCTATAATCATGAGAGAAAATGGGTTTATAACTAATGCTGCACTCAAATGACATCAAGAGGGACAGGCACTTCCACAGGACACGGTGATGTGTAGAAACCAAAGGAAAGCTTCTCAAATATGAATTCCTGGAGACACTGAAAGAAGTACTAATGTTCTTTTGGATCCGTGCACCGCATTGCTTTTGGGAAGCTTTCTACCCCTGCCCTCCTCTCTGCCTCCGGACTTACTTGGAAGTGACTTGCCCAAGGTCACAAAGTGTATCAGTGCCAGAGCTGGGATTAGATGATTGGAGGCTCCCAGTTCCGTGCTCAGTTGACTAGACCAGGCTTTCTCACAAAAGGAAAGAAATGGGCTTGAAATCCAATTACAGAGCCCCCCCCCCCCCCCCACGAAGACACAAAGGGGCTGGTTCAAATAAAGCTGCAATTGAACATTCATGATAAGTGCATTGCCTCACACGGTGGCGGGGGGGGGGGGGTAGGAGAGAGAAGCCACTTGCTATGAATTTGAGGAAAGGGACACGTTTATTTCCTTGAGTGAAAATACACCTTTCCTTTCCATAACATTTTGAAATCAAATACCAACAGAGCGCTGGGACCTGGCTACTCCCTGCTGAGCTCCATATCCAGGTTCTATAACCAGAGCATAGTTTCTGTATGATGGAAATCAAGGCGTTGTTAACTGCCCTCCAGAGGTTGAGTTGGGCACTCCCCTGCCACATGAGCAGGGCCGGATTTACACCTTACGCGTCTCGAGGCCCAGCATCTTCAGCGCCTCCCCTCTGCCTACAGCTGACCTTCGTGTTTTCCGTAAAAAATGAAACAAAAAGAAATATAAACACAGCCTCCCCGGGAAGGCACAAGACCCTCCGCCACGTATGGCGCTCCCAGCCCAAGGCGGGGCGCAGCCCACCCACCCCAGGCGAGACGCAAGGAGGGGACTGTACCTCTCCCCAGCGTGAGCAGTCCCCAGGTGTCTTCCGTCCCTCCCGCAGCCCGGCACGCGGCAGCCGCGCTCCGGCTCTACCCAAGCAGGTGCAAGTGAATGGGGTGTCGGCCACAACCCTCCCTCTCCCTGCCCGGCATGGGGCAGAGGCATGGCCAAGAATGGGACGCTCCCAGTACCTTCAGCTGCTGCCCCGCCCGGCTGTGGCTCACAGCGCCCCCAGGTGCGCTGACTCGATCACCCTACTCCAGCCCCACATGCTGGCCGGCCACCAACCCATGCCAGGAGCCTGCCCACCCGCAGAGGAGGTGTATGTATTAACTTTTTAACTTTTAATCCACTTTTCACTTTTTAGGCTCCCCTGGAATGCCGGCGCCCATAGGCACGTGCTAATTGGAAATCCGGCCCTGCACATGAGTTATTGTCTGCAATGCTGCTCCGTGGTCACTGTGGAGAGGAACCAGGCCAAGACGATGCATAGTTGCGGCACCTCTGGACTAACTACCAAGTACTCGGTTGAGCCTGGTCCAGGATCTGCAATCAAGTGGACAAGGAGGCAGGTGCAGCGAAAGACTTCTGAATTTACTTAGCGTGTTAGACTGTTTCCCACCGATACTTGCACTCTTTAAGAACGTAGTTTTCAGCTCTCTGGTGGCGCTGATCATCTGTGCATAGTAAAGGGCCAGTAATGCTCTTGTCCAGGAGTGTGTGAGCTGCTGTAGCAAAGGCATATCGAGAGGTCAGCCTTAGTATCAGACCGTAGTCTGCAGAAGTGGGATTCCTCCCCTGAATAGAAGTAGACCTTCGAGTTGGCACTATGTATTGTTTCCTGTCTGAAAGTAGGGCATCAGTCAATCAGAGATGTAATACATTGGTTTCATCTGTCACAGCTCTCGAGGCAGACAACACAGAATGGCATCTCATCGAAGGTCTGGTGAAGCTGTGCCCACTAGCACATACAGACTGGGGGTTGGTGTATAATTCAAGCAGCCACTAATAATACAAGTGGCCAAATTTAGCTCTTTGTTAACAAGCTGAGTGTGGCAATTGCGCCCTCAGTCCACAAAGCAGTATTTCGCTAGAGCAAACACCAGGGACAATACAGATTTCTGAAGGACCGACGCTCTGTTCCCTAAGAGGTTCCCGATAGTTTTCATATCCTGGTGGTGCAAGAAGAGATCTTCATTTTCCGGTGTTCCATGTGAGACCAGTATGTCAGGCTACAGTCCAAGTTTTACTCCCAAATACATGATCACTGGTTGTCCAATGGCAGTAACAATCCTTGTACATGGATCGCCCTGGGTCAATTGGAAAGACAATTGTTTAGATGGAAAAGAGTTGCCACTGTCTTGGTTTCACAAAGAATTAGTCTGCATTTCTGGAAGAAAATGGTCAAAATGTCCATACTTTGACTGAGATTCCCTTCAGGTTTTTAAGGTCAGGCTTGACAAAGCCCTGGCTGGGATGATTTAGTTGGGGATTGGTCCTGCTTTGAGCAGGGGGTTGGACTAGATGACCTCCTGACGTCCCTTCCAGCCCTGATAGTCTATGAGTCTATGATTTCCAGTGTCAGTAATATAGATGTCATCAGCATACACCTTCTTCTCAGCCTCCGTTTCAGGAAGTATGTGGATGCTGTGTATGTGTATCTAATGAACAAGAAGCGGAGCCAAAACAGACCCTTGAGGAAGGCTATTACAGAGATGTTTGAGGTGACTGATTTTCTCCCCAACTTGCAAGATGAAGCTTCAGTTACTAATAATTTCTCGGATGAGCTGCACCGTTGGCCTAGAAGGAATGACTTGCAGCAGTTTGGCAATCAGCCTGACGTGCCCCACAATGTCGTATGCTGCTGTCAAACCAATAAGGACTTCACCCACTTTCTTTCCTGACTCCGATGCATTTTCTATGTCGGCAATGAGACAAAGTACCTGATCTTGGGTGCATCATCATCAGTCGGAGGCAGCAGAGGATTGACTACCTCATTAGTCTGCATCAGGATTAGTCTCTCCATCAGCTTGTAGGTAACACAGAGCAGGGAAATCTGTCACAGTAGCTCTTTGGGTCTGTGTAGCGGGGTGGTCACCCCTCCTGCCCTGAAGGGCTTAAAACAGCCCTGGGAGAGGGCTGTGGCGGGGCAAAGCAGCAAGCTTCAGCCATAGCTGGGGCCACGCCCCAATCAGGCCGCAACTGGCCCTATAAAAGGATTGCAAGCCAGGAGCTCAGGCAGTCCCTCTCTAGCGGTAGAGAGGGGAGGACCTGGCTGCGTGGGAACTGAAAGGTACCGGAGTACAGCAGTGCTGGGGAATAGGGCAAGGGAGCCAGGGAGCTCCCGCCCGGAAAACTCCCAGGCTGCAGGCCTTGTCTAAGGCCAAATAGGTACTGGGGTTGCAGGGGTGCAGCCTAGGGGTAGGCGGAGGCAGCAGGTTCAAACCCCCTTGCCGATGATATGTGATACGGACTGCAGTCTGCCCCAGTGTGCGGGGGCTAGATGAGAACTGGCAGTGAACACTGAGGCAAGATGGGGATAGTGGGTGGGGGAGCCCAGAGAGTGGGGGTACTGCCAGGAGGCAGCACCCGAGCTAAGGGGGCACCAGGGTCCGGGAGGGACACGGGGGCCAGCAACAAGCGGGACATCGGCCTGCAGAGGGCGCTCCAAAGGCTGGACAAGCTAATTCCCTGGACGACCAGCAGGAGGCGCTGCAGGGTGAGTCCCGCATCGCTACAGTCTGTCAGTGGTTTCCCTGGTTTGGAAACAGCTTTGCTCTGTGCCAGACTTTTGGGATGCTGCAGTCCTAGGCACAGTGATTCAGAAATTGCAGCAGCTTTTGGTAATTGGCCCAAAGTGAGAGACGAACTCATTATCAAGTGTCTCGTTAGGCTGCAATTGGTGTATAATGATCAGCTCCAGGAACCAAAATCAAACCACCTGAAACTTCAGTCTCCTAGTCCTCTTGGAATCCAATTGGAAATTGCTCTCCTGCTGCTAAAATCTCATTAGGGACTAGTCCATCCTGCCTCTTTGTATTCAGATCCACCTACTTCCTCAACAACAGAGAATAAACCCAGACAGCCAGGGCCACCAATAGCAGTACCTATAGCAGGGTTCTCTTGAAGGGCTGCAGAAACAGGACAAATTGCAATTCATCATCCTAACCCACAAAATCTGTTACTTGTGAGTAAGAAGAATAAGGAGCTCAGGGATAACTGGGGTGTTCAGCAAGGCGCACCCCATCCAGCTTTTTTTAAACTTAGGACAGCTTCCACTGAGGGACAACTGAGGTCTGATACCACTGATATACACTTGTAACATTGGCTAGGAATAAGAAAATGCCCCAGCAATCAACGTAAGTGGGAGACCCAAAAAGATTTAAATAGATCCAAAGAAACTACTGCTCAAGTACTACTGCTTGTCCAAGCATCCTTTTATTGGTCATTGGCAGGGACTGAACCTGAGACCTCTTGAGCTAAAAGCACAAGCACTTACAATGTGAACTAAAGGCCTCAGTTTAAAAGCACCAGCAATAGCAGACTCATAAACTACATTACATGGTCCAGCCTGTAGAGAGGGACAAAGATCTACATTGATACGAACGCAGGTTACACTTACAAACAGAAATGTTATGAGTTTTTATAATCTAGTCTGGGAGAATAATGTCATATGCTTTTTCAGTCTTGGCCTTCTCTATATTCCCTGTCCTTGACTCTTAATGCTTAACGGTCACTTTTTCACTTACCCTGCTTATCTGTCTATGCCACTTTCTTTCCCCTTCGCCATTTCATTTGTTTAAATTCTCTCAAAGAACCTTCCTTTCCTCTTTGGGTTTTGGTTCACTCTCTGCATAAAGATTTCTGTGCACTTTTATATAAAAGTGAAATCCTTAACACTGCTGGATAGTTTTGTGTGACTCGTGTACAAATACACGATTGTCTCCCATCTAATATTTCATAGCTAGATCTCTCTTCACTAAGATCCACGGAGTCACTTTTCATTAAATTTTTTTCCCAGCAGAAATGTTTCTGTTCATAGTCTACCTAAAGTTTATTCCTGAGGGGGAAGAGGGATCCATTCTAGGCTGGTTTCTTGTGTAGGGCATTTGCTTGTTTTTACACTGTCTATCTTTGGTATTTTTAGGGCACCCATAAACATGTAGTCTACTCTAGGTGACTCATACAGTAGTTAAAAAAAACAAATAGAGTTGTCCAGGATAGATCAGTATTTAGATTTCTTTAGCATCAATTAGATATAATCAGGGTAAAAAGAAAGAGTATCACTTGGGATGAGTGAACACAAGAGGCCTGATTTCCCAACTACCTTGTGTGGCCAAGTTGGTGTCAAACCTGAATGTCAGCAATTTGCAGCCACTTTGCACAGGTGTAAATAGCTACACAGGGTGCCAGGCAGTGGAGAATCAGGCCTCGATGTTGGATGCCTCCAGCCTCCACTTATTTAGCAATGGAGCCTCTCCAGGGAAGGTTGGAGGTAGGGTGACCAGACAGCAAGTGTGAAAAATCAGGACAGGGGTGGGGGTAACAGGATCCTATATAAGAAAAAGACCCAAAAATCAGGACTGTCCCTATAAAATCGGGACATCTGGTCAGCCTAGTTGGAGGTAGCTTTCAATCAGGGGGTTGTGCAGTAAATCGCAATGGTTGCGAATTTGAACTCCTATTAGTAGCAAAAGTCTAGCATCTATTTCTAAAAACTTTTCAAAAATATTTTAATTGGTGCCAGAAATGTAAAGAACACGTCGCCACAAAACAGTGCATTGGGAGCAGGAGGTCAAGCAAGCAGGGTTCTAAATACTCAGGTAGAGTGACATTGCTTATAAGGGTAATAAACATGTGGCATACGTTACCCAGGGAGCCTTCTCAAAGCGAGCATAAACGACTTCCAGAGACTCCTGGATTTCTTTCTATTGAAGGAGGGAATAGGAGGGCACTGAGAGGAGCTGAACAAGGGAGTGGAAAGAAAACTCTTGGCTCTGGTCCGAGGTCCCAGAGTGTCTTAACAAGGATATTCTTGCTTTAAAAAATCTCTACTTGAAGTGATTCTTGAATTGAAATATGTGTGCTGACAGCTGAAGGACTGGATGGCGAAAGGGACTGGTAATGAGATGCAGACCTTTTTCCATCTCGGTTGCTGATTCCAATCCACAGTGTATCAGCAGAGACCAAAATCATCCGCTGGTTGTCAAATAAATAGCCTACGTGAAATGAGTTGGTGGGTTCTTAGTCCAGTGCCTAGTGAACAGCTGAACACATCACAAAACCTGTGCTAGACCTTTGTTGACAGTCTAAGCAGAAAGGTCAAAGACTGAAAAGACTAAATGGGCTATGAGGACTGAACAATAGTATCCTCTCACCTTGAGACTGGTCGCTCTGAGTTTTCATTGCCATTGCCCAGGCTGCCACTACATAGAAGCCTTCAATCTCCAGGCCAGTCAATCCAGCATCTTTCAACAAGGTTAGAGGATTTTTTTAATGTGGAAAAACTGCTAAAAAACATTGACCGTGGATTAGGTGTTTATCTTTTATCATGAGAGGAAGTGCATGACTTCACAAACTCACAGGTTTTGGTGTCTAGATACTACAGTGATTGGCTCCATGTAAGGCAGTCTCCCAAATTCCCCCGTGCAGTAAGAGTAAGAACTTGGCAAGATCACTTGGTCACCATCTGACAAATTTGGGAAACTAAAGCCACTCTTCACTTTTGTGCTCATTAGCTTTCCATTGGTGTCTGGGAGTCCTGGATCAGGTCAGCAGGATGAATGCATTTCAAAACACAAGCAGAGCCATACAAATTTGGTAACAGAATCATAGAATATCAGGGTTGTAAGGGACCTCAGGAGGTCATCTAGTCCAGCCCCCTGCTCAAAGCAGGACCAATTCCCAACTAAATCATCCCAGCCAGGTCTTTGTCAAACCTGACCTTAAAAACCTCTAAGGAAAGAGATTCCACCACCTCCCTAGGTAACCCATTCCAGTGCTTCACCACCCTCCTAGTGAAAAAGTTTTTCCTAATATCCAACCTAAACCTCCCCCACTGCAACATGAGACCATTACTCCTTGTTCTGTCATCTGGTACCACTGAGAACAGCCTAGATCCATCCTGTTTGGAACCCTCCTTCAGATAGTTGAAAGCATAAGCATTGCCCTCTTTCCTAGGCAATAGAAATTCAAGCTATGATACTGCCTTGAGTAACAATGCAACACCTAAAAAGTTTAAAAAGTCACTGTATGTCTGAAAGGAGCAGAAAGTCACAGTAGGGAATGGAATTGCTTGTGCGATCCAGCAGAGTGTGATTCAATGGAATGGGATGAAGTTTAGAAAAGGAAACTACAGGATGAATATATATCAAGAAAAGCTTCCAACTGGTGGGATCTAGGAAGTTGTGGAATAATCGCCCTGGGGCAGGGGTAGAAGCCTCATCTCTTGGAACGAGTAAAACAAGACTGGACAAAGCACTAGAAAAAAATGTAGGGATCAGTCTTGCACTGGGAAGGGTAGGGGAAGAAGGAATGGACAACTTGACCCCCTGGATTCTTTAATTATTTAACCGATAACTCAGGGTACAAATTCTTAAAAAGCTAGCATCGATTTTTAGATTGTCGTTACTACTTCAGGTAGTGCAACTATAACACAAATAAATCCCCAAGAAAGAAAACTCATGCCTCCTTGGCTCTCCCAGCTGTTAGGTAACTGTAGGAAATAGTCCATAAACAGGAAACTTGTAGAACAATTCTGTCCCTTCCCCAGCCCCCCATAACCAAAGTGGAATTTCACAAATCCTCTCTTCGCCTGATCCCAGAGTGACTGTAACTCTGGGAGGGCCTGATTCCATGAGTGTGTGAGATGCAGAGTACTTTCCATGGGTTGCTGAGAGCCCTCATGTCCTGCTACCCTCACTGAGAGATGAAGGTGCTGTCACGGGGTCCCTCACCATACTGCCACCTCCTGCTGGCCGTTTTGAGAATTAGCGCTGGTCAGCAGGTGTGCCCTCCGGTGGGTGTGGCTCTCCTGTCCTTGTCTCCGCCTGCAGACCCCCTGCAGTTCCAGTCTCACTGCCTCTGCTTCGTGGCACAGCCCTCCAGCCATGTCACAATCCAGGTTCCCCCCCATCCAGGGGACTCCTTCTGCAACTGTCTAGCCGTTCCTCACAGTGGTTTAGCAGTCCCTAGCCTGGCCACTTGTTCAGCAGTGAGTGGTGGTGGGATGGGGGGATCCAGGCCCACCCACTACTCTAGGTCCCAGCCCGGGAACCCTGTAAACAACAGCTTCCCGCTACCCCACCTTTCTTTCTCCACGAGTCTGTCTCAATCCCCTGGGCCACTTCCCCACAGCCCCAGCACCTTCTGCTCCTGCCTCTTCACAGGTCATAGGTGCCCTCCAGAGTCAGGCCCTTGGTTTTCTCTCCTTTATGGACTCAGATGAGCACCAGTCACACTCCTCCCCAATCCTGCCCCAATGGGTGAGCTCATGGGAATCAGTGCAGATTCTTGATGGAGTTCTCATATTGAGCGATCAGAGAGTGTCACACTGCACAAGGTTTTGTCTACCCAGGCACAATCCCCTCTGTCCATCAGCAGTATTGATAAGAAAAATATTTAGATGCAAATGTGAATGCTGAAAATTCTCCTTTTATTTTTCTATTTCTGTTACTTGCACTAGTTGAATTCTCTCTTCTGAGTATTATAATCATTGTACTTATAACAGTGCGTTAGCTAAGGACTATCCAGACAGCCACAAGGTCTCAGCACAGGATATTTAATCATATGCTTTAAAGTACACTACCTGTCATGGCTGGAGATGATACATATGATCTCATTCACTATTATATATTGTCACCCCAATGCTGAGCCAATTTGGGGGCGTGACAAGGTTGCGTCCAATTGGAGGAGAGATCAGATATGTGAAATTTGAGTGTTTTCTTGGCGTAACCTGTATATTTACATTTTATGCCCCAGTCCTTGAACAGAGGTGGTCAGAAACAGCATGCAGGCAAACCCCTCTTTCAGAAGTCTCAGTACAAACACCAATGCCCATTTTCCAGAGAGCAATTCTGCACCAAGAGCTGATTCTAGTTAGAGAGAATAAGGCAGAGATCAAACTCTGCTGCTGTTGGCAACAGTTCCCCCACCTGCCCCCCCAAATGCATCAGAAAACTAAGAGTGCAGTTTGCACACCAAGAAAAAGAACCTGCATAACCACACGCAACAGCTAGGGATATCTAGGGACTCCTGTCACAACAATATATATCTATATAAAATAACCCAAAGTTAATATACAATGGAGGCTATAACCCCTATAACACAAGTAATAAACAGAGCATGAAATATTTCACAAGCAAAGTACCATGGGACATAGAGTGTCTAGCAACTCTTTTGCTATTTTACTTAAGGTTCTAGTGTCCTACTGGGAATGATAATGTAATTTCACATTTTTAGAGACTTTACAGGCTATACGCAGAAATCACTTCAGTACTAAAATGCAGCCACTTTTGCTTTGGAACCTGGCTAGCTGGTTAACAGTGCACAGAAATGCTACATCATAGCTGAGGATACAAAGTGAAGAAAAACAATGTATCCAGTTGAAACAGCGGTGGGAATGTAGTTCGGTAAAATGGAATTACCCCAAATGAAATTTGGCCAGGACTTTTGGGCCACGTATATAGTAGACCAAATTATTTCATGTTACTCTGAGGACAAACATAAACCTTAGAAATCCAGCAGCAAGCAGCAAAATAAACTACATTTGGATTTGCAGTGCAGTGCCACCCTGAAAAGTGACTGTAAAACTGTAATTGTGGGGTTGTTTCCCTGTTTATCATCTCTCTGAGGATACGACAAGAAGCAATGGGCTTAAATTGCAGCAAGGGAGGTTTAGGTTGGACATTAGGAAAAACTTCCTCACTGTCAGGGTGGTTAAGCACTGGAATAAATTGCCTGGGGAGGTTGTGGAATCTCCATCATTGGGGATTTTTAAGAGCAGGTTAGACAAATACCTGTCAGGGATGGTCTAGATAATACTTAGTCCTGCCTTGAGTGCAGGGGACTGGACTAGATGACCTCTCGAGGTCCCTTCCAGTTCTATGATTCTGCCACTAGCCGTCACCTACAGCCCCCAACTAAAACCTCTCCAGCACATCATCACGGATCTACAACCTATCCTGAAGGACAATCCCTCACTCTCACAGACCTTGGGAGACAGGCCAGTCCTCGCTTACAGACAGCCCCCAAACCTGAAGCAAATACTCACCAGCAACTACACGCCACACAACAAAAACACTAACCCAGGAACCTATCCCTGCAACAAACTCCGGTGCCAACTCTATCCACATATCTATTCAAGGGACACCATCATAGGACCTAACCACATCAGCCATACCATCAGGGGCTTGTTCTTGCACATCTACCAATGTGATATGCCATCATGTGCCAGCATTGCCCCTCTGCCATGTACATTGGCCAAACCAGACAATCTCTACGCAAAAGTATAAATGGACACAAATCAGACGTCAAGAATAATAACATTCAAAAACCAGTCAGAGAACACGTCAACCTCCCTGGTCACTCAATTACAGACCTAAAAGTCAACAAAAAATCTTCAAAAACAACTCCAATGAAAAACTGCAGAACTGGAATTAATTTGCAAACTGGACACCATCAAATTAGGCCTGAATAAAGACTGGGAGTGGATGGGTCACCACAAAAAGTAATTCTCCCTCTGCTGATACTCACACTTTCTTGTCAACTGTTGAGAATAGGCCACTTCCATCTTAATTGAATTGGCCTCATTAGCACTGACCCCCCACTTGGAAAGGCAGCTCCCATCTTTTCATGTGCTGTAATCTTTATACTGCTTACTGTATTTTGCACTCCGTGCATCTGATGAAGTGGGTTCTAGCCCACGAAAGCTTATGCCCGAATGTGTTAGTCTCTAACGTGCCACAAGGACTCCTCGTTGTTTTTGCTGATACAGACTAACACGGCTACCACTCTGAAACCTATGATCTCTCAGTGATTCCAGATCAAATGTGCTGACTTAAAGAAATGCTTTTTCTAACAGCCCATCATGCAAACTTTGAATCAATCTGGTCTCTTTCTTTCTCACCCTCCACTACCACAAAGAAAAGTTCTACAAGCTTCAGTGACACCTGTGCAAACCCATTGCTTTCTATATGTTTGCACAGGCATAAATGAGCAGAACTTAGCAAACAATTCTTTTGAGGTCCAAGGGAGAATGAAATCAAGCTGCTTCTCCCCTAACTGTTTTGGGGCTGCAGGACTAACAGGAGTAAAAAGCTGTATAAACTTAGCTTGGCCACTAAGGCTTGGGTTTTTAGGAGTCTAAAGAATGTAGGGTACTGAATCCTATTGAAATTTGGTGGAAATTGGGCACCTAATTTCCTTAGGCTGCTATGAAAATCCTAGTTCACAGTGAGCAAGATCTGATTCTGAACACCCACTGGGAGCAGAATGGCTAATAAGGAGCTGTTATTTTTTGCAGAGTGACTTCTGAGAGTAGAACCACATAATGCTAATAACACACCCCGAGTATTTTATTCAGAGAATAAAGACGTTGCACCATAAATGAGACAAGTGCGCTCGCTTTAGTTAAAGTCCCCTTTTCTTTATTCACAGCTTAAATCCAATGAATTCACGCAGCCTGGTTATGAAAATAGCTGTTTTGTGTAAGTGCTGCCTATAAGACAATATATCACCTGTGATGGGATTCATTTCCTGGTGTCAAATGCAGATGTGTAATGTACATTATTGAAACTGGTGAAGCCAGGAGAAGAGAGAGAGTTTGCAATGAGAAAAATGTTATATCCTACAGCACTGCTGGAGTTTCTGTCAGTCATCAGTAACCTCAGTGGATGAAAGATAATGTGGCTGTGTACATGCACTGTAGCTTTGAATACCAGCAATTACAATTTTTGAAGTTTATTTGCATACCTTGGGCTGAATTCAACACTACCATATTTGCTACCAGTGTATGTCATGTAAACAGTAGCAGATGTCCTTGGGAGTAGTATCTTTGCCAGGGGACTAGGTCTAAGATCCAATATCTTATGACCCATCAGGGCTAGAAAAAAGAGCTGTGTCCCTTAAAAAAACCCAGCTCATTCCAACAGAATAAAGTTTTTGTATCCACCCAGGGTAGATTTCAAGCTAAGGAAGGAGAACTTTAGACTAGCTAGAAGCTAAAAGCTTTTTGAGTAAGATCAGTTGGATACCAGTCAGGGCACCAGTACAGCACAGATTCAAGAACAGGTTTGAGAAGCCGATAATGGGCATGATAAAGGATGATGTCCAGTAAAATGGAGTGGCTCAGACTGTGTTTCTCAAGGGATCTTTTATGGCCTAACTGTGAATCTATATTATGTACATTTCATTAATAGTGTGGAATTGGATAGCAGAGAGAGGATTCGTCAGCTAACTTGTTTGCCCTCTGCTGGATGGCAAAAGCACAGCAATATTTCAAGGTAACTTTCGGAGGGCCTTGCTTTCAACGTGCTCATTTAAAGGGTAGTGCTCTTTGGCTTATAGCTGCTTGCACTAATAACTGGGGAGCGGGGGGATTACAAAAAGAAAATTAGATGAAGGGTGCGGATGAAATGTGGAAAATTTACCCATCTGTGGTATGTACATGTGTGTTTGAATGAAAAAGCCTTTACCCGTACGTAAAATGATATCAGAGGGTTACAAAAAAGAACGTCAATGTGTCACTTCTCATGGATTGTTTCCCCCTTACACAAATAATTATCATATGTGAAGTTCCTCGAGCCAATATGAAACAAGTATTTGGTCTGATTCCAGTTCCCAGTGGACAGGTGGCTACATCACAAAAAGGTTGCAGCTCTGTTTTGTGTAAGTAGGGTGACCAGATGTCCCAATTTTTTAGGGACAGCCCTGATATTTGGGGCTTTTTCTTATATAGGCTCCTATTACCCCCCACCCGCTGTCCTGATTTTTCACACTTGCTGTCTGGTCACCCTATGTGTAAGTGCTGCATATAACACAGAGTAGACCAGGGGTAGGCAACCTATGGCACGTGTGCCAAAGGCGGCACGCAAGCTGATTTTCGGTGGCACTCAGACTCCCTGGGTCCTGGCCACTGGTCCGGGGGGCTCTGCATTTTAATTTAATTTTAAATCATAGAATCATAGAATATCAGGGTTGGAAGGGACCTCAGGAAGTTATCTAGTCCAACCCCCTGCTCAAATCAGGACCAATGAAGAAATGAAGCTTCTTAAACATTTTAAAAACCTTATTTACTTTACATACAACAATAGTTTAGTTATATATTATAGACTTATAGAAAGAGACCTTCTAAAAACATTAAAATGTATTACCAGCACGCGAAACCTTAAATCAGAGTGAATAAATGAAGACTCGGCACACCACTTCTGAAAGGTTGCCAACCCCTGGAGTAGACAATATGTCACCTGTGATGGGCTCATTTACTGATGTCAGATCATTAGGATTGGCATTAATTGGCACATACCATCTCAGCAAGAGGAGTGGAGGATTGAACAAACAATGGAGACTGAATTCCTCTCTCCCCTGGAATTTTCAACATCAACTCAATCTCTCTGTGATTTGTAGGCCATGGCGAGCAAAGTGCTGGTGGGTTACGGCGCATGTAGAAACTAATGATGGTGACATAGCAGGTAGGCTGCTTAGTGATCTGAGCATGAGGACCAAAGGCTCCCTGGAAAGCCGAGCACTTCATTCAGTGACAGTTGAACTGAAAATATCCCAGCTCATCATGTGCAAAATTTCCCAGCAAAACCATAAAAAGTGAGGTCCTATTTGCTCTGCATCGTGGTAACGATCCCAGGGCACTTTCTGAAAGAGAAGGAGCTTGCCCCAGAGTACTTGGCTACATTTCCCCTTGTCCCACTGTTGTGCAATATCTTGTGTGATTGCTGTTGCTCTCTGACCTCAGAGGTAGCTGCATTTCACAAGGGGCGGCTCTGCCAAAGAGACAGGAGAGGGGACAGACAGTGGAGCCAGGAGCCATCAGTTCCCTGCCCCATGGAACCCTGAGGTCGGTGTGGTGGTCTCAAACGCCACAGCCCACGCCATACTCCTCCTACCAAGGGGGCTCATCACAGGGGAGCCTCAGAGTTCTCCTTCCTCGGTGGCATTTTCTGTGGTAGGGCTTGATTTGGTCAATACATTGGAATGTGGGCAGGACGCCAGGGTTAACTCCTCAACTTTTGTGATGGGGATTAGATGAGATGACCCTGGTGGTCCCTTCTAACCTTATGATTCTATGATGAGCTTCCTGGGATTGTTCATAGAATATCAGGGTTGGAAGGGACCTCAGGAGGTCATCTAGTCCAAAGCAGGACCAATCCCCAGACAGATTTTTGCCCCAGATCCCTAAGTGGCCCCCTCAAGGATTGAACTCACAACCCTGGGTTTAGCAGGCCAATGCTCAACCCACTGAGCTATCCCTCCCCCCGATCTTTAATGATCAAGGATTGCCAGGACCTGTTTCACGGGGTGAAAACACCCATTTCCTCTCCTCCTCCACTCGGGGGGAGAATTCTTTCTGTGCTCTGCCGAACGCCCCCCGCTTGGGTAAACGAAGCCGTTCCGGAATTCCAGGCGCGTCCCCGCGGACTTGAGCTTGTATTTAAACTGACTTCTTGAGGATTTCCCCCTCCTATCCCTGTCCCTGCTAAAACAAAAACAAAACCTTTGGCTCTGCCCCACTCAGCCCTGCAACAACACAAAAGGTCCCCTAATAAATAGCTTCTGCGTCCTCTAATTTCAGTGGACAGACCAGGGTGGAGGTCGGCCGTTCCCAGCATGAAGCAGCATAGAAGCTAACAAGGGTCTCTGTGTACATATAATAAAGGCAGCCTGCACAAGGGCCCCATTAGATTTAAATCAAGGCCTGAGGGAAACACGGGCTTCTCTGGCTGAGCTATTCACAGCCACAACAATACTGCTGAGAGGCAGTCGGAAAGGTCTGTTTGCAAGGCAGGCACATTCCACACAGAGAGCAATTAGTTAGACTCCATCTTCCTGCAGTCTCATTGGGGCGTTAAATCAGAGAAGTCCCAGCATCCTCTGGATCAGCTGAAACTTTCCTTCCTCTTCTCCCTACCCCGCCATGTGCCAGCCAAACAAAAACCCCACATGTGAACTTTAGGGAGTTCGAGATCTGAATCCAGCTCTGACTGCAGAGTCTCAGGCCCATCTCTAGATATGTGGGCAAATGGTTCAGGACGGAGGATCATAGGGCACCTGTAATGACTGTACTTCAATTATTCATGGGGCCTTGGCAGGTCCATGTGAGCTTCAGTTTCCCCATCTGTAACACTCAGCTTCCATGCAGGAGTGTAGTGAGAATGAATCCATGTCTCTAAGGTCCTCATGATGCTTCCAGTAAAGAAAATGGATGTAGTTCATGTGTTGGTAGCTAATTCTCAAGCATCCTGGAGGCTGGAATCCTGGCTTGTCACATCTCACCCATATCGAACAGTTCAGTGTGGTGCAATCCAGCCTTAAGAATCAATGAGAAATCCTTGGTCTGGCATGGATGGAATCACCACCTTAGGAGCACGCTGGAGAGGGATCTTTCCAAAGCTTCTGGCAGATGATGGCATTCGCCCTGAGCAGAGTGGGAAGCACATGTGGCTGAAGAGGTGATGAAGAAACCCAAAGGTATGCCTATGAGTCACCCTGGCTGGGAGCACAGGCTCGCCAGAGATCATGCAAAACCTGCTGCATCAAGCCTACAAAAATTGTGGAACAGGCAGAGAAATCCAGGCATTAGCCCGAGGGTGGGAGGGAGAAAGACAGCAGATGGAACATTCCATCCCAGAAGCAAGAGTTGGTACTGAAGGGTTCAGAAGACCCAGAAGCCCTGTGCAGCAAGGCAATACAGTTTAAGGCTGTGGAAGTTCAAGTATACAGAAGAGCCCAGATGATTGCCGGGGATGTAACAACAGTACCGTCGATCCTTGCTCAGAGCCAGTCTGCACGACGTGGTGGCATAAGTTGGAGCCACAGGAACCTGGTCTACATTAGTGTTCCCAACACTGCTAATGCCGGTGGACCTGAACCAGTGATAGCGAGAGTTGGAATTTTTTCAGAGAGAGGGTTAGCGTGCACAAGGCCTAGGGATTCTACACAGGAGACACTGAACATGCCCCAGGTCCTAAAGAATGAAACTGGCATTCCCAGCTGAGTGCTGGGAATGCAAGTGAGCGCGAGGGGAGTGTGCCAAGGTGCACACTGTCGGGGGGAAGGAATGTGATGGACCAACTTTGTTTCACGCACTGAAACTGAACTGAACTTCGGTCTGTCACCTTAGGGATAACAGTTGGTCAGGGGAAGCGCTGGTTCTTAGATTTCAGCTAAAAATGTCATTCTCACTCCCTTTCTCCAGAGGCCCGTGTCATCCCCTGGACATCTTATGCGATTCTGATTCTCATTTCCATGGGACTTTAATGGAATTACTCTGGTGTCAATGAGAGGAGATCCGGCCGCCGGTCACTAGAGAGAGTATCTTGCAGTAGGAACCCTCCAACGGAAAAGTGCATTGGCACACTCTGAAGTGCACAATGGGTATATTTTGAGCTTCCGAATCAGCAGAGAGTGAGGAATTTGCCCTGGAACCGGGTTGTTTGTGCTTTTACCCAAACCATCAATTATAGAGACACTTTACTATTCCCCGGGGCACCTTGCCAATTACCATTTTGCATGTCCATTATTGGCAGCACCCAGAAAGGAGCGGCATGCTCTGTGGGGGCCTGGAGCCCAGCATGTGATCCCTCAGGAGCAATAGTCACACAGGGACATGCAAGGGCAACAAAAAATGTGAAAATGAGTTTAACACAGTCAGACTGGCACAAACTAGCCAGCAGTGGGGAGAGCTCAAATGCTCCGGGGGCTGCTTTGGAGAAGCCTCCACTTCTCCGCTGGTTTGGAGACGTATCCAAATTGTCTCCAAAACATCTGGCTCTGCATTGCTGGACTTCCAGAAAGCACCGGGGGATGCAGCTATGGGATCAGTGTGTGCTAAGTGTCCCTGTTAGTGTCTGAGGGTATGTCTACACTACCCACCGGATCGGCGGGCAACGATCGATCCAGCGGGGATCGATTTATCTCATATAGTCTAGATGCAATAAATTGACCCCTGAGCCCTCTCCCGTCCACTCCTGTACTCCAGCGCCAGGAGAGGCGCAAGCAGAGTCAACGGGGGAGCGTCAGCAGTCGACTCACCGCGATGAAGACACCACGGTAAGTCGATCTAAGTACGTCGACTTCAGCTACGTTATTCACGTAGCTGAAGTTGCGTAACTTAGATCGATCCCCCCACAGTGTAGACTGGGGCTGAGCCACAGATGCTGGGGGTGGGTTACACAGAGGCCACGTCGACACCAGGAGTGCTTTGCCAGTGTGGTTATACCCATATCCTATACCAACTAAATGCTCCTCGTCTGGATGCAACTTATTCTGGCAAAACTGCACTTTTTCCAGCATAGTTTATTCCAGCTCCCCTCCTCCCCCTCTCCCCGCCCAAGTGACATAAGCGATGCTGGCAAAAGCACAGTTTTGCAGGTATAACTCTGCCTACCCTAGGAGGGTGTGCTGGCCCAGTGGGTGTGATCGGTTAGGGATCACACCCCTTACCAACACCGCTAGATCTGGTCAGAGATGGGGGCAAACGAAATACATATTTTTAAAAATAAGTCAGAGGAACTTTTTCAAACCTCAAAAAAAAAAAAAAAAAAAAGAGGTGGTTTGAATTCCAGGCAAAAGTCAGGGTTAAGACTTACTATATCCAAACTGGCTCATCCACATTTCACGGTAACAATACATAACCGTGCTCACTATTTTGCCCTGCTCTAGCACCTTCCATCTGGGTATCTCCAATCACCGTACGAGCAGCAGTGTGCTTAGCGCCTCTGAAATCAGTCCACACATTAGCTACGCTTCTGGGGGATAAATCTGTTCAAGGCAGGGACCCTAGCTAACGATGGGCCTGTCAAGTGCCATGTACATCTGTGGGGCTACATAAATTACAAAAAACGTGACCTTTCTCTAGCGCCTTTCATCTTTACAGCACTGTATAAACATTGGCCAGGATCCAGGGGTGGGGCATAGCAGGTCTCTCTGTGCTACGCCCCTGCTGGCTTCTGAATGGAATGTCCTGGTAGCTCTCAGGAGATCACCCCAGGGTAGGACGATTCCCTGGGGGCACAGAGCCAGCACAGCAACTCCAACATCACCCCACTTCCATGTTGCTGGTGTAGGCAGCATAGTAAGGGCTTCCCTACACCCTGCTGATCCTTGGTTTCCCCCTGGAAGCTATTTTTACTTGGGGGGGGGGGCACATGCTCTCACCTTTTGGGGACTGCAGACTATTACATTCTTGGGGAAATGCCCTCACTTTTAGGGCACAGAACATAAATGTCTGACTGGAAAGGACCTTGAGAGGTCATCTCATCCAGCCCCCTGTGCTGAGGCAGGACCAAGTAAACCTAGACCATCCCTGACAGGTGTGTGTCCAACCTGTTCTTAAAAACCTCCTGTGACGGGGATTCCACAACCTCCCTTCGTAACCTGCCCCAGTGCTTAACTATTTTCACTGTTAGAAATTTTTCCTAATATCTAACCTAAATCTCCCTTGTTGCAGATTAAGCCCATTATTTCTTATTCTATCTTCAGTGGACATGGAGAGCAATTGATCACTGTCCTCTTTATAACAGCCCTTCACATATTTGAAGACTGTTATCAGGTCCCACTCAGTCTTTTCTCAAGATGAAACATTCCCAGTTTTTTTTAACCTTTCCTCATAGGTCAGGTTTTCTAAGACTTTTATCATTTTTGTTTCTGTCCTCTGGACTCTCCAATTTGTCCACATCTTTCCCAAAGTGTGGCGCCCAGAATTAGACACAATACTCCAGCAAAGACCTCACCAGTGCCAAGTAGAATGGGATAGTTACCTCCCATGTCTTACATACAACACTCCTGTCAACACACCCCAGAATGACATTAGCCTTTTTCACAACGGCACCACATTGGTGACTCACATTCAGTTTGTGATCCACTATAAGCCCTAGATCCATTTCAGCAGTACTACCACCTAGCCAGTTATTCCTCGCTTTGTAACTGTGCATTTGATTTTTCCTTCCTCGGTGTAGTACTTTGCATTTGTCTTTATTGAATTCCATCTTGTTGATTTCAGACCAGTTCTCTAATTTGCCAAGGTCATTTTGAATTTTAATCCTGTCCTCCAAAGTGTTTTCAGCCCCTCCCAGCTTGGTGTCATCCACAAATTTTATAAGCATACTCTCCACTCCATTATCCAAGTCATTAATTAAAATGTTGAATAGTACCGGACCCAGGACTGATCCCTGACAGACCCCACTAGATTTGCCCTCCCAGTTTGACAGCGAACCATTAATCACTCTTTGAGTGAGGTCTTTCAACCAGTTTTGCCCCATTTTATAGTAATTTCATCTAGACAACATTTCCCTAGTTTGCTTATGAGAGCGTCATGTGGAACTGTGCTAAAAGCCTTACTTCAAAGCCATACTTACAAAAGCCATATGGGTATGGGACACATCACCAGGTGGCGCTGTTACATAAAGTCTTCCAAGTTCTTTTTCTTAGCATGCAAGCAAACATTTAGTCTTGAAAAGACATGCTGTGTGGCGTTACTATGCAAAGTTCGGGAGCAGAGGGAGAGGTGTGGGTGGCAGGAGAATTTGCTCTCTGCCTTGGTCTCTGATTAGAATCAGTTCTGGTGGTAGAGTAGCTCCCTGGGCACTGTTGTTGGGCTGCGATTCCTGAAAGAAGGGATCCCTGCATGATGTTTGTGACCACCTCTGTTCCAGGACTGGTGCATATATGTAAATAAATAAGTTGCTTTTAGAATATACTCTGACTTTGCATCACTGATTTCTCTTCCACTGAAAAACCAGCCTACAAAGCCCTAGATATTTACTATAGCATAGGGGCAACTATGTGATGCCTTTTTTCCAGTTTGAGCATTGCCTGAAGCCTTCTTATGCTATGAATATTCGTATGCAGTTAAAAGGCACATTGTTGACTTCAAATCTAGTCAGTTTACAAAAGAGCGAGTTGAAAGGAACTTGAGGCCCTATCCTGAGTCCTGCTGTCAATTGTTGTGGTTTTACAACCAAATTTTTGGTTTTTTCAAATGTTTCTTTTGCTGTGCAAAAGACAAACAAGAGGGGAAAGTGACTGTCTATGCAGGGGGAAACAATGAAACTGACTATGCACAAAGTGCTGTCCAATGGAGAAAGTAAACACTGGAGAAAACAAAGAGAAATATTAATCTCTTTCCCTTTTCTCCATCTTAGGTGCCACTTGTAACAACAGTCTGTAAAAACTGTTCAGGTCAAAGTGTGATTTTTATGCTGAAATTATCCCTTTAAATAGATTTAGCTAAGTATTTGGTGAGTAATTTTTTCTGCAATAATGCAACAATATGTTATGGATACACTATTCCACCTCTCCCAAGAGATGTCCCTTGGCTTACAGCAGATTTATCTCTGCCTCCACAGACCTGGTGTTTTTTCACTTTTATTATTGTAAATTATTTACAGAAAAAATGCTGAATCAGGAAACTGACTATGCTAAGGAAATGAACATTGCAAGGTTTAAAGCTGTTAGCATGGCATTTTTTTCATGTTCCCATTTTTGGCTCTTTGTTCCAGGTGGGAATTTTGGCAAGCTGAGGAAGGTATATAATAGAGATCATGCCCTTTCACTCTGAGGGGTTTACCTGCCCTTCGAGTCAGCTAAACCCTGGTTCCGTCATAAGCCTGCCTAAAAACAGTCAGCCATTCAAAAGTTAATTCCCTCAGCTTGCTATTGTATACTATTCTATATTATGAATGGCTTCTTACATTTCTATCACACCTCTCATCCCAAAGGAGCCCAAAGCATTTCTCAGATTACATATACCAGAAACATTTTACCGCTACTGAAATGCAGCCACTTCTGGGGTGGAATGCAGCAGCGGTTTCACAGCGCTGAGCAAAACTTCACAGAAGTTTAGAACGGGATATGAAGACTATTCATATCCAACTGAAACACTCTGTCAACACACATAGGGCCAGAATCAAGACTCACTTTGACCTTATGACGAGAGGAAGACAATCCTCTCTGACATGCACCTCAACACAGTCATCCGTGACCTTGTCACATCTAGGTGAAATGACTGTAATGCATTCCTAACTGGGCTTCCCTTGAAACCGGTCTAGAGGCAGCAATGTTTGCAGAACACGGCTGCTAACTTGCTCCTTCAAATAGGAGTGATGGGGGTCTGTGACATTCACCCAACCTGATCTGCACCGGCTGCCAATCTGCAAAAGATAGTCAAGACCTTAGTGCTAGCACATAAAGCCCTTCAGAGCCCTTCGGGCCTAAGCAATTACCTCTTCCCTACCTATCATCCCAGCAATTAGAGTCAGCCAGCCTAGGGCAACTCCAGGTCTCCAGGTGCAATCAGGATCAGGTTGGGAAGAGGACTCGACTGTCTCAGAGGAGGTTCTATGTTTGTGGAACTCCCACCTGGAAAGAATCTGCAGGTCAGAATCCAACCTCTGCTGTCTTTAGGGCACCATGTAGGATCCATTTATTTCCACTGGTTTGTTATGGGCTACATTATGCACACTCTGGTTTTGGCCTCTGCTATTCCCTTTCCTTCTATCCCGTTGTATCTGTGTGGAATGGATCCCTCTGCTCAGGGCTGGCTTGCCAGTGCAGAATGGATCCCTCTGCTGGTGGCTAGCCGGCCAGATGGTTAATGGGTTCCTCCCGGTGCCAGATTTTGTTGAGGCTGGCTGGGTGTGCCCTGGGGCTGGCTGGCTGGCTGGCTGGCTTTCTGGACAGATTTTTAAAATATTTTGTGCTGTGGTTTGAGCAGTGCTTAGATACTTTGCAAAAGGCACCTTATAAATTGATTAAATAAATACACATAAAACACTATTTTTAATCCTCCTTTCATGTTGTCCTTTTCATTAGTACAATGTCCCATCCATCAGCCCCATCACCATGTTGCACCAGGGCCAGCCCAGTTCAACTACAAATACTTTGGCATCCACACAACGGCTGGGAAATAAATATTTTACTTAAAGGAGACTTGGTTTGGAATAGGGACTGTGTCTTCTGTTTTGTTTCCCACAATGCCTGGTAGATTCTGGGTGCTAGCAGAAAAAAATACTTAAATTAATAATGATGATGTCATCCACTTGCTCAAAGTCTCCCTAAACACTAGTGACTTTATATATCTCTAATTACAGAAGGGTGAACCTCAAAACAATTGGATTTACCTATCTGCTACAACCTCCAAAGTTCAGATGATTTCCAAACTTTATCCAAAACCCAGGGACTCCAGTCCTGCCCTTAATGAACATCATAGAAGTTTTGCTATTGACTTCAGTGAGAGCAGAATTAGGCCTGGAAACGGCTTTGGAGAATGAGAATGGCACAAGCTGACTCTCCCTGGGTTTCCCACTGATTTGATGGGCTGGGTGGATCACTTTATGGGGGTACCTGCCCTTGAAGTCAAGAGTTGCAAACCAGCCTGGTGAGCGCAGGGACGGGCTTATGGAATTCAATATCACCTGGGAGTTCAGTCTGAGGGTATGTCTACCCTAGAAATGCCACAGCGGCACTGCTGCAGCACTGGAGTGTAGACACTTACTACCGCGATGGAAGAGGTTCTTCCATTGCTGTAATAAATCCACCTCTCCAAGAGACGTTGGTTAGTCGCCAGAAGAATTCTTCCATCTGGGCTTAGGTCAGCTTACATTTTTCGTAGCCCTGAGTGATGTCATTAGATCAATCTAATTTTGTCGTGTAGACCAGCCCTGGGCATAAACCTCTTCTCCTTTGGGAGAACAGTGAGTGGAAAGGCCCATCTCCCTCCCCCCTTCCCCACACAGACGTACCGCCGCAAATCTCTGACACAGGATGGGGAAGGACATAGGGCAGCATGGAGTGGAACTGAATGGAACAGCCCTGGTCTCCAAGCATACGTCTACACTTGGAGCTGGGGATGCAATTCCCAGCTTGAGGAGATGTACCCACACCAGCTCTGACCAAACTAGCATGCTAAAAATAGAGCCTCGCCAGGGCAGTGTGAGCGGTGGGGCAGGCTAGCTGCCCTGAGTAGGCACCAACCGTCCGGGATACACGCTTGCAGCAGCTAGCCACTCCTGCTGCTTGCACTGCGGCAGCTCCACCCAATTTTTGGCGCGCCGACTGAATCAGAGCTCGCGCGAGTACATCTCCTTGAGCTGGGAATCACCCCCCAGGCTGAACTGTGGCTGCACCTTAAGGCTTCCTGAGCTGAGGTCATCCTGCTCCCTGCAGCAAGGGGAAAGGAGAGGCAGCAGCCAGGGGGGCAGGAAGTGGGGTAAAGGGGATTTTGGTTTGAGGGTTCAGACAAACCTGTCATTTACTGCAGAGGAAGTTTTATCTCACCTGGGTTATCTGTCTGGGTAGGTATTTATACTGCATTCATCACCCTGCTGTCTGGTGAGGAAGTGGCCCCCAGCCCCTGTCAGGATCACTCCCAGAGAAGACTAGGGGTTTTCCCCACTGTCAGCTATCTCCAGCCTCCACTGCTTTTTTTCTTACATACCCCTGGCCCCATCCCAATCCCTTGTGGTTCTTTCTTTTCCTAGAGAGTCGACTCTGCTCAGCACCAAGGGCCTCTATCTGCAGCCTGGTCGTGCTCCGACATTTCCAATAAAGTAAACACGCTCGGCACTTTCATCTCCTGTTAATTATCACTCTGGGTCAGTTCAACCTGTAGGACAGAGACCCTCTCGCCTTTCTGCCCCGAGTCCCGGTCTGCACCAAGGCCTGGGCGGGAGCAGTAGCTGGTGATGTGGATTGGTTAGGCACCCTGCCCTCCGCCCACATCCCTTCCCCTTTTGTGTGTCAAAGAAACAAATAAACAGAGAAGCAAGCGAAGAAGAAAAAAAAAGCAAAGGTCACAAGTTCCATTTACGCAGCAACCCCACGGCTCTTTAGTGGGCCCAAACAATGTGCGTCCCTTAATGATTTCTTGCTACAATGCTTTGCCTTTCAGCCACAGCTCTGGAAGGAAGGAATGTAACCTCCCCGGTACTTGTAAGTTCTGACAGGTGTCAGAAAGACTTGAGAAAAGAATGACTCTTGGGATTCAGCCTCTTGAAGTCTGCAATTACACTCTTGTGCTCACATGTGAACTACTGCTCAGCGGGGAAGGGCCGTGGCACCAGCAGCCAATGACACTTGTTTGGCCTGTATGGCCCCTCCTTATGCGTTATGGGATACTAGCTGATGGATCCTGTCACGGAGAAGTAAACATCCAGGAAAGTAAGGGAAACAATTCCAGTAGTGTTATGTAGTGTCTCCTTTCAACAGTCTACCAGCTGATTGGTAGAAAAAAACCCAGTTCTTCCTATGCCACCAGCACAGGCCAATGCCTCTTGGGCTAAAAGAGAATCTCTATTAGCTGCTAGCAGTATAGGGCCTATGAAACAGCTGAACAATCTCATTCCGCTCATTGGTACACGTGCGTGCTACCCTGGTCTCTACATAGTATTACAATACCAGACATAGGGTATCAATGATTATAAGGTAGTATATATGCTCTTTAAGTGGTATGGGACTCCTAAATATGGTACCATTGGCTGACAGATCAGAAAGAGCTAACAGATGACATTGGTCCCTGGACTTTGCTCCTAATGGTTTATAGCCCTCACCATGTGGTTTAACTTTTTTACGGATTACTTTAAGGATCACAATGTTCTGAACAGGAGACCTTTGGGACAACTTGGGTAAACGTGGGCATTTCTTTTATTCATTACCAGCCCCTGGCTGAATTAATACCTTAGCTATTTGATCCCAGCCCTTGCATGCCTGTTAATATGTCTTTGGATTAATATCAACACGCAGTCCTCCTTATTCCACAGTTTTGCTGAACAGCTTTGTCCTTTTTCAGTGGGTGTTGTGCACTGTTCATTCAATGGGTGTGGTGCACTGTGGTCTAGGGATTAAAGCCCCGGGGACTGGGAGTCAGGACTCTTGAATGCTATTCCTGATGCTGACACTGATTCTCTGTCTGGCCCTGGGCATGCTACTTCCCCTTTCTGTGCCAGTAGGCGCAGCTATACTGCAAATGAAGGTCTAACTGCAGCATGGGGAGACAAGACCATACTAGCTTCAATCTAGCTAGCACGGGTAGCCATAGTTGTGAAGATATGGGCGCATGGGCTTCAGCACCGGCCAGCTGCCCCAGTCTCTTGCTACCCGTGCCAGCTAGATTAAAGCGAGGATGGGTTTGACTACCTGCACCACCATCACACTTTCATTTGTGATGCAGACGTACCCATAGCGTACCCATCGGTAAAATGTGGACACCAGTGGAGTTATGCCAGGAATGAACCTGGCCCAACGTGAGTGTGTGTGTGTCATTTGTCCTTCCACTTTCTCCACTTATAACATAAAACACCATTATCAGAAAAGTGAGGGGTCAGAGCTGGGAAAAGCACCAGAAACAGCTCAGTAAACCTACTTCTACACTTCCAGAGTTCAAGTTCAAAACCTTAAAGGTCATGAGGTCAGGCTCTTTAGTGCAACTAGTAATGGAATAAACTTGATCATGACAGTAACAAGATACTATTATTTCAAGATCGGTTTAGGTCTCAAATGAAAGTTTTGTTAAAATATTTAAAAGGAGGCTACGAAACCTTTTATTAATACAATGTTTTCATGGGCTTTCCTTTTATTTTCTTTCTGTGACAATAGTTTTCTCTTTGGACTTAACCCTTCTCCTGCAGCTTTTGCAATGCAAACATTGCAGTGCTATGCTAGTGGAGAAACTCACTAGAAACTGAAGTGTAACTGGCTAGTTTTAACTGTCATTGCCAGCCTGAGTGAAGATGAAAGAAGAAGCAAACAGGGCTATGGACAATTAATACTCCTGAGGCATTCAAAAGAAAGAAAAAGTACAGGGTGCGTGTATAGACAAGAGATCCTATTGCCCTACATTTCAAAGGATGAAGGGGAAATATTGAATTAATTTTCAGCTTTGCCACTGTTAAAAAGATGTCCATTTTCGGGTGTGTTGAGATTAACTCTCTGATAGTGAATATGAAACAGCTTTAAGACCAAGCAATACAGATCAGTCACCCCTTAATAATTAGAGATTCTAAAATTATTATAAGACTTTTTATAAGCTTTGTTGGGCATGCCAAATTCGATATAGTTAGCACAGAGGATTGTGATATTAAACGTGCAGAGTGGCTCATCTTTAAAAATATGTTTTCATTTTCCTTCCTTCTTAACTTTTGTAGAAATTTTACATTATACATCAGTCCAGTAGCTGTGCAACACACTATTCTGCCTAAAGTTAGAACAACAGACGCAGGGCCTAATTGTGCTCCCAGTCATGCCGGCGTACTGCAAACAGTGAGTAATGGTGACGTCTCCTTTTCTGCTCAACTCATCCTCTCAACACAGCCCTGCACCATCTGGGTCTCATCCACCTGTTGCAGCCAGTCTGACATGCACAGTGTGAGCTCTGCACGGACTGTCTGATTTTTTACTTGTCTGTACAACACCTAGCACTATGGGGCCCGGATCCTGTACTGCGGTTTCTAGGTGCTATTGTAGAAATGAATTAATAATAATACATTCAATCACAAACTGGCTTTAGTTCTAATATCTCACTGACATTAGGATAACACAGTAAGGAAATGATTATGCTGAAATGTCTATCTTTGAACAGGACCGCATCTCTTTAATTTATTAAATAAGATGCTGCTGTATTGTCGTCATTATTTTAGTGATACCTCGGGCTCCAGCTCAGATCGGGGCCCCGCTGCACTCGGTGATGTATAAACACATCAGACGATACACTCCCTACCCCCAACTGCTTGCAGTCTAAATAGACAATCATAAAATCATAGAATATTAGGGTTGGAAGAGACCTCAGGAGGTATCTAGTCTAACCCCCTGCTCAAAGCAGGACCAATCCCCAACTAAATCATCCCAGCCAGGGCTTTGTCAAGCCTGACCTTAAAAACCTCTAAGGAAGGAGATTCCACCACCTCCCTAGGGAACCCATTCCAGTGCTTCACCACCCTCCTAGTGAAAAAGTTTTTCCTAATATCCAACCTAGACCTCCCGCACTGCAACTTGAGATCATTACTCCTTGTTCTGTCAAGGCGAAGTGTGGAACAAAGGAAGAACTGTTAGCCCCCTTTTACGGACGCAGAACTGAGGCCCACAGAGGGAACTAATGGCCACATTTTCAAAAAAGAGTCCAAAACCCAAGAGCTCTCATGTAGGCACCTGAATAGATGGCCTTATTTTCAAAAGCATTCAGCACCCAGCAGTTCCTATTGGGCTACACTGGGAGATGCTGGGGGCTGAACTTCTTGACAATTTAGGTGTTTAAATGACCCCTAAGCTCTTTCGAAAAGTCTGACCCTATGTCACTTAACCATGGTCAAACATGGAACCTGTGGCGGAGATGGGGCCTGGACCCAGACCTCCAGCCCAGTAACTTGACTACAAGGCCAGCCTTCCCACTGAGTGAGATATTGCTCCAGTCAGGCATGATGAGCTACCAGTGTCATACACACCAAAATCAGGTTAGCATTCCCAGGGCTGGGAAGGGCCAGTATTGCTCTCACCTTTGGATTTGCGAAGTTCCTTCGAATTTTGTTTTTCGAAAAACAAATATTCCAGGGCAATTTTTTTCTGAAATAAAATGAAATCAGCATCAGTGGCTCCGCTCTCACGAGCAACCCTACAATTACATTCCAACGCACGCAGCCAGGGCCCGTGAACAACCCTCCAACAACCAACTGTGCACATACCATGGAAGAGAAAAAGTCATCCGTCAAGCAAACTGATTTCAGCGTGAAGCTTCTGGAGGTTTGAAATAACAGTCCAAAAAAATACTGACTCTAAAAATTATTTAAAACACCATGAGAGTGCCCTGCTAAGTCAGGGGGCCTCCGTTCTGTCTCATGGGCATCTCCGCTCCCATTCATGACTCTGAGTCTCACAGACTCTCCCACTTGGGATCACAGAACATGCCTCTGGTACATGTATTGCTATTGTTGGAATGGAAAGGGCAGGGGATTTGCATATTCGTAGATGTCTTTACTGGGGTTAGGGTTTTGTTCATCACACTGCCCAAGAGTTTAGTAAGCAGGGCTATTTTCAAAAATACGCTCGATCAATATGAGCACCTTTATACTAGTGCAGGGGTCGGCAACCTTTCAGAAGTGGTGTGCCGAGTCTCCATTTATTCACACTAATTTAAGGTTTTGCGTGCCAGTAATACATTTTAATGTTTTTAAAAGGTCTCTTTCTATAAGTCTATAATATATAACTAAACTATTGTTGTATATAAAGTAAATAAGGTTTTTAAAATGTGTAAGAAGCTTCATTTAAAATTAAATTAAAATGCAGAGCCCCCCGGACCAGTGGCCAGGACCAGGCAGTGTGAGTGCCACTGAAAATCAGCTCGCGTGCCGACTTCGGCACGCGTGCCATAGGTTGCCTACCCCTGTACTAGTGTCACTACTATGGCCACACTAGGGGTTTTAGGCACTGATATAGTTAAAGCAGGACAAAGATTGAGTATAGACCAGCCCCACACTGTCATTTTGGCCCCATTTCAGGAAAGACTTAAGCACATGCTTAAGTCCATCCCTTAATTCCCACTTAATTCCCATTGACACTAATGGGACTTAAGCATGTGCTTAAGTGCTTTGCTGAATCAAGGCCTCAGTCAGCAGGAGCTGTTGGGTGCTCAGCATTTCTGAAAACCAGGACACTTATTTTAAGTGACTACACACCATTTAGAAGCTGCAGGCCATGTCTACACTACGGGCACTATAGCGCAGCCTATAGCAACAGCAGGCAAGGTTCCATCACTGGAGGCGGTCTACCTCCTCGAGCGACGACCGCTAGATCACCAGAAGCCTTCGTCCATTGACCTAGTTGTGTGTATACAGGGGGTTATGGCAGCATAGCTATGGTGCTCCGGGGTATGGATTTGAAGTGCAGACCGGGCCTGAACATAGACACCTGTTTTTTAAAATTTTGGCCAATGTTCATTTTTGCTCTTCATTTATTTTCTGTTCCTCACTAGAAACAAATGGGAAACCAGATCTCTGCAGACCAGCAGGGCGCCATGAACCACATTTGGGGGGACCTTTGTTCTAAGTCAGAACAATACAAAACACTCTGGCTTATCACTGATCCACATCAGCCATTTTCAGCCCACTGCAGAGTTTCTCTCAGCTCTCAACCTCCCTTCAGCATTGCTTCTGTCCTCTGTCATGCTGGAGGGTTGGGCTAGAACCTACAGTTTTGCCAACCACAACATTTCAAAAATCCAGAGCCGGATCCTCAAAATCATGAGGTTGGCCCCAAAACTGTAAGGGTTTTTTTTTTTTATAAACAATTACATTGAGTTTTTGGTCTGTCTTCTCATTTCTGAACTCCCCACCAATGTCAGGAGTGTGTGTGACACTCACAGTGTGTGAACTCCCCTCGTACACCCCCAGCGTGTGTGTGTGAGAGACAATCACAGGTGCGTTAACTCCCCCTGCATACCCCCAGTGTGAGTGTGTGTGTGTGTGTGTGTGAGAGAGAGAGAAAGAATCACAGGTACGTAAACTCCCCCTGCACACCCCCAATATGTGCGTGTGTGTGTGTGTGACAATCACAGGTACATGAACTCCCCCTGCATGCCCCCAGTGTGTGTGTGTGACAATCACAGCACTGCCAACAATGGCCCCGCTGCAGCAGATAGGGCTTGAAGACTCAATGGAGATCAAATGACAGAGATTTCTATAAAGTGCCGCCTGGTGATGCAAAGAGCTCACAGCCCCTCCCCAAAACTCAAAATTCCAATTAATTAATCTTTGCCCCCTCAGCCCCACATCTGCCCATCCCCCGGCCCAGCACTTTGTTTTGCACTCCCAAGCCCCATGTCAATTCTGTGCTCCTCAGCCCCACATCAATTAATGTTGTGTCCCCAGCCCTTACGTCTCCTCCAGCGCCCAGTCAACACTGCCTCCTCACATCGGCAGTACTTCTAACTCCAAAGTCTGAAAAACCATGAGTCAGACACCCAAAACATCCTGAGGGCTGTTCTGTAAATATTGTACGGTGAGGTTTTTGGCCTGGGGATTTTGGCTCCTGCTGCAGGATGTCTCACCCCACATGTGCCCATCCCCTGCCCAGCAATTAATTCTGCCTCCCAGCCACTCCATCAATTCTGCATGTTCACACTCCCCTCTGCTCCTGCTGCAGCTCTGGGGCTCTTCACTTCCTTCCCAGGCTTGTGAGGGAGGGGCAGACTGCAGTGGCCTCCCCTCTCCAACTCCCCAGACTGGGTACTGCAAGGAGGGAGAAGGGCAGGGAAAGGAGCAGAGCACACAGTTGCCCACAGAAGGAGAGAGGGGTGGTTGGCAAAACTGTAGCCACCCTGAGCCACCCTGAGCTGCTGGGGTCTTTCTGCTCCCCCACCCCTCTGGGGAGAATGATCTGGAGCAGCTCTCCCGATTGGCTGCTCTTCCCCAGGAGGCGGTGCAGTGGGAAAAGCAGCCAATCAGAACTTCTGGGCAGGGCTGACAATCAGGGGAAGGCTGGAGTTTCTTGTATTTTTACCAGACTTGCTCCAGCAGAGGCCAAAATCCTGACGCTTTCTCGGGAGAGTTGGCAACACCGTTACCATGACTGGCCAAATGGGATTAGTGATGCTGTGACTACATCCTCCAGGGGGAACCCGCCAAACAGTCGTGTTCATTGACAGCATAGACTGGGGGTATCATTCAGGAGATTAACAGTGGTGAATTAACAATCAGCAGAGCTGGTTGGAAAATTGGAGTGGGAGGGGAAAGGTTTCCACACAAAAAAATCATTTTTGTTGAAATTTATCTGCAACATTTCTGATGACAACCCAAACATTTTTCAGTTTTTGGCAATCAAAACCTAAAGATTTGCTGAAAACTGAAATTTTTTCAGTTTGGGGTTTTCAGTGGAAAAAAACCAGAACATTTTCATCAAAAAGAGACATTTCCTGCAGAAATTTCTGATGTGGTGAAAACACTATTTTTCATCCTAAAACATTTCAAATTAAAAAATTTGACCAGCTCTAAAAATGAGGTAGCGTCTTCCACTTCTTGGTCAGTGGTCACAATATCACTGCCAATGCCACACTCCAGACTGTTTCTCTTTCTGAGGCAGCAGGTAAAGTGAACATAACACCGCTCCTGAAAACAAGATAACGCATGCTTTGCGCTGTTTGCTTTGGCCAGGAATTTGCTGTTGACTTTGAAGGGATTAGTATGGTGTTTTCTACAGCTTAGCAGTTTCCCCAAATCCTCGGCACACTAAATAAACCCCTAAAAGGAAAACCTTCAGTGCAGACCCATCTCTGGAGAGTGCATGGTGAGTGACACTCTTTTAAAGGAATAGCAGATTAAACAACAACAGAAATGTCATCCTGTTTTATCAGGCAACGATAAACTAATCCTCAAATGGGGAGATCTGCAAGTTTGTGGGGTAGGGACTGGTAAACTGGTTCAAAGACCATTCCTATTGGCGCCAACCTTGACACTGCTGCCTCACCAAATCGATCTATCTCAGTGATACTCAGACTGAGGCTCGCGAGCTGCAGTGGCTCTTTAATGTGTCTCTTGGCAGCACATGATATTAAAATACTCTATGACTTAAATATTAACCAAGCTAAATTATTAACCACTCAGGATGCTTTTACTACAGTAGGACCTCAGAGTTACAGATACCTTATGGAGATATACCTACCTCATAGAACTGGAAGGGACCCTGAAAGGTCATGGAGTCCAGCCCCCTGCCTTCACTAGCAGGACCAAGTCCTGATTTTGCCCCAGATCCCTAAGTGGCCCCCTCAAGGATTGAACTCACAACCCTGGGTTTAGCAGACCAATGCTCAAACCACTGAGCTATCCCTCCCCCCTTGGGAATGGAGGGTGTCCGGAACTCTAAAATGTTCGTAACTCTGAACAAAGCACAGTTCAGGCTCCAGCTCCAGCAGCTGACACTCCAAGCCAGGTTTCAGCAGCAGCTGAGCTCCCTACTCAGTGCTGGCATGAGTCTGCAAGCTTATCCCCCTCCCAGCACCTGTCCCCATCCCAGGGGAGGGGGGGTAAAAAACAGCACGTCTCCCTCCCAACCGAGGTCTGAGTAGCACTGATCTATCCCAAAGATTCAAATTGGTTAGGAAAAGCACTGAAATATACACACAAATTATTTCCCCACCTTCCCAGTGCTCCAGCTTGTGACTCAAACCTCCTTCTCCATCACAACTACTTCATTCAATGGTTTGGACCCCACCCAACGAGTAATCCCTGACCCATGCATCCTCCTTCCTTCCATCCAGTTGCCCTTCCCTTCCTTGGATCTTCCTGTGTAGCCAAACTCAGTGCTCGTACAAACTGGCACCACAGCTGATGACTTCGATGGGAGACACTGGTATTTGGGGAGAGTAAGTGGGGGAATGTGATACAAATAACAGAAAAACACCTTCGTGGACTCATCAAAACCTTCCAGAACCCCAGAACTTTCTAAGATTTGCCCATGCCTAACTGAAGTCTGAGTTATTTATCCCAATATGGGGTCCAAGTTATCGCTAAGTAAATAATGTACCAGTGCACACAGGTATCTGAGGAAGGGACTGGAGGTGATCTTTAACTCTTTGGATGCCCCTTTGGAGCATGGTGGCCAGTTCAAATGATTCATTTGATCAGGCTTTAATCTGCCAGCAAACTTGCAAACTGTCTTTGTTTAATCTCTTTATATGAGCCTGGTAAATGCAAAAAGTTCTGAAACGACAGCTTTGCAGACTTAAGCTGTCTATCTATTGACCCAGGGGCAGGCCTCCATGGGCTGGGCCAGTGCAAGCTTCCCTGTCCCCAAGCAAATTCTTCACCCTTGTCCCTGGGGTGGCAGCCTCTGAGGGTGAGAGAGGAGGTCAGCCTCCTTAGCTCATTCACTCCCTACAGAGACAGTGAATGGAAGCCATCTATGGTGGTGTTAGCAGGGTGAGTGAGTAGGGTGGTTGCCCTGGAAGCCAGTTTCCAGCGGGCACCGCTGTGCTGCTGGGCTTTTTGTATTTTTCTTTCTCCGCTCTGATAGGCTGGCCATTTTTGCTCCACTCTGATTGGCTGGCTGTGTTGTTGGTTTTATGTTTGTTTTGCTCGGTTGCTGTGTGTGTGGTGGGGGAGGGTGCCTAAAACCACATCTGCCCTGGGCGGCAAAACAGCTAGGGCTGCTCCTGGGTGGACATATTTGTGCTGTGGACATGTCCACGGGAAAACGGATCGAGAGCATCGACTCATGTCATGCAGGCTGCCACTCAGCCTAGACCATCCCTGACAGGTGTTTGTCCAACCTGGTCTTAAACCCTCCAGTGATGGGGACTGCACAACCTCCCTTGGAAGCCTGTTCCAGAACTTAACTACCCTTAACTACACCCCATCCAAATACGTCTCTTCCTCTGTCTCTCCCACCATTCCAGAACCTAGCCAGAAGGGACTAATGTCATCGTACAGTCTGACCTCCTGCATAAGACAGGTCAGAGAACCACACCCCTCCTGCCCCCCAGTAGCTCATGGATCAATGCCCTTTGCTGAGAATACTCCCTGAATTGATGGAAACAACATATCCATCTGCAAGAGCAAATCTCTGATTTAAAGAAAAAGAAAGTCAGAAATGGCACACTGAGTCAGGGAGAAAATTACGCACAACAGGGTTTCTCTGGCTGGAGATCAGTAAAATCCTTGATGATGCATCAACCCCAGGGATGAGCGTGATAAAGCACTTCATTCCAAAGGGAGTTAGTAATCTCCAGGTGGGAGAGAAAGTTGAGGGAAGAAGCAAGAATTTGATATGAGGGCGGCCCTCATTCAGACAAGCCAGGAGTTGAGAGGGAAGCTCATGAGTCAGGACGTTTGTGAAAGCTGGTGCTGGTGGCTCACCAACCAGCCTAAGAAGAGACTTCATCAAACAGGCATTAAACAAACACATTAAAGGGTGAAAATTAATCCCTTTTAAATTAAACAGTAGTGCGCGAACAAGCCCTTGTCTTGAATGCAAATAACCCATCAGCAAGAAGCTACTAGCTGTTTTCCATCACTTTATTTACAGAGGCACATGGTGGTGAGGAAAAGACCTGTGTGCCGAAATGTACATACCCATAAATGGAAATCCTCATGTTTCCTCAGCCACTCATGTAGATTTAGTAGTAAGTGGAGGGAGAGTATCTACATGTAGTATTTCAATGGAGGGTGGGGCAGGAGGGCAGGACTCCTGGGTTCTGTTCCCACCTCTGCTACTGATCTGGTGAGAGACTCTACCTGGTATCATGAGCCCCTTTAAAACAAACCATAAACTGTCCCCAAAACTTTCATAAGTTGGCCCACACCCCCTTCCTGGCGTGCTTTCTCCATGTGGGAATGGAGCCACTGGGTCCCCTAGGGTTCTCCCATTCTCTCTGCTGCCATACAGGGAGCTGGGCTGGGTTCCTGCAGGAGTCAGGCTCAAAGGGGCAGAAAGCCCACTGATAGGTTGTTGAGCGTACGTATCCTGATGACCTTGCAGTTCAGGGTTTGGAAGGTGCCAGCAGGACCGGCCTATTACCTAGACCTCTGCCTAGCCATTCCCTTTCTCCCACCCCCACCAACAGCTCACAGACTCTGCAACTGCTCGTACCACCAGGGCTGCTGAGGCTACAAAGCTGGCACCCCTGGTGCTAATGTAACACTGACAGACCCCAGTCTGGCAGGATCGAACCTCAGAATGCATGAGCCTCTACTGCATGAGCTGAAAGCCACATGGCTCTTACCCAAGGCTGTAGCAGACTCATCAATCTCTAGGTGGTCTAGGTGGCACTAGAGGGGGACAGACCACCACACGTAGCAGGCATGGTTTACATTAGCTCTGTGGGCAGGAGGAGGCAGAGTGAGGGCAGATAAACAAAAGGAAGATGGTAAGGATTTTAAACATGAAAAAGTCACAACATTCCAAACACCAACCTCAACTCTCTTGCCCCTTCCCTCTCACCATCCCTCCAGCCTGTGCTCTGTGTGTGCTAGCAGACAGCGGCATGAACCATAAAGATTTCAGCAGTTAATAACTTCAACATTTCTTAAAAACTACGTCCAGCAATGGTCTCTGCCCGAGTTCTTCTAGAAAACTAGGAGCATGAAAACCCTGGGAAGGCAAAAGACAGTTATTCCTGAGGTATGAGACTTTAGTATTACTATTAATTGTTCATATTATGGGTACGGCCTGGAAGCCTCAACCAAGATCGGAGCCTTATTGTGCTAGGTGGTGTACAAACGCATAGTGACAGACAGTCCCTGCTCCAAAGCGCTGACCATCACAATAGACGGGACGGACAAAGGAAGCGTTATTATCCTTAGCATACAGAGGGGGGTGACTGAATTGCTGAGAGATTCAGGGTATGTCTACACTGCGATCGAGAGGTGTGATTGCAACACATGTAGACATACCCAAGCTAGCTTTGAGCTACCTAGATCAAACCTCAATCTCAGCTGCAGCACACCTCCTGATTGCAATGTAGACATACCATACATGACTTGCCCAAAGACACACAAGAAGTTTGTGGCAGAGCTAGGAATTGAACCAAGATCTCCTAAGTCTTTGATTCTCAACAAGAGGTAAGCGTACCCCTGGGGATACGCAGAGGTCTTCCAGGGGGTATGTCAACTTATCTAGATATTTGCCTAGTTTTACACAGGCTACATTAAAAGCACTAGCCAAGTCAGTGCAAACTAAAATTTCAAGCAGATGACGACTTGTTTATATTGCTCTGTGTACTATAGCTGTGTTTCTCAACCTGGGGCCCACGATTTATTGTATAATTATATGGTAAAATTGAGAAAGTCGGCAATTTTTCATTAATAGTGTGCTGTGACACTTTAGTACTTTTATGTCGGATTTTATAAGCAAGAAACTTGGGGTACGCAAGACAAATCAGCCTCATGAATGGGGTACAGTAGTCTGGAAAGGTTGAGAACCACTGTTCTAAGTCCCAGTCGCAAACACTTTTCCCAGAAGACAGTCCTTCCACAGAGTAAATTTTTAAAAAATCGAATAAAAGCATTCGTTTTCAAAAAACGTCATAAACCAGCTTGTTTGATTTTCTTCAAACTCTCTGCACCGCTCAATCCATTTCTAGCCTGAGAAATTTCAGTCAAACAGAAGCTGTGCTAGAAGCCCAGAAGGGATCCGTGGGCAGGTTTTGAATGGCAAAGGTTGTGCCACTTTAACCCCGGAGTCGCCAAGCAATGAACAGCACAGCACAATTGAACAGACAAGGAATTTTAACCTCACCCAGTGAACTTTTCTAGAACTTTAAACCTCTTTGATTGTTGTTGTTGTTGCTTTTGCACGCTCTCTCTCTCTTTTCAATTTTCCATTTGGCCAATGTACTGAGTTGAAGCAAGGAGATAGCTACTGGTTAACAGCAAATTAATAATTAGATTCCAGAAGGTATGTGCATGAATGCACATGGGGTGAGAGGTTCTGTGTACTACATTATAAAATCAATGAACCAGCTCTGGTATTGGTTTTCTGCCCAGAGAGATCATTTAGTGGAACTCGCCATTTGCTCCTAACGTGATTGCTAACAGATAAAGAAGTAGTCGCACAATCAGTGACAAAACTCTTGCTATTGATACTCTTGCTGTCTAAGGCCTTGTCTACCCTGGCGACGGTGTGTAGGGTAGGTGTAGCTACACGCCACAGGGAAAAGTAGGTTGTGACCACACTACTGGGGTGTAGTTACGTGCGGCAGGGAAATGCTTTGCCTGGGGGGAGGCAGTGGAACACTACACTACTAAAAATAGCAGTGTAGACAGGAGCAGGGGAGGCACTGCTTGGGTGTACAGAGAGCCATGTAGGGTATATACCTACTCACCTCAGCAGTGCCTCACCGTCTACACTGCTATTTATACCCATGTTAGGGGGTGTGCAGTGTATGTACTCTACAAGCTGCCATAAGTATAGACACAGCTTAAGTGGCCCAGACTTATTAAAATAACGCTAGTCCTTGTCAGGATAGCAAATTAGGGGTTGAGTACAGAGCTGGGGTTGGAGCTGGTCAGCAATTTTCCGATGGAACTTTTTCTGTCAGAAAATGTAGATTCCTTTAAATCAAAAAATGTCTCTGGGCTGCCAGACTCCCTGGATATGGAATTTTTTCAATCTTTCCCTCCCACAAAAGATTTGGAATGTTTGATCTTTCATCCCAGTTCAGGACAAAAATGTTTTCCAAAATTTGAAATCTTTCATGGGAGGGAAAGAATATTTCCAGCCACCCCTAGCTGTGGCACCTCTTCTGCAACAGATCAGATTTATGAAACTGGGATTGCCCAATTCTGGCAGCCGAGTTGCAGAGTGTGCGTCTAGAAATAGAATATTTGCAGTGTTGTTGTAGCTGTGTTGCTCCCAAGATATGAGAGAGAAGGTAAGTGAGGTCATATCTTTTATTGGGCCAAGTTCTGTTGGTGAAAGGAACAAGCTTTCAGGCCAGGCCTACATGACAGACCTATATCGGTATAACTACATCACTCAGGGGTGTGGATTTTCCCTGTAGACATAGCTACTGCCTCTTGGGGAGGTGAATTAACTAAAACGATCAGAGAAGGTCTCCCATTGGCATAGGAGCGTCTTCACTTAAGCGCTACAGCAGTGCAGTTGCATCGGATGCAGCATTTTAAGTGTAGACCTTCCCGCAGTCTTCATAGAGCTTTGCCTCTGGCCTGGAGAAGGTAACTAGACACCCAAGCTAAATACAAGGTGTGGGACAGATTAAGTATAAGGGGTCCGCGCATGTTGCAGGAGACCATTTAAAATGAAATGAGTAATTAATACTTCTGCACCCATAAGACAACGGAGGGTTAGCAAGCAGTAGGATTTGAGACAAATTGTTGTAATGAGACATAAAACCGGTGTCTCTGTTAAGTCCATGGTTCTTAGTTTCCCGTGGAGTTTTGTATTGAAGTTCCCAGGCTCATCTTTTGAAGGTGATGTGCAGGTTTCCTTTGAGGATAAGGACTAAGAGGTCAGATATGAAGTGATCGCTTTGTGAAAAGTGTTTGTCCATGGGTGAAAGTGCGTTTTTAGTGTGAGTTCATTCAAGAGCATAGTGATTGTCTGGTTTCACCCACATAGTTGTTGCTGGAGCAGGTACACCACACATTGTGATAGGCATGTGTAGGACCCAGGGAGTTTGAAAGGTGTGTTGTGGGTGACATTGATCATCGGAGCAGTGGAGGTTTTGTATCTGTTGTTCTGGCAAAGTCTGGTGCCATTTGAGTTGGTGTGTCCTGGTCTGTAGGGAGCTTGCTTCTGGTGATGAGCTTGGAGAGGTTGGTGGGTTGTTTGAAGGCCAGAAGAGAGAGTTCGGGAAATATTTCTTTCAGGATGCAGCCCCCTTCAAGTATGGGTTATAACTGTTTGATGATACCTTGTGGGGTTCTAGTGTGGGGTGGTAGGTGACAACGAGGATGTGCAGTCAGTGTGTGTGTGGGGGGAGGGTTTCTGTATCGAAACAGTTTCTCCTGGGGTATTTGCGTAGCCCGTTCCATCATGCAATCTACTTCCCTGGGGAATCTGTTCTAATGGTTAATTACTCTCACTGTTAAAACTAAATAATAAAACAATTATAACAGTAGGCAGCTGTGCTTTGCATGCCTTGTGTAGCAACAGTCCTGCAGCACTGTACGGGACATTATTCTTGCTTTACAAATACTTTTTGTTCTATGTCCATTATTTATTTTTCCATGTTCTTACCCCCACTTCCTGGATTCCATCCACTGGCCGGGAAGCATTTTGCAACTTCCACTGCACTAGAGTCAAACAAAACAAAACAGAACAAAACACAGCCCTTGCGTGGACGAGGCTAGTTAGATCTCAGCATTCCCTTGCGTTTTGGGTTATGGAAAGAGTTGTTCAAGCCAGGCCCATAACAACCTTTTAGAAAGAGTTCTCGGGAGTTATGTAAAATATTTTCCCTGCTTTGGTAGCTGGCAAACTTCATTTTATAAGAGAAATGGAATTTATTAACACAAAATATCTATCAAGCTTTTGTGGGTTTTTTTCTCCAGAGGGTGGAGGACCCAACCAAGGAGTCTTTCATCTTCATTTGTCTTTTGGATGTTAAAAACCCAGCTGATTTAGAAGACAATAGGAGCCGGATTCTCTCCCGCTCTGATTTAAATAGAACCCCCTTTTCCCCAAGCAGAGATTTGTTCCCCTTTTTATGAATGGACACCTCTTCCTGCACTAGCAACATCTTACATTTAATGAGCATATTTCATGCCAAAAAAAAATATTATTACTTTGCATTGTGGTAACATCCAGAGGTTCCAATCAGGGCTCTGTGGAGCTAGCTGCTATACAAACGAATACAATATAGTGCCTGCCTCACGGGCTCACAGCATCGAAGGCGATAAAGCAAGGTGGATAGCTGGAAAAGGCGGGAGGGGACAAGATAGCAGTAGGCACACGTATGGTTGCCAAAGTAAGTACTCTTAGGGCATGCCTACAGTGCAGCTAAGAGCGTGCCTCCGAGCCCAGGTAGGCACTCATGCTAGCTCCACTCAAGTGAGCGTGATAAATATAGCAGGGTGAACATTGTGGCAGCGGCAGCACCCTGGGTTCGCTGTCCAAGGAACAAGCCTGCCCAACCACCTGGGTCCGTACTCAAGTAGCCTGTGCCACCAACTATTTTTAACACGCTAGCTCACACAGAGCTATGTCTGCATACCCCGCTTGGGAAGCATGCTCCCAGCTGCAGTGTAGGGCCTGGTCTACACTAGGAGTTTATGTCGAATTTAGCACCGTTACATCGAATTAACTCTGCACCCGTCCACACCATGAAGCTATTTAGTTTGACATAGAGGTCTCTTAAATTCGACTTCTGTACTCCTCCCCAACGAGGGGAGTAGCGCTAAATTCGACATGGCCATGTCGAATTAGGCTAGGTGTGGATGGAAATCGACGGTAATAGCTCCGGGAGCTATCCCACAGTGCACCACTCTGTTGACGCTCTGGACAGCAGTCTGAGCTCGGATGCTCTGACCAGCAACACAGGAAAAGCCCCGGGAAAATTTGAATTCCTTTTCCTGTCTGGGCAGTTTGAATCTCATTTCCTGTTTGGACATCGTGGCGAGCTCAGCAGCACTGGCAACGATGCAGAGCTCTCCAGCAGAGATGGCCATGCAATCTCAGAATAGAAAGAGGGCCCCAGCATGGACTGAACGGGAAGTCTTGGATCTGATCGCTGTGTGGGGCGATGAGTCCGTGCTTTCCGAGCTGCGATCGAAAAGACGGAATGCAAAGATCTACGAGAAGATCTCTAAAGCCATGGCAGAGAGAGGATACAGCCGGGATGCAACGCAGTGCCGCGTGAAAATCAAGGAGCTGAGACAAGGCTACCAGAAGACCAAAGAGGCAAACGGATGCTCCGGATCCCAGCCCCAGACATCCCGTTTCTACGAGGCACTGCATTCCATCCTAGGTGCGGCCGCCACCACTACCCCACCACTGACCGTGGACTCTGAGGATGGGATATTGTCGACGGCCGCTTCCTCGGACATGTTAGCGGACGGGGAAGATGAGGAAGGAGATGAGGAGGACGAGGCAGTCGACAGCGCTTACAACGCTGATTTCCCCGACAGCCAGGATCTCTTCATCACCCTTACAGAGATCCCCTACCAACCGTCCCCAGGCGTTAACCTGGACACAGAATCAGGGGAAGGATCAGTCAGTAAGTGTTTTAAACATGTAAACATTTATTTTTAACAGAACAGGAATATTAACAATATTAACAATGGGTTTTGCATGATTACTTTGCCCTAGGCGCTTAACGTTTCAGTCCTTGGCAGTGCAACTACTGAAAAAAAATCTAACAATGTCCGGTTTAGCATGATTGTTCTGCCCTAGCCGCTCTACTGTTTAGTCCCTGCCAGTGCAGCTACAGTAAAATCCGGTCTATATGTCCGGGGATAGAGCAGAAATCCTCCAGGGACATCTCCACGAAGCTCTCCTGGAGGTAATTGGAAAGCCTTTGCATCAGGTTCCTGGGGAGAGCGGCCTTATTGGGTCCTCCGTAGTAGGAAACGTTTCCGCACCAGGAGACAAGCAAGTACTCCAGGATCATTGCCTTGCAGAGCATGGCGGCATACGGCCCTGGTCTTTGCAGGCTTTCCCGAAGCATCCTTTCTTTCTCCGTCTCTGAAATCCTCATCAGAGTGATGTCGCTCATGGTGACCTGCTTTGAATTAGGTAGGGGAATGTTAGTATTGGGACTGCTTGCCTGTTCCTTTACAGAACTGTAACCGGCGGTTTAGAGCCACGCGGTGGAGGCGGGAGAGGGGCAGCATACAGGGATCTTTCCCTGGGACAGCCGCGAGGGGGTGGGACAGGGGCAGAGTTCATGCTTGCCGGATTGCTGGCAGCAGGGACTGGCATTGCTTTCAACGTGAAAGGAGGCCAGTGCTATTATTAAAGTTTTAAGCAGCCACAAGTCTACGGCTTACCATGTCGGCCTGCTACACAAATTCCGGTGTCCTGCCCCGCTTCTCTGATCTGCACTGCAAGACCCCAGGCACTGAATGCGAAGGCCGAAAATTCGACCTTGTCCTGAGTGCGCATGTGATAGGTGCTGTGCATGGTCTTGTTCACAGAGAAAGACTATGTTCTTTGTTCACAACTAAATTTATCTTTCTGAGGAATTCACTCCCTTTTTCCCATCCCACAGCTGCAACTGTCTCCCGACCTAGCCTGGCATCACACTCCCAGAGGCTAGCGCAGATTAGGCGTAGGAAGAAGAGGACACGGGAGGACATGTTCTCGGAACTTATGGGCTGCTCCCGAGCCCAGGCAGCCCAGCAGACCCAGTGGAGGGAGAACTTGTCCCAAATGCACCGATCACACATGCAACGGGAGGAGAGGTGGCGGCAGGAAGACCAGCAGGCGACTCAAACACTGCTTGGACTAATGAGGGAGCAAACGAACACGCTCCGGCGCCTTGTGGATGTTCTGCAGGACCGGAGGCAGGAGAACAGAGCCCCGCTGCAGTCTATCTGTAACCGCCCTCCCCCGCCACCAAGTCCCATACCCCCCTCACCCAAAGTCCAAAGAAGGAGGGGCGGCAGAGTCCGTGAAAACTCTCACTCCACCCCTGCAGACTGCTCAAGTACCAGAAGGCTCTCATTCCCCAAAATTTGATAAGTCCTTTCCTTCCCGCCTCACCCAAGCCCCCGTCCCAGTTTCATCCCCCAGTTTCATGTGTAGTTGCTAATAAAAAAGACGTTTCTGTTAATTACTGTTTCCATCATGTTCTTTTAGAGGAGAGTCTGTTTGAAGGGGGGGAAGGAGGTTGGTAATTGGACAGGACAGTCACCTTTACCAGGGTACAGAGGCGGGGGCAGGTTCAGCAGCAGGGCACACACACAGTGCAGTCACTAGTTACCCTGGTCAGTCTGGGAGGTGGTTTTCATGTTCTGGGTGTGTGTGTGTGGGGGGGGCTATGTGACTTTGTGGCGGGGGAGGGCGGTTAGAGATCTTATGCAGCGGTCCTTATCCTGGATCACAGAGCCACGCAGCAGGGGATCTGTAACCGTCCTCCCCCTGCCACAAAGTCACATAGCCCCCACACACAGAGTCCCGAACAGGAGGGGTGGCAGGCTCCGTTGAAACAACCAGTCCACCAGTGCGGAGCCTGTCATTCCTGGAGTTTAGAAGCGTCCTTTGCATCACTACACTACACCCGCTCCCCACCACAGTCTGCGTCCCAGGTTCAACACTTTACCGAGAAAACAGTAATAAAGAAAACGGTGTTCATTAACAAAATTCAAGTGATTTTATTTTTAAACGTGTGTTGGAAGGGGGGGAACGGGGTGAACGGGGTATGTAACAGGAGAGGATAGTGAACATTTACTGGGTAAAGAAACGGGGGCAGGTTCAGCTTCTCTGTAAACAAACTTAATAGTCACAGGTTACCCTGCTCACTCAGGAACCTAGCTGTCAAAGCCTCCCGGATGCACAGCGTGTCCCGCTGGGCTCTTCTAATCGCCCGGCTGTCTGGCTGGGTGTAATCAGCAGCCAGGCTATTTGCCTCAACCTCCCACCCCGCCATAAAGGTCTCCCCCTTGCTCTCACAGAGATTGTGGAGCACACAGTAAGCTGCAATAACAATGGGGATATTGGTTTCGCTGAGATCAGAGCGAGTCAGTAAGGTTCTCCATCTCCCCTTGAGACGTCCAAAAGCACACTCCACCACCATTCTGCACTTGCTCAGCCGGTAGTTGAAGAGTTCTTTTTCAGTGTCCAGGGTGCCAGTATAGGGCTTCATGAGCCAGGGCATTAGCGGGTAGGCTGGGTCCCCGAGGATGACTATAGGCATCTCCACATCCCCAAGAGTTATTTTGTGGTCCGGGAAGTAAATACCTTCCTGCAGCCGTCTAAACAGACCAGAGTTCCTGAAAACACGAGCGTCATGAACCTTGCCCGGCCATCCGACGTTGATGTTTGTAAAACGTCCCCTATGGTCCACCAGTGCTTGCAGCACCATTGAAAAGTAGCCCTTTCGGTTAATGTACTGGCTGGCCTGGTGGTCCGGTCCCAGGATAGGGATGTGAGTTCCATCTATAGCCCCACCGCAGTTTGGGAATCCCATCGCGGCGAAGCCATCTATGATGACCTCCACGTTTCCCAGGGTCACTACCTTTGAGAGCAGTAGCTCAACGATTGCGTTGGCTACTTGCATGACAACAACCCCCACGGTAGATTTGCCCACGCCAAAGTGGTTCGCGACTGACCTGTAGCTGTCCGGCGTTGCAAGCTTCCAGAGGGCTATGGCCACTCGCTTCTGGACAGTCAGGGCTGCTCGCATCCGGGTGTCCTTGCGCTTCAGGGCAGGGGACAGCAACTCACAAAGTTCCATGAAAGTCCCCTTCTGCATGCGAAAGTTTCGCAGCCACTGTGATTCATCCCAGACCTGCAGCACTGTGCGGTCCCACCAGTCCGTGCTTGTTTCCCGGGCCCAGAATCGCCGTTCCACAACATCCACATGACCCATTGCCACCATGATGTCCTCGGCGCGGGGTCCCGTGCTTTGTGACAGGTCTGTGCCACTCTCAGACTTCAGGTGCTCACCGCGCTGCCGTAGCCTCCTCGCCCGATTTCTCAGCATCTGCCTCTGGGAAAGGTGGATGATAAGGTGCGAGGTGTTGACAATGGCCATAACTGCAGCGATGGTCGCAGCGGGCTCCATGCTCGCAGTGCTGTGGCGTCCGCGCTGTCACTGACCAGAAAAGTGCGCGAACTGATTTCCCGCCGGCGCTTTCAGGGAGGGAGGGCGGGAGTGACGGTTGGATGACGACAGTTACCCAAAAGCACCCTCGACACATTTTTTTACCCAGAAGGCATTGGCGGCTCGACCCAGAATTCCAATGGGCAGCGGGGACTGCGGGAACTGTGGGATAGCTGCCCACAGTGCACCGCTTCCAATGTCGACGCTTGCCCCGTTAGTGTGGACTCACAAAGTCGAATTACTGTCCTTAGTGTGGACACACACGTTCGACTTTGTATTATCGATTCCACATATTCGATTTAAGTAAAATCGAACTACTCTCGTAGTGTAGACATACCCTAGATGTACTCCCAAGTGGTCAGAGTAGTTCCCCACCAGCTTGGCCAATGCTAGGCTAGCAACCACCCTGTGACTACGTTGACCGCTAGGACTACATTCTTATGCTTTGGGCTGCAGGCTGGACTAGATGGCTCGGAGGATTGGTAACGTACATTTCACTACAGTTAGGAAGGTGGAGTGCTGAGACCACTGCCTCTTATGTTGATTCTGATAGAGGGCTTGGTGGACCAGACAGCCTCGTGGTTAGCACACCCACTTCTAGCCCCTTGCTCCTCTGTCAGGGCAGTAGAGGTGCCTGTTCCTGACCTTAACTGGGAATCTTTTGCTCTCCACCTGCATCTGGGCCTCATCCCTTAAAGGGGTATGCTAGGGGGACCTGGGTCCTCCCTCTCCATCGGATCCTGGCCCTGTGGGAAGCAACACTAGCAGGGTCCTCCCTGCAGCAAGTCCAAGTACACTTCCTTGGGCTACTTCCTACCAATAGGTTCCTTCAGTTTGGGGCATGGCCGCTATAGTTAAAACAGTAAGTCTCTCAACAAAAAAAGAGTCCAGAAGAGTAGGGCCCTGCAGGACCTCCTGGTTCGCAAAGGGGATGGCTGTGGTGGTGGTGGGAGAAGGTTCTGCCTGAGGGCCTTACCCACTCTGTGGTCCCTTCTCAGGCTGGACCTTCTGACTAGCTTCCTGGACGAGGTTTCCTTTCTCCTGCAATCTGTCCACCCCCCTTGCCTGGGCTTCTGAGTGCCCTTTTAACTCACTCCTCCAGTCGGCACGTACTCAGCCGGTCTGGGGGACAGGGCTCCGTATTGCCTTTTAACCCTTTCAGACCCAGTGTGGGGTTTGTATAGCCCATGACAGAGACCAATACAGTTTCCTTGTACTCCCCAATTTGTCCACACCTGTTGACTCTTTTCTTATACTTAGGTTATAAGCCAGTGGTGGGCAACCTGTGGCCCATCAGGGTAATCCGCTGGCAGGCCACCAGACAGCCGCCCGCAGCTCCCAATGGCCGCGATTCGCCGTTCCCGGCCAATGGGAGCTGCGGGAAGTGGCGTGGGTCGCAGGGACGTGTTGGCCGCCCCTTCCTGCAGCTCCCATTGGCCAGGAACAGCAAACTGCAGCCACTGGGAGCTGCAGGTGGCCATGCAAATAAAACAAACTGTCTGGCGGCCCGCCAGTGGATTACCCTTATGGGACGCATGCAGTCTGCGGACCACAGGTTGCCCACCACTGTTATAAGCAATTTGGGGCAGAGACCATCTTATTCTGTGTTTGTACAGCACCTCGCACAACAGGGCCACGGTCCATGACTGGGGCAAATAGGCACTACCCCAGTACAAATTATAAAATGGTTGATGAGGATGAGACACTTAAAAATCTCAATTTGCTAGGAGGAGTTGAATTATTTCTTTATTGTTGTTACACCATGTTTTGTACGCCTGTAATATGATTCTTTGTTGACCAGGGATAATATGTTTTCAGCTGTTTAAGATCTATGAATTCTCTATTGTTGATGCCTACGGTGTTTTTTCCACTCCCCCCCTCCCCCACCCTAACTGGGATTCAGCCTACATGTGCGGTTTTTCTTTTTTCTGAGCATTTCCTTAAGAGGTTTATTCTTTATATCCCAAATTCAAAAACTGCTCATGCAAAAATCATCACAACCAGCAGCCTCAGTGAAGATCAAATGGGTCACAGAGACCAAACTGCCTTCTCTACAAATTACTTAAGTTCACATCCATTGCCAGGGTATCTAAGCACCAATCTGCCCTATAACTAACCTTTCTAGCTCCAGGGTGAGGGATATCAGCCGGTGGTGGTTTGGAAGATAGTTATGCCTTGGAAAAATGGAGGCCTCTCTTTCTCCAGGGCTGGCAGCATAGCATTTTTGTCTGACACCTCTAACATAGTGTTTGTTTTAGGGACAGAGGTTCCCCTTTAATATAGTGCGTTCTCTGACTCCGCAGCCCTGAAATTGTTCCAATTCCGAACTGGAGCGCAAGAAGGTGACTAGCAGGTTGCTTGTTCCTGGAAGGGCAAGGGATACAGAATAAAATGTTCTTCTCCTAATAATATTAGATTTAATCAAAGGAATGGAGAAGGGTTATGGAGCAAATTCCTGAAATCAAAGTCATCTGTTATAAATAAATATTCCTTGGTGAGGCTGGAGGCCCCTTTGGAAAAGTCCAGAGTGAAAATATTTCAATTCATTGGACACAATAAAAATCCTTCCTGTTAATACAAAGGATATGAGAACAAGCCTTACCACACTATGGGTTCCCCCGTCTGGGCTGATGCATTCTTTTTCTACTGCATGCAAAGGGCCAACAAGAGAGGACACGGCCGACGTGAATGTCCCAAAGAGGGGAGACATTACTTAACATGGGCTACAATCTATTCTTTGGCTCATTTTCTGTCTTGTTCTATTTCTGTACAGAAGAGCTGCCTCCTTGGTGTTTTCACACCCCTTCCTCTTGCCTCAATTCTGCTAACTTGGTGAATAACTGAGCATGGGCTCCACTCTACCAACCAGTTTAGTTACATCAATTAATGCTGCGCCCGTAGCCTCAGTGCTTAATTTGTGCCAGGGCTTGCCAGGGCTGAGCCCCGGCATCTCTAGGCTTGGCAGTTCATAGCCCGGCACCTCTGGGCTTGCCACGTCAATTATGAAAGTAAAAAAAACTGCTTGAGCCCCAGAACTTCTTTCATTACAAATTAAGCACTGCATGCCCCCCCCCCCCGCCCTTTTGTTCATAAACATCACGTAGGTCTTTAGATCCAGCAGAAAGAGGATTGTGCTTTGCCACAGGTCCTGAGGATTATTTGGTTCCTGATTGGACAGATTTTTCAAATGTGTGATATCACCTGGGATAAACAGGGTGAATGGGTGTGCGCAGAACACGCCCAGGATCTAAGTTATAGGGCTCTGACATAAAAATCGCGGGCCAGCTCCTCAGCCGTTGTGAATCAGCACAGCTCCAGCTCAGGTTCTGGCCCTGTCTTTGTATAAAAATTATAAAGCAAGTCCAGCCCTAACCCTTAATGGCACTCTAGTGAAGGGGACCCAAGATGAGATCCAAAGCGCTTTAGACCACCTCCACCCCCACCCCCGTTAACAGCAGAGCTGTGAAAGATGAAAGCAGCTCCAATCGGCTCCACTGCCTGAAAATTAGAGGCATCCCTCAGGTCTCTGGCAAGTTGCCAGTCAAACTCTGAGCACATGTCAGAGTGAGGTGCATTGGCAGAGCTGGGTCAGGCTCAGGGTTAGACTAGCAGGAGGTGCAGCAGGCCAAGATTGAGGGGCACCGGCAGAGCTGGGGGAGGGCTATCGGGGGAATTACAGAGGGCACTGCAGTTCAGGCATCAAAACTTTTTCCACCTCAAAAAAAGGATCATTTTGAGCGTGAGTCAAGTTCTGAGTAAGGGCTGAGGTTGGTTGGAAAACCACTTGTATGCTATTGAGAAACATCGTGCTCCCAAAAGCAAGCTACTCTGGCCTATGGCTTCAGCACTGGAAGAAGGGTGGTCTGAGAGTACCAGATGCAAGACGGTGGCTTCCCCCTGCCTGCTCTAGCTCCCCGTTTGTGCAGTTGGAGGATCACCAGCATGGTTCCATTTTCATGCTGCAATTGCATTCAGTAGCACACAGAACGGGAGAAAGCGGTGGCTGATGTTGGGGCTTTTGAGATGTAAATTTGGATTAAGTGGCAATACTTATGGCTTCTTCATGGCTCAAGTCACGGCAGCCATTGAGTGCCCTCTCTGCCAATAATTAACCCAGAAGAGAAAAATGAAGCACATCAACTTTATTCACTTGCTAACTGACCCTCCAATGGGGAGGACATTGGATCTGCCATTCCCAAACACTGGTGATGGGACCGTACACCTCACCAGTGGCAGAGAGAAGGGAAGGCCAGAGTGAGTGAGGAACAGATTTTGGGCTTTCAGAAGTGTTGAACACTCACAATTCCAGCTGAACTCAATGGGAGCAACAGGTGCGCAGCACCTCTGAAAATGAGTCCCATGAAGATCCTGGGAATAACTTTCTCAGCCCCTAAAAGAGAAACCTGGCTTCCTCCTTGGATGTGCTCAGAGTTCATATCAAAACGGAACTGAAGGGGAGGGAGGCCAGTGCGGGTTCTTTGCTGTAGAAGAAGGAGAACACAGACTCTGTGCTGGGAAAGCCACACCAATGAGCTTGTTAACATTTAAAGAGACAGTTTGGCATGAGACCACACACTGATTCCTGCCAAGTATTCACAAGAGGAAAGTATATTTAGCAACCAGTGGAATGCCAAAGCCTTGTCAAGGGAAAACACTTCGAATACGTGGAATAGCAATCAGACATTTTCAAAGAAGCAATTTTCATAATGCATCCATCCATCTAACCACTTGGGCACCTGAAGTGTATCAGCAACTTAACTATACTTAAATCTCAAAGGACAGGAGTTAATGATCAAATATATGGAGCAAGAATATATTACTGACGGTGACTGCCCATTTTCAAAGAGTTGTGGCCAGTTTTAGGTGTGTGATTCCCAGAAAAGTCAATGGGACTAATGTCTCCACAGGACACTTGAAGACTCAGCCTAGGTATTCCTGTGCCACAGAGCAAGCTCCCAGGAAATGCCACCTTCCAATATGCTTTCAGGCTCCGTCTCTCCTTAGTGAAACATCCAGGCATCCTGAAAAGTGGGGAAGCCAGAAGGGAACACATACTGCAGCAAAGCATATGTGGTGGAAGTTATATGCCTCCTCCTACAATTCATTGTTAAACCATTCTCCGCTGGGGACTCGATAGCTCAGGAGACTAGAATGGAATACAGAGCATTTCACTGCAAGGGCACGGGTGTACATCCAGACCGGACTGGTAGTGGCTGGAAGCTATTCCCATCTGAAGCCTGTTTGGTAACATGGGAAATCAGAAGGTGGATGATAGCTTAGTAGTTACCACATCTGACTTTGAATGACTTCCCCACTGGCCAACAATCTTAGCAGAAAACCAAGGCTTCACTAGGCCCTGGAGGCACAGCTCTTCCCTCCTTAGAAAGCGGTCTATAAGTTTCCTGGGAGAGGGGAACCTGCCCCAGCCCTTCTAGGAGCACCGCTGGCGTGCAGGGAGGGAAGATTATTTTAAATGATCATCACTAGTGGTATCTTTGCCTCAGGTACCACTCACCACCACGCAACATTGGGGACACAGCATGAAAACCCTGGGCACATGAAGGTCCCCTGTCCTTAGTGGGCTGCAGTTCTAAAGCAGAAGCTGCTGTGGGCCTGTGTGATCTACTCCTATTTTTTATTAGGTCTGAGGAAGCGCCAGAAAGCATCCCTCCACCAAAGGAGGTGTGGCACCCTGGAAGGACGGATCAGGCAAGCAGCGGGGGAACGGTTGGTCATGCAGCAGGAAGATCGCGCGATAAGGCTTCAGTTATGGAATCAGGATGCTTGTTTATGTAAGTAAGGAATCAGACATTAAAATATGCCCGTTAGGGCATTACACAATTTGCATAAACTCTCCAGATTTCAGCCTTCTCAGGTAAGAATAAGTTAGCACAAAACAAGCTCCCCAAGTTGGGACTCCTCCCTCACCTAAAGGTATTCTCTTGCACTCTGTCTTCTAAGCAGACACCTCGGAAGCCTTCCCCTGATTGCGGATGCAGCAGAGCTGCTGTTAACCCCTTGTTTACCAGGCAGTACCCCTGCACTCTCCTGGTCAGGACAGAGACCTCTTGGTGAGCAATGTTGGGAAGTTTGCCCTGCTGGTGCCCCTGCTCTACCCTTTCTGGGGCTTCCGTCCCAGGGCTGTTCATCCAGCACCTGAAATATTTGAACACAAAAACTGGCCTACCTGACTCCAACACACTTAAAGATGCAAGGGTGTGTGATTCACTGCCCCAGACACGTGACCCACCCGGGCTCTTGTCCTGGATGTGCATGCCTGCAAGGGATTGTGTGGGCAAGGGTGTGTCTGTCATGTCACTGTGAGGTTGCTAGGAGTGCAACATGCATGGTAACAAGTGCCTGGTACAAACAGTGCCCTGAGGCTTTGTACTCTGATTCCCATTCAGTCATTCAATATCTCCTTACAAGCTGCACATGCCATCACCGCAAGGCTGTACCAAGAACAGTCAAGAATGGATGAGCTGGAACAGGCAGAATGCATCTCATTTCACCGAATGAAGAAAACGCCTGAGTGCTGGAAAACAGAATCCTGACGGATTGTGATGGGACATGCCCCCATCCCTCTAGTGGACAGGCTAACAAGCATTCCCAATTAGGCACGCCTGCAGAACATGCTCCACCTAGAAAAGTGGAGTTTAAAAGGATGAAACCGGCCACAGGGGGGAAAGAATTTCTAGGAACAGGGAAACCGCCAGAGCCTGTGAGTGAGCTCCAGTAACAAGAGGAGCTCAGCCTGAGGCAGTTGCTAACCTTTTCCTTCATACCCTTCACTTGAAGCAGAGACACTATAACAGGAGTGGCCAACCTGAGCCTGAGAAGGAACCAGAATTTACCAATGTACATTGCCAAAGAGCCACAGGAATACGTCAGCAGCCCCCCATCAGCTCCCCCACTCCAACTCCCAGCATCTCCTGCCCACTGGCAGCCCTGCGCCTCCCCCTCCCTCCCCACACCTCCCAATCAGCTGTTTCGTGGCATGCAGGAGGCTCGGGGGGAGAGGGAGGAGCGAGAGCACGGCAGGCTCAGGGGAGGGGGCGGGCAGGGGTGGAGTGGGGGCAGGGCCTGTGGCAGAGCCAGGGGTTGAGCAGTGAGTACCCCCTGGCACATTGGAAAGTTGGCACCTGTAGCTCCAGCCCTGGAGTCGGTGCCTATACAAGGAGCCACATATTAACTTCTGAAGAGCCGTATGTGGCTACGGAGCCACAGGTTGGCCACCCCTGCACTATAAGCTTGGTATAAGTGAAGGTCATGGAGGACTGCTTCCAGCCATTGGCCTGTGGTGGGTCCTGGGAAGTGCTGCCAGGGGCTAGAGACCAGGGGACTGTAACTCGGGCTCTGAAAAGACCCCAGGAGTGAGCTGAACTTCCGCTGGGAACGGCATGATTGCCCAGGACTGGGAGCTCCTATAAGGGACTTAGGGGCAAGAGACTCAAAGATACTATGGCTCAAGCCCAAGCTGAGGGTCAGCCAACTACACAGCCCCAGTGAGCTAGTTCCACCTTCAGAGTCACAGCATCACTATCCTGACAATTCACCCCTTTGCACACACACCACAGGCAATCACTGCACCTTGATGTTAGTTAACTGCTGCCCCTTGGGTTAGTGTGGCTGGTCGACAATGCGTTGTGGGAGGTAAAGGATCACGACCTGGCAGCTGTGCTGCTCTAACTTGTTCTCTTTCAAAGCAGTTCCAATGTGCTGCTTTTATTTAGCCAGATCTGCAGAATCCCGACATTCAAAGTCTGATTCTTTTCCCCCAGGGACACAGAGGCCATTATTTCAAAAGCTGCATCAGTGCAACAAGGCGATAAGACTCCACTTACTTGAACGTAAGCTCTCGGGGGCAGGACCTGTCTGTGTACGTACAGTCGTCATCTCAGTGGGGTCTTGCTCCATGACTAGGGCTCCTGGGAGCTACAGCAATACAAATAATAAAACACTTTCCATCTAAAGTTCTCATTGCCCTTTTACCACATCAACGTATTAACCCTTGCACGGCCTTTTGGGGACCCAAGTGAATGGAGCTTAGAGCTGTGGCAGAGTTTAGCAAAGTACAAACCCTAATTCTTTCCAGTGTAATCCCTCAGATGGATGCTACGAAGATTCCTATTTATAAAGGACTTTGAGATCCCTGGATGAAATAAAGCTCTGTGGTGGTCAATTAGCCAAATCCTGCAGTCCTCAAGGAGGCAAGTCTTCCAGTGAAGTCAGTGGATGTTTTGGTGGTGCAAAAAATATAGGGTTAGCTTCTTAACATGTAAGCAGAACTCTGCAAGGACTGCAAGTCATAACAGTATGCTCAGACTCCTGGGCTTCCAAACCTCTTTTTGAAACAAATGGCTGTTCTAATCTACAAAGCACCTCAGCATTATAAGTCTTTTAAAAGGGAAACATACTGAGCTAAGAAACTAAATGGTAGATGTTCAGGCAAACAAAGTGCTATCGCTATACAGAAGGGAAGTTTAAAGATGTGGTGTTTAAACACTGGATTTCAGTAGAGCTGCAGTGCCCCCCAAGAGGCCATTTGTAGTAGCGCAGACTAAAATTAATGCTCTAGCACCAGTAAGGATGAGAAAGTTAACACACACTCATCCTTCCTTTTTGAAAAAAAATATTTTTGCATTCATGAAATATGCTGGATTGACGCACCTGCAGACTGAAATACAATTACCACCAATACAGAACTTTTCCCCTTCAAAGCTCTTGACAAACAGGACTAGACTCCTCTAACCACAAAAAATGCAGTATGGCAAGTCTCCCACCACTGCTCACCCGTCACCCCATCCATGGGCCTCAACACCGCCCTGGAGGGAAGCTTGTAAGGAGGCAGAGTTTAGTCTCCATCGCCCATTCAGTTTGGGCCACTCTGCTGGGGCTACCGATAACAGGCTCAATAGGGATGTTTGGATGGACCCAAGAGGGCACCAGGCAGGAAGCAGGTACCGGGAAGGACAGGAACTGGTCTGTAAAGCACATTAAGGTGGGCACTGTTGCTCTATCAGGGGAAAGGACAGTCATTCAAGTAAAGCAAAAACCAAAGCTTGTTCTGTACTTTATTACTCTCCCATTCCTCCCTATCCCCAACAAGTAAAATATGCCATCTTCAAAGCATCAGGTTTACGAGAGAATGAATTGCCTTCTCCCAGAGAATGGCAGTCACATTATGGTACAGTAGGATCAGTGCAATCTCCCCAAGTCATTAAGTAAGCAAACAAAGGTTTCTTCCCTCCTATTAATATCAGAGATTAGTTCAAGTTGGGTTTTTATCAAAAACCCATAACTGATTCTACCTTATCTACATTCCCAATGTTATTTATGAAATTATAGACGACTGCAGCATAATTTCCAATACCTACAGCTAACATATCAATGACGCCATTTCTCACAACTTTATCACAAGGCTCATGATATAGGATGTGTTACTTAAAAGCCCCAGGTCTTGGAGACAAGTGATTAGATAAGAATCTCAGCTTTCATTTGAAACAAAAAGAAGTACATTTCTAGCCCTCAAGATTTCAAAGAAAAGTTTGAAAAAGTGCACTCTGAAGGCTCAAAATCTGGATGGCGAAGGGTGGGGGGGGGGGGGGAAAAACCAACAGAATTTAGCATCTCATGATTGTGGGGGGTCTGGTGTGATTTCTGAACAGTCCATCATCTCTTTATGACCAGCTGTATGCACTCACAGCTTGGGGGACAGTTGATTACTTTATAGGCAGGCTCTGCAGCCATCTCACCTCGGGCTGTGATTTAATCAAGTCTCATACTTAAAGCAGGGTTGGGGCTGGGTCAGCAGTTGTATTGCTAGGGAAAATCCATGTATTTCAAGGAGTGAGTGGTATCCTCTTCTTGGAGTTACAACATTGGGTCAATACTCAAGAATGTTATTGGGGGAGGGGAGGCTTGGAACTGTGTATTATATGAGAGATGGTCCCACAGTCCTGACCACAACTGGTCATTAGAGATCCCATGGCAGTTTCTACTACAGCAGGGACACAAAATCCACGTAAGCTCCCTGGGGCAGGACCATCTTTTTGCCCTGTGTTTGTACAGCAGCTAACACACTGTGGTCCTAGTCTATGACTGAGGTTTATAGGCCCTACAATAATACAAATAATATGGCCAGGTCACTTCTTAATGTGAGCAATTACATTGTGCCTGCCTAAAGATTACCCTGTAGCGTCACTAAAAATAGTAATTTCACTTCCTGTTTATAAACCTGTTGTACAGTGTTCCTGGCTACTGTTAAAGTGCTACCATATTCCATAGGGTGGCTGCTGTGATCCCTGCATAGCAATATGCGGAGTGCTCTGAGGTCCCTGATGGATGCTGCTGCATTGATATAGCATCCTCAGTCCACAGCATCAGTCACCTTACTGCGCATCACCCATGCTGCTTATTGACGACAGGACAAAAAGTCATTGGCATGCAGGGCTTTTGAGCACTTTCAGGCAACAAAAGGATTGAATTAAAAAGAAGCTGCTTATGTAAGAAAGTTGACTTTATTTTGAAGTTATGCAAAAACATGTCTCTGCTCAGAGCTTTCTAGAAATCCAGCCGCACTGCATTACAATTACACCTAGCCACAATTTTGTACATTGTCTCCCATGAGCTGACCAGCTTCCAGATCAGCAAATGGCTTCCGTCTCCAGTTGTGTTTCACATACACCTGATGATCTTCACAGATTGCCTGGAGATACCCTACTCTCAACATGGAGAAACTTCAAGGCAATCCAGTGGAAAGAATGGCGATAGGTCCGTGTGAAGTGGAATGAGACAGCAACAGAAGTGCATCAACGCAGTGGATATGGCCTATCTAAACAGGGAAATTAGACTACTAGCTGGAAAGGGAAATCTATTGTTGGATGGGAAGCAGCCACACAAACCAGGGTGAGCGGACATGGAAATGGCTGATGCCAGGAGAGTTTGGCTGAAATGGGCCCTTCTTAAACCATTGGTTTCCTTTAGTCTCTGCATCCCTGACACCAATGACAACAAACCATTGGACTAGTCTCAATATTTATGAAAATAAAACCCTGCATACATGAAACAGAGAGTAGCAGAATTCATCATACAGCAGGTTTTGCTTCATGTCCCCCATGCAGCATCCAGAGAAGACGAGACTGGGGAAGAACAATCAAATATTTTGCTGCTATGTCCTGGTGGACAGCTGGAAGGTGAATGAAGTAAAATGAAATCAAATTGGGGAGCGGTCAGGCTGCTTAACCTGGTACAGCTACGCTCCAGATGGTGTCTCTTCCCATGCCTCCTACAAGAGGGGCTCAGCGTACTGGTGGCCACACACCTCCTACTTGCTTACATCTTCTGCAAGTGGAATTTGGAACTTCAGGTCTGCTGACTAACACATATCCCCTGCTGGAGACAGAAGTTCACTTCTTCCTAGCGAGGAGGTTTAACACTCCCAGCTGTCTGATGCAGGCATCCAGCTGTCTGTCGGCTTCATTATCCCCCAAAGACTTCACATTAGCTTGCTCAGTACATTCCTTCTGCAAGCGAAGCAGCTCCTGATCAGCTGTGGAGATGAAAGCCAGTCATTAGGTCCTTCCTCGTTCAGACAAATTGGTAGGGGTAACTATCAGAGTAATTAGGGTAGGGGAATGTTCACTGAGGCAATATGGGAGAGTGCACAGAGCTGGAAATCATCATGGCTTGGGTACCCTTTCTGGCAAGAGGCTGAAAGACAACTGCCACAGCCACTCAAGGAATAGCAAGAGCTCCACACACACCCCTACTGAGATTACAAAATAGCAACTCACGAAGGTGTGAGCTGAACCCCACGCAGCAGCCCTAATGATGTCACAGGAGGCTGCACACCAAGGGTAGCTGCTTTGATAGCAAGTATCTCCCTAGATGAACGAGCCCTAAATTGATAAGAAGACTGGATGCAATGTCTTTTCCTCCCAGAAATGGCTTGACCTTTGGATTTTTCTCCAATGGCCACAAACAGCCTGTTCTACCTTCTAAATTGAAAAATTATTAGTAGCTAATGGCTCTTGACATGCATATCCAAGACTCCCCAGGACACCTATGGGTCTCTGGGGCAAATCACAGATAGTGATTTAAACAGAGATGAAAATTCAATATAATTTCGGTCAGAAACTTGGGCTAGTGCCTATCTATCACTTTGCCTATGTGGAAAATGGTAAAACGTGATTAGCCATAAAGGCCGGCAATTCAAAGACTCTCATGGCTGACTTGTCCACTAAGAGCAAGACCTTTCATGAGAAGGGGTACAGAAAGCAGAGCCCTATGTGCTCAAAAGAGTCTTTCTGTGAGTTTGGTTGACCCATGGATCAATAAGCCCCTAGCTGGGAGGGTACAAGGTTGCCAGTCTTTTTAAAAATTGCTTTGCTGGGGACAGACCTTGACTTTTGGAGAAGACACCATCATGGCCAGATCGTGAACCACTGCTTTGTATATCCGACTCAGCCAACCTTGCACACCACACATCTCTGGCTTTGAAGAGGAAGTGACAAAGGTGTAGACTGCCATCAAGTTTAACACCCAAATGCAGAACTTCAATGGGCCTTCCAGTCTGGACCTGGCTAAGTCCACTATCTCAAGGAGATCCTGAAACCATTTTATTGTTATTCCAAAGTACGTTGAGATCCTTGGAGGAATCACTTTCAAGTTCTATCAGGAAAGGATCCATACGGGATTCTTCTATAGAGGCTCAATATAGAAGATTATTAATCACACCCAAACTCCTCAGATCTTTGGGGAAGTTTTGATGTGGATCCAAACTCTGTGCATCTTTATTATTATCCACAGAAGTTAAGAAGGTAAGGGGACACTTCAAGTTTAAAAAAAAAAAAAAGAATACTTAGATGTGTGATTAAGTGTTGTTACCAGCAATCTCCAAGAGTCCATTTGTGGGAGTCCTTCAGGCAGCAACAAGGGAGAGAAATTATTTTTTAAAAGAAAATGCTATTGTGAAACCACAGAAATTGACAGAGGGACTCAGGGATGGGCACCATGCTTGAACCTACTTTCAATTCATTTTTTGAAAGTGACTAGGTTTCAAGGTGACAGTGTCTGTTTCAGAAATGCCTAGAGTTCAAGACAGCACATCTGCTTTAATTTATCCAAGCAAAGGAAAAGTCAATTACCTGCATGGCTTTCTGCCTGTGCCTCGGAAAGCGTATTTTGGGTGGTCTCCAGTACCTTAGTCAGATGAATTTTCTCACTTTTAAACATACGCTGTTTCTGATGGAGAGAGGTTATCATGGTTTCTGATTCAGCTATCAACTGTTCTAATTTGGCCGCATCTGTCTGCTCACTAAAAAGGTAACCAGAAATAGAATGATCTTAAATTGGCGCCTAAAGTCTCCATTGACCCTAGTATTTAAATTAGGCACTACAAAAATCCTAGTAGGAAAACAGAAACATAGGAATTGCCAGACTGGATCCTTCTAGCCCAGTATCCTGTCTCCAATAGGGGCCAGTCCAGATTCATCAGAGGAAGGTCTAAGAATCCCACAGTAGATTATGTGGGATAATCTGCCCCACATGTAGGTCTCATCCTGATCTGTCATAGTTAAGAGATTATCTCAAGCCCTTGAAGCATGTGGTCTAATGTCCCTTCCAGAAAATTTGTTATCAATAATTACAACTGTGGATATCCCAGATACCCATAAGTGTCCAATCAAAGTATCCAGCCTGTCTTTCAAGAGCAAAAGTCTCACTGTAAAGGTAAATCATAGGATTAGTGGAGCTGCAACTCCCCCAATAGGCCATTTGCAATACTGCAGCATAAAGTTCATGCCACAACAGCAACAAGAATAAGATTAACAGCTCTAACAAAAGTTCCATTCATGTTCTTTTCCATTTTTTTCTGTGTGAATTTAATGCTTGTGAGACGTGATGGAAGACAGCCCCTACACACTGAATATCAACAACATGAAGCACTTGTGTAGCACTTCCCACTTCAAAGCTCTTTACAAACATTAACTAGCTAAAGACTGCAGCCATAGAGCCAGTACGTCTCACTCTCCTTACCTACAGGAGCCTCCTATAGGTGAGAGGAGATATTTCAGAAGAAGTTATTTTCATTCCAGTAGCATCCTTGGAGTCTCCAGTCAGGGCTCAGGGCCCCATCGTGCTAGGGGCTGTACAAACAAATAGGAAAATGACAGTTCCTGAGTTGAAGAGCTTCTTGATTAATGATGAGATGCAACAGATGGATGAAACTAACAGGTGGCGGTGGTGGAGCAGCAACAATCTTTTTGTGCTGTGTTTGTACAGCACCTAGCACAATGGGGTCCTGGTTCATGCCTGGGGCTCTTAGGTGCTACAAGAACAATAATATGCTGGCTTACATTCAGACTAGCTGTGCACACAACACAGTTTGCAACATTCTGCAGGCATCACAGCAGACATGAGTCTCTAAGAGGGATGTAAAGGAGCATAAGAGAGTGACCTTTAGAATTTTTGGGGGGTATGCAAGGGATAGCATGGGAGAAAGCATTGAGGTGCTTGTGGGAGAAGTTGACTAATGGGCCTGTCCTAAGAATGGGTTCTGAGATAAGCGGGACTGGGCAGGTGTCACTCATCTGAAGGGCAATTCCATGGGTTGGAGGCAACTTTTAAAGGGATCATTTCACAGACAGCTATGTTTTTCTAAAGCACTCCAGGAAGGCTTGCCATCGCCCTTGTGAGTCAGATGTAGCATAGTTAAGGCAGCAAGGGAAAATTAAGAGGACTTCTAGTGGTTAGGGTGCTAGCCTGGGACTCAGAAGTACCATGTTCAATTCCTATTTCGCCAAATTCCCTGTGTGACCTGAGGCAAGTCACTTAGTCTCTCTGTGCCTCAGTTTCCTCCCTCCATCTGTAACATAGATATGACAGCACTTCAAAGGGAGGCTGTGAGGATAAATACAGTAAAGAGAAATGTTCAGATACTACACTAAAGGCAGCGGGAGCAGATAAGTATCAGAGACAGATTATTTATATTGCAGTAGGGCCTACAAGGCCAGTCAAGATCAGGGTCAGACCTACTCACTGGACACACACACCACAAAAAGCCAGTCCCAGCCTCACAGAGCTTACAATACAAGTACAATCACCCTTTCATGTGAACAGCATCATGCCGGACATTTGGGGGTTTTATATATAGCCAGATTACATTAAAAGCACAGAGTGCCACACACTACACTAGGAATGTCTATCACTGAAGTGATCATCTGAATGTGCAATTTTACTCTAAAATATGAATGCAAAAATGGCACTGTGGGGCTCTGTGTGTATTGTTTCTAATGGACAGCAGATCAAATGCACTCAGTTTATAAGCTAAAGGATTTTTTTTCCTGTCAGCCCAACATACTCAGTCTGGGCTCTGACAGTCATGGTTGGGTGGTTGTGAGGGGAGGGGTGGTTGGGGTCTTTCCACCCCAAACATCATGTCTGGTAAAAGAGGTTCTATAGGCCAAACTAGGCCATCGGTGACACCTATGCCACCCACTGCATTCAGTGCAGCTGCTCAGGTGTAATTAAGTGCAACTTTGCAAACAATTCTGATGATGAATAAGATGGAAGAATCCAGCTCTCCCTCTCCTAAGTGTGCTGGCTTGGCAAAACTAAGAGGAGTTAAGACTTATTTTTGTCACTCATCTGAGGAAAGACAATTCTGTAAACACGCAAGGAGCGGACGTGAACAACAGGAATGTGCCATTTGTACAGTCACTTTTCAGAAGACAGTAGGTTACAGGTTAGCTTTGATACCTGATTGGACAAGAGAGCTAAGAAGTATTAACCTAATGGGTTGAACCCTCAGCTGAACCGTCCTTATGCCTGGCACAGCTGGGGAGAGAGGATGGCAAGATCGCACTAAACCATCTTTCCATCTCCCAAATCACGGGTATACAAAATGGCCCCCAGCATAACTTAGCACCTGCTCAAAATCATGCTGGCAGTAGCGATCTCTTAGGGACCAGTGTGCAGACAGAGAAACCTGTGTTCCAGCCCTAGCTCTCCTACCACCTGCCATGCCCTCAGCCCACATCTCTGCACCCTGACACACCTCCTTCACGTGTTGGGGGAGGGTGGGAGAGAAGTGGGTTGTGTACAGCCAGCTGGCACCTGCTTTATGCCATTGGAAGATTCCCCTACACTGGGGGAATCCTTGACTGACTCTTTAGGACAGCTTTCCTGCCACTTTGTGAGCAGGGCAAAGCTGATACTCTAGGAAACAAGGATCAAACGCAGCATCTTCTAAAAGTAATATAGGGAGCCAAAATGTTGTACAGCATATTTTGGAGGCAAGTTCCCTTATTTGAAATGGCAATCAACCCAGCAGGCAGATTCCCTCTGCATTTGAGGGAGAGTAAAGAGGAGGGATCTCCTGGTCTTAGATGAAAGTTTGTTACCATTGCTGCAAGTGGAATAGCACATCAGTGCTCTGTCTCAGACATTTCTAATGTGCCCATCACTGTAGTATTTTGATATATGAATCTACAAAGAATCACTGAGGTCTAAGTGAATCTGATTGTTGCCATACATCAAGCTTCAAAACTGTTGAAGAATGGAAGATTTTTAAGGGACATTGCATTATTAGTAGTCATTTGCTTATGCTAACCCATGTGGGCTTGCTTTGTTTATACTGTGGATAGTGAAAGACATACCTAGCCAAAGGAATCAAACCTAGTCCGGATCAAGGGACAGCTGGTATTTAATGCAGAAGGACAAGCAATAGGCCCCACAGAGTCCACCTCATAGAATCATAGAATATCAGGGTTGGAAGGGACCTCAGGAGGTCATCTAGTCCAACCCCCTGCTCAAAGCAGGACCAATTCCCAACTAAATCATCCCAGCCAGGGCTTTGTCAAGCCGGGCCTTAAAAACCTCTAAGGAAGGAGATTCTACCACCTCCCTAGGTAACCCATTCCAGTGCTTCACCACCCTCCTAGTGAAATAGTGTTTCCTAATATCCAACCTAGACCCCCACTGCAACTTGAGACCATTGCTCCTTGTTCTGTCATCTGCCAGCACTGAGAACAGCCTAGCTCCATCCTCTTTGGAACCGCCCTTCAGGTAGTTGAAAGCAGCTATCAAATCCCCCCTCATTCTTCTCTTCTGGAGACTAAACAATCCCAGTTCCCTCAGCCTCTCCGCATAAGTCATGTGCTCCAGACCCCTAATCATTTTTGTTGCCCTCTGCTGGACTCTTTCCAATTTTTCCACATCCTTCTTGTAGTGTGGGGCCCAAAACTGGACACAGTACTCCAGATGAGGCCTCACCAATGCCAAATAGAGTGGAATGATCACGTCCCTCGATCTGCTGGCAATGCCCCTACTTATACAGCCCAAAATGCCGTTAGCCTTCTTGGCAACAAGAGCACACTCTTGACTCATATCCAGCTTCTCGTCCACTGTGACCCCTAGGTCCTTTTCTGCATAACTGCTACCTAGCCATTCGGTCCCTAGTCTGTAGCAGTGCATAGGATTCTTCCGTCCTAAGTGCAGGACTCTGCACTTGTCCTTGTTGAACCTCATCAGGTTTTTTTGGCCCAATCTTCTAATTTGTCTAGGTCCCTCTGTATCCGATCCCTACCCTCCAGTGTATCTACCACGCCTCCCAGTTTAGTGTCATCCGCAAACTTGCTGAGAGTGCAGTCCACACCATCCTCCAGATCATTAATAAAGATATTAAACAAAACCGGCCCCAGGACCGACCCTTGGGGCACTCCGCTTGAAACCGGCTGCCAACTAGACATGGAGCCATTGATCACTACCCGACGATCTAGCCAGCTTTCTATCCACCTTACAGTCCATTCATCCAGCCCATACTTCTTTAACTTGGCGGCAAGAATACTGTGGGAGACCGTATCAAAAGCTTTGCTAAAGTCAAGGAATAACACATCCACTGCTTTCCCCTCATCCACAGAGCCAGTTATCTCATCATAGAAGGCAATTAGGTTAGTCAGGCACGACTTCCCCTTGGTGAATCCATGCTGACTGTTCCTGATCACTTTCCTCTCCTCTAAGTGTTTCATAATTGATTCCTTGAGGACCTGCTCCATGATTTTTCCAGGGACTGAGGTGAGGCTGACTGGCCTGTAGTTCCCCGGATCCTCCTTCTTCCCTTTTTTAAAGATAGGCACTACATTAGCCTTTTTCCAGTCATCCGGGACCTCCCCCAATCGCCATGAGTTTTCAAAAATAATGGCCAATGGCTCTGCAATCTCATCCGCCAACTCCTTTAGCACCCTCGGATTCAGCGCATCCGGCCCCATGGACTTGTGCTCGTCCAGTTTTTCTAAATAGTCCCGAACCACTTCTTTCTCCACAGAGGGCTGGTCACCTTCTCCCCATACTGTGCTGCCCAGTGCAGCAGTCCGGGAGCTGACCTTGTTCGTGAACACAGAGGCAAAAAAATCATTGAGTACATTAGCTTTTTCCACATCCTCGGTCACTAGGTTGCCTCCCTCATTCAGTAAGGGGCCCACCTTTCCTTGACTTTCTTCTTGTTGCTAACATACCTGAAGAAACCCTTCTTGATACTCTTAACATCTCTTGCTAGCTGCAACTCCAAGTGTGATTTGGCCTTCCTGATTTCACTCCTGCATGCCTGAGCAATATTTTTATACTCCTCCCTGGTCATTTGTCCAATCTTCCACTTCTTGTAAGCTTCTTTTTCTTTTTTTTCCCTTGCTTGCACCTGGCAATGTCCCCTCTTTACCCAAGCAGAGAGCACATCACATACCTGCAGCTTCAACCCCATCCCATAATTGAATCAATCAGGTACATAAGGGGCAGCCCTTGGGCTCCTGGCAGTTCACCAGCCAGCCCACTCCTCTGATTATTCTCTATTACTCCCAGGAAACTAACTGCTCAAATGCTATTATTTGATTTCACATAATGAACAATCTTAAGCATACAGCATATGTACAGTCTCTGTATCAATAATATAAACAGTTCTGTTGTGGTACATGTGCCTGTTTAATCAGTTTCTTTGAAGAGGCCATGGTAGCATCCTGCTAATTACCCCAAGATCATAATTAGAAGTATATTGCAAGCCATATATTTTTCTCAAACATCCTCTGCTCTAACCGGAAGGATCTATACCTGGTATCTTGAGCAATATCCTTTTTCAGCCTTTTCAGCTCAGATGCAACAGCTTGAAGTTGTTCTCGAGTCTTGAATTCCTCTTCCAATACTGGATGCAAATGCACAATCTGTGCTGCCAGTGACAGACAGTTGTCTCTTTCTGTGACACTACAAAATGAGAGTACAAAAGCATTATTTCTCTTCCCAGTCACTGTTCTAGTGACTACAATTTGTGTTGGTTATATATAGCAGAAGTGCTTTATACAACATACCAGCATCAAAATTCAACCATTGAGTTGTCTGTAAAAAGCCCTTTCACGTTCATTTACAGAAAGTTTCCTGCCAACCAAAGACCTTGTGATATGGCAGTGACATTAAATCCACATACATAGGTTTCTGACTTAATAGTGCAGTCTGCAAGTACTATTAAAATGTAGTTGTGATTAAAACATAAAGCTAAACATGATGCTAATTAATTAGTAATATTAAAAGATTTATTAGGAGACGTACTATTGTGCTCTTTCTGTCTCAAGTCTCATGATCTCATCCTTCTCTGTGCTCACTCTCACTTCGATTTCATGTACCTTACCCACCAGGAATGATAGCAACATCTGGAAAGGCAAAATAGGGAAAAGAATTCAAGTAAACACAAAACAAGCCAGATACCACGGTGAGATGGGAAGATTTATTTTTAAAACAGATGTAACACTGGTTGGGTTGTCAGCAGCAGGGACTGAACCTTCAAACTTGGTTTCTGAAAGCCTCTAGTGTCTGAGATAGAAGAGCCAGCTCTGTTAGCCAAAGCTATAGGAGGCTCATCAACCTCTACATGTGACCCAGCCACCACCAGAGGGGGACAGAGCGCCACACTGAGTGCGTGTTAGTCCTGTGATGTTTTATTTCAATGAATATTTTTATGATAACATTAACTGTCATTAGACCAGGAGATGTCTGTCTATTGGAGTTAGCACAGGCCTGCGAGCAAGGAACCATGAGACCACTAAGCAAACCCAGATCACACCAACATTGCCAACAGGCAAGCTGGGGTGACACTAGTTTTTAAGCATACTCATCAGCCTGATGCTATTTCAACAGTCAAGAGCCTGTTTAAACCACTAAAAATAGATTTGTAATGAAAGCCCCCCACACACATAGACCATAATGAAATACATCCCCTCATGCACAGAAGTTTACCTCTAGGTCCCCACTGCTTAGGTCAGAGAGCAAGTCATCTTCATCCAACGTTAAATAGGACTGTACCTTTTCCATCTTTGACCCTGTAAAAAGAGATACATTCAATGGTGTGCAAGAGGAGCCCCTAATGACATTTCAGCCACCTCAATGAAAGGTACGTTGGGCTGATTTCCCCTGGCTCCAAGGGAGCTCAAAACTCTGGGTCCTGGCAAATCATCCCTGCCAGAAATGACTTATCCCTGAAGCTCATGGAAAGAACTTCTGAAGAGCAGATTTTTTGGCTTTTGAAATTAACCAGATTACACCAAGAGTCAGATATTTAAAATAATTCCCATGGAAGGATACAGCAAGAGTGGTCTTCACCCACAAGGATCCCACTTAGCCATGTCCTCAATGTACTCTGCATATTTTCCAGGTGTAAAGTCCACGTATTTTTGGCAAAGTGCATCATGTTTGTTCACCACGTGGCATGGCCTCTCTTCACTCAGTTACTGTTATAAGGAAGTGTTAGTGTTCAAACCGGAAAAATAAATGAATACAATCATAGAATATCAGGGTTGGAAGGGACCTCAGGAGGTCATTAAGTCCAACCCCCGGCTCAAAGCAGGACCAATCCCCAGACAGATTTTTGCCCCAGATCCCTAAATGGCCCCATCGATTCCTCAGCCTCTCTTTTGCAAGTGCAAAATCCCCTAAAATCAAGGAGTTTATTCCAGACTAAGGGAGAGAATTTGTCAGAACCCCTTGGTAAAGCAGTGGTGGCACATCACTGAGTTAACAAAGTCCATTCAGATAACACTGAGCTTTTAGGGCCTGCTCCTATTGAGATGACTCTAGACCAGGGGTCGGCAACCTTTCAGAAGTGAAGTGATGTGCCGAGTCTTCATTTATTCACTCTAATTTAAGGTTTCGCGTGCCAGTAATACATTTTAACGTTTTTAGAAGGTCTCTTTCTATAAGTCTATAATATATAACTAAACTATTGTTGTATGTAAAGTAAATAAGGTTTTTAAACTGTTTAGAAGCTTCATTTAAAATTAAATTAAAATGCAGAGCCCCCCAGACTGGTGGCCAGGACCCGGGCAGTCTGAGTGCCACTGAAAATCAGCTCGTGGGCCGCCTTCGGCACGCGTGCCATAGGTTGCCTACCCCTGCTCTAGAATGTTGCTACTGATTTCAAGGGGAGCAAAGCCTTTGTCAAGAACCTCTGTAGAAAACACATTATCGTCTCTCCTCCACAAACCTGCCTGTAAATCCATCTTGAATCACCAGTAAAATGAGCAGGCCAGGCTCAGCTTGCTCTCTAGTGGGCCACCATTAAATCCCTTCAAAATCTGTCAGCCAAGCAGCCCCTGTCTCACTGGGCCCCCGGCTGGACCAGACCATGGGAAGAACTGCAGTGAGGAGCAGGCAAGTGGGATGCTAGAAAGAGGAGTAAGTAAGTGGCAGGGAGGGACAGATGTTGGGGGCCCCAGCCCACTCCACCAGCTGTAACCCATCTTCCTCCAGCAACCCCGAAGCTTCCCCTACCTCAGCCACCCCCACAAACCCAGCTTCCCTTAGCTACTTCCTGCCCCCCCAAGCCCCTCCATCCAGACCAGCCAACCCCCCCCCCCCATCTTCAGCCCCTCCACCCCCAACCACCATTCTTTGGCCCCCTTTGCTATAGGCAGCCCTCCCCTGCCTTCCCCCCACACATGCCCCCCAAGGTCCCAGCCCTCCCCCACTTCGGCCCCCCCTGCCCCAACCCCCCACTCCTCCCCCACTTCAGCCCCTCTGCCCCAGCCCTCTCCAGCTCCCCCACTTCGGCCCCTCTGCCCCAGCCGCCCCAGCCTTCCCCCACTTCAACCCGTCTGCCCCAGCCCTCTCCAGCCACGTCGGCCCCTCTGCTCCAGCCCCTCCTACCTCCACCGCCCTCCTTCGGCCCCAGACCCCAGCGGCACCCACCCACCCACCCACTTGATGGCGCGGGCTGCACTGACCTCGCACTGCTGTCAATCATCACATGCAAATGAACACGCGGGCTAATTTGCATATTCGCCCCCCGCCCCCACAGGAGCCGGCTGGGTCTGCCGCGCGCCGCCCCCTCTCCCGCTTTCAAACCCGCCGCTTGCAGTGAGCTCATCACCCTGCGCCGCGGCCGCAACCATAGAGCTGGGGCGCGGCTGCCGCTCTATGGTCCCCTCCGGCGAAGGCGCTCGTGCCGGTGGCACGCACGCCCCCTGCTGGGCGGAGGGACAGCAACATGCCGCCTGCTGAAACCCCAGCTCCAGGAGCCCTGCGACCCGGGGAGAGCGCGGCTCGCGGGCAGTGTCTAGCCCTGGCCATTGCCAGGAGCAGCCTGAAAACCCCAAACCTGGACAGCACCAGAGCCAGGTGGCCACTGCACAGACTAACGGCCATCCTGGGTCAGAGCAATGGCCCGTCTAGCCTGGTAGCCTGCCCCCGACAGCGGCCGGGCAATGATCAGAACAGGGCAATTTATGGGGCGTGATCCCTCCCCTGCCGTCCGCTCCCAGCACCTGGCAGTCAAAGGTTTAGTGACACCCAGCGCATGGGGTTGCATCCCTGCCCATCCTGGCTAATAGCCATTGATGGACCTATCCTAGGGCGACCAGACAGCAAGTGTGAAAAATCGGGACAGGGGTGGGGGGTAATAGGAGCCTATATAAGAAAAAGACCCAAAAATCAGGACTGTCCCTATAAAATTGGGACATCTGGTCACCCTAATCCTCCAGGAACTTATCTAGTTCTTTTTTGAACCCAGATGTAGTTTTGGCCTTCACAACATCCCCTGGCAACGAGCGCCACAGGTTGTGTGAAGAAGTAGTTCCTTCTGTTTGTTTTAAACCTGCTGCCTATACATTTCCTTGGGTGACCCCTGGTTCTTGTGTTATGTGAAAAGGTAAATAACACTTCCTTATTCACTTTCTCCACACTGTGACTGAAGGTACCCCTGTACTCACACACCATTGTAATAATCCTTGTACAGAGTATGTCTTGTGAGGTATCAGTTGAAAACTCATCATTTGCTGCCCCTTGTCCTGGTAAAATCTGTGTGGCCAGATCGTATTTGAAGTTATAAGATTCCCCTGTATGGTGTTATTAACACCTGTTCCAAACTGAGGTTGGAAAACAGGTCTGTCCTAAATAAAGGAGTGTGTGCTCTGCTTAATTTGCATTTAAGCAGTAAACAGAGTCATCAAGCAGAAAGGGGAGATAAAGAAAGCTCAAACAGGTGAGGGAAAGCAGGGAACATCTTTCTCCATAGATCTTTTGTCTCCTAGTACCAGCTGGAAAAGTTTTTCAAGATTAGGACTGAACTAAGTTCCTTGTAAGTTGCACAGTTGCTCAGCAGGCTATCAAGTGCCAGGCAGTTCTGGTGTCCCTCCCCCCACTGTCATGTGCTGCTCCTGCCCTCTGCCTTGGAGCTGCTCCCAGGAGCCTCCTGCTTGCTGTGCAGGGGGTGGGGAGGGGAGAAGAGGGCACTGATGTCAGGGTGTCCCTCTCCCCCCACCCCTGTACCCCATCTCCACATACCAGGGATGGGTACATGACAGGGCTCAGGAGGGAGGGAGCTTGCTGGCAGCTGCTGCTGTGTCTGAACTTCCTGATCTATTTAAAAGGGCAGTGTACTTAAAGTGGCAACACATGTCTTTGTCTCTCTCACGCACACACAGTGTGTGTCTTTGTCACAACATACACACACAGTGTGTGTCTGTCTCTCACACACACAGTGTGTGTCTCTGTCACACACACACATACACACACCTCCCAACACACACTTATATTGTTGTTGTTACTTCTTGATACTTCTTTCAAAGTGAGTTATTTTAGTTTTTTGGCTGGTCTATGCATTTCATAATTTTTATTTCTCTCTTACACTTAAATTTAATTCTTTGAGTAGTGAGTTTTAAAATGCCTAACCTGTCCTGGCTGGAGTAATTATCCTTATGGTAACTTTTAAAAAATATATATTATATCTAGGTTTTTGGTTTCTACTGGTGGTGCACATCCACCTCGATATGGTTCTCATAACAAAATTCATTCCACACATGGATACAAAAAAATTGGAGGGAACACTGACTGACACTATAAAAAGGAGGGACAAACATGCCAAGGGATCCCCTCCTTCTCTTTCCCTGCCCATCACATGATTGGCACCAGAAGCAAAAAAGGAAGCATTCATTTAACTCAGGGAGAAAAGGTTCTGACCTAAGACATTTGGTCAGTAAAACTGCTGAAAGCATATGGAGAGAAATTTTGCTTGTATCTGAGATTGTTAAGTAAGGCATGACTTTACACCAAATAAGTAGCATTTTAACTTTATTTTCTTGTAACCATTTCTGATTTTTATGCCTCATTACTTGTACTCACTTAAAATCTATCCCCTTGTGGTCAATAAACTTGTTTTATTGTTATATCTAATCCAGTGTGATTAAATTGAAGTGTTTGGGAAACTCCATTTGGGATGGCAAGTTGTGTGCATATTATTTCTTTTAAAGAAACAATGCACTTTATATAAACTTGTGTTGTCCAGGAGAGGGCTGGGCAGTACAGGACATACATTTCTGGGGGGAAATCTAAGACTGGGAGTGTGTTGGGGTCACTCTGCAGTATAACCAAGGCTGGTAAGAGCCAAGGTCTAACTGGCTGCAGCTCGTACACAGACATAGCTGGGAGTGACTTGCATGCTGGAGGTTGTCTGTGAGCAGTCCAGGCTGGAGGCTACAGCAGCAAAGCAGTGTAAAGGGAACCCCAGGTTAGAGGGCAGGAGGGACACAGCTACTCAATAATCTGGATTGTACCCTAGTATGTCATACACACCATTCATGATTTTATAGACTTCTATCACAGGGGTTTTCAACCTATGGTCCACGGACCCCTGTGGGTCTGCGGACTATGTCTAAGGGGTCCATGAAAGGTTGTCATTACCACAGAGCCGTGGTATCTGAGGATCTGCAGACTATGTCTAAGATTTCCAAAGGGGTCTGCACTTCCATTAAATTTTTTTTAGGGGTTCACAAATGAAAAAAGGTTGAAAATCACTGCTCTATCATATCCCCTCTATTCATCTCCTTTCCCATCTGAATAGTCCCAGTCTTTTTAATCTCTCCTCATATGGAAGCTGTTCCATACCTTTAATCATTTTTATTGCCCTTCTCTGTACCTTTTCCATTTCTAATATATTTTTTAAGATGGGGTGACTACAATTGCATGCAGTATTCAAGGTGTGGCCATACCATGGATTTATATAGTGGCATTAATGATATTCAATGTCATATGATCTATTCCTTTCCAAAATGGTTCCTGTTGGGTTTTTTGACTGTCGCGGCACATTGAGTGGATGTTTTCAGAGAACTATTCACAATGACTCCAAGATCTCTTTCTTGAGTGGTAACAGCTCATTTAGACCTCATTATTTTGTTAAGTATAGTTGGGATTATGTTTTCCAATATGCATTTCTTAGCATTTATCAACATAGAATTTCATCTGCCATTTGTTGCCCAGTCACCCAGTTTTGTGAGATCCCTTTGTAACTCTTCTCAGTCTGCTTTGGTCTTTAACTCTTTTGAGCAATTTTGTATCATCTGCAAACTTTGCCTCCTCACTATTCACTTTTTCCAGATTATTTATGAATATATTGAACAGTACTGGTCCCAGTACAGATCCCTCGGGGACACCGCTATTTACCTCTCTCCAGTCTAAAAAGTGACCATTTATTTCTACCCTCTTTCCTGTCCTTTAACCAGTTCTGATCCAGGAGACGAGCTTCCCTCTTATGCCATGGCTGCTTAATTTGCTTAAGAGTCTTTGGTGAGGGACCTTGTAAGACTTTGTGAAAGTCCAAGTACACTAATATCAACTGGATTACCTATGTCCACGTATGTTGTCTCCCTCAAATAATTCTAATAGAGGGGTGAGGCATGATTTCCCTTTACAAAAGAACCATACATGCGTATAGAAGTTCTCAGGATATTCAAAGTCAATCACATGATTTTTTCAGGATGTGATTTTGGAACAATTGGTATTGGCAATACTAGGAAAGAGGCATGAGAGCAGGGAATTCCCCGCTAATACTGAACTGAGCCTCAGTGGGCCAGATTTATTAAAGGGATGATTTCAAAGGGAGGTATCCATTCAGGTGCTTTTGAAAACTCCACTAGACACCTCTTTACATCATTAGGCACCTAAATACCTTTACAATTTTGGCCCTATGACTAAGATCATACACACTTAGGAGTAATACAGCAACTGCACTGGCCAGGGGAAAGGGCAGCAGATGCAAGCAGGACACAACCAGGCATAGTGCCTAATCGTGCACCTTTGTAGTCAGTGGGAGCGTTGCCATCAACTTCAAGAGGCACAGAATCAAACCCTCGGTTCTTGGCAAAGGGTTAGCTAGTTTCCTTCAGGGGTAGCAGTCTTTGTGCTCTTAATTTTATGCTTATGAGCAGCAGTGCAAAGATTGACGGTTGCCCGCTTTGGCTGAATTTTGTCATCCTGCTGCTTGCTGAGCAGCTGTCCTTGGAGAACAGAGCCCACGGCTTTTACGTACCTGAACCTTATTCAGTTAACACCCTCAGAACCAGCTGTGGGATCTAGCACCCATAGGATATAGCAGAATCAGAGGGGGTGGAGAGACAGGAGATGAGAATGATTAGAAGCCTGGAGAGACTTCCATCTGAGGAGCGTGCAAACACTGGGATTGTTTAGCTGACGGAATGTTAGGGATACACAAAATATTGCCTGATATAATGATAAGTCAGGCACTGCTATTCACCTTCTCATAACAGAAGCACCCAGGGGCGTTCAATGAAATTGAAAAAAACATGTCAATAATAAAAGGAAATATTTTTTACACAATGTATAATTAGCCTGTGGAACTCACTGACACAAGATATTGTTCAGGGCAAAAACACAGGAGTTAGAAAAGGATTATATGTGTATATGACTAAGGAGAACAGCTTATTACACTGGACAGGATAAAAGAAAGGATAAAACCCCTCCTATTTCAGGGCACAAACCAGGCACTAAGGCCCAGATCCTCAAAAGGTATGTAAGCACCTACCTCCCATTGAAATCAATAGATCAGCACCTATAGCTCTGCCTGGGAAAAAATTTCCCTATGGGCAGGCTATTCCATTGCTGCCTGCTGCAGTGTCTCTTGCTTCTTCCTCTGAAGCAGTTGGTACTACTGGCCACTCCCAGTGAGGGGATTCTGGGCAAGATGGCCCTCCGCTCTGTTCCAGGGTGGCAATTCCTATGCTCTGTTGAAACAGATGGCCTTATAGTTAAAGCACTGGACCAGGACTCAGAAGACCTGGGTTCAATTCCCAGCTCAGCCTGTGGGACCTTAGACTTTATCGCTGTACCTCAGAAATACATAGATAAGATGGTGGGGTTTAAGAGTTACCTTGTTGTCAGAGAGCCCACAGCAGGGCCAAGCTGATAGACTCATCTAAGAATCTTTGCTAGGGTCTAAATGGTGACAGGGTTTGCATTTCTCAATGGGGGCATGAACGGGGAGGGAAGAGTTCTGAGGCAGGTAAACAGCAGAAGAGGTTCTCTGATTCTGATGACAGCAGGCAGCATTGGGTGTTTCATAAAACAACTTTTTTCTGAAGCTATCTTTCTATGAGATATGCTCTAGCTCCACAAAAAGTTACAGGCTTGATGCAGGAGTTACTGGCTGCCATTCTCTGGCCTGTTATGCAGGAGCTCAGCATACCTAATCATAATGTATTTCTTCAGGCCTTAAAAATCTATTAAAAGTACAGTAGAACCTCAGAATTATGAACCACTCAGGAACGGAGGCTGTAACTCTGAAATGTTTGCAACTCTAAACAAAACAGTATGGTTGTGCTTTCGAAACTTTGTAACTGAACATTGACTCACTACAGCTTTGAAACTTTACTATGCAGAAAATGCTTCTTTTAACCATCTTAATTTAAATGAAACAAGCACAGAAACAGTTTCTTCACCACGTCAAATCTTTTCTTTAAACTTTTTTTTTTTATTCAACACAGTACTGTACTGGCTTTTTATTTTATTTTTGGGGGGGGGGAGAGGGGGGGAGGGAGTGTCTCTGCTGCAGTCTGGTTGCGTACTTCCAGTTCCAAATGAGGTGTGTGTTTGACCAGTCAGTCTGTAACTCTGAGGTTCTACTGTATCTGAATTTAATTCTCCAAACCCTTGGGGCCCTGCCTCCATCTGGACCACTGCTCTTAAGGAGACTGGGGTCTCACAGACTCCTGAACTGCACCCCAGCAGTCACGGTTACACAACAAAGTCTTTGGGACTAGGTTCACAAGGTAACCTCACACTGGGAAAGAAATACCTCTTCAAAATTACACAAAAACAGGACAGTGATTGTCCTGTGTGACTATAAGCACCTTGGTTTCATCAGATCATCATTTCCTTATTTGTATGTCCACCGAAATACAGAGAGATGGTGCAGGTATCCAGTCTATTAGTGGTGACTGAAAGATGGTTCAAACACATGTGCCAGCTGGTCCCAGGTACCAAAATGCTAAAGTCTGATCATCCAGAAAGAAATTATTTGGCAGTGACTCTTCTTGGCTCTAGAAACCGGCACTTTGTTTTCCTTGCCAGGAAGATGGATCTTTAAACTGACTTAGCATGAAACTTTTAGTATTTAATTTTCATTATAGCTATTTATATGATTCGGGAAGATTTGACTAACATTTTGCTATCTGAGTACAGCAGCTCACAGGGCCTACTGCCAACCAGGAATGGCAGCCCAAATAGAAAGGCACCAGGTGGCCAATACTGGAGACATTCACACAGAAAGACGCAGCATGGGCAGTAGTAGCCCGTTGTCCGTGGGATCCGTAGCCAGAGTCAGAGAGTGTGGGAGGACAGCTGCTCTTCATGATTTCAATCCCTACTCCAACTCCAGAGGGAGTCTGTCAACAGGGCTGGTTCCCCCTCCATGCTACAGAATATGCCCCCCCGCAAAAGCAGCAGCTGGGTTGGGGTGGAGACACAGAACCTACATTCAGATGTTCACGGCACTTGAGATCTGCCCCTTCTCTCCCCCCTCTCATTTAAGATTTCCCCAGAGACACAAGTTACTGATTACTGCTATGTCACAACTGCCATAGTACCCCATTAGAACCTGCCTAGGCTTTTCTTTAGAGCTCTTATAAAACGACGTACAACCCACTGATTCGTTCAACTAATAGAACTGCAGCAGGCAAATTAACTGGAGTGGAATGGTACTGATTGATTGAGCTACTTCTGATGTTACAGTGTCATTAAGAATGACCTGTCCATGACCATAACAAATAGATACAGCATTTGCTATCAGTGCCGCAATAATAATATAATTGACAGCTAAGCAGATTCACAACCATAGCGTGGCAGACCAGATATAATTTTGTACAGAAGAGGAAAAAAAGGGTTCTGTTCCACTACACCCTTTTTATTGACAAAAGAATGGTAGAGATTTTCAGACTCTGGAGAAGGAAGGTATGAATCATGGTAACAGGTAGACGCTTCTACTGGTCTTTCAATTCCTTCAGTCTTCTGATGGCAGATTTGACTGTCACTGCAGAGGTGGTGCTGGAAGAAAAACCATAGTGTCACTCCTACACTGAAGCAACCAGCAACGCTCATCAATTGCACTCCATGTGCACTCAATTTATCAGCTGAAATGAAGCAGTTATAACTTAGTGCAAATCCACTTCAATATCTCATGACCCTGAGAACACAGATCTGAGTCTGAGCAGGTGTATGCAGTTATATGTCTTGTATCTCAACCTGAACTGTGCTGTAGTGACATCATACAATAATTAAAGGATTATTGCATTTTAGCACCTGTGGTCCTAGCGCCCCCAAAGCACTAATAATTCTGAATTTGATGAGTTTGAGGTTAAATTTAAAAAATCCAAACATGTTCAGTTATGAAGTGTACAGTTAAAACACCCAAACAATCTGAACTCTGCCCTGCAGTGATGCCAAAAAGGGGGGAAAAAGATAAACCTAATATTTTATTCTAAGGCAGTGGTCGGTCCTCGAACTTTTTACCTTGCATCCCTCCCTTACCTCTGTCCACCCTCCTGCCCCCCCAGAGCCAAGGCTGCGGCTCTGGGAGAGGGGGATGATGACAAAGGTAAGGGCGCCAAGGCTGGAGCAACAGCAGGGGTCGGGTTGGCAGCCGGGGCCAGGAGCGGAGCCAGGTGGTGCTCCCTCCCCACCCCCCATGGGGCTGGCCCAGGCCCCAACCACGCCCCCCCCCCCCAAACAGTCCTCTGCACCCCACTAGGAGGCACACCCCAGTTTGAGGATCTCAGTACTAAGGTCATGTCTACACAAACGTTGTACCACTTGAACGGCTCTCTTTGTAGGGAAGAAGTATAAGCCATATGGGTAAGGCACCTTCACTGCATGGGTTGTGACAATTTACTATTTTGATTAATGGTGTGATTTTTCTACTAAAATAGTTAAATACTGGTACAAAACCTGTATGTAGACAAAGTCTTGATCATACAGTGATTGGGGAACTCAAAGTTCAGGCAGTATGCATAGCCCCTAGAAGGTTCCCAATTTAAAAATCCTGATTGAACAAATACCGTAAGGAAGGCAATCATGCTACATCATTGAGACTGTTTGCTACCATTTATACAACTATCAGTGAATAAAAGGCACTGCTCGTGAACATTTAGAACATACATATACACCTCTACCCCGATATAACGCGGCCTGATAGAACATGAATTTGGATATAACGCGGTAAAGCAGTGCTCCAGGGGGGCGGGGCTGCGCATTCCGGCAGATCAAAGCAAGTTCGATATAACGCGGTATAGATTTCACCTATAACACGGTAAGATTTTTTGGCTCCCGAGGACAGCGTTATATCGGGGTAGAGGTGTATGTACACACATACTGCAACATTCTCAATATTTAAAACTTTTGCTCCCATGGCTGCAGATAATGAAGGGAAGGAAGGATGGTAGTGATATGAACACTATGCCAGAGACAGCCAAGCTGAAATTCTTAGGACCTCCAGATGAAAGGGAAAAAGTTCAAGGCTGGTATTAAGACTGGGGCAGAATTATGATTGCTAGGGGACCTTAAAAACTACTGTATGTATTTCCATACTTTCAGATATTTGGATTTCTTTTAAGTTTAAACTTATTTAAAAAATATTGGAAGCCCTGGAATTTCAATTAACTATGACTCAAAGAACTTTGTTTTGTTAAGACCAGAGAAGACTGTGAGGAACTCCAGGGGGACTTAACAAAAGTAGGGAAAGAGCAGCACAACAGACAAGATTCAATAGTCACAAAAGCAAGCTAATTACACGATGAACAGAATAATATGAACTTCTCATACTCTCAATTAACTTTAACCATGCAGGGAAAAAGCCGGGGTTCCACTGCAGCTAGCTCAAGGAAGAGACCTGCTTAAATAAGCGGCAGTCATCAGAAAAGCAACAAAAATGTTGAACTTTGCTTCAACTACCAGACAACAGAGCCAATTATTATTTGTTTCCTTACTTATAGGTCCAGGCACCACCAGCTACTGTCTTCATACAGGATCCACAATGCCAGATACCTACAGCTTTCCTCTTCATTTTGGTCTGTAATACAAAGTATTTATATACTTTCAGTTGAAGAAACCAAGAAATGTAGACATCTTTGCTCAGTAAAGACACGTGACCTTTCAGCCTTACTCCAAAAACAACACAATGGAAATAGGATTTAAATGTCAAGGTTTCACAACAGCAACGTTTGCAACCAGGGCCAGAAGAAATATGAAGACATCAGACTTTCTACAGGTCTCTTGACAAAGGCCACAGAACTTCGGTGATGGCATTAACTTGGGCAGATAGACAGTTATCACTGTTGTAAATACTATGTAAAAAAAACCCTTCAGCTGTCCCTGTCCCCCCCACCACAGAAGAATAAAACAGAGGAGCTGAATTGGCTTTAGTTCCTATCTATAGCTAGTCATTTACTCTACAAGTTGTTTTAGCAAGCCGTTTTAATATTGTGTTCTGCTCATATGGTTGTAAAACCATTTTAGCTTAAACTGATATACTAGCCTAAGTACCTAAATCCATAGTGTAGGAAAGTGCTCCAGTATCAATCCAGCTCTGAATGGACAGTTACAGTAGTGGCTTTTTATGATGTAGGTAACTGGAACCCTTTTGGAGTCTCAACAAAATAACCAAAGTTGAATGGGTCTGGGATACTAAACTGCTCTCCCTCCAGGTGAAGGCTGAAACGTATCGGCGGGACTGCTCGCAGAACCGCAGCCCATGCTGTATCTACTCAATGCCTTCAAAGCTATCAAACGGGCCCATTTCATAAGCACTAAATTCACACAAAGAATGACCTCAGCTTTCTATTAGCTTTTAAAGTCCAACACTTAAGCTTGGATACCTATAGCTAAATACCTAAATCCATAGTCAGCCGTTGAAGGTAGAAATCATTAGTAAGTATGGGTGCTCAGCACACCTGAATATGAGGCCACTTTAACTGTAGGCATCTGAATCTGAATATTTTGGCTAAATTACTAGGGCAAAGAGTGAGTGGCCTTTCAAATTTCTGAGACCTGAATTCAATTTTTTTTTGGTCACATACAAGATCTACTCCTGGGGGGAATTCTATGCCATTGCGCGTGCATAATTAATGAGCCGTGCATATTTTTAATTTTTTGCAAAGAAAAAAGCTTCTGCTGGAAAGTTGCTGCAGTTATGCCTTTTGCACACCAGAGGGCATTTTGACAATAGAACAGAGCAGCAGCTCCTGGCAGCTAGGGAAAAGAAAGAGCCAGTCTTCTTCACAGTGCCTGTTGGGCCAGGTCAGGAGACATGGTGAGACAGACAGCGTGGGGCTGCTGGGGGGTGTCAGAGAGGGGCTCATAAGGGCTAGTTGGGGAGGACATACCGGGCCAAGGGCTGAATGGGTGAGGAGGCACAGGACCACAGGGGGAGGGAGGTGCAGGGCCACATGGGGATGGGGGAGTTGGACCACATATGGATAGGGGGTGGCTGAGTGGCGGCACAGAGACACATAGGGATGGGGGGGGGGGGGGTATCTGAGTGGGCATGGAGGGACACATGTGGGTGCAGAGACATGTGCCTGACTGAATGGGAAAGGCTTGGGGTCAGCTAGGGTCTGCATGGTGGAAGCTCCCTAACAATCCCTCCCCGCAAAACACCTGTTCCATACTTTTCCCACCCATACCAAACAACCCTCCATGTTCACACCCAAGCTCCTTCCCAGCAATTACTTCCCACTCCCTAAGCCCCTCCTTTACCCCAAATCCCCCAAGCCCTTGCACTGCTTCCGAGGGGTGCGGGAAATATGGCTCTGTATAGTAGTTTAAATGAATTATTACTCAGAGTTCCGTATTAATATGCCTAATAAGGGATCTTTTTGTCAAAAAATATTTCCTGAATCTTTTTTGTTGTTTGCATTGTTACAAACATACTTGCTGACAGGTATTTTGAAATAAATGACCAAAAAAAATTGGAACTAGTGTGATTATATTGTGTTATTTTGACAAATAAAATATGCAGAATTTGAAAATAATGTGTGCAGAACTTTTCATTTTTTGTTGCAGAATTCCCACAGGCGTAAAGATCAATTAGATGGTTTCACTCCCTCCTCCCCAAAATATATAATGCACACAACTGGAAGTCTCACTCAAGAGATCCATACTAGAAAAACTTGAGAATTATTGGGCAAAACAAATTAATATGATGTTTTAATAACCAGTGATACATGAAAAGTGTATATTTTTACCTTATGACCCTTTATTCAATGCCTAACATTTTCTGCCCATCAGCATCACTATTTAGTGTAGTGAAAAACAACTTGAGACCACATTAACTGAATTACCACCAAAATATGTAACTTAAAACATGGTCAATCTTATTTTGAGATAATATGAAAAGGTAGGAGAGGGATTTTGCAAGGTGTAATCTTACACCTCTGAAAGTTGTGGACAATTCAAATCATGCTTAGGCAGACCATAATTAACCTGTTATACATTAAGAAGTAGAGAAATCTGAAGAAGCAGTCCCATTTCTATTCACTGTAAGATTTTGAGAACTTGCTGGGGTGAATCAAAAAGGGCTCTTACCTTGCCACAGAAGGAGCAGGTATACTTGGCATGCTGGCTAATTTCAATTTTCTTTACCATTTTCCTGAGGGAAGCACCATAACGGGTACCATATTTTCCCACAATCCCAACTTTCTTGGTGCGCTTAGCCTGTCAGGATATAAATCACCACACACATTAGCTTAATTAAAACCAGAGACTGTTTAGCAGTTTACTTAACAGCAGCCAAAGAATTAAAGCAAAGTTATCTGCACACTGCTTGAATCTATTTTCATCAATTATGTAACAGTATTTTTTAAAGTACAGTTTCCACCAAAATGCTGTACAAAATAAAGTTGTACTGCACTGGAAATTCAAGCCTATATGAATTATTCCATAGCCACAGCTCCACGAGTACTGCTCTGGTATGTAGTGTTTTTAGGATCACAAATGTGCAATGACTGCATACAGGCACATCAGTGTACTTGAATGCAGTCAGACAGGATTGGGGCCTAAATGAGGATTGCATCATTGCATATCTACAGAGCCTTTCACCAGATATTCTCAGGATCACACTGACAATCAAATTAAGTCTTGCAAAAGTAAGTATTTTTATCTCCAAATCAGAAATAGGGAGAAAACTAGACAAAGATTAAATGACTTGCTCATATTCACATAGCAAGTGGGGGTTGACTAGCCTTGCCATTACCCATCATCTCACGTTTAAACTTCAAGCCCTTGCTTACACTTGAGGTCTCTTCTCGCTCTACACCTGTTCTTCATCAATGCAATCATGCTAGCTTTGATTCCCACGTTATTTCCTTCTGCAACAGTCTTAAGTCATTTTTACTGTCCCTGGGCTCAGCATGTCCTCCCAAACTTTAGTACACCAGGGCCCAGTCTTTGCCCTTCAAATCTCTCCTGGAGACTGACCCTCTTTTCCTCTGCGAGGCCCACGAAACATGGGTAGAAATCAGAATACCGAGAGAGGAATGTGTTAGTCTCTCCCAGGGCTACCTGTTTCTGTCCCTCTTCCAGACCCTAAACCCCACAGATAGGGGAACAGCCTTGAGAGCAGTGCCTTGTACTTTGGGAAGCTCACTGCCAGAGCGCAATAAAAATGAGCCAGCAGCACAGCGGGGAGCAGCACCCCCCCCCCCCAGTTTCCTGGCTCTCAGCACCCCACCGCCCTCCTGATCACCGGACAGCCAGGCTCGGAGAAACACGCCGCTGCAGACTTAACCACCCGCCAGCCCACGGCCAGTCCCGGGGCACTCAACACGAGAGAAAGCGCTGGCATCCCACTCCCACGGGCTGGCACCCCGACTCCGGCAGAGGGGTACCGCCCAGCAATGGGGCGGGGAGGGGGGCTGCAGGGAACGCCCCCAAAGCCCCCCCCTCCGGCCTGCAGGAAAAGGAAAACACCCGCTCCCCCTACCCCCAGCTCTTACCCCCCAGACCCGCTCGGCCCAGGACCTGCTTCCCCCACCAGGCCCGGGTCTCACCCCTCCCCCTCACCGACTAGAGGCCCGCTCCCCCCAAGGCCCCCGGCTCTGCCCCACCGCCCGCTCCCACCCACAGTCATCAGGCCCCAGCTGCCCCCCCAATACCCGGCGCCCCGGGGAGCGCAGGCCCCGCGGCACTAGCTCCGGCCTCCGCCTGCGCGGATGAGGCGGCCGATAGGGCGGATGGCGGCGGATTGAGCCGTGAGAGAGAAGCCGGGGGTCCCTCTACCACACTCACCATCTTCCTGCCGGGCCTGGACACAAAGAAGGAGGTACTTCCTGCGCATGCGCGATAGCTTGGCCCTGGCCGGAAGGAAGGAGGGATCAGACCACAGAGAGGAAGGGACTCGCAGTGGGACTGTCTGCACTCGGGGTGTGTGGGACTCTATCGTCGCCTTTGCAGCACTCTGCAGCAGAGATAGTGCTGTAGGTGTTGCGTGTAAACGGTTTAGCCCGAATGCCTGGGAGTGGGTGAGGGACGGTGGGGTCAGAAATGAGGGGTTCTGGGTGGGGGAGGGGGCTCCAGGCTGGTGCAGGGGGTTGGGGCGTGGGAGGGGGTGCAGGCTCTGGGGTGGGGCCAGAAATGAGGGGTTCTGGGTGGGGGAGGGGGCTCCAGGCTGGTGCAGGGGGTTGGGGCGTGGGAGTGGGTGCAGGCTCTGGGGTGGGGCCAGAAATGAGGGGTTCTGGGTGGGGGAGGGGGCTCCAGGCTGGTGCAGGGGGTTGGGGCGTGGGAGTGGGTGCAGGCTCTGGGGTGGGGCCAGAAATGAGGGGTTCTGGGTGGGGGAGGGGGCTCCAGGCTGGTGCAGGGGGTTGGGGCGTGGGAGTGGGTGCAGGCTCTGGGGTGGGGCCAGAAATGAGGGGTTCTGGGTGCGGGAGGGGGCTCCAGGCTGGTGCAGGGGGTTGGGGCGTGGGAGTGGGTGCAGGCTCTGGGGTGGGGCCAGAAATGAGGGGTTCTGGGTGCGGGAGGGGGGCTCCAGGCTGGTGCAGGGAGTTGGGATGTGGCCTCCTTTCACACAAGTGCGGGATTAGCTGTATGGTGTATGGATTTCCCCCCTCGGTATGTGTTAACCTGTGCAGCCAGCACGTCTGATGGCTCAACTGACTGCTCTGATATATCAGACCCTATTTATACAGGAGATTAGTTAGATGCATGGCAGACAAGAGGATGGATGACAGGCGATTAAGAAGGAACAAAAGGAAAAGGTGAACAGTAGAGTTCAAATAAGACCATTCAACAGGAGATGGGTTCATTCCCATCAATGATGTTACATCATAAATAAATTTAGCCTAATTATACAACTATGATCTAAATCTAGGTGGAGTTAAGAGTACAGGATATAACATTTACAGCAGGTATATTGGATGAAAAGATGTTTAAATATTTATCTTTCTTAGCCTAACAAAAGGTATGGGGGGGGAGGGGAAATCAGGATATGCAACTAGTACCACCGAAGTGAAGTTCTGCTTCCATGGTACCCTGCTGACAATCACAGGGTTCAATTGCTGCAAAGACACCTATGACACGCTTTCAGAATTCCCTTCCCTCACAGAGTTTGAGTCCCACACAAAGCATTCAGTCATTCTTTTTAGTCTTACGCAGCTTAATTCTGTAAATCTGGCCAGCGATAATAGGGTTATCTAAAGCCTTCAAACTCACAAAATGGAATTTATTTGCAGCTTGAGTTGGAACGATCCATCATTTGGAAAATATTGTAGAAATGTATTCATGCAGGGATACAGCAAATATCCAGGCAGTAAAATTGATCTATATCACCATGGATTTTATTGGATTGGAGATTTAGCCACAGAATGCAGATTTCTGACTTCATATCCAAAGAACCCATAAAAAGAAAATGGATAGAGTGGTTAGCTGGTTTTATTTTTAAGAAAATCAAAGAACACAGTAAATACTAGAACAATAAAAAGGGAACAGCAAACGCAGTTTTAAGAGACAAAAAGTCAATGTTAATTTATAACAACTCTTATGTTATCCCTCCCTCTTCCTCAAAACCAGATTTTTTTTTTTTTAAAACATTCTTTGCATCCCATTGATCATCAAATCTGTATAAAGGCAAACAGGCATAAGACCCCTGTGTCCCTCGCTCTGATCAAAAATGAGTCCCCGGGGCTCAGAAAGCATCCCACAAATAACTGGGAAATTAACATGGAATTTCTCTCCAACATAAAAATCAGTGATAAAAGAAAAACAAACCAATACCAGCGCTGTTGAGTTCTGTCAATACTCATAATAGGATAATCCTATTTGTTTTAATTAAGTCATGATCGTGATCTGGATCATCTCGTCAACTGGGTGCAAGCAAACAATGAGTTTTCTCCCCTGCTGGCCTCCCTCTTCCTCCCCCCCTCACCAAAATCCCCCCCCAAAAAACACAAACACAGGCCATATTTACAGGCTGGGGGACTCTATCCTAGGAAGCAGTGACTCTGAAAAGGACTTGGGCATCCGGGTGGATAATCAAATGAGCAAGAGTGCCCAGTGCAAAGCTGTTGGCAAAAGGACTAATGTAATCCTTGGATGCATAAACGGGGGAATCTCAAGTAGGAGTCGGGATTATCTTACCTCAGTATTTGGCAGTAGAGCTACCATTGCAGGAATAGTGTGTCCAGTTCTGGTTTCCACAGCTCAAGAAGGGTGTTGAGACATTGGAGAGGGGTCAGAGAAGAGCCATGAGAATGATTAAAAGATTAGAAGACATGCCCTATCATGATAGACTCCAAGGGCTCAACCTGATAGTTTAACAAAGAGAAGCCTAAGGGATGACTTAATCACAGTCTGTGTGTATTAGGGATGTAAATATTTTTTAAAATACCCATTGAAACTATTAAAATATCAATTAACAGTTTAACTGTTTCATATTTTACATCCCTAGTTGGTACCCCGTCACCACCCCCTTCTGCGCACTGTCATGGCGATGGGAGGTGGGGGGAGGGAGAGACCATCACATGATCTGGGAGTGTTAGGATGAAGGGGAGAACCTGTCATGTGGCCAGGAGAAGTCATGGCAACACCAGTCTCCCCTGTCATGTGACCCGGTCTCCCTCGGTGCATCATAGGATTTTGGCTAGTTCTGGTCACATCCCCCTTGCTGCCCAGCTCCTTGGCCGCCCCAAGGGCCAGGAGGCAGCGAGACCCCCCCTAATAGCAGCACCGGCAGCGCCACCCGCCCCCTCCGCCTGCCATGCCTGCACTTGGTGGCAGCAGCCAGGGGCAACCTGGGCCCTGAGCAGCTGCCCGCATGGTAGGAGTCTGGACGATGTCCAGGGGCTCGGTAGAGTCTCCTGGGGGGGCTAGGGGTCTCGCAGGGGGCCAAGGCACAACGTGTTCCGTCCACCCCCGGTCACCGCTGTTCCGGGCTCCCGAGCCATCGCTGTGCGAGGGCAGCTCGGCTTGTCCTGTCCTGGGCGCTGCTGCTGAGGGGGGAGCGGGATGTGGATAGGGAAGAGGCAGATTTGTTAATGCACACGGTGTGCTCAGACGTGGGGGCAGGGAGCGCAGCCAGATTGAGAGAATGACAGCGCAAGTAGGGATGGAAAATGTCACTACATTATTTTACCAATCTGTTTTAAACGTTAACTGCAATATATTAACGGTAAGACCAATACTTATCAGTTAACCGGTTAATATTTTACATCCCTAATATGTACCTACATGGGGAACACAAATTTGATAATATGGGCTCTTCAATCTAGCAGACAAAAGGTATAACAAGATTCAATGGCTGAAGTTAGACAGTTTACCAAGGTTTGTGGTGGACTCTCCGTGACTGGAAGTTTTTCAATTGAGGTTGGATATTTTTCTAAAAGAGATGCTCTAGTTCAAACAGAAATTCAGAGAAGTCCTATGATCTGTGTCATGGAGGAAGTCAAACTAGATGACCACAGCAGTCCCTTTATAATCTAAGAATCTATGTGATTTGGCTTTATAATCTATGATTCTATATAATCTGATTAGTTTGATGACAATATGCAAAACAGAATTCTTAAAAGTTTTTATATTCAAAGCCATCAACTACTCATAATTTCTGAAAGTACTTAGAGGGAAGAAAGTCTAGCCAAACTTCCACGAGGTCCGCTTTATTAATACACATGGCAAACTATTTGCCATGAATCACTGTATGTAGTAATAACAATAACTTTCCAGCATACACGAGAGCTGGAGCTTGGGACATCTGCCCTAACCCTCCAATGACATTTTCATAGAAGAGAAGGGCTTTTTTCCTCCTTTCATAAGAACCTTGTGCAATTTGACATTTTGTCCTAAAACCTGGACGATGTATGGACCCAAACGCATATTTAACACCCAACAAGAAATCAACAGGAGCCAGGAACAGAACAAACAGACTTAAAAGAGATATAGCAATAGGACCGGAGTTGGGATCTTGAAATGGCATTTCTTCTGAGGGGCCATGAAGGGAATGCAGATGTGTATCAGCAGGTAAAGAGTAATAATGAGATGCTCTGAGTTTGTGGTAAAGTTCAAGTTACAAAGTAAACTGCACCGTTCTTGGGAGCAATCCCGATTTCAGGTTTAGTCATTTCAATATTCTCTGCATTTAAACTCAAAGATTTTTATTGTTTAAATACTTTTTCTTATATAGTGAGCTATTCTGTGGTATTTGTTACACTTTATTATTAATTATATCACAGTTGCACCTAAATGCCCCAACCAGGATCAGGGCCCTGTTGTGCAGTACAAACAAGTGGCAAGAGAAATCCTACCTGGAAGAGCTTACAGTCTAACTAGAAAAAAAGACAAAACCAAGAGCGGGAGAAAGGAAATTATCCAATATTGTCCCCATTTTACAGATGAAGAATTGAGGACCAGAGTGATTAAGGGTCCCATTAAGTCAGTGGCTTTCCATTGGGATTTTCCATTGACCTCATTGGGTTTTGGACTAGACCCTAAGTGGCTTGTGCTAGGGGTCACCCAGGGAGCTGAATGCACATCCCTGCGACCTAGGACAGTACCATACCCATACAAACATCCTCCTCCTCCTCCATCAGAAAAGTCTCTCTTCTCCAATTCTTGCATTTTCCAGCTTTTTGCCTTTCTTCCCCTCCAGTTTGGTACATTGTGGTTTAGCGAATGGGGATTCCTCTTAAAATAAAAGGGAAGTAACTGGATACAACCAAGAACTGAGGCCTTGGACTTTCTGGAATGCCCTGCTGCTGGTCTCTAACCACAACCAGGCGTACCATCTGTGGGTATGTCTATATTTGGAGTTTGCAGTGCAATTCCCGGCTTGAGGAGATGCACCCGCACTAGCTCTCATCGAGCGGGAGAGCTAAAAATAGAACGTAGCCATGGCAACATGAGCAGCGGGATGGGCTAACTGCCCTCATTGGAGATCTTAGGCACGTACTCGGTGGCTACACTCTATTTGTAACGCACTAGCCCATTGAGAGCTTGCGCAGGTATTTCTCCTGGCGCTGGGACTCACACCCCAGCTCCCACTGTAGACAGACCTTTTCTGATAACCTGGAGGGTATAACAGGCTGTGTACCAGCAATGAGTTCCCTTGACTGAATGGCTAAAAGCACTTTTCTCCAGGGCTAGATTTTCTTTTCTTTTTAATATAGAAAGGGTAAAGTGAATTTCAAGTGTTCTTGAAGAGTCTCAGCAACTCTGCAGAGATCAAGCTGAGATTTTATGAGTCCCATTACAGAGAGAGAGAGTATACCTGACGTCCTTTAATGGGATTGGAGATTTATCAGTGTGTAGATAAAAATAAATTGAGATTTTATGGGAGGCAGAATTCTCCAAAGACGCTTTCAGCAGATTTCTGAAAAATGCTATTTGCCGCTCCTCTCGCGTATGAGAGGAAGAGAATTGTTCTTCTGAGAAGACAAGATTTGTGCATGAAGAATCTCCCCATCCTTCTCACCACTTCCTGCAGCCTACTGAAAACAACCCTGTTTCAAATGGGGTCCTGTGGGCAAGCGCCTGGTATAAAGGGTTAGATGCAAGATGTTGAGAACAATTAGGGAGAGATGTCCACCAATGTAATCTAGTGGTGAGAGTAGCTAGGCACAAACAGATGGCTGGGCAGTAGTCAGTCTCCTATAATAGGAATGACATTTGGCACTTTTGATCCAATGTCCACGGACTCTTCTCCCCTCTTGCTTGCCACCTGCAAACATTTAAATCTACTTCCAACTGAAAACCCTTTTTGCACAGTCATAAATGAATCCCTAAGACATTGTACCCATTGTATATGAATCTTGTAGGCCATTTCCATGCTTATGTGATGGTATTTGCAGTCAATGATACAACAAAATCTTAATTAAGGAAAGCACTGTCATTGTCAATTTGTTCACTTGGCAGAAGTCTCAAGCAACATAATGCTTTTACTATTGTCTGGTAACCATCTGCAGCTAAGCACCCTGTCTAAACAGCAGTGTTAACCCCTGGGAGTGAGAGACAAAGTGTAAGAACTGTGAGTGTGTGTGTTCCCCTCCACCTTCTTCACACATGGTAACTGGGAGATGTATCTAACTGGCATGTTGGCAAATTCATAAAATTGACCTCTATTCATTCTTACATAGCACACGGAATTATCAATTACACATGCCCAGCCAATCCTGGGCATCTTCTAGTTCTAAAAAAGGAGGCTGAGAAGAAAGGAACAACTACACACTACCGCAATACAAATAAAGAAAGATAATTAGGCAAATATCGGGAGCCTGGATTCCTCAGGAGATTAGTAACGTGATAAAGAGCCCATCATCCCTAGATTGCATATTCAAGTTTGGCCCAGGGTGGTAGCAACCTATAGGTCTAATCATCTGATGGCTGTTCAGTGCCCTTGTGAAAGGAACCGGTTCCAATCGGTTGTCAGGGGTTATGTCCCAAACACCACTAGAAAGGAATGAAAGAACAGCACTGCACGCTGTCAGGCTGCGTCTACACTGGCCCATTTCAGGATCTGTAATTCACCACCATTGCAGCACAATAACAATCGTGGAGGGTGCAAGCACAGAGTTGGGCTAGACATTTTTACCACCATCCCGTCTAACTCTAAATCGGAGCAGAGTTGGACGACGACAGTGGTAAAGTCGCCCGAGAAGCCTCCACCACTGCTACAGCGGAGCTGCACTGGTGATGAATTACAGGTCCTAAAGGTGCCAATATAGTAGCACCCTTACAGGGACATAAAATGCCCATTAGAGGAGTGGTTGGTACACGGCCTATAAGCAAGTGTCCCTTACCAGAGCTAAAGCACTTACAGGTGATTTTCTTATTCACCAAAGAGATCCGAGCTGCAACTACTATAAATAATTTAAATAAATACGAATGCTTCCAATGTCTCGTATTTCTTAAAGTTTCAAGGCCCAGATGTGAGACAAGACTCCAAATCAAAGGAAAAGCAGGAGCACAGGGCACTTAGAGCACTGTGGAATAAATTTCTTTTTGCACAAATGGCTTAGTCTGAAGTCTCAGTTTCCTGATTTGTTGTTTCTGCTGTAAACAAGTGAGAGCGCGCGCACACTCTAAACCAGGTACAGTGGAGAGAGAACACAGGGAAAAATACTTAACAAGAGGCTGTGGCAAAGTGGCCTAAGCCTCTGGTTTTAAATACTAGCCCCATGGTAGTCATGGGTTCAAATCTTGGCAGGATCACATCAGCCCTTCACCATCCCAAGATCTATATATCGAGTTCTAAGCAATTTATTTTATGTGGGTCTTCAGGATGAGATTTAAGAACTGTTGTCTGCAGTAATTGCAAATAGATGGTCATTGCATGTTAGCCCAGGCAATTCTGAAAATCTGGGTTCAAGGTCCTGACTGCTCTGCACAGATGATAAAGATCCTATGCACTTGTTGCCGATCTAGAGATCTGCCCGTGGTCAAAATTCCTCCTCTCACTTCTGCCGTGCTGTGCCCCAGACTGCTGCTAAACTGCCACCCTCACATCTCAGCAGTGGCTGCATGTCAGTGGTGAACTACGTATACAGTGTGTAAAGTTCTTTGGGGTGATAATATTTTGCATTTATATGGCACTCTGCCTGTTCAAGGCAGTCTGTAGCCATTCACTAGTTCATCCTTGTGACACTCCTGTGATGTAAACAGGTGAGCGTTATTTAAAATAAAACAGGTGTGCAAACTGAGGCCCAGAAGGGACGTGCCTTGCCCAAGGCCACTGTGAGTCATTGGCAAAGACAGGATTAGAATTCAGGATCTGCTGACACCCAGCCCTCCTTTCGCTGACCCAGATGAGCACCTTGCCTTGTCCTTCCATCCTTTGGGGGGAAACGCTATAGAAGTAAGACACTGAATCTTCTCCAAAACCCATTCATGTGTTTTATTTTTGGAAACTCAAACAATACAATGATTCTGTGTTGTTGTTTTTTTAAATAAAAATCTTTTAAGTGTCTCGTTCCTTTCTAGTTACTGTCTGTGAAAATAATCTTCAAGACGCTGTTTCTTACGTGGACTCGCTGAGCAGGTGTCCGCTCCTGCATCCCGAGAGGCACTCCCGGAGTCAGACTCCTGGCAAGCGTCAGCCGCCTCCACGAGCAAAGCTTTGTCGAGGTCGTCTCCCTGCTCAGAGAAGGTCCTCTGGAAAAGGCTGTAAATGGTCTGCTGCTTTGGGTCTCGCTGTGAAAGTAGAGCAGAGAGGTTCTGCACACACAGGGTATTAACAAACAAGCCAAACAGATGGTAATTATAATTAGTTTACATCTTCCATTTCCCTCACGGCTCCCCTGACCAATGGAGAATGGAATTCCAGTGAGAGAGGTACCCATGAGAGAATGGCAGGGACTCGGCCTGAACTCAGCTCTGCCGTTGTGCCCTCTGCAATGAAGCCACACATCACCGTTTTCTCAGAGGTGGAGAGAGAGGAAGGGGTTGATTCGCAAAATGTTGTGGCCCCTTGCAGAGCAAGGAAAAGCTACTAGAGGGAGCTTTTCCCATGGAAACTTCTAGAAGAATTTCCTCATGGACATTCCCTCACAGTGAAGGCAAGGGGGCTGCTCCAACGGATCCTTATGATCTGGGGGAGCTGCAAGAGGCCAGTGAAATACACGCACAGAGGTCCTGTGCTCCCTGCCGGTTTTGGTCCCTGGCAGCTCCCTGGCCACGCTATCTAGGTCTCCCAGGGGACGGAGGCTCAGCAGAAAAGGTAATAGAGCCTGGAGCTGTATTTACATTGCCAGCACAAACTCGCAGAGTGAGAGTTGGGGGACAATATGGCTGCCACCCTCTGCCCTGACCCCATCCTTTTTCCCATGTGGTTCCCTACCACATGGAGAAACCTCCACAGGGCCTGAGGGGGTTAGGAAATGGTGCTGCAGAGGCACCGGAGTCTCCTTCCACACAACAAGATTGGGATCATTGCGTGGAGGGTCCACTGCCACGCGGCTCGGGGAGGAAGGTGGATGACCCTGCCTACTGCACTTACGGCAGAACTGGCGCGAGCTCAGATCTCCGCTTCTGTTAACATGTCACTCTAGAGACATACAAAGCCCAAGTCAGTTTAACTCCTCCCAGGAATGACTCGGGCTAATGTCTCACATTCACATCACTTACCTTGTAGAAGTAATCAGTGGCTTCAGCTGTTTCAGAGAAACTGACTTCAGAAAGACCGGCTTCGCCCAGCACTTTTATCTTCTCTTGAATCATAGGCCTATGGGAAGATAACAAGCACCAAATATTGCTAGAAAGGAAAGTGGTAGCATTTAAGATGTCACAGGCTCCTTTCTAGGCAGAGGAACACAGAATCATTTACCATGAGAGGCAGGGTGGGTGGGGGAATCTCTTTCATTGGACCAACTTTTACTGGTGAAAGAGACAAGCTTTCGAGCTTACATTCTTCTACTGAGTGTCACAGCTAAATACAAGGGAGTTAACCCATGTTGCAAGAGACCGTTTCCAAGGTGAAGTGGGCAGTTAACACCTCTGCAATAATACGACAAAGGCGAGTTAGTGGGTTGCAGATTGTTGTATGAGCCATAAATCCAGTGTCTTTATTAAGTCTGTGATTTTTGGTGTATAGCAGAGTTATCAGTTTAAGCTCCCAGGCTTGTCCTTTGAAGGTGTTGTGCAGGTTTCCTTTGAGGATGAGGACTGAGAGGTCTGATATGGAGTGATCGTTTTGTGAAGAAAAGTGCTTGCCCCGGGGTGATATGGCGTTTTTGCCTTTTATCATTTTCCTGTGCAAATTCATTTGAGAGCACAGGGATTGTCTGGTTTCACTCACATAGTTGCTATTGGGGCATTTTGTGCACTAGATGAAGTACACAACATGTTGTGATAGGCATGTGTAGGACCCTTGGAGCTTGAAAGGTGTTGTGATGAAGTGGGAATGTTCTTAATGTTTTCTCTGAATACTGTGTGGCTGCCTCAGTTTCCCCTACGCCTTTCTTACGTATCTAGGTGGTGGGATAAGGGTGTGTGATTGTTGCAGAGCCCTAGAGGGCAGGGGTGATACGGTCTGCACAGAGAATGGCCGACACCCTGTCTCCTGGCAACTGATGGCCTGGGCCCCTCCCCTGCAAGGTGCCAACTGAAGATGTTGGAGAACAAAGAGATCAGGTGGCCTCCTGGCCTGGGGAAAGAGACAAAGGCCAGAGGAGGGGCTGGAGGGAGTGTCAGTTTGGAGCTGGCTGGGGAAATGGAGGGAGGCCCAGAACCGGGATCTGGTCTCCCTACCCCGCAAGATGGACCTGAGTGAGGGGTCCTGTTTTCTGTATCTACAAGCTCTGTTTTAGACTGTGTTCCTATCATCTAATAACCCTTCTGCTTTGAGAGTCACGGTGAATTGCAGGAAGTGGGGGGTGCAGGGCCCTGACTCCCCCACACTCCGTGACAGGCGTGTGTCGGGGGTGTCTATCATTGTAGCAGTGGAGATGTGTCTGCAGGTTTTGCATCTGTTGTTATGGCAGGTGCTGTTGCCATTATGAGTTGGCGTGTCCTGATCTGTGGGGAGAGAGCTTGCTTCAGGATGTGGTCCCCATTGAGGATGAGATGTAATTGTTTAATGATGCCTTGTATGGGTTCCAGTGTGGGGTGGTAGGTGACACCTAGGGGTGTACAGTTGGAGGGTTCCCACCCCCCATACTGAAGCAGGTTCTTTTTGAGTGTTTTCAGTGGCCCATTCCATGATGTGATCTACTTTTCTGGTGGAGTATCCTTGCTTGATAAAGGCGATTTTAAGCGTGTAAAGGTGTGTATCTCAGACTTTCTCCTTGGAGCAAATTCTGTGGCCACCGATTTCTTGGTATACTGGGGGTGGTTACTGGTTCTGTGGGTTTCTTGGATCTAGTTGTCTGTAGGGTTCCATTGTTGAAGCTGATCCGGGTGTTCAGGAAATTGATGCTGATGTGGGAATGTTCTAGAGAGAGTTTGATGGATGGGTGTGACGCTCTGTGCCTCAGGGGAACACCCTGCACCCCCATGTTCATCCTTATAAAAGGATTGTGTGGGATCCAGTGCAAAGTTTGTGATGTCGTGTGTCTTTGGAAGGCTCATGATGCACTGGGCATTGTTGTTGTGGTGATGTTATAGTAATTGTTGTTACAATAATGTTATAGGTTGTAATTTCATGTATATAGTTATGAGGCTGAAAATGTGTCCTCATGGCTTAAAACAAGCCCAGGCAAAACTCTCCAAGAGCAGAGGGGCAGTTCACACCTCATCAGGGCATGTATGGGACAAACCCAGCCCAGCCTCACAGGAACAAAGGACACTGGCCTAGGCAGCAACAACGGATCTGTTGGACTCTCGAGTGAGTCACCCCCCTTCCTTTTGTCAGTTTGGGACTGCGATGAGGTAATGCGCACCTGACCCTGAAGGGGGGGGGACAAAGCCAAGAGGGAAGAAAGAACATGATAAAAGGTAGAAACGTTTGCCATGCTCTTCCTCTCTCTTCCACCTCCATCTACAGACATCACACCGAGTGACTGAAGCGCTGATCAAAGGGGAGAGCCTGGCAAGGGCAACCAGCCAGCCTGTGGTGAGAAGCATCTAAGTTTATAAGGGCACTGAAAGTGTTAAGATCAGCTTAGAATGCGTTTTGCTTTTATTTCATTTGACCAAATCTGACTTGTTGTGCTTTGACTTAAAATCACTTAAAATCTCTCTTTGTAGTTAATAAATCTGTTTGTTTACTCTACCTGAAGCAGTGCGTTTGGTTTGAAGCATGTCAGAGACTCCCCTTGGGATAAGAAGCCTGGTACATGCCAATTTCTTTGTTAAATTGATGAACTCATATAAGCTTGCAGCGTCCAGCGGGCATAACTGGGCACTGCAAGACAGAGGTTCCTAGGGTTGTGTCTGGGACCGGAGATATTGGCTAGTGTCATTCGGTTGCACAATCCAAGCAGCGGCTGGCCAAAAGTGCTCACTCACTCAACTGGGAGCAGCTTACATGCTAGAGGCTGTGCGTGAACAGCATAGGAGTGGGGTTCTCACAGCAGAGCAGGGTAAGGCTGGCTCCCAGAGTCGAGGACTGGAGTTACCTAGCAGATCACTGGTCCAGATAACACCAGGGGAACGTCACAATGGATGGTGGTGGTTGAACTTGTGATGGAAATATATGAGAGAGAGTTTAGGTCATCTGTCCAGAGGATGAAAACATCATTGATGTATCTCAGGTATATCATTGGTTTTGTGGTGTCATTTACCACGGGCCAATGAAAAACCACCGTCTTCGGAGTATTGAAATGCACCAGCCCTTTCACCTTAGGATAGATCCCATGCTAGCAGAGCCAGTTCTAGTAACCAAAGTCAATTTCACTATGTTGCCTTCTGTTTGTATGCACACACCTAGAATGCTGTGTTAAGCTTTGGGTACCTCAGGACCAGAGATATTAAACAGAGGCATTCAGAAAAAAACCAGTCGAAAGGATTATAGAGGCTAAATGGACTGATCTGGATGTAAAGGTTGAGAGCTAAATGTGTGCAGTGTAATTAACGGACACATAAGAGGCTGTGATTGCAGTCTACAAATATTTGGAAGGTGTAAAGTTCAAGGTGGGAAAGTGGTTCCACAGGGCGGTACTGGGAGCAACAGGTTCCATTCCCATCTCCAATTCCTAGGATTTGCAACACATGACAAGAAGCTATGAAGAAGTGAACCTCACCTAGCACAATTAATGACCCTTCATTAATAAAATGCCCTCATCTCTCCTGGAGTTGGCATGGACGGGAGGGAGGATGAAAGGATAAGTATGTCCTCTTCTGAAAAGCATATTTCCTTTCAGTCAAGCACTAGTGGTTGCATGGACCGCATTTTACAAATAAAAAGCAAAATTACTGTCATTAGCTTTCCTTGAAATGTGGGCGACGTGTCAGTTTCCAGTTTCTCCTGATGCAAGGCCCTAATTATTTGCAATCATGATATTCTGGGAACTGTGTAAGTTCACTTCAGCTCATTTGCTCTTTCAGATGAGGTAATGGAAAGATATAATTTCGGACATTCGAAGTACCATCTGGTGAATCATTTTCCTTCATCGATTGCAGGTCCCTTCCCTCACAGCACAGAGGATTTCCTAGATCCCTCCCCATCACATTATACTCCCACAGCCCTGCATTCCACCAACCTTCCCGCAAGCCAAAGAAGGATGGATTGAGTTCCCACTGGGGCACGTCAATGTCCCTTCGTGAGCTGGTCAGACGGCTTTGCTGAAGAGCAACATGAGAGGCAGCAGAGCAGGCTTCCTCTGTGTGCCCAAGAACTCATGACCCAGAGAGTTGTATGGGTCTTAGCTCTGCTGAACACCCTAAGTCCTTGCTAACTTCACCTCTCAGGAAGCGCTTGGAGCCTGTAATATTCCGTGTTGCAACCAAGCAGCCAAACTTCCTCTCCCTATTCCCAGCCTGTCAACGTTTAGATACGTTAAGCCCTCTCAAACATCTCAACAACCACTTTTTGCCTGATAAATAGGTCTATTTTACTGGCTTGTCACCTTCAGTTACAAGGCCAGACTGTTAACAAGACTTTGCCCTTCTAGAAAGCCCCACCCCAAAAGGCAAATATCACTCCTCTCAGTACCGTGAGATCATGTTACTGCCACCCTTATTGTACAGAGGAGGAATCAAGCACAGAGAGGTTAAGTATTGTATCCCAAGTCACACAAGTCCCAAAGAGATAGATGAAGAGGTAAGACGAAGTCCTTTCCACTCCCTACCATAAGTAGTCATCTGCTGTGCCCTTAGCCACCAGGTAATGAACGTTAACAGAACTGGTTTGTCCAATTCGATGTGCCCGATCTTCTGCTTGGATCAAAACCTGTATTTAAATAAACAGAGAAAGCACAATGAAACAGTGTAACACACGAGAATTGACAAAACCGGCCCCAGGAAATAGAGACCTATTTTTCCCGATGCTTAACTACTCCAATTTGTACCCTATTAACACCAAGAGTCCCCAGCTGAGATCAGGGCATAGCAGGCATAGCCCTGCCCGCCCAGAATTTATAACCTAAACAGCCAAGCTGCACAATGGATGGGAGGATGGAAGGGGTATTTCCCCCTTTTACACATGAGGAACTGAGGCAGAGAGAGATGAATCAACTTGCCCCAGGTCACCCAGGAAACCTGTGGCAGAGCAGAGATCTGAGTTCAGATCCTAGTCCCTGGCCAGCACCCGAACCCCAAAGATCTACCTTCCTCTCAGACATTTTCCTCTGAAAACAAATACTCATAGTTTTTCTGAGGCATACGGGGGCTGTTGGAATTCCAGTCCTGCTGGTAACTGATAATTCAAATGGCACACCGCATTCAGAGGGCCCTCAAACAACTCCACAATTTGTATATATAAAGATCATTTACTGAAATGCCGCTGCCTTAGGGGAGGAATGCATCAGCTGCTTAATGGTGCACAGCTGTGCTACTCTGCAGTTTAGAGCAAGAAGTGAAGTAGAATGAGACGTGGTGTGGCCCAGTGGATAGAGCACTGACTGGGATTCAGGAGACCTGGATTCTAGTTTCCAGCTTGGAAACTGGCCTGCTGGGTGATACTGGGCTAGCCACTTCGCTTCTCCGTGCTGTAGTTTCCCCATTTCCATATGGGGCTAATGATATTGATGACCTCCTTTGTAAAGTGCATCGAGATCTACCTGGTGAAGAGTGCTATGAGAATGAGGTATTATTATCATCCAACTCCAATGGCTGGTGAATAGTAGGCAGGCAGGATGGAATCTGGGCAGGGATCCAGGCTTAGTCCCCTGCCCTCTTGAAGGCAGCACGCTTGGATTTCTAATGACAAGCGGTCAGGCCCTTTATTTTACGTTGAAAATGAAAGACAGCACTTGCAGGCCTGCCTGTTCCCTTCCAACGCGGTGCTGGAACACTGGTTCAGTACTGACTCAGAGAATACTGCCACCTCAAGAGTCACCAATCCAGTGGTGCAAGGAGATTTTAACTCTTACCAGTACGCATAGGTGACTCATGGGAGGGACACAAAGGGGGGCACCAGCTAAAGGAGAGGCAGGTGACCTTCCCACGTGACCCCTCCCTGCCAGTCTGGTCAGCTGGGGTTGCAGCAATGTAAAGGTTTTTTGGGGGGCTGGGAGTGTAAAAGAGTAGTGAGGAAGGAAACAGAGAAATCCTGGATGATGCTCCCCCACCTCCAAAGGACCACCATAACACTATTCCATTTCCACCCCTCAACACTACAAACAGTCCCCTTTTTTGGCAATATGATTGATCAGTACGGTAATAAGAATAGTAACACCACCTAGCTCTTATATAGCACTTTTTTCAGTAGCTCCCAAAGCACTTTACAGCGGAGGTTAGCATCATTAGCCCCATTTTACAGATGGGAAAACTGAGGCACCGAGGGGGAAGTGACTTTCCCAAGGTTACCTATCAGGTCAGTGGCAGAGCTAGGAATAGAACCCAGGTCTCTGGAGTCCCAGTACCGTGCTCTCTCCACTGGCGCACACTGCTTTAAGTTATGGTAGTAACATAGGTTCCTTACACCGGGGTTCCAGAACAACTCTGCAAACACCACCAAGTCGGCAGAAGAGAGGGTCAGCCCCGTGTTGGCAGCAGTAAGGGATAAGACAGCCACAGAGTGCTTCTCGGAGAACTGGAACTTCTGGCACAGAGACTGACGCTCAGCTGAAGATGTGGAGCCATCAATGCGAATATATCCAACATGCTGAGAGGAGGGCGTGGAGAAAGATCATTAGCATGTCTTTATTTCCCCAAGTTTTAGAGGAGTTCCCCACCACCAAAACCCACTGAACTACTCCATAACATTTTATTTTAAATACATTGGCAGGGTAAAAAAAATATTCAATTTTATTTCAGCATTTTCTAATGCTGCTATTAGATTTGGGCATCAACACACAATAGGAACCAGCATCACCAGCCACCATCTCCTCAGCTACCCTTCATCCAGGTCACTATCCTGCTTCGACACTGGGAAGGTGAGACTGCAGAGTCCGGGTCAGTGAAAAGGAGACGTAGATGAAAAGGCTCAGGGCAGAGCGAAGTATTGCCCACATATTGATGCTACAGCTGCAAAGCTAACAATTTCCCAATGGTCTCCTCACCGAAGAGGAGCGGGGATAGGATGGGGACCTTATAAATGTCAGGGATGATGAGCAATTGCCCAGTACTTCCCTCAGAGATTTCTAAGTGAGAAATTTGCAAAACCGCCTCCCATCAACCACTACCAGGTCTCACAGCCACCTCATGAGCTTTCAAAACCTGATAGATCAGATGAAACAGGCATAGAAACTTGACCTCCACTCATCACTAGACACAGGAGAAAGATCACTATGCAGTTAGTAAGTAGACTCGAGCCTCCATGCAATAGCCAGGCACAAAAATCAGAGCAACATGGACCCAAGAAACAAAGGGCATGCAGATATAGCTGGGGTTGGTTTGTCACTGCCTTCTCACCACCTTCTCCGAAGAGGCACGAAAAGCAGCAATAGCAACGTATGGTACTGAAACAGCACTTCTCAAAGCACTGTACACACATCCCTCCAGGTGGTGGTGAACACCAAGAAACATCTGCAGCAATAGCCCTCACATACACAAAATGTACATCCCACCGGGCAGTCTCATTCTGGAGACTCAGTTATTGTGGCCAGGGGGCACATTAGAGATATCTCAATTAGAGAATTGTGTGTGTCATTAACTTTCATAAAGTAGGTGACCTGCCAGAACTCTCCAGAGCTTTGAAGTTGGCTCAATAATAAAATTAATAGGAACCTGATTTAAGAACTTACTTTGTTCTCCAGCGCTTTGCTGATTGCATTCAGTACTATCTTGTGATGAGCAAACACCAGGAATTTGTCTCTCCTGCTTTCCAGTAATTCCAGGATGTATTCTCTGTATTAAAAACAAATAATCCAAGTTATATGATTGATGTCTCTGTTGTCCCATGCACACATCACCCTCAAATCCTAAGAGATATTGTTGATCTATAGGCGGAAATCAGGAAACTAGCCAGCAAAAACCAGCATTTCAATAATTAATATCCACATATAAAAAAAGATCCAGGGACACATCACTCATTTTTCTGGACTCCTGGCCACTGAATGACAAATGTATCTATTTTTATTTGTATGTCACTGAGTCACACTTGATGAAACAGAGTGGCCCAACTGAAAGTCATTTCCATTTATCTGTCTATCCCATTCATTCATTCATTTGTATTTCTAACTCTAGGCATCTTGTGGAACACATTATGTTATCCAGGAGGCAATTACCCATAATACATTTATTTAATGCTGTTGTCACTCTAAAAAGGAAACTTCTCTGAAGAACAAATTTATCAGGACATCTTGAAACTTATTTTTCAATCCACTAAGACTTGCAATAAGTTTCCTATGTAACAAGCGATTGTAAGTTATTTACAAATGGTTGGGAACAGGTAAATCAAATTTCAGCTTCTAATGAGGACAGATGGCTCAACGAATTGGTGCTAAAATCAGGACTATGAAGTATTTCACCAAGTCACTATTTTCAACACAGCCCAGGCCAGCTATGACTGAAAAAAACCAAATGACTCCGTGGCAAGATGGACTTAAATTCTGCAGCCAAGTTGCTGAATTCTGTGACATTCTGGTGAATCTATAGGGAATTCTATTTTAGTTTAATTTAATTCAAGAGAAGGTTTACACTGAAATGAAGCTGAAAATGAATAATACAATCAGCTCAATGACCCCTGTGGTATGATATTCAACTCATTACATTTATTTTATATGCTGTCCTGACACTTTCAGTTTAACATGCAACAGATTTTTGTATGGACAATACACTGCTGCACTGGAGAAGTTGTCAGGGGGAAGTTGGACATTTTGGCACCCGAGATGTTGTGGGAGGCATACTGAGATGGTAGGATAAGGACATTAGCTTGAGCTACTTCTGAATATTAGCTAGGTGGCTCTGCTAAACCAGTCAAGCAGCTTCGTAATTCATACGGCTAGCATTTAAATTTTAATCTTTACAATTTCATAGGTGGCACTGCCTAAAGATGAATGGGGCAGTTCCCACCTCTCAGTGCTATTTTTTCAGACCTCTGCAGACGCAGGGAAACAACACTGTATGGTTGTATATTCAGTTCACGTGTACAGTTCACGTGGTTTTCTTCGCCAACATAAAAGAAAGAAACACTTGTTTAAAAACAAAAGCAGAGCCTCTGGGCGGCAATTCTGGATTCTGCAGCAAATTCTGTGGCTGTGAAGTCATGCAGTACACATGACTCTGGTCATTCCAATAGGATAGCCGGTCAGTTGGCTATGAGAAATAAAAATCAGTGGCAAATTATACATGTTCCCATAAAAAACAAACAAAACCAACATCCTATCTGATCTGTTGAGAGCAAAAAAAGCTAGGGATGAAAGGGCCTCCAGCCCAACTCGAAGGGATTATCTCTCCAGAGGAAAGAGTTAAAAGTCCATTCCTGGGGGAAGCGTACATTGTTACCATGATCCCACATGGGCTCTGTGGAACATTCAAGACCTTCAGGGCTGTCAACATGGCACCTCTAGTGAGCACTATAAAACTAAAGACTAAATTTGGTTGACAAATAGGTTGGCTCAATGCTTTCTGCAGCAAGGCTGCAGTGTTAGTTTTTTAAAATTCTCTTTACACTGATGATTGCATTGATTTGTTCCTTTTAAACTAAAGAAGGGCCCGAACCAGAGGACTTGATCTTAACCCCAAACACTGGGTAGCTTTAGATAGGGAACTAAACATCCCGGATGTGATTGCAGAGCCATTGGCCATTATCTTTGAAAACTCATGGCGATCAGGGGAGGTTTCGGATGACTGGGAAAAGGCTAATGTAGTGCCCATCTTTAAAAAAGGGAAGAAGGGGGATCCGGGGAACTATAGACCAGTCCAGTCCCTGGAAAAATCATGGAGCAGGTCCTCAAGGAATCAATTCTGAAGCACTTAGGGGAGAGGAAAGTGATCAGGAAAATCAGCATGGATTCACCAAGGGCAAGTCATGCCTGACTAACCTAACTGCCTTCTATGATGAGATAACTGGCTCTGTGGATGAGGGGAAAGCAGTGAACGTGTTATTCCTGGACTTTAGCAAAGCTTTTGATATGGTCTCCCACAGTATTCTTGCCAGCAAGTTAAAGAAGTATGGGCTGGATGAAAGGACTATAAGGTGGATAGAAAGCTAGCTAGATCGTCGGGCTCAACGGGTAGTGATCAATGGCTCCATGTCTAGTTGGCAGCTGGTATCAAGCAGAGTGCCCCAAGGGTCGGTCCTGGGGCCAGTTTTGTTCAATATCTTCATTAATGATCTGGAGGATGGCATGGACTGCACCCTCAGCAAGTTTGCAGATGACACTAAACTGGGAGGAGTGGTAGATATGCTGGAGGGAGGGATAGGATACAGAGGGACCTAGACAAATTAGAGGATTGGGCCAAAAAAATCTGATGAGGTTCAACAAGGACAAGTGCAGAGTCCTGCACTTAGGATGGAAGAATCCCATGCACTGCTACAGACTAGGGACCGAGTGGCTAGGCAGCAGTTCTGCAGAAAAGGACCTAGGGATTACAGTGGATGAGAAGCTGGGTATGAGTTAACAGTGTGCCCTTGTTGCCAAGAAGGCCAATGGCATTTTGGGCTGTATAAGTAGGAGCATTGCCAATAGATCGAGGGACGTGATCATTCCCCTCTATTCAGCATTGGTGAGGCCTCACCTGGAGTACTGTGTCCAGTTTTGGGCCCCACACTGCAAGAAGGATGTGGAAAAAATGGAAAGAGCCCAGTGGAGGTCAACAAAAATGATTAGGGGGCTGGAGCACATGACTTATGAGGAGAGGCTGAGGGAACTGGGATTATTTAGTCTGCGGAAGAGAAGAATGGGGGGGATTTGAGCTGCTTTCAACTACCTGAAAGGGGGCTCCAAAGAGGATGGATCTAGACTGTTCTCAGTGGTACCAGATGACAGAACAAGGAGTAATGGTCTCAAATTGCAGTGGGGGAGGTTTAAGTTGGATATTAAGGAAAACTTTTTCACTAGGAGGGTGGTGAAGCACTGGAATGGGTTACCTAGGGAGGTGGTGGAATCTCCTTCCTTAGAGGTTTTTAAGGTCAGGCTTGACAAAGCCCTGGCTGGGATGATTTAGTTGGGGGTTGGTCCTGCTTTGAGCAGGGGGTTGGACTAGACCTCCTGAGGTCCCTTCCAATCCTGATATTCTATGATTCTAGAATCCCAATTTGGGCCCATCTGGAATTAAATCAGAAGACTGGGCAGGTATAGAGCCCTTGGAAGAAGAGAATGTTGTGTGTTGTAATTAATTTGGTTAACTGGACTTGATTTTGCTGCAATCTTATCCCAAAGGCTCAATTTCTCTCTTCTCATTAGTCAAATACATTTTGATAGATTAGAATGAGGCACTGGATTAACCTTTGAGGATAGGACAAGAGGCTATGGTCTTAAATTTCAGCAAAGGCGGTTTAGGTTGGACATTAGGAAAAACTTCCTAACTGTCAGGGTGGTTAAGCACTGGAATAAATTGCCTAGGGAGGTTGTGGAATCTCCATCATTGGAGATTTTTTAAGAGCAAGTTAGACAAACACCTGTCAAGGATGGTCTAGATAATACTTAGTCCTGCCTTGAGTGCAGGGGACTGGACTAGAAGACCTCTTGAGGTCCCTTCTGATCCTATGATTCTATGACTGTCACACAACTTACATGACTGAACGGATTTTGGCTTCCGCGGTTCTGTTATAGAAGAGGAATAGAGCTTCCTTCTCCTGTTGTTTCTGTGAAGAGGGGAAAATCTGAATGTCAGTTTCAAATCTGCCTTTCCTCCTGGGTGCCAGCCGCTCCAGCATATCTGCTGCTGCCATTGGGTATTGTGCTGGGGAAAAGCAGACTCTCCCTAAACACTGGGATTTACAAAACATAGTACACGGAAGGGCAAAGCTTTCACCATGTGCTACCAAAAGTCTGCCCCTGCCACCTACCCCAGTGGCACTGCGCCAGTTCTACGCTGACTGGGGACAACCCAAGAGTGGGGAGAAGTAGATTTGCCCCCAGCAGAAATTTAAAGTTTGGAAAACTGAAGGAATACTCTCACGTGAACTGTATTTTTCATTTCCCCCCCAAGAGATGCTGTGTGTAGAGGGCTTTGTCTGCACTACAAGCATAGCCATATTTAAGCACTGTTGTGGCCAAATCACGTCATAATTTGCTTTTTTTCTTACTGGTGCGGACAGAAAAATGTGTTATAACCATATTAGAGAACCAAGTTTTAGCACAGATCTCTCTACCAGCTGGGTCCGGTGGTTAGAGTACTTGCCAGAGCCTGCTCTGCCACAGACTTTCTGTGTGACCGTGAGCAAGTCATTTCAGGTACATCTACGGCAGAGCTGAAGGGGTAATTTCGAGTAACTGGTTTTGATCGAGTTAGAATGCTAAAAAATAGCAGCAGGGTTGCAGCAGCACAAGCAATGGCACAGACGAGCTCCCGGAGTACAGTCCCAGTAGAAACCCTAGCTACATCCCCAGGATGGCTAGCCCATCCTGCTGCTCACAGCGCTGCTACTGTTAGTGCCTGAGGTTGATCAGAGCTAGCACAGGTAAATTACACCTCCAGCTCCAGTGTAGACAGAACCCGACTCTCTCTAGGCCTCAGAGTCCCATCTGTAAAATGGGAATAGCAGCAGAGGTGTTGTGAGGGTAAACTGAAGTTTGTCAGAAGCTTAGATACGAAGATGATAAGCACCATAGAAAAGTCTATAAAATAAACAGCACAGGTCTCGAACACGGTTGTAATATGCATTTTCTGTCCACAGAGGCACAAAAAAATAGTTGGCCACAACTGAGATTCACAACCCTGTCGGTTACATTTGTAAGGTAAGTGGGACTTATGAGGCAAGACAGGAGAGTAAATACAGAGGCGTGAAAGATAGTAAATAGAGTGAAGAGGAGATAAAAGGCGAATGACAGGGGAAATGAAAGAGTGATATGCAGCATGACAAGAAGATGAAACAGCTGAAACTAAAGAAAGAGAAAGCTGAACTGTTATGATTATTGATGTTGTGCATTCTTGGATACCCAAGAGAACCATTTAAAACAGTACCCTTGATAACGTCTGCTGTACATTTCGATGCTGATCTAAGAATCTGGGAATTGCTCTCCACTGATTTTTTTTTTTTTTTTTTTTTTAAAGTGAGTACCTGAAATACCAACAGTCCATCATGTTAACAGTTTCTGACTCACACTTCTGTATCCTTTGGCCATTTCCTTTGCAGTGGCGGCCAGCTCAGCCTTGGTCTTTGCATTCATGCCTTCAGGAGCCACCACTACCATTTTGCGCTGCTTTGCTGGAAGCTGGGAGAGCACATCTGATTTCAAGCGGCGGATCATGACAGATTCTTCAAGCAAAAGCTTCAGTTCTCCTAGGTTGGAAGATCTGGAGTAGTCCCAGCCCCATGGCATCTGGGGAAGAGCAAAGCATGATCATCAGCAACAAAAGTCCCAGGAGCCTTTAAGTCATTCTCGGTCAAGGGGATCTGGCTAGGGAACAAACTTCCACAGGAGAACAGGCGAATCCAGAGTCTGCCTGTCTTCAGGAAATGCTGCAAAGCCTTCCTCCTTTGAAAAAGCCTCTTCACGGTAAGAATGACACTCCTAACACGGATAGGCCCGTTTACCCTCCAGTTCTTACCACAAAAGCCTACTGCACGCAGCCTATTGCCCCTGAAAATACCAGAGACTCCATGAAGTCCATTAGGGACATTGCTATTGATTTTACATGGAAGGGGCTCAGATACTAATGAAGGGTAAATGGTTGAGAGGGGCCCGTGGGGGAGGGGCTGGAGGGAGACGGCTCCGTGCGCAGAGACCCACTGCCCTCCTGTCCCCAAGGGGCGCGTAGAGACGGGCAGGCAGCAACGCAGCAGAGCTAAGGTGGCTCCCTGCCCGCTCTGCCTCCCTCCCTCTGCGCCACTTCACTCCCGGAAGCATGTCCCTGCTGCCCCCGGGGGTGTGTGTGTGTGTGTGGGGGGGGGGTGTATGTCTCCACGCGCTGCCCCTGCCCTGAGTGCTGACTCGGCAGCTCCCATTGACCGGGAACGGTGGCCAATGGGAGCTGCGGGAGCAGCGCCTGCGGGCAGCGACATGCAGAGACTCTCTGGCCCCCTCTCACACCCCAACCCCCTGCCCCAGCCCAGAGCCCACCCCCTGCACCCCAACCCCCCGCCCCAATCAAAGTACCTCACTGTATTTTCATTTACTTCCCATTACTTATAATATAGGAGGAGGAGAAAGAAAAAAAGAATGAACAATGGGAGGGAGATAAGAGAACGTTCTTTTTCTTGGCAGGGTCCCGGGGGTGGAGGGGAGGGGCGAAAACGAACCTGCGCACAGGGCCCCACTAACTCTAAATCCGCCACCGCTCACCAGGCCAGAAATCCAGACTGAGCAGCCACCAGAGGTGCAACGTCTTTCACCAGGCTAGTGCATCTCAACTCTGTGCATCACTGATGGTAGTAGAGGTTGGGGGGCAGAAGCCGGGGGGGAGGGAGGAGGAAGGTTTTGGGGACCTCCAGCTGTGGGGGAAGGGCTTGTGCTATTGTTTCATAGTTGTTGAAATCCCTTAAGTCCCCCATCTCCTTTCAGCCCGTTGTTCTGTACCCATTCCCTTGCCTAATATGCTTTTATATAAATGGTTACAAAACTCCTCAGTGTGTAATTGGTTTTTGGTGTCAGGGGCTTCCAGACCCACCTAAGCAAAGTGGACCAATGCCCGACTCAAAGAGGAATACATGCAGGCTTGCTACCTTAGGACACCTACCAGCAGCTGTGTCCAGTATGGGGGGGGGGGGGAGTTGGGGTGGCACAATTGTTTTTCCTCCTAATTCCAGACCCTCAGTGTGTAAGTTGTCTTGCACACCCACTGAATGCTGAATCAGCACATCTCCCCACTTTGCCTGTCTCCCGATCAGCTTACACATGATGTGTGACGTACACCACCGCGCCTATTTCTGCTACTGCCAAGTCTGGCTCCGAGGCCTCCATGTAGCTTGCAGGAAGCAGGCGCAGCTACATTTGGTCATGTCTCAGCATAAATCAGCTCGTTCTCCAGGCACCTAGCATTCATGGCATCCATTCTGCCACAGCAGCTTGCCTTAACGCTCCCTTTATTTCCTTCTCCCAGAAGCAGCTACCACTATGCCTAGCATATCCTCCCAGATCTGGTGTACAGGAAGGAAGGAACAAGCTGTATTCATAACATCAAGCTCATCTCTGCTGTAACCTTTGTCCTGTCACTCCCCCCCCCCCCATCTTTATCAGCAACCTTCACCATATAAAATGTAATTTAGGTTGCAGGATCCTCGGCGTGGGGTCCTGTCTCTTTATTTGTCTGTAAAGCTGCATGTACTCCCATTGTTGTTATTTTTAGTACAGTGCAAACACCAACAATAATGTAAAATGCAATTACCTGCTTCTCCGGGGGGAGGGGTGAAGGTGAAAGGGTTAATGTTTGAGAAGTGATCTGAAGCTGTAAAGCTCTCAGTGCAATCATCAGTATTTCTTCCCACACTGGAGCACGGTGTATTTGGAAATGTGATTTTGAAGACGGCTTTGGATGTGCTTTCCTGAATGTCACACCATATTGTTCTCTTATCTGCTGCAGCAGAGAACAACTAAGTTGACAACCAACACCATTAAAATTGATATATTCTCCAACTAAAATGCCTCAGAACGTTTTCCCTTTTTCAGGCTACATAAGCAAAGGGTTTTTTAACTTACTTCAGAGCTTATAGTCTTTCGTTCTGGGATCAGCCTTCATGCCCTTCTTTGAAGCATGTTAATCGCTACAACATTTAATTTTACATAATGTGGTGACCAAAATTGAACAGAATGTTATAAATGGAATTTCAACAGAAAGTTGCTTTATCTCACCAGGACTCCCATACAATTCTGCTCTGCTGTTCTAGACTGGGACGGATTTATACAGGGACAGCGAGCAGAGACTTCTGTTGCAATTTCACAAATGGAACCATATTCTATTAGTTACTTATTTACTTCCAATTTAAAAAATATTGAAAGTTGTTTGTGCAAAATCATGACTGTGATCGGCACCGATTCTCACTCTCGCTAGAGGTCTCGAGAGAGGAACCAAGGAGTCAGCTCAAGGTCTGAGGCCTTATCTTCAAGGCGCTCAATGGCCCAGGCCCGGCATCTCTAAAAGAGCCTAACGCTCAGGAATGAAGGTCCACTCCAGCTTCCTCAGGAGTTGGTCTATGAACATAAGAACGGCCGTACTGGGTCAGACCAAAGGTCCATCTAGCCCAGTATCCTGTCTTCTGACAGTGGCCAATGCCAGGTGCCCCAGAGGGAACAAACAGAACAGGTAATCATCAAGTGATCCATTCCCCTGTCGCTCATCCCCAGCTTCTGGCAAACAGAGGTTAGCGATACCATCCCTGTCCATCCTGGCTAATAGCCATTGATGGACCTATCCTCCATGAACTTATCTAGTTCTTTTTTGAACCCAGTTATAGTCTTGGCCTTCACAGCATCCTCTGGCAAGGAGTTCCACAGGTTGACTGTGCATTGTGTGAAGAAATACTTCCTTTTGTTTTAAATCTGCTGCCTATTAATTTCATTTGATGACCCCTAATTCTTATGTTATGAGAAGGAGTAAATAACACTTCCTTATTTACTTTCTCTACACCAGTCATGATTTTATAGACCTCTATCATATCCCATCCTTTGTTGTCTCTTTTCAAGCTGAAAGTCCCAGTCTTTTTTTTTTTTTTTTTTTTTTTTTTTTTGCAGATGGGGCGGCCATATCTGCATGCAGTATTCAGGATGTGGGCGTACCATGGATTTATACAGAGGCAATATAATATTTTCTGTCTTATGATTAATAATAATATAAATTTGTTATTCAGTCAATTATTACTGTAGCACCCAGGAGCCCCAGTCATGGACCCCAATGCGCTAGGTGCGGTACAAACAGAACAGAAAGATAGTCCCTGCCCCAACGCGCTTACAATCTGAGGAACTAAGGACTATCACAAACCCCACAACTTCCGTCCCAAGTGTCAGGCACACTTCTTCAACCTACCCTCTCTAAACACACATGGAGACCAGCATGTTCATTTAAAAAACAAAACAAAACAACAACCCCCTCCCCTGAAAAGTAAAACCCTACCAAAATAAAACACTCCACACACAATTCTCACCCAGGTAAGGGGGGGGGAGGAAGAGAGAGAGAACACGAACCACATATGACAGATGTAGGTCACATTGCTTACTGCATGACTGGAAGACACACAGATACTATGATGATAGAAGAGAGGTATAAGATTTGGGATGGGATGGGATGGAATCAGATGGGTCATAGACACTGAAGTCCTTTATGGCATCTGGAGGTGGATGACGCTGCTTAGGGTAGAAACACATGGGTAGGAAAGAAAAGGATGCTGCTGTAATCATGACGCACTACCACTGATCGCATTGTATCAGCTCTGTTAACAGTTAGCCAATGAAGATGCCAATGTTACATGACTGATTTCAGTGGTGTTATGTCAGTATCAAACTGGGTCACACAGTAGCAAATGAAGCCCCTAGACTATGTAACTTTATCGCTATATCATATCTATACATGAATTTTAATAACTAATCCTAGCAGTGAGTTCTGATGGGTCATTTCTAGAAAACTGAAAATTGAAAAAAAGTCATTCTAAAAAAATATAGTTAACATGAGAACGTAATAGTAATATGTTTAATAGGACATGGTGTATAAAACTAGTCTAGTACTAGAATTATTAAAACATACTTTGATGTCTTCTACTGAAAGACAGAGGAAAAAATGAATAGAAGTTTATTCTGCCAACACACACATCTGGCTTTGGTCCATAATATCCCAGAACAAATGCATCAACTGTGAATTTCTTATCAAAGTGTTAAAGCATCTCACTCAAGTCAGTAAATTTATTACAGTGTTAACAGAAGCTGCCAAACCCTTACAAATTCAGAGCACATGCTGATCTAGACATTATTTAATTTTTTTTATTTGTTATTTGCCAACTTCAACCAGTTTGAAAAATGGCTTCAGCCTCTACTTCAAGAAACTGAGTTGAGTTGAGCTTGTAAATAAAAGAGGTGACATTTCATTTGTTGCAGTTTTAAAAGCAGAGGTGCCAAGGAATTGGATCATGAACCAATAAAACTCTTGTTTTACATCTTTTCTTATAGCATCTGCCAGAGATTTGTAGGTTTCTGCCATGAAACGAAATCAATTCTTTTTAAATGCTGAATTGCCAGGATTTTATTTTAAATTAAATGGTTCAGGTTTGTCAATTTTTGTTTAATGTAACGATTACAACAGGATTTATTAATAACAGCAACTCATTTATATAGCACCTTTCATTCCAATGGCTTTCAAGACACTTTTCAAACTCTCTCTCACTCCGTTTAATTCCACTCACTGCCACAGCCCTAGTTGCCTCTGCGGTTTTAAGAAGCACCTGTTTCAACAGTGCACAGCAATGCTACACCAGCCGCTTAGGACAGCAAGTAAACTCCACCACTACTTCCAGTTCAAACTGAAAAGAGGAATTTTAAGGAGGCAGAATGGTTACCAACATTGAAATCTGGCCAGGACACCGGGCCAAAAACCTTGACTATTGTGAGGAATGCAAAGGAACCAAAAATGGCCAGGACCTTGGTTGTGTCTCAGCTAAAAAGGCCATACCCACAGCAGCCCAGCACCCCAGTGCTATACTGAGAGACTGGCTCAGTCCTGACCTGCAACATCTGGCTATTTTCCTTTGAGGTTTCTCATCCAAGTACTAACCAGGCCTGCCCGTGCTGAACTTGTGAGGTCCAAAGAGCACGTAGCTTAAGGGAGGCGTGGCCGCAGGCCGTGTATTAAGTTCCACTCTCACAGACAAAACACTCCCATTAAAAGTAGGTCATAGCCCTCAAACTGATCTGTTCTTAATCTGCCCTACTGTGCTCTGGGATCAGAGCACACTGAAGGGAAGGGCCCCTTCTGGTCAGGCACACTGTGCGGGTGGAGGGCAATTCAACTCAGAACAACCAAAACCCTGCATCCTCAGAGGCTTCTCTTCCTGATTTTGGCCTCTGCCTCCTTTCCTCAGCACCTTCTGAATTATTCTCACTACAGAGATTTACACCAAAGCCAGCCTGACACCAAGAGAAACTGTCATTTTATAGCAGATCGACAAACTTCCCCCAGGTTTCCTGCCCTGTTCCCCACCGCCTTCATGGACTACTTACGGTCCTAACATGCAGAAATCTCATTCGCTTCCCTCACATCTCATCTACATTGCTTTCCAGTTACAAAGCCCCCCTGGTTCTTTGCAGAATCGCTGACTGAATTCTTTCCAGGTTCACTGCAGTCGCCGCTATCATTCACCAGCATTAACGACAGCACAACCTGTCTCAAGTGACCGGTCTAAAGAAGCAGCAATGCTCAGCTGCCTAGTAAAGGTGGGTCTTTCACAATGAAGCAAAATTGTAATGGAAACCTTGGGGATGCTTGGCAGCGGCCGTTTAAAGGCGGGAATTGAAATTGATGGTGACCCTTCCTGCTGGTTTTACGGTAGGTTGCAAGCTCATTTCTACAGTGGTTCAAGCACTGACCTTTACGAGACCCAGTTTAATACTTCCCTGCTGCTGAACACCTAGTGGGTACGTGAGGAGCTCTCTTTTATTTCCGTCAACTCAGTGTTCTTCGTCCAACTCAACGTCCAACCTGAGATCCATATGGCTTGCAGCTGAAGCAATAGTTAGTCATGTGGACCCCTACCCCAAAGGTCTATGAAATACCAAACCTATTTAGTCCTACACACTACCATTCAGCCTCTTGCACTGCAGAAAGCCAGAGAGATTAGACCACGTCTTGTTCCCCCCCAGGAAGTGCTACCGACACTGCTCAGACAGGAAGAATTAAGGAGCTGCATTAAAGATATGCTGAATGCACAGTGCCCCTCTGAATGAGCTCCACGTTGTAACCCAAGCACCCCTTAATGCCAAGAATATCCCAATTCTGGTATGTACATTCTGGCTCACCAAAGACTGTCACATGAGGTCTTAAATAAAAGCAGAGTTTACATTGGTCATTAACATTGTTGTGAACGGTACGTTCAGATACTACACTAGGGGTTATATCACTATACTGAAAATATGGCTTCAAAGTCAAGGCAGACGTGAAAAACAGATTTTCCTCCAGAGAGGAGTAAGAAATGTGTCTCTCGGTCCAGATTTAAATTAAGCGTCATAAACTAACACACTGGATGGCCATTTACATACGAAGTCAGATATTAACAAATAGATGTTAAGTCAACAGGGAAGCAGCATACAGAAAAACCAAGCCACAGGTGGTTATCCTGTCTCGGAGGACAGACAATGAACTTTGGGGGTATATGTAGGATGCAAAGAAAGCACCCCCTCATCACTTAAATGGGCAGTGTGTTCACATTTATGAAAATGGGATCTGAGCTTATCTTGATTGAAAACACTGCAAAAGACTTTGGGTGAGAAACTTCTTCACACAGGAGGTTAACCTGATAGTTGAGCTTAGTCTCTAAAAAGCGTTATGCTACGATTTTGTTTTATAAGTAGCCATTTGTTTCCAATATCCTCACTCATTCTCTCCAGAATCTCTATACTTTGATAATAAACTTATTCTTGTTTTCACTATCAATATATTTCGGTGCTAAGTAAAGTGCAGGTCCTGAGCTGAATCTTACAAGCTAGCGTGTACACCGTCTCTTCGGGGACAGCAGACCTGGTATTTTTGAGGGTAGCCAGCATTAGGGGTGGATACCACAGGGGAATGATTCAAGGGGACTGGGGTGCACCTACTGTTAACCTACAAGGCAAAGGAAGGGTTGGCATAATCCCAGAGCAGAGTGCTTGAGTGGCTGAAAAGCTGGAAGTGTCAGGGCGCCGATGCCAAGCTATCACAAGGAAAAGACTTCCTCTCGCTAAATGTAACAAAATGACTCAGTCTTGGGTACCCTGAGAACCGTCACCCGTGTGTTGAGGGATCCTCCTGTGGCTGGGGAAATGGGAGGTTTCCATTCTCTGCCAGGTATGCTGCACTTTGCTCACACTAATGCAGGGATCTTACAGACCCCAGCAGCTAGGCCCACTATCCTGACTCCCCATGCAGTGTGACCTTAAGTTAAATCAACAGTGTCAATACATTACCACTGAAGCCAATGGGCTAGTCAAATGCAGGGCACTTGTGCATCCCTACTGGCACCAAGCTAGCCCCAAAGAGAGAGTAGGCGCTCTGATTATTAGACACACAGCTCCAAATGTACGATCAGGATATGGGGACTCAGTAGCCCCTTTGGATGGAATTCAGGTACAAAGCTCTCCGGTGAGGAGAGTGCTAGGGACTCCAAAGAGTGACAAAATACCAAACCATGTCAAGTAAAACAAAGATGGTTAATATTATGGCTTATAGGGATGACATTGAGCACCCACCCGGGTTATCTTCTACTGCTCCTGCAGTGGTTTGATCTCCACAAACCCTTATGGAAAGGAAGAAGCTATTATCTCCATTTTATAGAAGCCGCAGCACAGAGAAGTTAAGTGACTTGACCAGGGCTCCACAGGGAGTCCATGTAAAAGCCTGGATTAGAACTCAGGCGTTCCTGGCGCCCAGTCCTGTGTTCACGCCACTAAACCATGATTCTCTACACCAAGGGCTAAGTATTACAAATATTTATTTTGGGGGATGCAAAGAGTTAACATGAAAGATACGCTGGCCTAGAAGACTCCTGTAGCTCAGCTCAATTCACTTTCTTATTCTGCTTCAGGATTTAGCAGTGGCATTGGATCCCGTTTCTGCGCCTACCAGACCAGTTAAAAAAATTATCAGGTTCTGGTCGTCTCATGAGCCAAAGAAATCATCAGGCTACTACAAAGACCAGCTCCACCAGCACACAGCAGCCCTGAACCTTATGAATCCAGGCACCAGAGAATTCCCCTTGTATAGCGAGTGGCATAGAGCTGCTGTAGTGGCTCCTACTCCACACCCCTCCTTGCTGCCAGCATGGCTGTGTCTGATTGATCCACAGATGCTTTAATGGCACTTGGGAGCCAGTGGCAGCTGGCATAAATTTAGGCAGCTTTTAGGCTATTCTAACACATGCCAGGCCCCAGCCCGGCAGCCAGGCGGTCCCAAGATCAGGTGGCTCATAGTCTCCATTGCTCCTCCGCCTCTGGGCTTAGCAAAAGCAGGGCTCCAATGTTCAAACAGTGAAGTTCTTCAGGCTGTTAAAAACTACCATTAACATACCTGGGACTAGAAATTGGTTTCCAGATGGTCAGCCCAAACCTGCAGCCGCTCCTCACAGTCAGACGCCACAGGGTCAGATCCTCTCCTATCAGACTCGCCTACTGCTGTGTTGCCTTTTGGTCTTTTAAGCCAGGGTCTCACTAAGGCAGATTTTAATTGAGTAGCTTTGCTTCACCCCAGCCCAAGTACACAGTTTACACGCAGCACAAAATGCTTCACAGTGTGACAGCTTTCAAAACACTGCTGTGAGCAAGAGAAGAGACTCGGCCTAAAATTACAGGCAGAGGCTACACACAGCAGGAGCAGAAGTGGGGTGAGGGTCTCCACTTTGGCAAAGAAATAAGTACCCTGCCAGATCTGTACAGCTGTTTGGGATCACATGAACATGCACATCCTAGGCTAGCATTTCATAGATAATACACTCCAGTACCTTCTTGGCATCACAGTAGCGGAGTCCGAAGGAATGGAACTGAGGGAAGAAGGTTGGCCGGACAGCCACAATCTGCGTATAAAGCTCCGCGGGGCGCGACATGGCAGGGGTTCCCGATAGCAAGATCGCTCTTTTGGCAGCCTGCAAAAACAAAATTGAACACGATTGTTATACAGATAAAAAACACAAGCAGAGTTTAGGAAATCACTTCAGCAGCTTCTGCGAACCATACATCTCACCCACCAAATAAAGGTCAAGTTTCAACTCTCCTAAGGAAGGAGTGCATCGTCTTCAAAAAACTCCTGGCCTTTGCTATGTCAAGATGCTCCGAGGACAAGGGCTCCGATCTCCACAGGGGGGAGTACAACGCACTGCCAGTCATGGCTTCGGAGATCAAGGAAAGTCTATTTTTATTACGGCACGTTGACAACTGGCATTTGCCCCTATGCATGTTCAAAGCTTGTACCTGGCTCAACATTCCAATCAGCATCAGATCTCACAGAAAGGCTTCACACACACCTCTATGGCACATCCTCGCCTCCAGAATAAATTCTGTTGCAACAAGCCTGCCGCAGCAAGCCATAAATATACCCTGTCCTGCACACACAAAAGGGAGGCAGGGAGACAATAAAAGTTTCAGACTGAACAAAAAAAAAAAAACTGTAAGAGGCAAATTATACTGCCCGACTCAGGGCTAGAAGAGGCCAACCTGCCAATCTTGGTGGCTCTATAAACAGCCTGTTAGATGCCAAAACCTAATAGCTAATAAACAACAGTCATGCAGGAAAATTGCATGCAATAAATCAAATGGGAAAAGTCAGCAGTTAAAAAAAAAATAAAAAAAAGATTCACCACAAAAAAGAATTGCAAAGGGAAGAGAAATTCTATTTTATAAACATAAAATCCTCAAGTTGCACTCTTGCCCTCTTACCTCCAATAACATCTAATCCCCTTATTACAAGAGAACTATGAATTTCCACTGCTATAATTTCACATACAATAGTTAAATTACGCATGCCTTGTAATTTCCTGCATGCTTTAATGCAGGATCATTAAAATAACAAAGAGATTCTTGAGTGACATCTATACCGACAGCTCATTCACACCGATATGAAAAAGAAAATGAAATTCTTTTATCCTTTCAGCGAGATCTACCAGTCACCCAAGTCTATTCACTAGACTGACTCATTCACTCGCCGACCAAGTCTGGAGGAAGAAGGGTTCACTTATCAGTTACCGGAAATTAATTCAGCAATTCTTTGTCAGATATTTATAGGCTGAAGTCAAAATAAGTGGGATTTTTTTCCCTATTAAGCAGATCCGAGCCGGAGATGTGGTCACAGCTAAGGTCAGAAAAGTCTCACGAACATAAAAAGCAGGTTTCTTATAAAGTGAACAGACAGAAGAGATGCCAGTTCAGTTGACTTCTGGGAGGGGGGCCTAACCGCACCTGGGACAGAAGGCCAGCCACCTCAATTGAGGGAGGGGGCACAGAGCACATGTGATTCAGTGGGACAACAAATGATAAAACAGAGACAGGAGTAGAGGTCAAAGGTTCAAACCGAGAGTACCAGCTGGTGACACTAAGCAGAGAACCCCCGACAAAGGAGTCAGTGGACGCACCCCAGAGGAACTCTGCCCAGAGACACGAGACAAGTAAGAACCAAAAGTAGGCCCCAGTCACAGAGAACCTCCCCATTGAGCTTCCCTCTCCCGGACTGATGGATGACCAACTTGGCCAGTGCCAGCAGGAGGCTGACAAGGTCACGTGCAACCACACCCTAAGCAGGAGGTTCTGAAGGAGCTGAAAGAGGGGCTGCAACATGTCACACTGGGGGCAGGCAAGTGCCAGGGTCTCCTGCTCGCTGCAGAAAGGGCAGGCATTGGGGCATCCATGAACTGTGCCAGCCATGTGCCCGCACTCACAGCTCCATGAAGGAGCCACCAACTAAATATCCCCGGAAGACCACGGGTAGAGTAAAGGCTGGCTTGCTAGGGGTCCTTGCCCATGTCAGAAGATGCCAGGTTGACAGCCCTGCAGACTTATCTTTGCATAAAACTGGTACAGCACGGACAGTGGCAATACAACCTTCTCCACCATGCCCCACCTTGGACCTCCTAGGGTTAGAGGGGAGTTCAGTCTCCCTGCTCAATCACTCCTTACCTTTCTCACCAAGGACTTCTAACAAGGCACCAGTTACTGCAAATGCTGCAGTTTGTTAATCCCAGAGCACTAGGGTGCTCGGCACAGTACAAAACACAGGAAACCTGGGTAGTCCCTGACCTAAGACATATTAATTGTTTTTATGATGTAGACACCTGCTCACTAGGAACTGAACTAAGACCAATCGGCTCGTTTCAAATAAGCTACTGAAGAGCTGAAGCAGATGGCAACAACTTTCAGTCACTACTGACACAAGCTGGATTCCATGCAATATAAAATTAGCAACAGATGTGAAAGGCTTTTATCTTCCACATGGACATTCTGGCCTCCTCTTCCCAGATTCTACATTTTACCCTGTGACAAGGGGCAGAGGGAAGACCAGGTCCCCAGTAAGCAAGAGGTTAAGTCTGGCTTCTGTTCCCTCTCCCCCTGCACAGGTGCAGAGAGGGAGAGCTATAAAAAGGCTGCTACAGAGCCCAGGGGGGAGAAAGTCAAGAGCCGGGTGAACACCTGGCTAGATGGGGGTTTTCTTCATTTGTTTTGCTAGTGGTGACTGTTTTAAACTGATGCGATGGAGATTTGTTCCTGCTAAGTCCTTGTTGATCACTGCTTCGGTTATGTCTATACTACAGCTTATGTCGGCAGAACTTATGTCGCTCGGGGGGTGTGAATAAACCACCGCCGAGTGACGTAAGTTGCACTGATGTGGACAGCGCTATGTCGGCGGGAGAGTTTCTTCCGCTGACGTCGCTTCTGCCACTCGCGAAGGTGGTTTTATTATGCGGATGGGAGAGCTTTCTCTCATCAGCATAAAGCGCCTTCATCAGACACACGGCAGCTGTGCCGCTGCTGCGCTGTATGTGTAAACATGCCCTAAGTCTTATTTCCTGAGAAATTTCCTATGTGTTAGCAGTGGGATTTCAGACCCAGGAAAAGTAATCTACCAACCTGGAGCAGCAGAAGCTGGTAAAATGACTGGTGGAGCAGAAGTGCAAAATAAGACAGCAATGACCAGCAAGGATTTTCTAGCAGGAGCAAATCTTTATAACCAGTTGAAACAGGTCACCATAAAGAGCAGCAGAGATAAAACGCCACTCAGCACCTGGATCCTAACCTTCCAGACTGGCATTCTCCTCCCCACACTCTCGGTTGCCTTTCTTGTAGCTCCGTCCTTGGGAAACTGTGCAAGGGAAGCCAGACTTGGTGCCTTGTTCATTGGGAACCTGCACCCTGTCCTGCAGCCCTCATCTATCCAATAAGGTAGTCATAAGCCTATAATAATAATACCTAGCCTCTCATCTGTAGATCTCAAAGTACTTTACAAAGGACGCCCACACGTGATGAGAAGAGTTCCACAGGCTTGGCAACAGGGGGGAGGGATAGCTCAGTGGTTTGAGCATTGGCCTGCTAAACCCAGGGTTGTGAGTTCAATCCTTGAGGGGGCCACTTAGGGATCTGGGGCAAAATCAGTACTTGGTCCTGCTAGTGAAGGCAGGGGGCTGGACTCGATGACCTTTCAAGGTCCCTTCCAGTTCTAGGAGATGGGATATCTCCATTAATTTAATTTCCAAAAGTCACTTCAGAAGGACTAATTTCTGAAGTGTTTCCCACCCCCCACCAGGTACTCAGTTTAGAGGTCAAAGCCCAGCACCCAATTGCTTCCAAGTGCAGAAAAGGGGAGGTTATGCCACAAAGAAATAAATTGAACATGCAAAGAGCCTCATTTGCATACAATGGCTCTCTGTAGGTTAAATGAATTTCACAGCATGAGCCCTACCATACACTAACAGGCTGATACTTTTTTCCTTCATAAATGCTGGTGCTGGATGTACAGTTACTGAAGTCCCCAGTTCTTGCTTACTCTGTTGTTTTGAACTGATTAACACAAAGAATATTACCCTGATACAAATGAAGAATCTGATGACAATTTTAATGCAGAAGACAGAATCACTTGAGAGAGATGAAACTTGTTGAAGGGGAAAGATACTGACAGTGGCTGAAGCTGCTTCCGAGAACAGGTTTCTATACTGCGATCAGACAGTTCTCTGGATTGTGCCCAGGTTGCATCAGGATTAGTCTGAAGTCAGAATCCCACAAATATAAATATTGCAAGTGATTTTTTTTTTCTAGTAGGTATAACGGATACCAAAATAAAGAGAATTTTTTTTTTTAATGGCAGTGGTTGAATTTGGCTGTGGTAGGATGGGAAGACGGGGGGAGGGGGGCAGAAATCACAAGCTCTTGAGATCAGAACTGAAGAACTAGCATAAGCCTGGAGGGACAAAGTCTTCTGTGATTCGAAAACAAGGTTCTCTCTCTCTGGGCCCCTGAGATTGAAGATTCCTGCAGACAGAAGGGTGACGATTGTTAATTTATTCTATCCCCGTGGATTCAGAATGCCTACGGGAAAGGAGCTAGCTCTTCCCCACTGGAAAGAGAGCTTTTTTGCTCTCCATCACATTGGAGTTTCAGCACTGGCTAATCTACTCTGACCTATTTCTCTTTCTAAACATTTCTTTTGAAATGAGCGCAAACACAGAGTACTGGAGCTGCAGGCTACATGGAGCTTCAGGACTTCCAGAATACCAACACAGGCCCCCATCCTGCAGCCATCTGAAAACGTGCACCACTTTACTCACATGAGTGAGATCAGTGTGCCTACTCACGAGAGTAAAGCTACACATGTGCTCATAAGAACGGCCAGACTGGGTCAGACCAAAGGTCCATCCAGCTCAGTATCCTGTCTGCCGACAGTGGCCAATGCCAGGTGCCCCAGAGGGAGTGAACCTAACAGGTAATGATCAAGTGATCTCTCTCCTGCCATCCATCTCCACCCTCCGACAAACAGAGGCTAGGGACACCATTCCTTACCCATCCTGGCTAATAGCCATTAATGGACTTAACCTCCATGAATTTATCTAGTTCTCTTTTAAACCCTGTTATAGTCCTAGCCTTCACAACCTCCTCAGGCAAGGAGTTCCACAGGTTGACTGTGCGCTGTGTGAAGAACTTCCTTTTATTTGTTTTAAACCTGCTGCCCGTTAATTTCATTTGGTGGCCCCTAGTTTTTATATTATGGGAACAAGTAAATAACTTTTCCTTATTCACTTTCTCCACATCACTCATGATTTTATAGACCTCTATCATATCCCCCCTTAGTCTCCTCTTTTCCAAGCTGAAAAGTCCTAGCCTCTTTAATCTCTCCTCATATGGGACCCGTTCCAAACCCCTAATAATTTTAGTTGCCCTTCTCTGAACTGTTTCTAATGCCAGTATATCTTTTTTTGAGATGAGGAGACCACATCTGTACGCAGTATTCAAGATGTGGACGTACCATGAATTTATATAAGGGAAATAAGATATTCTGTGTCTTATTCTCGATCACTTTTTTAATGATTCCCAACATCCTGTTTACTTTTTTGACTGCCACTGCACACTGCGTGGACTTCTTCAGAGAACTATCCATGATGACTCCAAGATCTCTTTCCTGATTAGATGTAGCTAAATTAGCCCCCATCATATTGTATGTATAGTTGGGGTTATTTTTTCCAACGTGCATTACTTTACATTTGTCCACATTCAATTTCATTTGCCATTTTGTTGCCCAATCACTTAGTTTTGTAAGATCTTTTTGAAGTTCTTCACAGTCTGCTTTGGTCTTAACTATCTTGAGCAGTTTGTATCATTTGCAAACTTTGCCACCTCACTGTTTACCCCTTTCTCCAGATCATTTATGAATAAGTTGAATAGGATTGGTCCCAGGACTGACCCTTGGGGAACACCACTAGTTACCCCTCTCCATTCTGAAAATTTACCACTTATTCCTACCCTTTGTTCCCTGTCTTTTAACCAGTTCTCAATCCATGAAAGGATCTTCTCTTATTCCATGACAACTTAATTTACATAAGAGCCTTTGGTGAGGGACCTTGTCAAAGGCTTTCTGGAAATCTAAGTACACTATGTCCACTGGATCCCCCTTGTCCACATGTTTGTTGACCCCTTCAAAGAACTCTAATAGATTAGTAAAACATGATTTCCCTTTACAGAAATCATGTTGACTTTTGCCCAACAATTTATGTTCTTCTATGTGTCTGACAATTTTATTCTTTACTATTGTTTCAATTAATTTGCCCGGTACTGATGTTAGACTTACCGGTCTGTAATTGCCGGGATCACCTCTAGAGCCCTTTTTAAATATTGGCATTACATTAGCTATCTTCCAGTCACTGGGTACAGAAGCTGATTTAAAGGACAGGTTACAAACCATAGTTAATAGTTCCGCAATTTCACATTTGAGTTCTTTCAGAACTCTTGGGTGAATGCCATCTGGTCCCGGTGACTTGTTACTGTTAAGTTTATCAATTAATTCCAAAACCTCCTCTAATGACACTTCAATCTGTGACAATTTCTCAGATTTGTCACCTACAAAGGATGGCTCAGGTTTAGGAATCTCCCTGACATCCTCAGCCGTGAAGACTGAAGCAAAGAATTCATTTAGTTTCTCCGCAATGACTTTGTTGTCTTTAAGTGCTCCTTTTGCTCAACTTTGCAGGATCAAGGTCACGAGGAAGGAAGTGGAAGCAGACATCCATTTTACACCATAGGAATCTTTGGCTAGATACAATTTTTTTAAAGTCTTATTTCTCAGTCTCTGAGTTCTTCACTGATGACACACCGTGATGCTTCTGAAACCCATTCATGTTCCATTGAGACCTTCCCCAATTCCCACTGCCTTGTGATATCACATGCAATTACAGAAGAACAAAGAACATGTAACATTTTGACTTGTGGGAGGAAGTGGACTCGTTTTCAGCAGGGGTCCCCAGGAGAACCCTCCGTGGACGAAGTGGAGAAGTTTCAGTCTCTCCCAGCACTTTGTTTGCTATCCGTTGTACATTTCCCCTTTATCTTTATAGTTTTAGACAATTTGATAGTATATGTATTACCTCTCCAACGCTTATCAGCTACATGGGCAGTCTAGGCTAGTGGGAGCCCCATGAAGAAAGAGGCTGGGGCAGAGGACAGCTGATACTGGGGGTGGGCCTATAAGGATATGTCTACACTGCAGCTGAAAGCAAGCCTCCCGGCCAGAGTAGACAGACTCACTCAAGCTAGTGTGCTAAAAATTAGTCTGGACATTGCTGCAGGGGAAAGGGCTTGGGCTAGCCACCCGAGCTTGGACCCTAGGGTCAGGCGGGCTTGGACTCAGATGATATATCCTAAGATCACTGGCAGCAAGGTGGTGGATAGACACAGCTAGCCTAGCTCTTGACTGTCCCACCTCTTGGGTAGTGGGAGTTAAAAGCCAGCCCTGACAGAGGTGAACTCAGGACAGCTTACCCAGTGTCTCAAGCCTCGCAGCAAGAGGAGACCTTTTGGTATACGTGGAAATAGAGGATTTAGCCCCTTTAAAACAGGGAATCTGGAGCTGTCTGGCCATAAAAAGCTCATAGCATTCACCAGTACCATCAGAGATCACAGTGCTATGGACAGGCCTCACGCAATTCCCAGTGCAGATTGGTCATGGTCCAAGTCATGCTTGAGCTTGAAAGTGGGGTACACAGGTACTGTGCCACATGCCAAGAGATTAATCAGTGGGGGTTCAACCCAGCCTCCATAACCTGGAAGCATTCCAGAGGACTGGAAAAGGGCAAATATAATGCCAATTTATAAAAAGGGGATAAGGTCAACCCGGGACATTACAGACCAGTCAGCTTAACTTCAGTATCCGGAAAGATAATGGAGCAAATAATTAAGCAATCAATTTGCAAACATCTAGAAGATAATGAGGTGAAAAGTAACAGTCAGCATGGATTTGTCAAGAACAAATCATGTCAAACCAACCTAACAGCTTTCTTTGACAGGGTAACAAGCCTTGTGGATGGGGGGGAAGCGGTAGATGAGGTATATCTTGACTTTAGTGAGGCTTTTGATACGGTCTCACACGACCTTCTCATAAACAAACTAAGGAAATGCAAGCTAGATAGAGCTACTATAAGGTGGGTGCATACCTGGTTGACAAACCATTCCCCGAGAATAGTTATGAGTAGTTCACAGTCAAGCTGGAAGGGCATATCGAGTGGGGTCCTGCAGGTATCAGTTCTGGGTCCGGTTCTGTTCAATATCCTCATCAATGATTTAGATAATGGCATAGACTAGAGTACACTTATAAAGTTTGCGGATGATACCAAGCTGGGAGGGGTTGCAAGTGCTTTGGAGGAAAGGATTAAAATTCAAAATGATCTGGACAAACTGGAGAAATAGTCTGAAGTAAATAGGATGAAATTCAATAAGGACAAATGCAACATACTCCACTTAGGAAGGAACAACTATATGCACACATACAAAATGGGAAATGACTGCTTAGGAAGGAATACTGCAGAAAGGGATCTAGGGGTTATACTGGATCACAAGCTAAATATGAGTCAACAGTGTAACATTGTTGCAAAAAAAGCAAATATCATTCTGGGATGTATTAAGAGGAATGCTGTAAGCAAGACATGAGAAGTAATTCTGTCTCTCTACTGCATGCTGATTAGGCCTCAACTGGAGTATTGTGTCCAGTTCTGGGTGCCACATTTCAGGAAATATGTAGCCAAATTGGAGAGAGTCCAGAGAAGAGCAACAAAAATGATTAAAAGTCTAGAAAACATGACCTATTAGGAAGATTGAAAAAATTGGGTTTGTTTAGTCTGGAAAAGAGAAGACAGAGAGGATATGATAATAGTTTTCAAGTACATAAAAAGTTGTTAGAAGGAGGAAGGAGAAAAATTGTTCTCCTTAACCTCTGGAGGATAGGACAAGAAGCAACGGCCTTAAATTGCAGCACGGACAGTATAAGTTGGACATTAGGAAAAACTTCCTAAGTGTCAGGGTGCTTAAGCACTGGAATAAATTGCCTAGGGAGGTTGTGGAATCTCCATCATTGGAGATTTTTAAGAGCAGGTTAGACAAACACCTGTCAGGGATGGTCTAGATAATATTTAGTCCTGCCATGAGTGCAGGAAACTGGACTAGATGACCTCTCGAGGTCCCTTCCAGTCCTACAATTCTATGATTCTATGTATCCCGTTTGCTTAAAGTACTAAATCAAAACGCAGTCTGCCCAGCCTCAGGAGGCCCACTTTCTCCAGCCAAACTGTGGGGAACTAAACCCTTCCCTACCCATCCCCGGCACTTGATAGAGAAACAGCAAAATCTGTCTTATAGGACTCTGGTGTAGAATACAGAAGACCAAGACACGTAGTTATTTATATGAATGATTATTTCTACCAATCCACGACAGTGAGATTTCAGTCACATGTTTTATACATGGGTAGAGTGGAAAACTCGATACATCACTGTCCTGTGCCAGCTCCATGGCAACATTTACGCCAGAGCAGAAGATGATGAGTTATACGGTAAAAATACCACTTTATGTTGAAAAATGATCAATGACCTCAAGATATTAAAGATTAAAACAAATCCACAGCGAAGTATTTCAGAAGCAGATATTCAGCCCTGTTAGCAAGGTAATTTTCAAATTCATACTAAAAACTTAAATCTTCTTTATTGATTTAATCTGATTATTGTGCCGTTTTGTCTAAACCACCGTAACAATTTCTAAATTTTACTGGCCACTGTAATATGGAAGCTACAGCACCAGATTCTAGTACGCTAAAAAGGACCTATTAAATACCCATGGAAGGGACGCTATCTGCCTCAGAAACATTTCAATTTAAATCTGGCCATGGCAGTTATGGGCATATAAATATTTATAGCAAATAAGAAGCAGAGATCACATTTCTTAGAGGTTTTTTCCTCTCCCATAAATCAGCTGAAATCTAAGCATTCATGATTTGGAAGACGTCCATCTACTTGTTATTCGAGAAAGTGGCTTCAAGACCCAGAATGAGATTCTGTGCTGCCTCTCCAAGAGGCACAGCGCAGAACTCACAGCCAAGGGAACAAAGTCAGATTTAGGCACTCACAACCCTGAGGGGGCTAGAGAGGCCCACAGCATAACTAAGGGGTTGTCTACACTGTGAGTTGGGAGTGAGGGTGATTCCCAGCTTGAGACATACCTGTGCTAGCTCTGAACTAGTGGGCTAAAAATAGAGTGGTGGGACGGGCTAGCTTTCTTGAGCACATGCCCATCCAAGATTATAGAAAGGTGCTCGGGGCGGCTAGCCCCTCCCACGGTTGGCCGCTAACTCTATTTTTAGCAACAAGCTCAATCAGAGCTAGTACAGGTATGTCTCCTCAAGCTGGTTTTCACACACACCTCAAAATGTAGCTATACTCTGAGGCTTTTGGGGGGGTCGCTGATTTAAACTATGCCAGCATACTTAACGCAGCAAAACGTATGAGCACACAAAGGCTTCAGACAGTTCTAGGGGCCTCTCTAAACTATAGTAGCGTCCCAGGGCTTCCCATTGTCTCCACAGCATGGTGTCAGCAGCAGGGCTGCAATACACAGCATTCCCATATTCAACTCCCCCACCGGCACGCCCCTACACCAAGGCTTGTGAGACTGTGTCAGGACCCCTCTTCTGCAGTTCCTGCACCAGACCACTTCACACTGCTCTGATCCTTTTACATGGTGTAAACAGGCAGGAACAGAAGTGAGACCCTCACCCCAGGTCTCAAAACATTTAAAGATAAATAATAAATGTGTATTTATCTAACCCTTTTATCCAGCAATCACGAAGCACTTAAATATTTAGAATCCTGAGGTTTTAGCCATTTTGGTGCTTATTTGATGCATATTAGGATTACAGCTGCAAAAAGGTTAACATTTAACTAAAGAACCTCACTTTTTTGTTCCTTTAAGCGAGAAAATATTTAATATTTGCACCATAAATCAAAAGATTAGAGCAGCAGGATTTGAAATGATCAAAATGGCATTCACCTGGACATCGGATAGAAAGTTGTTTTACATATTTTGGCCTCTATTTCCTTGCTTATTACCATTTTCAGTTGAAAGCTGAACACTACAAAAATCAATGTACCTTCAAAGGACTGAAATTCACAATGTTGGAAATATCAGCTCTCCATTAGGTGTGATCAGTGATTTATCAGTGTAAAACTGTAAACTCTAAATAGGTTAATAAAGGACGCTGGTCTCCTTTTAAAGTGGCCCATCTTTGGTTCTTTACCTTGTATCATGCAACCCACAAATAAGTTTTGAAAGCTGATCCTCTCACAGTTCAAAATAGGAAAGACGACACTTTTCTGGGACCTGAGCCATCTGGTGAAATCATAACACATCTGTAGTCCACCCAGGACTTCATAATTGTAATCCGTGACAGAACTCGAATCCATCCAACAGCACAGGGCCCTGTCACTTGAGCTAAAGGAGACTCTCCTTTTGTTGTAAGAGAATCAGGCATGCTCTCTCTCACACACACTCAGTTGAGCAAGTCTGATGCTCCAACCAGCATAGGGGAAGGGTGTGCACACACAAGTTGGTGTTGTCCCTTACATAAAAGTGCTACAACAGGAAAAGTGCCCTGGTTTACTTATTACAATTTGCACAGAAAGTTGCACCATGTGCTCAACTTCCAATTGAAGTCTCAAAACCAATGGAAAACAGGATTTTGACCTTTTTTCAATCTACATATTCATGGAGAACAGCATAATTAGAAAAACAAGAAAAAACCTTCAGCGTGTGAACACGTCATTACAAATCTCCACAATACAAGGTTAGTCAACACTACCATCAGCAAAAACTCAGCATAGGTCTCCTGTCCCCATAGATTAATTCAACTACTGCCAACCACTGTGCCTAGGACAGATACCCAGCCCCTTCTCTGCTGCAGACTCGGAAGTGCCTTTGTTCCACTGGCACAGTGGTCTGTCAGTGATGAGACAGCAGGTGCCAGGAATGCAACACTGAGTGTAGGTTAGGTTCTACGTACTAGGTACATTGGGAAAACCTGAAGTAGTTAAAAGGCTTTATAATGAAAATCTGGTGTGTGCATGTATCTATCTGTATTATATACTGTAGTAGTTCAACCAAGGGGAGGGATAGCTCAGTGGTTTGAGCATTGACCTGCTAAACCCAGGGTTGTGAGTTCAATCCTTGAGGGCCATTTAGGGATCTGGGGCAAAAATCTGTCTGGGGATTGGACTAGATGACCTCCTGAGGTCCCTTCCAACCCTGATATTCTATGAATCTATGAAAGCTTTCTGAACAAATGTACCTGTTTAGCAAAAACTGGGGCTGTACTAGTCAGTTCCTGCCACTTCTCCATTCAATTATATAAATTCTACCAGCAATGCAGCTTTGGCTGCTCCAAACACCAGTTGCACAAACAGATGGTAAGCAAGCAGTGTTGGGACATAGGGCTCTAGCACAAAGCCAGGGAAGGAGGAGCCCAGAATAACAATATTGGAGTATAGCAGTACTTAAGAGCCCCAAGTTATTGCATGTAATAAATATTAAGTGCTTACATGGTGCTTGCTACATTAAATACACAGTGCAGATGTTAATACATTCTTACTACACCCCGGGATGAAATATTGTTATCCCCATTTTACAGATGGGGAAATTGAGACAAGGTCACATAGCAAGTCAAGTGGTAATACTGGGATTAGAAATTGGGAGCTCCTGCGCTCTTTCCATTAGACCCTTCTGCCAGTCATGTGCATGCAAACATGCAGTTGAGATCTGGGGACAAATTCTGCGCTCAGTTACACTAGTGTAAGCCCAAAGTAACTGCCTTGGGATCAAAGAAGTTACTTGGATTTACCCTGCCCCGTAACAGAATTTGGCTGTTCGTTCCTACGTCAGGTATACAAAACCAATACCGCTAGGAGTCTCTAGGAGGAAACTGACGAGAGCTTGGCATACGGAATACACACCTTAAGAAGAGGCATTGCAGCTCGGCATCGCGCAGTTTTTGTGTTTTTTAGGAAATGAGATTCATCCTGAAACAAAACAGGCAAGAAAATGAATAGAGCTAAGCCCTGAGTCATAGCCTGACTCTGGGATAAAGAACAAATTCCCAGCATCCTATGCTGCATAATACTTCAAGCCTATCGTCCCCAAGCAGGTTTCAATCTCTGGGCTGGCCAACATCATATTCCGAATGTGAAACCATCATGAAGGGGGTAGGACTGTCTGAACGTTAACAGGAAGGGGAAACAAACATTAAGACACGAATCGTGAATGATCATAGCCAAGCAAGTAAGTGGAGAGAAGAAATGAAAAGAGGCAAAGAATTTCCACCACTGATCTTCATTTGCTACTGTGTGTCCTTTCTTTAAATGCAAAAAACTCATGGGGAGCCCCACGCAGTGCTGCCTCCCTAAAATGAAGGGGTTAATGAAAAGCATCAGAAGTGCAGAAATCTAATTAGGAACCAACTGTTTTGCTGTTAGGGCTCTCCAGGTGGATAATAACCTCCCGGCTGAGAGACATCACTCGCAGAATAGGCTACATTTCCTTCGTTGTAGTTAGGCAGAACTTAAAGACACTGAGGAAATTGGCACCCTCTAAGGGTATGTTCTCATCTTGATGTGTGTGGATGAGTGAGCAGCCATGCGTAGAGAAGACGATACACCACTTAGCCTCCAAGGCACAGCTTTCTCAATCCTGGTTAGCAATAAGGTAATGTTATTATGACAGCAGCAAGCAGAGGAGGACTGGAAATAAAAAAGCAGGGAGGCTAAACACTCAGTGGGGCCATTTTGATCTACAGGACATATAGAGGATTTGAATCTGCACACACACGTGCATGAATAAAATATCTGCTAATTTAGTGCAGATTAAAGGTACCGGACTGATTGCTCTAGAGTCATAGATGCTCTACCCTCAAACAATGTGAGTTTCCTCCATCCTGACACGGTGTCTCAGCCGGGACCCTTGCGAAATCAACAGAGGTGAGAGAAAAGTTCAGTCTCCAGCACCCAGTCTGTTCTCATCCTTTCTGCTGATACCGCCACTAACAGTAGTCATGGTACTTTTTGTGACAGAAACATCTGCTCATTGGAAACCAGGCTGAGAACACTAAACTCATTTCACATAAGATAACAGACATCAAAGTGTAATGACTTTTTGGTTGCCATTGATCTAAACTGGATTTGAAACAATATGAGTTCTAAAAGGGTCCCATTAAACATATACACATATATTTATTTATTTTAATTAACTGGAATAGAGCTGAAGTCTACCTAAGGGTTTTCTATAATGGTTGTCCCTATATAATCTGTATTTTTCAGATACCAGAGCCATCCATGAAAGTAAAGAAGGCATAGAAATTGCACACACACACACAAAGAGAAAAACACACACTTGCAATGAAACAGTCCGACTGAAGTATGTAGCGTCAATCTTGATTTTGACTACGCTGCATTTTGATGCTTTACACCACTCTGAACATTATTTCAAGAGGGTTTTTTTGGTTTACTGGCTATGCGGATAATGTAGCCAATGGTAAAATTCTATGAAAACCAGTCAAAGGCATGGCCCTTCCTCAAAACACGTTGACTATGGCATTCTTTGGGCAAAACACAATCCCATTGATCTGCCAACAGAGCATTTCTGGAACTCTATTCTCCAGCCACTGGAAACATCTATCTTCCCTTACAGTCAATGGCAGCTGCTCACATCCAGCAGGGAAGAAACAGGGTCTCAGGAGCTGGAGAGGAGGATAAGGAGTACAGAGCAGGGGAGCAGCAAACCTTATCTGAAAAGGTTTCAGGAACCCTCCCCATATATATCTACATGTACTAGTGACAGCTGGAGATTGCCCTGGAGCCAATACATGGTTGAATATATAAGGATATACAACTTGCTGTGTAGAGCATCCAGTCACTACGAAGTTTCACTCTCTCCAAACGCCTGTTAACAACCCAGGAGAACCCAGCATGTATGTGCCTCCTAATCCCATTTAAATAACTAGGGGTGCTACTTACAATAATGACAACTTGGAAAGTGTCTTTGAGCTGCTTATCCATCTTGCCGAGGAGGTCGAAGCTGATTATGTTTATCAGTTTTGCTGACAGGTTGTCTTTGCCTGTCAGTATGACATTGGTGCTCTCTGGGCTCAGGGAGGGAAGCCACCTATGAAATGCCTGAGAAAGGAGAAGAAGTGATTAATAGGATGGTGAACCTCTCTAGTGTCTTTCCTCTGAGGATCCCAAAGACCTTCCCAAGCTATAATGGAGCCTCATAACCACATCTTTGGAAATAACCAGTTTGTGCTTCAGTTTTACCCAACTTGACAATGGGTCTAATAATGTTTAAGTGACTTGCCCAGGACCGCGCAGTGAGTAACTGGAAGAGCAGGCATCAGAAGTGGAATCCCATGCTCTGGGCACACCACCACACTCCCTCCACTAGGAAGATCTAAGTCTACTTTCGCTTTGCTTCTTACTCAGCCAGAACTCTGGCCGTGATCAGAAATGAACGTGATTGTCTACCAATGTTGCTAGTTGTGCCCAAAAGCCAGAGCACAACTAGAGTGGCACGGCCACCGTTAGCAGAGAGATTCACTGTTATTCCGCCCACACCAATAGTAAACATGAAGCTGTGAAAGCCACCCACTTACAAGCAGCAAATATTTTACAGGGCAGGAAAGTTTACAAAACTTTGCACCATGATACAGATGAAGAACAATTTATCCAGGTCCTTTAAAGGTCTTTTTTCCCTTTTAAGAACCAGTCTAACAGAGCCACTGACTGCTGCTCTATGGTGGCAACTGAATTACTTGTGCTCACATTTCATTATGAAAACCAGCAGATAAATATTCAAGAAGGGGCCACTGATTTTGGATCCCCAATTTGAGACAGATTTTTTTTTCAGGTGCCGAGCAATGAAAGTTCCCATTTATTTCAATTACTTCAGCCTCCCTGCAGCATTCAGTGCTGTTGGTCATGAGATACTGTTGCCTCTCCTGAAAGAAGTGGCAGAGGTCTGGGCGATGCGCTAACATGGTTTGAGTCCTTCCTGCAGGGATGTAGCCAAAGAGTAACAATGGGAAAATCATATCTCCGCCACTAGACCTCTCACTTGTGCAGTCCCACAAGGATCAATTCTCTCACTGGTCCTATTACACAGCTACCTAAAACCACTGTGTGAACTGGGCAGATGACACGGATTCTAGTGCCCCAGCAGTAAGAGAATGACACAGTTCTACCTATCTTCACCACATACAACCACACCACTACCACCAAGAGAGCCTAGTGCTTGGATGAGATCAGCCCACGGATGAAGAGCAGCTGCCTGAAGCTGAACCCGAGCAAGACAGGGGTGATGCTGATGGGCAGGGGAAAGCATATTAAAGAGTCTGCAGGCACAGGGCAGTCTCCTTTGGTTGACGGTTCACAAACACACAATTGGTTAATTCAGTCTGTGGCTTAGAAGGGTCCTGGATTCCTCGCAGACAATGAGCACTCTCATAGCAGCATCCATGAGTAATGCTTTTTACCATCTCTGGTTGGCTAGGAGACTCTGTCCCAACCTGGCCTCAGTTATTTACACCTTCATCACCTCTCAGCTGGACTACAGCGATGTGACAGATTCGGGCACGAAGCTTTCGGCGCTCTGGAAATTGCAACTACTACAGAACACTGCAGCGGTCTCCACAGCAACACCAGCTTCTGCACGCATATCAAACCTGCTCCCCGTTCTTACACTGGTTTCCCCATAGAATATTGACTCAAGTTCAAGGTCTCAGTCCTTACTTCAAGGCACTCAGTGGGCTGAATCCCATCTAAAAGAGCCTAAAGCTCCGGAATGAAGACCACGGTCAACTACTGCACTTCTCTGGCACAGTGGAACTCTCTACAATAAAAGGTAACGCTTTCTCGGGGGTTGGTCTGAGACTATGGAATAAACTCCCCCAGGAACTAAGGACTATCACAAAACTCACCACCTTCCACTCAAAGTGCAAGATGAATTTTTTTGATCAAGGCTTCTCTAACATATACACATAGTTACATGGATTTTTTTTTTTTTTTTTAAATCTACACTAATAAAACGCTCCACTGCACACACTTCTCCCCTTGAGGAAAGGATGAGAGAACAAAAGCCACATGACATGTTAATACATGACTGGAAGGTGCTCAGATACCACGGTGACGCGTGCGGATATAAGAGCCTACCCAGAACAAGATTAGAGTTGCAAATGCTTAGCCCTTCTGAAAATCAGGACCAAAGACATTCCAAGCTGGGCACCCAAAAATTGAGATATCCTAAATCAATAGCCACTTTTTTAAATGTTGGGCCAGATCTCCACCAGCCTCTGAAGGATACCGCCGCTGCCTCCTCCTCCGTATCCCAAATATAAATAATTTTACTCCCTCATTCACCAGGTAAAAATCTAGATGCGTCTTCTGTAGCTCGGCTGACTGCCCAGTGCTTTGTTATACCATTGGCAGAGGAAAAAGAGAACAAATAGTTGTGGTACTAAGGTCCCACCACGCAACAAAATCCAACCAATTTACTCTACAGGCATCAGCATAGTGAACTACTGAAAAAAGAACCCCACCAAGTCAGGCATAAAACTTATTAGCCTAAGGGCCTGAGCGCTTCTACTCTTCACTTTCTCCCAGCATTAATGAACATTTCACAGTTAAGGAAAGTATGCCTCAAAATCATCTTGCTAGCACAAGCTGGTTAATTGCACAGTAATTGCCCTCCGAGGACAGACCCTGCAGCCGTGCTTTCTTTCAATTATGTGCATTTCCAATCCCTGAGAGCGCCCATCTCCAGGTCCTGACCAATGTTCCCTCTAATTTTTTCCACCCATGTGTGGAATAACTTTCGTTATGTGCACCGAGGTAATTTGTGCGGACGTGTGCCGCCAGTAGAAACAAAAAAACCTAGATACAATAAATATTTTTAAAAAGTTACCATAGGGATAATTACTCCAGCCAGGACAGGTTAGGCATTTTAGAACTCACTACTCAAAGAATTAAATGTAAGTGTAAAAGAGAAATAAAAATTATGAAATGCATAGACCAGCCAAAAAACTAAAATAGCACACTTGGAAAGAATCAAATTACAGAGAATATATGTGCATTGCAGGAAGTACCAAGAAGAAAAAAACAACAACAACAATGTGTGTGTGTGTGTGTGTGTGTGTGTGTGTGTGTGTGTGTGTGTGTGTGTGTGTGTGTGTAACAGAGACAGAGATAGTGTAAACTGGCTGCTGGGGAACTCTCAGAGACCTTGCACTGTCTCTTTAAGGCACTCACTCACCGGACCTCAGACCGCAGCAGCTCTCTCCTGCTCTGAGCCCTGAGCCTTGTCCACTCTTCCCTACTCTGTGGAGACGAGGTACAGGGCGGTGGGGAAAACGGGGACGACGATGACACCCTGACATCAGCACCCCGCTCCCCCTCACTCTGCGCAGCCAGCAGGAGGGTCCCAGAAGCAGCTACAAGAGCAACATGGCTGCAAAGCAGCAGGGGCGAGGGGCACCTGAACACACGCTGCCGGATGTGCACGGCACTTGAATCACTCCTGGGAAGCCATGTGACCATGCAGCTTGGAGGGAAAGGATATCAAATAATTTTGAGGGTTTTGTAGATTAAAGCTTCTGGGCCAAATTTTGCCCTGAAAAAGGCTTGCTGGGGTCAGTGGGAATTGCAGAACATATAGGGCAGAATTTCCGCATCTGCAATTCTGTAGCGGCTGAGACACTGATAGAACCCATCTTGGTAGGTTTCAAAAGAAGCGGACAATTGCTTGGATACCAATGGTGTCTTGGGCATAATGAAATTAAGATGCTTAACTACAGTGATTCTGGTTCACATGCACAAGGTTAAACCAACTGCCATATATGGGGTCAGTGAGGAATTTTTCCTTAAGGCCATTTTGTCAAAGATCTTTTTCCTAACCTTCCTCTGGAACACAGAATGAGGATCATCCATTAGACTCAGGCAAGCATGTGTCATATGATCAGCTTCTTGCAATTACAGGGGATAAGGGAACCTCATCTCTTCCTATTTTTCCCCTTATTTTTCTAACTGGAGGGCAGTTTTGCCATCCCTCAGAGAATCCATAGGAAGAAAAAACAAACAAAAATAAAAAACCACAGGTGAGCCCCCAAAAGTTCTATTTAAACATACAGTACCTCTGCCCAGGTAAATCTCACTGAGGAAGGTGTTACCACCAGCAACGGCCACTCTTTTCGGTAATATGCAGCAATACAGATAGCCTGGATAGTCTTCCCCAAGCCCATGTCATCTGCAAGAAGCAAACGGCCTTCTCTGGAGATGGCAAAACTGAAAGAACACAAGGCAGAAGGGTTACTCCTTTCCCCATCTTCCCAGCCAAGGTTAGCATAATCCCTCCCCAGTCTGAGAAGCTCATTGCCAAAGAAGAGGGAAGGGAAACAGCAGACGGCTTCCTTTGCAGCCCCTTTGGTTTTATTTTTAAAGTACTTTATAGTGGCGACCTGACAATCCGGCAGACAGAAGCCCTCTGTTTAGCCCCTCAACTGGCACAGTGCAGACAGTGGCAGTACAAGCTTCCCCGTGCAGTCCTGCCAAGATGCCTCAACCTGATCGGCAAGGACCATCTCCAGGACGAGCAGATAGTCCAGTCTCCCCGGTCTGTGCAACCCTTTGTCTCTCTCTGCTGAGATGACAAAGGGGGGCAGTTAGTCCCAACGGTTGTGGTGACTTTTGTGAGCCCAACATTTGTGCAGTGGGAACTGGACTGACCAACCAATTCATTCCACCCAGCTCCTGAAAAACTCAGCTTGAGTCACATTGAGGTTTCTCCTTCTTAAGCATCATCACCAGCAGAAAAGGTTCTGCAGTCCAAATGAGACCTCCAGCAACATCTGTGCAGCCACATTGCCTTCTAACTCTACCTCCAACTACAGCCGGGCAGTCCCATTGTCTCCAGTGGATTTCCACAGGTTTAACTGACTGGAACTTAGTAAGCAACGTAACTGAGGGTGCAGAAAGGGGAATGAAATCCCGCTCACACAGTCTAGCTGTGCTGGGTCTGCAGGTGTAAGAAACTGATTTTAGGGCTCTGAATACACACAGACAGGTTTTTTACATCAATGCTTTTCACTTTGGAATTGCACTTTTATGGAACCACTGAGATCACGTTGAACGTGAGAATGGCCACAGTGGGTCAGACCAACAGTCCATGAACTGGGCAATTTAGCAAGCGATCCACTCCTTGTAATCCAGCCCCAGCTTCTGGCTCTCAGAGGCTTAGGAACACCCAGAGCATGGGGTTGCATCCCTGACCATCTTGGCTAACAACCAAAGAATTCATTTAGCTTCTCTGCAATGGCCTTGTCTTCCTTGAGTGCGCCTTTAGCACCTCGCTCACCCAGTGGGCCCACTGATTGTTTGGCAGGCTGCCTGCTGCTGATGTACTTCAACTTTTTTTTTTTTGCTGTTAGTTTGTGTGTCTTTTGCTAGTTGTTCTTCAAATTCTTTTTTTTTTTTTTTGCCTGCCTAATTATTGGGGCCCAAATGATTAAGATGTTCATTTTATTCCATCATTGTACCATTGCTCGAACCAAAAATTAAGATGAAGCCTTGTTCTTAGGCCATTCGATTGTACTAGGTATTACAGAAGGCTCTGAACTGCAAATTCTCCATTCAGTGTGTATGGGTCACTTCCATTGGTATGAATGAGACTGAGCAACAAATATGCAATCTTAGGATGTACAGATGCCAGGGTGCTGCAGTACTGTGACAAAACCGACTGGTCAAAGAAACCATTTCAGTCCTGCTTCTGAATTACTTTGATTTTGCTGGGGTTGAACCAGACCATTAGAGATGTTTGAATCTGCTCTTTCCATGATACTACTAAATACTCACCTACTCTTCCAGAGTTTACCCTGATCAGACTAGAAAAACATTAGCATAGGACTATTAGTAATATTAGGGGCTGGGGATTTAGCTGTGACATTTTGCTGCTTGATACTGCTAATAAATAGTGACCAAAAATGAGAAAAAAAAATTTAAAGTTGCTTCCTCCATATATAATCAGTTGTTTTAAATCTTCCTTGGATTCAGTTTTGCTCCCCTACACACGTGTACAGCTTGTAAGAAAGAACAAAAGAAAGAAAGAAAACATCAGCTAATGCACTTGGATACATAAGCTGAATTTATGAGAAAAGCAAATGATGCATGTGCACATACTAAGCCCAGAGAGGCACATCAAAGATGTGCCGAAGGGACAGATTTACATGACTTGGAAATATTTCACACTATCATGTGCCCTGGTAAATGTGATTTCCTTCCCAAGTCATCCTGAGAAATTCTGGATACATACTGGGTAGACATGTGTAATGGGCTTCATTACCCTTCTATTCAAAGACGAATGGAGTCTGTACCAAAGCCCAGCACCCCTTGGGTGAAATTTGGATCCAAACCCATCTCTGATGGGTCACGGAAAAAAATGCAAACACCACGCTGACGGGAAATGCCAAACCATAAACACAGACCTAGCTCTTCATGGCATAAAAATGGGACCTACTTCACGCCTTCTCTCTGAAAGGGCATGAGGCTCATCACAATTTTGGAATCCACTGCTGAAAGGTCAGCTTCAGGAATGTCTGAGACATGCAAGGCGGGCTCATCAAACTGCGGAGCAAAGGCTTGTATTACTGGCTTGGGCAGCGGTTCCACCTCTACTGACGGAAGGCGCTGTACAGCTTCCACTGAAAAGAACAAACAGCAGCCTGTTAGCTGAATGGGGATCACATATGGAATATACACTAGTGCCAGGGGGACATTTTGGCCCCACCAGCATTATAATACTACGCTTGTCCTGAAACAGCTCAAGAAAGCCTTGCCTGATCCAATAGGCATGGCCCAACTATGTTACCTAAAATCTGTTTTTGAACCCTGGGCTGTTAGCTACGCACACACGCAGATATAGTTGCCAAGCACAGCGCTGCTTGGGCCTGTTTTCCCAGGACAACTGCTGCTAGCACAGATCCCCAGTCCAGTGTGAACAGGAAGTTTTTAATAATTTATTTTAACAGCCAGGGCACAGATTACCCCACAGGCAACCTACAGCACCTTGTTCAAATCCTTATTTGTATTACTGAATAACAGAGTCCCCCTAAGCACTGTAGAACTGAGGTTTTGATCTCGTGTTGCTTCAGAACTCTGAAGTAGCAGACCCCCGAGGCCTCCCTCTGCAGAGAATTCCTCCTCAATTATCTGAGCAGAACTGATTTGAACTGCTGTTATCTGAACAGGGTCACATCCCCAGCCTAAAATCTCTCCTTGTCAATGTATCCCTGCATAAAAGCTGCATATAATTGGATTGCGTCTGCCCTCCATCGTGCGTCACTCATCTGAACTTCTCTGGGGCAGGAACTGTCTTCAGGCTGTATATGTTTGTACAGCCCCAAGCACAATGGCTATCTGACTGGGGCCTCTGGGTACTACCACACTGCATGTATTAAATAATAATTAATAAATAGCAATCCTGTTTCAAATAAGATAGGGCTTAATTTAATAAAGGATGGGGGGTTCTAGGCGGGTTTCAGGATTGGGAGAGAGATTTTGCCAATTTTAAACTTTTTGAACTTGCCCACGACTTTGTTTTGTAACCACTTCACAGAAGACGTTACAACTACATTACGCTAGGACTGTGCTTCGAAGCCTAGTTCAAGCAACATCCCAAGGCTTTTAAAATCATCCTTTAATGCATGGACATACCGTATCTTTAGGGAAGCTGTACCGGATTTTACTCTCTGCTATGAAACTATCACTAAACATCAGAACATTTATAGCCTTCAGCCATACATCAATTTGCAATGATATGCAACACAAACCTTTATCCAATGCTGTACCAAGCTCCCACATATCCCTGGTGCAAAAAATCTGGGGTTTAATCTTTTAAAGCCACAAGTCGGGGGTCAAAATTTCATTGCATTCAATTTTCAGACACCCTTATTTCACACCCCTCCATTCCCTCTCCCTCATAAAAGCCAAGTGAAAAACTCTTTTTACTCCAAGAGAAAATGATTAAGAATTAATAATATTAACACAATTAATTAACACAATAACATTAACACAATTTCCTGGTTCTAGCACACATTTTAAACTGATTTTTCTTCACAATTTTTTTTTACTACTTAGAGAAATCAAAACACATTTCTGCATTATACTAAACACACGCGTGCATACCCACACACGACGCTATACCAAGCATGCGTGCAATGCACACACAGCCCCCATTATTTCTGGAAGCACCTCTTTATTTTTAAACCACTAAAATAGGAAATTGGGGGACTATAGAACACTTCCAGCTGTACAAACATACGGAGCTACTTACATTTAAATTTGTGCTCACTGATTTTATGTATTACAACTGTGTGGGCACCAAATATGCCTCCAGACTGCAGATTTTTATTTTAGTTTCAGTTCTCTCTAGAGCAGAGCAGCAGACTGGATTCCTGCTACACAAGTAAAAAATCCTTATTTGAAAGGATTTCAGTTTGTGCTTGTGTGATGGTCTGAATTTCCTCAGCTCTCCAGTTTACTCTATACTCTTTCAATGGCGGGAAATCTCTCCCCCTAAGTATATCAAAAGCCTGTTATTACACTCACAAACTTACTTACTGCGTTACTATAATTGCTACAATTTCCTACGTGATCATTCTGACGCTATTGTTCTGCAGAAAAGCTAGAAAAATCATTAGGATGCGTCTGCAGCCAGCGTGATTCATCCAAGAGTCATTTTTTACTGAAGTGACCTTTTACCTAAAGATGACTGAGTAACTGGGCAAATAGATATTAACCCCTCGGAACAGTTTCTAACAAAAGGAAATCATTGCAGAAGATAAGGCACAGGCACCGAGCCATATTTTATTTTTTTGCTGGGGTAAGTGAAGAGGGACAAAGCTTCTCGACAGGTGCATATGAGAGGGCTGCAAACCCCTCACAAGTGTTCTCCTAGGACACCACCCACAGGGGCCTTTATCATAGAATATCAGGGTTGGAAGGGACCTCAGGGGGTCATCTAGTTCAACCCCCTGCTCAAAGCAGGACCAATCCCCAACTAAATCATCCCAGTAAGGGCTTTGTCAAGCCTGACCTTAAAAACCTCTAAGGAAGGAGATTCCACCACCACCATAGGTAACCCATTCCAGTGCTTCACCACCCTCCTAGTGAAAAAGTTTTTCCTAATATCCAACTTAAACTTCCCCCAGTGCAACTTGAAACCATTACTCCTTGTTCTGTCATCTGGTTCCACTGAGAACAGTCTAGATCCATCCTCTTTGGAACCCCCTTTCAGGTAGTTGAAAGCTGCTATCAAATCCCCCCTCATTCTTCTCTTCTGCAGACTAAATAATCCCAGTTCCCTCAGCCTCTCCTCATAAGTCATGTGCTCCAGCCCCCTAATCATTTTTGTTGCCCTCCGCTGGACTCTTTCCAATTTGTCCACATCCTTCTTGTAGTGTGGGGCCCAAAACTGGACACAGTACTCCAGATGAGGCCTCACCAATGCCGAATAGAGGGGAATGATCACGTCCCTCGATCTATTGGCAATGCTCCTACGTATACAGCCCAAAATGCCATTAGCCTTCTTGGCAACAAGGGTACACTGTTGACTCATACCCAGCTTCTCATCCACTGTAACCCCTAGGTCCTTTTCTGCAGAACTGCTGCCTAGCCATTCGGTCCCTAGTCTGTAGCAGTGCATGGGATTCTTCCGTCCTAAGTGCAGGACTCTGCACTTGTCCTTGTTGAACCTCATCAGGTTTCTTTTGGCCCAATCCTCTAATTTGTCTAGGTCCCTCTGTATCCTATCCCTACCCTCCAGCGTATCTAACACTCCTCCCAATTTAGTGTCATCTGCAAACTTGCTGAGGGTGCAATCCACGCCATGCTCCAGATCATTAATGAAGATACTGAACAAAACCGTCCCCAGGACCGACCCTTGGGGCACTCCGCTTGATACCGGCTGCCAAGTAGACATGGAGCCATTGATCACTACCCGTTGAGCCAGATGATCTCGCCAGCTTTCTATCCACCTTGTAGTTCGTTTATCCAGCCCATACTTTCCTTGGACCTGGCCCTGCAAGATACTGAATGCTTCTTCCAAGGTGGTGCAAGCAAGCCCTCAGCCCTCAACAAAGCCAGACGACTGAAAAGACTGAGCAAACTCAGCATCGAGCAGGAACTGCTCGTCACCTGACAAGATCAGGACCTTCGCACAAGCCAATCCTGCAAGATGCCGGGCAACCTCAACTAGCCTCCATTGTGTAACTCTGTTCTCCCGTCCTGTTAGGGTCTTTATACTGTCGTTTCAGAATGAAGGCTTGCTCACCCAAAAAATCTTTTGCCTCTTCACCACCATAAAGCAGCCTCTCCTCTAATGCTACATCCAGCATCCTGGCTTCCAGTTCCTTGATTACTATTAGTATTTCTAACGCACTCCTCACTAGAGTATACAGGCACTCAATTATTAAAAATGCTCCGTTAACCCATAGTAATGGTGTACAGTACTGGAGTAGCACTAAACTGCAGGATTTTGGACCGTGACTGTACAATCCTCCACAACAGTGTTATAGCACCAGTATAGGGCATCTTGCCATTTCCTTCTAAAGCTTATCCTGCTCTAACTCCGCAGCCTTATATTTCAGGAAGTATGAGGGCCCACAGCAAGCAGAATGGAATGATAAGTAATAATTACAACACTGAGTGCTTATCCACTGCTTTTCATCTTCAAAGCACTTTCCAGACATTAACGAAACACACACAACTAAGAAGCAGACGTGCTGGGAGCGCACCGCTGTGAGAGAGCTATTTGCAAAGCGTATCCATCTTTTAAAAGAAATACAATTTGACACCCTGCTGTGTGGGTCAGAATTTTTTCAACACCGCGCATGGGTGCAAAGGGAGAGGAGCCTGCATGTCTGATTGTGCCCAGAAGTGAATGTTATGGCTATAGACTACGCCTGGAGCGTACTTATAAGTAGAACGACGATGCTCTCTCACTCAACATATTTTACTCAAAAAATTTTAAGTGCCCATCATCTTAGCATTTGGGCTTTTCAGAGGAATATGAAAACGTGCCAGGATGTGACTGCTCGGTGAGAGCCTGCTGAGCCAGTCTGCTCACTTTATTGAAACAAGCAGGGACTCATTTGCCCAGCAGTCAACACAGCCACAGGAGAGCAACCTGGATTCTAGTCTGCCTTGTACATCAACTACAAACCTGTTGGCTGAATTCCGATTACAGCGACTTCAGTTCTAGTCGTACCGTATAAAGCTGAACAAAACCACCTTGACAGTCAGCACCCAGACTATGGTTCTGATACTGGCAGTTAGAAAAATCATCAGTTCACTTATAAACTGAACAAACTCAGAAGGTGAAAATCACCAGCACGATATTCTCCACAGTACTTAAGTCCTGCAATGGGCTACTTGCAGGAGTGTGGGCAGAGCACTCATGCCTGCACATCCCTTGTTCACCACGGTTTGGGGGTGACTGCGTGCCAGCTGCAGAACAGGCCAGCACGAGGGAGGAGGGTGGGGAACTAGGGACAGGCCAGGGTAGAAGACACTAAGGGTATTTCTACACAGCAACTAGACACCCATGGCTGGCCTGTGCTAGCCGACTTGGGCTACGGGGCTGTTTCTTTGCTGTGTAGACTTCTGGGCTTGGGCTGGTGCCCGAGCTCTAGGACCCTGTGGAGTGAGAGGGTTCCAGAGCTTGGGCTCCAGCCTGAACCCGGAAGTCCACAGACTAACAAAACAGCCCCGCAGCCCGAGTCGGCTGGCACGGGCAAGCCGCAGGTTTTTCTTTGCTGTGGAGACATACCCTAGGAGTCCAACTGTACAGATCTAGTGACCCAGAATTCTGCAGAGATGGACATGACGGGCCAGCAGCCCCTGTTGCAGCTTGCGACCAGATCTGGAGAAGGAGGGAATTAGTGAGGGAAGCCATTCTCTCTCCATTGTTTAATTCATTCTAGAACTGAGAGTAAGTTACTGTAGGACACTCCCCCGCCCCCCATTATTAATTCACTTTCATAATTATCATCACACACTGTAAAAATATATGAAATAAAAACAATAGAAATTCTACTCCTGGCAGAGATCACATCTTCATATGCCTTTGTGCAGCACCTCGAACAATGGGGCCCTGAATGGGCCTCTGGCAGGCTACCATAATTATTACTAATATACACACATTACAACCAGGTTTCCGAGTCTGTGTAACCCACACAAAAAATCTATTTGATAGGGCAATAGGACAGCCAGCCCGGGAGTTCGTTACCACTTCAATCCCCGCTTATCCCCAGAAATGGAATTAGAATTCGGTCACCGTCCCAAGAGAACAGACCCCACTAGGTAAATGCAGCTTCTCACTTAGCCTTGGATAGTCCTCCAGTAGGAAACTCCATTTTCTGGTCTTCATGTCTGTAAGGGTCACAATAATAAAATAACCAAATGTTGTCAGAAAGGATGTTTAAAAAAACCACCACCACCTGACTCTTCCATAAACAAGCAGCGTCAGCATCATTCAATATTCTCTCCATTTCACAACTGCTTTGAAACAGTTTCCACCTTGGCCAGTCATCATGTTTTTTTGTTTTTTTAAACCTTCCTATCCCATGTTAACCAAATGGTTTTGAGGAAGGGAGGGAATGTTCTCAGCAGAGTACATGGGCAATTAGACCCCAGCTGACTTTCAGAGAGTAATAGCTAGTTGCAGGACTGCCTCATTCATGCATACCCGAAGTGCAACGCTAGGGCCAAACTCGGCCTGCTGTTCTGACAGCAGTTGCATCTTCCTGGTCGTCAAGGGTGAGTAAAAAGCTGATCCACTGCAAGCAGGCAGCATGATGCAGCAGACTAGGCACAGGCTTGTGGGTCAAGAGGCCTGGGTTCTCTTCCCCGCTCTGTCACTGGCCCAGGGCCGGCTCTGGCTTTTTGGCCGCCCCAAGCAAAAAAAAAAAAAAACCTGCGGCGCGGCCGGAGCGCGGGTGCAGGGGGACCGGCTGGGGGAGGGGGAGGGAGAGGGCGGGAGAGAGAGAGAGAAGGGGGCGGCCAGGGCTACAGCAGAGGCGCTGCCACGCGGCCCCTCCCGCTGCGCCGCCTCCTGCCAGGAGGGCTCCGCTCCGGTCGGCGGGGAGGGAAGGAAGAGGACTGCCCTGCAGGGCGCTCTGGTTCTCCATGCCGCCGCCCCCTACAGGGCAGCCGGAGCGGAACAACAACAACAAAAAAGCGGCCGTGCCGCCCTAGGATTGGGCGGAATGCCGCCTCCAACAATCTGCCGCCCCAAGCACCAGCTTGCTCAGCTGGTGCCTGGAGCCGGCCCTGCACTGGCCTGCCGTGACACTGGGCAAGTCACTTCACCTCTTTGTCCTTCAGTTTGCCTGTCTGTAAGTGAGGATGGGGATATTTAACTCCCTTTATAGTTCTGAGAGTGCTATTAGAACTCCTCCTAAACATTAGCATGGCTGCTGGTGAACTCAACCAATTCTAGTTCATTCTCTGGGAAGATCATGCACATTTCCACATTGACTTGTTCTGTCATTTTTGATGACGAAAACTACAAATTAGGTGGGGAGATGCAAAGGTTGGGCACCACTGGTCAAATTCAGCACATCCAGCATCAAAATATGGTCTTTGGAATTTGTCTCTGAACAAAATGAGGAGTCAGTCATGCTGCCACAGAGCAAAGCAATGGGCACAATGTTTAAGTATCCCAACATTATTACAACAGATACCAAAACCCTCCCTGACACAGATCCTCTCCTTTCAGCCTGTCCAGAGCAGAGTTGCTCTTGTATACCACCCTTCATCTTTCAATCCAAAAGCACTTCATAAGCGTTAGTGAAGATAGCTAGCACCAACACCACCACTACATTAATGCAGCAATTAAACCAGAGACTCACCGTAATTCCTGGAATTCATCTGTTTAAACACTTCGATAATTTCTGCAGCATACCCAATCTCAACCTCAAACCGGGAGCGTGAGATCAGAACACACTTCCCCCTGACGGTGGCAGAGGGTTTCTTCCAGCCGCTGAATGTCTTTAAGAAGGATTTCAAGCTGGGCCCGCTGCTGACAGATTGAGAACACGGGGCTGGGCCAGTTGCATCCATCTCTTCAAATGGTACCAAAGTCACTGAGGAAAGCGGCTTCACTGCTTCCACTAGGGGGGGAAATAATGGCTTTATGGGAAAGAATAAATGAAAAATTGGGCAGACCATGAAAACTTCGATTCCCCAAGGGACAGAAAGAGCAGGAGCCAAAATGAACCCAGACAAAAGGTGCAGGATGTTTTGGGACGAGGAGGGAAAGGAGATCAGCAGAGCAGGCCACGCTCCTCTAAAAGGGGACAGCTGGCCCTGTTTCCTGTAGAGCAAGGATCAGGGAGCTGAGGTGAGGTGCAACAGCAGGGTGAACCCACTCTCCCACTTCAGAGCAGACAATGAGAACAGAAGAGAAGCAGAGCTGGCAATGAAGAGGTAGAGAATCCAGCAGCCAAGCTGCACCAGCCCTGCCCAGGTGCCCTCTTAGCCACCAGGGGTGTGATCTGAAATCTCTCTGCCTCCTGTGTAATGTCACCACCTGACTTAAGGGGCAAAATTTCCTTAAGCACCATTACATTAAATTCTTAATAGAGGATCACTGAGCATGCTCAAAAGCCACATCATTACAGCAGGCTCCCCCCAGCCCCATCTTACAAACTCAGAGGCCATTCCTTCGTGAGTTGAGCTATATGACAACAGTCAAGCTTCCTTCGCCGACATTCTGAGCTATTGACAAGCTACAAAAGCCTTCAGGTTTGGGGGCTTTTTTAAGCTGGAAAAGTAGATTTCGCCCCCGTCTCCCCTCCCCCCACCATAATTCCAAAGAGACAAAATGGATTTTCATCCAATTTACCTTTTAAAAAAAAAAAAAAAAAGTCACCTCCAAACTGAAGCCAAGCATGTGAAATTTCATCCCAAAAAGAGAATTTCAGAAGACGCATCGGACAATTAAAGCCTGTATGGAAACTTTCATTTTTATCTGATTCTTTATATCTAATATAGCTACAACCCGCCCCTGCTTTAAAGAAATTGGGGGGGGGGGGAAGAGAACCTCTCTATTTGTTCATTTTATGTACACTTTGTTTCCCCTATTTGATTGGGTCTTTCACAAACAATAAAAGAAGGATTTTTTTTTTTGGAAAGTGTAATTTTAAAACCACAGAAACTGGCAGGGGAAGGTACAGAACCTGCCACTATTTTTTGAATTATTCTTTAAAAAACTGCCTAGATTTCAAGTCGAAAGAGTCCATTTACCCATAGTGTATGAAACACTGGGGATTGGCTTTGGTAACCATCTACTGATAGGGATACCAGCAGCTGCTTTTCACCAGGTGCCTTCTACCATAAGCTCATGCTTCAGGATAATTTGACAAGACATTTTAAAAAAAGATGATGTGCTATTTTAAAATGGTCTATTTAGACAGTAAGCTGGGCAGGGCTAGGACCCTGCTTACGCGGTATAAGATACAGAAGAGAGGCACCGGTCAGCACTTAAATATACAGCAATTTGCATGGGAGGTTAAAATTAGGCCTGAAGGGTGGACTTTTCCAAAGCATTGGCCTAAATCTGCTCCCATTGAAATCAACAGCAGTTTTACCATTGACTTCAAGGAAAGCAAAGTTGGATCAAGACTGCGTGCTTTTGAAAAGCCCACCTGAAATGCATGGCTGCAACCATCTCAAATCTTCCTCAGTCCACAACGAAGAAAACCATCCCCTATTATTCCAAATTCTGAGGCAACCACAATGGCAATCTCACAAAGCCAAGAAGATCATGCCATTTCACTTCCCACACTCCCAATAAACAGGAAAAGAAACAGCTTCATGAAACCTACATTTAGTTTGCTGTTTAAAAAGATGGCATCAGAGTAAATCATTCATCAAAGTATTAGCCAGCCTGCACTTCTGGAATGTTTTCACTTTCTCTGCATGAACCCATATGAACGACTTGCATGAACTCAACCATATACTGTGGTTTGTTCGCCCCTGAAACATGCAGTTAGTGAATGGAGAAAGCATATACTTAGCATTTAGATTACACCTGGAAACCCAGTTAATTCTAACTAACTTCAGAGATTCACAGCAGACCCTCAAAAGCCCCATGCCTGAAGAATGGGTTTTCTGTTTGAACAGTGCTGCCCCATCGTTACTCCAAGCAATAACACAGCCAACAATAATCATGCAAAGATGAGAGAGAGACTTTGATCCTGCATATCACTCCATAGGTCTGCTCACTTACTGAGACTTCTGTAGTCTTCTAAACTAAAATTCCAAATCTTCGTAGCAGGATCTGAAATTGGACAGAATTTGAGTCATTTGGGAATAGAAACAAACTGTGCTGTTAAAGGCTTAGTAATTAAAGAGAATCTGGTCTGTTTATACAGACACTTCACACGTACCTATCAGAAGCATTGTGCATTGTTATTACGACTGCAGGGCAGTTGGAAATACAGAAAGACTTAGCAGTAGGATAGCAAAACAAACATCCACACAAATATGAGAGGGGTGTGGAAGTAAACCACAGCACTGACTGAAAAGGACAAAGGATTTTGCAAATAAGGGTGGGTACAAATATTTGTGCGCACCCTTGGACATTAAGGAGGAGAACCTAGAGGACACTAGGACGGCTGGAGACCATAGGGTTAGACTGGTGCTGATTACAGACTTCAGTTAAGGGACAATATGGGCACAAGAACATATGGATGTACATGGGCCATCAATAAGTTTAGGCTTCAAATTAGGCAGTGTCTACACCGAGCACCTTACATCGGCACAGCTGTGCGGCAAGAGCCGTGTTGCTGTAAGGTACGCAGCGTAGCTGCACTTTGTTGACAGGAGAGAGGTCTCCTGCTGACAAAATAAAAACACTCCCAACAAGGGGCAGTAACTTCGGCGGCAGGAGAGCATCTCCTGCTGACAAAGTGCTGTCCACACCGGCGCTTTTCGTTGGTAACACTTTTGTCAGTCGGGGGGGGGGGGGGGGCATTTTTTTCACACCCCGATTGACAAAAGTTTTACTGACGAAAGTGCAGTGTAGACATAGCCTTAGATCAGGGGTGGGCAAACTTTTTGGCCCGAGGGCCACATCTGGGTATGGAAATTGTATGGTGGGCCATGAATGCTCACAAAATTGGGGGTTGGAGTGCAGGAGGGGGTGAGGGCTCCAGCTGGGGGTGTGGGCTCTGGGGTGGGGCCAGAAATGAGGAGTTCAGGGTGCAGGAGGGGGCTCTGGGCTGGGGCAGGGCAAGACTGAGCTTGATAACTTTATGGAGGGGGGATGGTATAATGACATTGCCTACAATGGCATATGGTCCATGAGCGACTGCTATTAGCAAATATCTCCAGTGGCTGGAGATGTGGCACTAGATGGGGAGGGCTCTGAATTCCTACAGTGAATGCTTTCCCAGGTGTCTGGCTGGTGGGTCTCACATGCTCAGGGCTAACTGATTGCCATATTTGGGATCAGGAAGCAATTTTCACCAAGTGAGATTGGCAGAAACCCTAGGGGGCTTTCGCCCTCCACTGCAGCACAGGGCATGAGTCACTTACTGGTTTGAACTAGAGTGAATGGTAGATTCTCTGTAACTTGAAGTCTTTAAATTGAGATTTGAGGTCCTCAGTACCTCGGTCAGAAGTTATGGGCCTATTTCAGGAGAGGGTGGGTGAAGTTTTGTGGTCTGTGATGTGCAGAAGGTCAGACTAGATTATCATGATGGTCCCTTCTGGCCTTAAAGACTATGAGTCAACCAACTGTCCAAGAGCAACTGAAACTAACTGACCATTTCTCCAATACCAATTTCCAAAATACTGTTTTCCCCCTCAAAGATTCTGACTAAAACTGGTAGGAATTTTTTTTGTCAAAATAGTTTTCTGTCAAAAAGTACCATTTTGACAAAAATATTTTTTTCCACAATCATAACAAATTAAATGAAATTTCATTTTGAAACAAATGGAAAAACATTTTGAAATGATGTTTTGACATTTTTGGAATGAAAAGCTTTGATTTTTTTTTTTTGTTTCAAAGTGACTTTTCATTTCAAAATGTACTTTAATATTTTTTTTTTAAAGGTCAAAATCAACACATTTCAAATTTACTGAAATTAAACATTTTGATTTACTCAATTTATTTTTAAAAATTTCATTTTGTGAAAAATTTAAAAAAAAATTCTCCAATCAGGATAATTTTTCCAAAAGCTCAAAATTTTTTGCAAGGTGGAAAAATCCAGTTTCCAACCAGCTCTAGTTCTGACCGCCTGAAGTCACAAAACATCTCAGGACGCTTTTCATACAAGCAGCGGGGGGTTAATGGAGATTATCTGGGCTAAATTCCAGTCTGAGTTATTTACTCCCTGAATTCTTCTGCAGTTTCAACTGCCTTACTTTTCACATCCCCCCTAAAAACTATATACAGCATCATTGCCATATTCCACCCCTGCAAATAGCTCCATTTCTGTGATGGGTGAGGCGATTTCTGTACAGTTCCTTAAAGAGACTGATATACTGATTTTTCTTAAGAACAACAGGGGCATAAACCAACCTTAAGAAATTGTTCTATGTTTTCTTACCATAACTTTTGCTAGGTATGCTCTTAAACACAGCAACAAGTTCTGCATTGTAGCCTACTTCAACCCGGAATCGGTCTTCTCTGTGCTTCACGCACCTTCCTTTGATAACACTGGGTACTTTTCTATGACAGGATACTTCCAAGGTAGAGCCCACACCACCAGCACTGGCCACCTTTTGCATCTTACCCTCCTTCAACGGAGTGGGTGGCCGCATAGTGCCACAGAACTGTGAGATGCTATCCTTTTTCGGGAAGGGCCCACAGGTTGGTTTCCCTGCATTTGCTGGCATTTCAGAATCACTCAAGGTAGCACTGCTCGGTGATGGCATGTATTTCATGTCAACATGTCCACTGGCAGATCTGTTCAGACTTTGTAAACCTTTATCATCATCAGGGTGCTCATTAGCAGTTAATCTAGGATGAGAAGGTTCTATAGGTTTTTTGAATGCTGTGTGGTACTTGGGTTGCTCAGAACCTGAATAATGTTGATGGGAATAACTCAAAGAATTCTGGAGTATCGGGAGGGACTGTTTAGTGCTGCACATTTGACTCCACGAATCTTGGTTTGAGACCTCTGAACAATTCTCCTGTTGCAAGCCACATGAACCAGCCATCTGCTGGGGTGCGCTAAAGTGATTATATCCTTTATGAACATAGCTCTTCTGCACCACATGGCTATTGGGAGTCTGCTGGTGTAGGCTAATGAACCTAACATGATTGTCTTCTTGTTTCACACACTGATGCTCCACGTTTCTTCGATAGCTTGGATTCTGCAGGTTGGATGGTTGGCTAGTGAGCCCACCAGGTCCTCCTTGCTGGGCTGCTAGTCTCTCTGCTCTCCTAGCCAAGGCCTTCTGTCTGTTCTCCTCAATTTTTCTTTTCTGTTCTTCCGTAAGGCCAGATGACATCTTCCACAATTGAAATGATAGTCCTGAAACCTGTGTGTTGAATATGAGCGAGGAATCCAACTGGTCCTTTTACAGGACTGGAGGCGAACCTAAAAAAAAAAAAAAAAAACCCACAAAACAAAGATGTCTGGTAAATTTTAACCACATGCCTGGAAGGCATTTGTTTTTTATTGATGAAATGGTGCCACTGGCACCTAGACACCAGAGTGACTGGTGCTGTACAAATACCTAAAACAAAAATAGGGCAACAGCATGGACTCAGGGCTAGACTTAAGCCATATGCAAAGTGGCCAACCATAAAGACACTCCCCTTTGGGGTCCCTGCACCCTAGACCTCCTTGCTAAAGCACCGGAGGAAAAGAAAAAAACCAACAACAAAACCACCCCCAATCACTCCAACTGCCAAAGTCTTCCCTCAACCCCTCCAAGATTTGTGCACACCCTGGAAATCCAACTCAGCCCCTGCACACGACCTCCCATAGGGCTCTGAACAACATAGGGCCAGCCCTACGTGGATGCAATCAGAAAAAATGACTGAAAAAATCTCTTATCCATTCAACTAGCCTGTAAATCAAGGGCCTTGACTCCTAAGGAAAATAAAAAGCATTGTCTGACCACACTTCATCCTTCCAGCTCAGCCTCTTGCAGCACGTGGCAAACACAAACTGAGCCCCAGAATCCATGGCGCAAGGCAAGGGGTCACCTTCTGCCTTGGGAAATTTACACTTCCATCACCAATGGCATTCCCATAGCTACAGGTAGCAATTCAGCCCCTTCCTCTGGAAAATTCAAGGGTTAGGGCTCATTCACCCCACCCTCTCCCAGATACTGGGGCTCACCCCTCCACTGCAGGGGTTCACTCCCACACCCCTCCCAGATGCTGGGGCTCACCCTCCGCCCCTCCCAGCTAGTAGGCTCACCCCCCTCCTAGATACTAGGGCTCGCCCCCTCATCCCTCCCAGCTACTGGGGCTCACCCTGTCCGCCCCTCCCAGCTACTGGGGCTCATCTCCCCTCCTAGGTACTGGAGCTCACCCCCCTCGTCCCTCCCAGCTACAGGGGCTCACCCCCACCTAGATACTGGGGCTCGCCCCCTCATCCCTCCCAGCTACTAGAGCTCACACTGCCCACCCCTCCCAGCTACTGGGGCTCACCCTGTCCGCCCCTCCCAGCTACTGGGGCTCATCTCCCATCCTAGGTACTGGGGCTCATCCCCCCTCCCAGCTACTGGGACTCACCCCCACCTAGATACTGGGGCTCCCAGCTACTGAGGCTCACCCTACCTCCTAGTTAGTGGGGCTCACCCCCTCTAGGTACTGGGGTTCACCCCCGTCCCCCCCCCCCAGCTACTGGGGCTCACCCTGCCCGCCACCCCCAGCTACTGGGGCTCACCCCCGTCCCCCCCCCAGCTACTGGGGCTCACCCTGCCCGCCACCCCCACCTGGATACTGGGGCTCCCCGCTACTGAGGCTCAGCCCCAGCTGTCCCGGAGCCGGCCTCCCGCGAGGCCCCCGGCGTTACGTGACCGAGGGGAGCCACACGCCCCTCCCCACGGCGGCCGCAGCCCTGGTACCTGCGCGTCCCTCCGGGCCGCTCCAGCCCGGTCCCCACGCAGGGCGAGGCGCGGAGCCCCCGCCAGGGGAGCGCATCTGTCCGGACTACAACTCCCAGCAGGCATCGCCCCACCGGGAGGGGGGAAATGAGCCGGCGGAGCGCGCGCTGCATGCAGGGAATTGTAGCCCCATTGCACCATGGGAGATGTAGTCTCCCAAGGCCCACATCCCTAGTGGTAGTCTAGTGAGTAGGTTACACTTTGGGCGGGGGAGAGGCAGTGGGACTCCTGGGTTCTCCACCTGGCTCTGCCGTTGACCGAGTGGCCAAGTGGCATCATCTCCCTCCATGCCTCAGTTTCACCCATATAATATAATTAATAATAGCATGAATAGTGTGTAGTTGCTAATAACAGTATGGGATCTGCCTGCCTCACCCTGTGAATTGTGTGTAATGTCCACCTCACCACACCCTAGTGCAAATATAAGAGTAATATATTACCTCCCCCGCCTTGTCTCTTAGATCGTAACAACATTTTCCGGGGGGAAGGAAAAGCAATCAGTGGGTCGCAAGGCTTTGGAAATATTGTTACAATCTAAGGCAGTGTTGGGGTTACTAGGCCTGCCTGAGCCAAAGTTCTTCCATGTTTAAACTCTGTCCTTCCATGTTTAACTCTAATCGGCCTCAAAAGCCAAGGACAGAAATTGGAATGTGTAAACAGCTAGTTATCAATTACAACCCCCTCCCCTCATACCAGGTACCGGGCAACGAACCCCGCTGTTGCTGTCCTCGGGCCTCTGTGCCAACAACAGCAGTGGTCTCCAAAGTGGGGTGCACGCACCCCAGGGGTGCACAAGAGGATCCTTTGGGGTGCCCGGCAGGAGGAGCGCCGCCGGAGCAGTGCCGCTTCGGCAGTTTGGGCAGGAGTCCGGGTGCCTTTTTTTTTTTTTTTTGCTTAGGGCGGCAAAAATGGTAGAGCTGGCCCTGCGGCACGGCAGGGAGTGTGTGCTCAAAAAATTTTTACTGATAGGGGTGCGCGATCAAAAAAGTTTGGAGACCACTAATTTAAGAGACAAGGTGGGGGAGGTAATATCTTTTATTGGACCAGCTTCTGTTGGTGAGAGAGACAAGCTTTCAAGCTACACACAGAGCTTTTCTCAGGTTTTTTTCGGGAGCACACCCCCAGCTCTCTGGCAGCCAGCCTCACCTGAGACCTCACCAGAGGACCTGACGGAGAGCTCGAAGCTTGTCTCTTTCACCAACAGAAGTTGGTCCAGTAAAAGATGTTATCTCACCCACCTTGTCTCTCTCATATGCTAGGACCAACACAGCTAGGACAACACTGCAAATTACAATCTAAAGCTCCCCCACTCCCGGCACACCCTGACCCTTCAAGGTCAAGCACCCTCTGTCAACCTCTCAAAACACACTGTGATAAATGAAGGGGGAGGGGGAATAGCTTCCTTTTATGGACACCCAGCCAGCCAGTTAGCTATAAAATCCCTCTTAGTAGCTGTTCTCTACTTGCTTTACCTGTCAAGGGTTAAAAAGTCTTGTTGCTATGCATAGGTCAAAGGAGGTGAATGGGCATCTGGCCAAAAGAGCCAATGGGAAGGCTAGAACTTTTTAAAATTGAAACAAAGACTCCCCTTTTGTCTGTCTGTTGTTATTCTCTGGGGAGAGGCGAACAGGGCAGAGATTATTCTGTAAGAAGCTTGGGGCCAGGTATGAAAAAATCATCAGAATCATACCTAGAAACTACTCATTTACAACCCCAGATATGTAAGTAGATCAGGAAATGTCTAGGAAGACGCAATTAGGTTTATCTCTTATTTTTTTTATGACTTGTGGACTCCTCTGTGCTAACCCCAAGTGCTTTTGTTTTGCTTGTAATCTTTAAACTGGACCTCAAGAAAGTTATTCTTGATGCTTAATTCTTGTAAGTGGTTGTTTTTTTAATCTAGCAATAGCCTGAGTTTTCAGATGTATTTTCTTTCTTTTTGTTTTTAATAAAATTTACCTTTTTTAAAAACAGGATAGAATTTTTGTGTCCTAAGAGGTTTGTGCACATGTTGTTTAATTAGCTGGTGGCAAGAGCTGATTTCCTTTGTTTTTCTTTTTTAGCTGTAACCTTGGGAGTTTATTACAAGCCTGGAATGGCCAGTGTTAATATTTAGAATTCTTGCGGGCCCCCACCTTCTGCACTCAAAGTGCGGAATCAGCCCACACACACACACACACACACACACACACACGTTATTGTATATGGTGTTAGCACTGTGATCCCGGACACATTTTTAACTCTTACTTTTACAGCACTGAGGCTATAGCTGAGGCTGAATGACATATTTGCCAACATGCATGGTAAGGAGAGAGAACAGTATAGGAATGGGGGAAGGGAAGAAGAAGGACACAGAAAGAAACCCACACTGGAGAAAAGAAAGTATAAGCGAGTCTGTATCCCAGCGTGAAGTACTGAAGCAGTTCAAAGAGGAATTAATTCAGGGAAGTCCCATGGACTGAGCTATGCAGGAGGGCAGACTAGATGATCACAATGGTCCCTTCTAACCCTAGAACCATGGAAAGCAAATGTCAGGAAGTTGGAAAAACATTGGATGTTGAATAAAGGATCCCCGGTGTGAAAAAGTAGAGAAACATTGTTTCACCGTATTCGTTATACATGAGAACCCAGTGAAGCAGTTCCTGTTGGAGGACTGGATTGAGTGGGGATAGCCTATGTTGTGTCCTCTTAGCAGGACTAATGTGGGCATATAACATGGGAACTACACTAAATGGAATCTCAGCCCTTTCCCACTTTGCCCACTGCCTCTGTCCCACAATGCTGAGCTTGGGGCCCATGATCCACCATGTTTCCATGTGCAGTTTTCTCCCACCTGGCAGGCCCATAGGATGGGGGCAGGGAAGCCAGCTGGCAGTTTTATAAATTATTATCTATTAATTCATCTCTCTACTCGTAATTAAACCTTAAATTACTTCTTGATTAAAAAGCAGCGGCCATCAATAGTCAGGAGCTCATCAGCCTGAAAAAAGCAGGAAAATCAACAACAATAAGGTGCAATGTGACAAATAACACAAGCCATAGGAGTTCACTCATCCATTTGGCAGTGTGTATACACACACACACACACTCCTCTGCACAAACATAAATGCACTATACACTATGCGCTATCCCTTAGATAACACACACGGAATATATGTGTACACACACAACCCCACGATGACTCACTGGTCTGCATGCACATGTTTACGCATAATAGATGAACCCAAGCTGCAAAATTTGGATCCGGATCCAGCTTCTGAATTCCCTAAGTTTGGGTGTATTTGGGTCCAGAGTTTTGTCTTGGCCTGCCATCGAAAGAGGGAACAGATGCAAAATTTGGATCTGGTTCCAGTTTCCGAACTCTTTCCCCAGGGTTTTGTTTGTCTGTTTTGTGGTGGGAAAGGATGCTCAGAGCTAGGGACTTGGTTCTAGCCCATCTATAATTACTGCGCCCCCAGCTGTGTGCTGGCAGATTCCGGGTGGCAATACTGCAGAGGAAGAAAGAGGCAAATGACTGAAACTCTTTTTGTCTCATGCAGCTCAAGCCTTAGACCTTTTTATTGCCCTAAGCAAGCAGGGCCGGCTCTAGCGTTTTTGCCGCCCCAAGCACACAAACACATGCAAAAAAAAAAAAAAGCCGTGATCGCGATCGGTGGCAATTCAACAGCAGGTCCTACGCTCTGAGAGGGAGTGACGGCCCCCCCACCGAATTGCCGCCCAAGGGCCGGAAGTGCCGCCCACCTCTTCATTGGCCGCCCCAGACACCTGCTTGCTAGGCTGGTGCCTGGAGCCGGCCCTGTAAGCAAGGATAGATCCCAGTACCACATATGGGCCAGAACGAGAGCAGAGCCTGAGAGTACCCAGCCACCTTGGCATTTCATGTGGCTACTTGTTTCCAGTTCCCTAGTGAGGGGCACTTAAGGTTGTGTCAGTGGTGGAAAGAGGCCTTGGGAAAGGGGAAAGAAGCCCTATTTGGGGGGAGGAGGATCTCTCGGACCTCCTAGGGTGATGTCGACTTGAGACACGAGTGTCATTTGCAGAAATGGTCAGATCCAAACAGGAGCATTTGCTTGGGGTTGCAGTGTCAAGCAGAAATACAGTCAAACGTTAAGACATTTACTCTGTATGATGCATCTCCAGTGAGGCACGGGAAACAAACTGAGAGTGCAAGGAACAGACCTGTTGTGAAATGAAAGGCCATTTGCAAGCAGTTTGCTGGTAGCTCTCAGGCAGCCTTTCCCTTGGAGATTTCAGCCCAGCTTCCAGCTACTCTCCCACCTCCATTTATAAGTTTATGGAACAAAGATGTAACAACAACAAAAAGCTGGAAGCACGGCAGGGTCAGCTGAGACACACTGCCTGCCAAGGTGGGAGGAGATCTCCAAGTCATTAGCAGCAGCTCCTCTGGCTGATGAAAGAGCAGCATTGATCACAAGGCTCAGTCATTCCCTCTTTGTATAACTCTCATTTAGGGTGGCTGCTGCATCACTTGGAGGCTATTCAGAATGCAGCAGTGTGTTTGCACAGTGGCTTGAGCTACCACTATGATGTAATGAGCCAGCCACTGCCCTCTACTGGTTGGAATGAGAACTGCTGATCTGTGTGTCAGAGGTTCTATACAGCTAGCAGCTAAGGGCAATTCTTCTTTATCTGAAATGTGCTTTTAGAGCTGTTCTGCAGTCTAGTTGACCTTGTTTTTAGGATATTGTTCCACCTACACTTTCCTTTCCTCATTTCATCTCACTATTCCTTGGACCAACCTACATGATTCCTTTACACCTTTGAGATACTTGGAGACAATTATGTTCCCGCTTAGTGTTTAGTAATGCTGTACAGGTTCACACTTTTACTCTTTTCCCATAGCTAGAACTGGAACCCTTGATCTGAAGCTTTCCCCATGCTCAGTGGTGTCTACCCTCTCCCCACCAACACACCAGCTGGCATCATGGTGTGCACCTATACCTCTACCACTCCATGCTAGGGGGAAACAAGGAGAACCACAGCTACACATATATGGACCTGTGAAACGCACAGGCTCAGAACTACTTGTGTTTCATTTAATTTTGGACTGGAGGGTTCAAAGTATGGTTCACTCCGTGACACTGTTGCTAGACTCTTTTTACTCTGTTTTGTTTTTTGCACCTTACTTTTGTTGCCTGTTTTGTTGCACACAATAAAATTCTGGTGTCGGTTTTTTGGAAACTCTGAGCATTCATAGCTTGTAAACAGTGAACAATGCCCCAGCAGGGGTCTAGTTTATTTAATCAACCATCAAACGTGGTTTGTAAACAAGCCTTCTCCATCTGCTGTAAGGCCTCAGGCTTGCCCACTGCCTGGAGCTCTCCAGTCTCTCCCCTGCTAACTCGGGGTACCTCCCAGGCCTCCTTTCCTGGAGAGCTTTGTAGTCTCTCTCCTCTGGACCCTCCACTCTCTAGGAGCCTCTGCTCTCCAGAGAGACACCACTGGGAGTAGCTTCTTACCTGGCTCCCCTGGGGTACTCTGTCTCCAGAAGCTTCCTCTCTGTGTTCCGGGCTCCAACCTGAGCCCTCAGAACCCTTTACAAGGCCCTGTTCCTACTGTCCAGCTACTTATCCAATTAACCATCCACATGTGCATCTGGGTTGGCTCATTCTCCTTCGTAGAGCCTGTCACGGGGGTATGTCTACACTGCAGCTGCGAGTGAGCCTCACAGCCCAGGTAGACAGACACACGGTAGCATGCTAACAAATAGCTGTGTGGACGTTGCAGCACCGGCGAAGGGTCTGGCTCGCCACCCAAGCTCAAGCCCACCTGGCCTCAAGGCTCCAAGATCAAGGGGCTAGCCCCGAGCTGCAGGATCCACAGAGCTGTTTTTAGCATGCTAGTGCAAGCCCTCATAATGTAAGTCTGTCTACCTGGGTTGGGAGGCTTCTTCCCAGCTACAACGTAGAGATATCCAAAGAGGCTGGGTGCCTGTCAACCTCAGAGAGCCAATCACCCGTGACAGGGCTATGTAAATGTAATGTATTACAAGTAGCAGGGTATATCTGCAATATGAAGTTATTTATTCATTTGTTTATGGTACTTTAGTTTCGCATGTTGAGCATAATAAATATTATTATGACCAGCTACTGAGTAACAGCTACAAAGGTGCTGTTTAGAAATGTGACTACAGAAAGCAGATGCTTGTCTAGTTAAATAAGGAATTTAATTACCCTGCATTTTATCTTGTTTTCAGCAATATGATGACAAATCACATCTTAATAAAATAACATTGGGGGAAGCACAATTCCAGTGCTTCAGGAAATGAGAAACTGTATAAGTTATAGGCCTGCTCCTACTAAGTCAATCTCATTCAGAAATCAAGCATGATGTTAAGATGTTTTAGCAAAATGAACCTTTAATGGTTAGAAAGATTTACGGCGACTTCAGGTTTTAAAAGGCTGAAGTGGGGTGGGGGAGGGGTAGTGCACATGATAGCTCAGGGGATTGGTAATGTGATTAATGCCATTATTTTATTCCTATGGTGGGACAGGTGCGCACGGCTTTCTACAGACAAATAAAAAGATTGGTGTCTTCCCCAGAGTGTTTACGGTCTGTGATGGACAATATATGTTGGGCATCAGAGAAGGGGTTGTTTGTGACAGAGTGGGATACATCTGTAGCCGACTGTGAACGCCATTTTGTATTGTGAACTCCATTTTGTATTAAGTGCTGATGGCAGCTGGAGAGCGGCCTGTTCAATTGTATTACAGATAGCCACCGAGGAAAGGAGCGTGACACCTCACTGAAGGTCTATCATGGACTACAAGCCATCAAGACTACAATCTCGGGCTATCGACTTTGAATGACTCTCAGCTACTGTCACACCCCTGGGGAACAATGGGTTTTATGATTGCAGAGTGGGGCTGTAGCTTTCCAGTTGAGCCTGGCCTGAAACACTAACAGCCCCCAGATTGACAGGTGGGGTACAATCAGATACAGGGAGGGGGACGTCTCAGGACTTCTGTTATTTTTTAGAGAGCTGTAACTCTGAAATGCTTTTAAGAGTAACGTGATTGTGGTTAAGAAATTCCTTTGCTCAGCCTGTGTTCCTTGCTTTCCTGACATGTTGTCCCCAAAGGGGTTAAGCTAGAAGACCAGAGCACTCACAGCCTCAATGAACCTCAGGAGGGAAGCATGTGTACCTGACTGGGGAGGCTTAGGAAGTCTAAGGCACTGGTTTCAGGACCTAGAGTGGCTGGACTGTGGCATCCCAGATCCCAAGGAAAGCCTTAGACAAAAGGTCTGAGCCTGGGAGCATACTTACAGACCCAGAGCTAGAAACAGGGACTAGAGTCTGCCCAGACCCAGCTGGCTTGAAAGCATGTGAGACCCAGAGGCTACATTCACTTCTAACGGGCTGGTCTCCATACAGAGGGGCACAGAGCTAGGTTGTAACAGATGCATTGAAAAGACAAAGGTTACAACAGTAAAAGATAATGATATGCATTTGTCCTATAAGAACATAGGAATTGCTATATTGATCCAGACCAGGATTCCCGCAAGTTCTCTATGCTATCGCCAACAGTGGTCAGCACCAGTTGTTCAAGAGGAAGACAGACACAAAAACCCCAAACCTGTAGTGGACAATTATTTAATAATCACAGGAGATGTTTCTTCCTAATCCCATCAGTTAGTGGTTGGTTTATGCCTTGAAGATATCTATCCCTAATACTTTTAATTCTGTCTAATGCAATTGTGGATGTTCCCATTATCTATATAAATATCTAATCCTTGACTCCTACTAAGATCTGGGCCTCAGAGATATCTTGTGGCAATGAGTTCCACTGGTTACTTGTGTTGTATAAAAATAATTCCTTATTATCACATTTCAATTTGTTGCCTTTCAATTTCATAGAAAGTCTGCTAGTTTTTGTCGTATGAGAGGGGGTAAATGTTATTATTTATTTGTATTATTGCAGTGCAGGAATTGGCAACCTTTGGAACGTGGCCCACCAGGGTAAGCCCCCCGGCAGGCCAGGCCGGTTTGTTTACCTGCCGCGTCCGCAGGTTTGGCCAATCACAGCTCCCACTGGCCGCGGTTCACCGCTGCAGGCCAATGGGGGCTGCGGGAAGCAGCGCAGGCCGAGGGATGTACTGGCTGCCGCTTCCCGCAGCCCCCATTGGCCTGGAGCCAGGGCCGGCTCCAGGGTTTTGGCCGCCCCAAGCAGCCAAACAAAACAAAACAAAAAAGCCACGATCGCGATCGTGATCAGCGGCGGCAATTCGGCGGGAGGTCCTTCGCTCCGAGGAGGAGTGAGGGACCGTCCGCCAAATTGCCGCCGAACAGCTGGACGTGCCGCCCCTCTCGGAAGTGGCCGCCCCAAGCACCTGCTTGGTAAGCTGGTGCCTGGAGCCGGCCCTGCCTGGAGCGGCGAACCGCGGTCAGTGGAACCTGACGGTCCGTGTGCCAAAGGTTGCCAATCCTTGCAGTACACTATCATGCAGGGAGAACTGTGAGGCTAAAAGCAATGCCACTCATGTCTATGATATCCAATGTAACATACTTAGACAATCATAATGTGACAACTTTGTCTTGGAGGACAAAGACTAAGCCCTCATCTGCGCTACAAAAATTCTCCGGTGCTAAAGCAGATTTCAGGACCACTTGAAAAATCACTCCAGGTAACTTAGCCTTGATCTCCAGATAAGGATTGATGATTGTTCTGTACATCAGTGGAAAGAAAGTTTCTCCTAAATTTGCATATACTCAGATTTTATTTCTGGCCACAATGTCATGTGGTGTTGGTGATCTCCACATAGTTAATATGCATACAAACTGCACACGTTTTACAGATTTGCTAGAATTTCATTAATTTACAAAGACAAACATCACTAGAACCAATTAATATCTAAAAGGTAATTTAGATATCTATACCTGTTTCTCAGACAGGCAGCACCACTAATTACAAACACATTTTTAAAAAACCTAGAAAAGCCATTTTCTGTAGTCTCACCTCCAGCCCCAGACTCACCAACAAAGCTGATGTGTTTCCACTGCAGTTATCCTGCTACCTGGGAATACTCCAAGATCAGAACTTCTTAGTGCTGATTTTGGTGTAGGGAGGGGGAGGACAGCTTGCATGAATCCGATTAAGATATTGACAGCTATTAAGCAACACTCATTCCAGGAATAAGCTTAGCTAAAGATAACACTGCTCATGAAAGGAAGGCATTTTGCATGTGCACTGTTCTTTTTGCAAAGAGATGTCATATACATTGCGAGTAGTGAGTTGCCAAGGTTTAGTCCCCAGGGCAAAAAAAGGATTGTTTTGTAAACCATTTGATCTTGTAAGGAAGAGATCAAGAAAAAGTGTGTGTGTGTGTGTGTGTGTGTGTGTGTGTGTGTATGTGTGTTTTAACTGACTAATAGGGACTGGATGACTCAGGGAATTAACAGCCTTCAGACCCTTTCACCTCCTAGGTTGGTGGTTCAAATTGATCCCAGGTTAGGCTGGCTGGAGGTTGTTGCATCTGACTGTAGGTTAGGTGACAAAAGTAGATGGTCTCAGTCCAGTTCCTCTGTGTTTGTACAGTGCCTAGCACAGTAGGGTACTGGTCCATGACTGGTGTTCAAGTGCTGTGATGATAACAATGGGCAAGCAAACACATCACACACACAAAAATTGGCCTTAACCAGCAGACTTAGCAAGAAGGGCCAGGACCACATGGCCCTTGCAAAATGAGTTCCAGTTTCAGCTCTAGTGATCTCTAGAAGTGGCCTCCTGGGGTTGGGGCTAAGCAATACTGACAGTGGGGAGAAGCGCCAGTGTGTGTTACGTGCCCCCTCTATGCCTCATCCACAGAGGATGTGCATCTGTCATAGCTCTTCACTGGCTCAAGCTGTAGGGACTTACATGTTTAGCTCCTGAGATCCCCAGCATTGGGCAAGATGGCAGCTATCACCCTGGCACAACTGCTGGGGATAGACCAATGACTCTGCTCTGGTCTCCAGGCTTGTCAACCTGGCTGGTACCATTCATCAGTGCTACAATCCCTTCGAGAGCACAACTTTGGGACGGGGCCTGGAGGCAGAGGAAGGTGGCTGGATAAGAGCAGTGGCGGGAAGTGGAAGAACCAACCACTGGAAGAGAAACTGGCAAGCGTGTCAAGCTGTGTGTGAGTGTCACACCCTCCCCGGCTCACACATGGAGCTAAGCGGTGTGTGTGGGGGGAACAAGTTAGCTCTATCAAAGTGTCAGTACAATATACTGAGTTGTACCGGCTCACTCTTATCCTGGCACATAAGTCTGCCAGTAGGTAAAGATCATGCAAACCAGTCATTTATTCATAGCACAGAAAATGAATCAAAAAGAAAAATATGGGGATGTAGCATGTGGGAAAGAGAAAAAGGGAAAAATCAATTTCTTCTAGCATGCCAGGACCTGACTCTGTGTTTTCATTGGGCCAGCAGTCTCACCAGGATCGGATATCTTTAGCGGCTGACTGGATGAACAGTCTGCCTCTCAAAGGAAAGGGGTAGGAAGGTTGAGATTCCCTCCGAGCTTGTTCCCGCTGTAGCTAAAGTCTTTCTCACGCACTCAGCAGGACTGCAGAGATTGAGCAGGGTTTACTCTGCAATGACTCCACCCTACAGTGGACAGACTAGAGCAGCTAGGCGAGGAGGAAGAGGTGCTCTCAGGGCCTTGCCTGCAGTGGCCAAAGCAGGGGCCCAGCAGTTCAAGGGGGGACAGGCTGGGCGAGACAGGGGTGCAGAGGAAGAAGGGTTTTTGGCTGGGGGCACCCCTCATGAGCCACAGTTCCCCCATTCACGGCTCCCTTGGTGCCCTCTTTCCCCACATCACTCTTGTCCCAACTGGAAACAAGTTCTTCCCTCTCATCGACACGTGTCCAGGTAATGAAAGCATAAGTGTACTGGGAAAGGGACTGTCTTTTTGTTCTGTTTGCATAGTGCCTAGCATAATTAGGAGCCATCGTCATAGACCAGGACGTAGGTGCTGTAGTAATACAAACCATAAATGATCGTCATAATAAGGTCCATTAGTATGCTCCGATTTTCAGCATTGCCGCCTCTTATGATTTTTATCCCAAGTCTCACGATATTTGGTTTTCTTAAAGCCCCAGATCCCAGCGTTATGAGAGTACACTAGAATCTCAACTTTCATGAAAATCAAAACAAATTTCTAGCCTTCCTTCTGCCTAGAGAAACTCTCTGGGGTTTTCTTTTCTTCTTGTTATTGCAAACTTTCACCCAAATCCAGGATTTTGGTTGCTTAGGAGCTTCACCGGTTCTTGCAGTTTATTCCTTCCCAAAGGGGTTTGGGCCTTCTTCACTAGTTGCTGTGGAAATGATGACCCCACACAGAGGATTTTGAATCAGATTTCTAAGGGACAATGAGCAGCAGGAGCTGATGAACTTCTAAAAAACAAAGATCCTGTTTTCACACAACCATCTCTATGAATAAAAGAGAAGGAACAAACAGAATTATAGTATCGAACTATATATATGATGTGTCCTCACTCAATTCCATCTTCAAAGATGGCTTGGTACAGAAGCAGAGGTCTGGGGGCCAGGCAAAATGGGTTCTAATCCTGGCTTTGTCACTGTTATCTTTGCCACCAGTTGCTTGTTTGGACTGATCCACTGTTGCCTTTGGACAAGTGATTCTTCTCCACCTTTGTAAAGTGATTTGAGATCTTTCGGTGACACATCCAGTCCAGGTAGGTAAATACTACAGTGGAAGTTCCTGTGTGGGCATGAGGCCTGAAGAACGGGGTTCTTACATAAGGGTTTTGTGATTTTGATGAATATCTGGGGGAAAAACGGACTCCCAGGCTAATGTTCTACCTCCCCTGGTCTTTTCTGAATGGGTTCAGATGTTCATCTTCGAATGAAGATTCAGGGATCTGGACCTAAAGGGAAAATCTCATTAATAATATAGAGCTGAGGGATGAGATCATAGCTGGCCCAGTGCCACAGTGACCTGAATCAGATCTAAGCTAAAAGCCAATAGGAAGAAGACTCCCCTTTAATGACATACAAAACTGCTTGTGCAAAATCAGCTCTGTATTGAAAAATAAATGCTGTTACCTTGACAATAGCCTTTCTGAAGTAACTTAGCACCCACTCCCGCGTGGTGCTTAGAACCCTCAATTCAACGGGCCAAATTCTGAGCAACGCTGAGCAACTGCAACTGGGAACCTAAGATCTGCAGACTTTCAGCAGCAGAGAGAAGTCGGCCCATTGGGAGATCAGGCTGCTGAAGTCCTCCCTGGAGGTGCTCACAACTTGGCAGTATCACATCCTTAGTCTATTAAATTGTTCCATTTTCCACCCTGTGTAACATGTAATTATAAAAACCCCTTAACTACATAAATCTTATTCTAAATCGATTAATTATCTGGACAGGAAAATATATTTGCTATTGAAATCTCTCTGTAATGAACATAGGTCCATTAGTAAATGGTCAATCTAGCGCAGTGATATTCAGACCTCAGAAGTTCAGCAGCCAAATTAGTGATCAACATTACCTGACAGTCACAATAGTGTGAATTAATTGCTTCATTTACTCATATATATTAGGGCTGTCAATTAATCACAGTTAACGCAAGCGATTAATGCAAAACAAATTAACTAGATTTTTTAAAAGTTTCGATTAAATGCAGTTTTAAATTTATTATAAATATTTTTGGATGTTTTTCTACATTTTCAAACACATTGATTTCAGTTACAACATGGAATATAAAATGTACAGTGCTCACTTTATATTATTTTTGATTACAGATATGTGCACTGTAAAAATGATAAACAAAAGAAATAGTATTTTTCAATTCACCTCATACAAGTACTGTAGTGCAATCTCTTTATCGTGAAAGTACAACTTAAAAATGTAGAATGATTTTTTTTACATAACTGCACTCAAATACAAAACAATGTAAAACTTTAGAGCCTACAAGTCCACTCAGTCCTACTTCTTGTTCGCTGCCTGCTTCTTGTTTACAATGTCACCTGAAAGTGAGAACAGGAGTTCGCCTGGCACTGTTGTAGTCGGCGTTGCAAGGTATTTACGTGCCAGATATGCTAAACATTCATATGACCCTCGTGCTTCGACCAACATTCGAGAGGACATGCTTCCATGCTGGATTTAAATTTGTATTCTATTATTGCTTAATTGTGCAATTAAAACTGTGTTAATTGAGACTTTTTTTTTAAATCTCGTGATTAATTGCAATTCTTTTTCTAATTGTTTGACAGTCCTAATATATTAGAATTCTCACAGCAAAATGACTGACCAAGTATTCTACAATTGCTTAATATCATAGTAAAAGCATCCTGAGTGGTCATTAATTAAATCACACAGTGTTTTAAAATCATGTGCTGCAAAGAGCCGCATTAAGGAGCCACTTGCAGCTCACAAGTCTCGATCTGAGTGAGTATCACTGATCTAGGGCATTGCTTGGAGGCAAGAGAGTCGCCGCCCTCACATGTTTCTAATGCACCACCGGTTTGTAGCAATGCCCTCTCTTTTGAATGTAGTACTTCTGACACATGCCAGATTGATGCCCCTAATGGAGCCCCACTGAAAGACAGCCCAGGCGTTGTCAGTACAAGCTTCCCCCAACAATGTGCCCTGGTGAGACCACCAGCAACTCAAGGGTCAAAAATCTCTTCTCATTGACACCGGTGTATATCCACTAACACAGGGGTCGGCAACGTTTGGCACGTGGCTCGCCAGGGTAAGCACCCTAGCGGGCCGGGCCAGTTTATTTACCTGCTGACGCGGCAGGTTCGGCTGATCGCGGCCCCCACTGGCCGCGGTTCACCATCCCAGGCCAATGGGGGCGGCAGGAAGCCGCGGCCAGCACATCCCTCGGCCCGCGCCGCTTCCCGCCGCCCCCATTGGACCAGGATGGCGAACCGCAGCGAGTGGGGGCCGCGATCGGCCGAACCTGCCGCGTCAGAAGGTAAATAAACTGGCCCGGCCCGCTAGGGTTCTTACCCTGGTGAGCCGCGTGCCGAACGTTGCCGACCCCTGCACTAACATGTCCCACTCACTGTGCTTGCGTTTCTTTTTGCTGTCGTTTCCAGCAGTACTCTTTATGGCAACACTGCATTTAAATTCACTCTATCCTCTTCCTCCCTAAATGGTGCTAAGGTGAGGGATAGCTCAGTGGTTTGAGCATTGGCCTGCTAATTTGAGGTTGTGAGTTCAATCCTTGAGGGGGGCATTTAAGGATCTGGGGCAAAAATATCTGTCAGGGATGGTACTCGGTCCCGCTGTGAAGGCGGGGGACTGGACTCAATGACCTTTTAAGGTTCCTTCCAGCTCTATGAGGCTAGGTCTACACTACGGGGAGGGTCGACTTAAGATACGCAACTTCAGCTACGTGAATAGTGTAGCTGAAGTTGCGTATTTTAGGTCGACTTACCTGGCTGTGAGGACGGCGGCGAGTCGACCGCTGCCGCGCCGCCGTCGACTCCGCTTCCGCCTCTTGCCGCGGTGGATTTCCGGAGTCGATAGCAGAGCCATCGGGGATCGATTTTATCGCGTCTTCACTAGACGCAATAAGTCAATCCCCAATAGATCGATTGCTACCAGCCGATCCGGCGGGTGGTGGAAGACGTGTCCTGAGATAGGTATATCTCTCTTTCTGATATGAACCCTGGGCTCATTCCTGGGCAGACATAGCATTTGTCCTCATGCTAAGGTGCACAGAGAAATAATCAGAAGGACCAATACATGTTGGTTTAAAGCATTCTATACATCTCTGTATTGCTGATGTGCATTTATAACACCTACAAAGAAAAGGGCTTGAGACAGCTGGTTATCTTGGTACCCTAGCCATCATCAACCTGTTAGCTCAATATTTTGTACCCTGTGTTTTAAAACAGGTTTTATCAGTAGGATTTACCAAGCAATCCTGCTGCATGAATTATGGGTAGCCAACATGTGTGAGCATACATGTCCCTGAAAGTGTTACCTATTTTTGTAGAGTGAGGATCCCCCATTGTACGTCCCTTCCCACCACCCTCAAATGCACTGCATTATACCAATCTTTCCCCTAAATGCTCCAGCTGGAGTCACTTGAGTGACATGATGTGCTCTTCCCTCTTAGTGCCTGGGACTGAGAGCTCTGCCCCCACAGAGCTTCCTGCCTCTGCCAGCCTGGAGAGCTCATCTATTGTTGTGATGAAACTAACGAGATTATCTGGCTTGTAAATGACGGCTCTGCACGTATTGCATTTATGCAAAGTGTGCATGTTTGCCTACCATTCCAGAAATGAGATGACGCAGCTCAGAAGGTTATCTGGGCAGTCCAAGATGCAAAATCCTGGTATATGGATCTGCAAGGCTTTTGGGAAACAGCATCCGACATTCTAGTTGTCCGTATCCAGGCTCTTCTCCCTCCACTGTGCTATAATAGTGTTATAATGCAGAGGGATGATTTCATGCTTCCCCTGGTGCATAGGCACATTCCAGAAAACTAGTGGACAGAGGGGGAATGTGGGGTGTACATTTTCCACCTTGATTCTGATAACCCAAAAGACCTTGGGGAACCTCTGCAAGAGGATACACAAGGAGCATTGCTGAGTGGGGTTTGGATAACAGGTGGTGTGGTCTGCTAGTGGATTGATGCCCCTTTTGGCCCCAGAAATTAGCTAAAATCTGAGGCCTTGCCACAGTGTTTCTATTAGGAGGAGAAATTGATGATCTGAGTCAGGTGTTTCTTTGGTGCAGGCCTGTTTGTTTACAAAGAATGGACACACCGTCCCGTTTCTCTGAGCACAGAAGAAACAAAGCACAGGCAGTTTCCTTGCTCAGAAATCCGAGGTTGCCTTTCCAGTGGGTACTCTGCTGGAGCTCTGTTTCTGGGCTTCCTCCTAGCATCATGCTCACCACTGCTTCTCTTGCTTTCTGCCTCTCACACATGCAGACAGACATACAGCTCTAGCCAATCAAGCCCCTCAATCCCAGGGAAATCCCGACTCCACAGCTTAACTCTGCTCAAGTTGTCATGTGACCCAGTGCCTTGGGCAGTGGCTTCCACTGCTTCTAACTATCACTATATAAAATGGGCCTAATTGCTCCTTCAATTTAGCCTGAATGAAGGTTGGTTAGCACATCCAACAGCTTTAACCAGGTCTGCGATTGCTTGATAGATCAAAGACATGCTTGATGGCAGCCATTAAAACTTTCCGGTATAACAGCATACTTGTGCTGTCCTTGGCCTGCTAAAACAATTATACACCACCCCCACATACCATGCTGCTAGCAGGAATAATCTGTGTATTATTGTGCCGAGTCTTGCTAAATGCTGAGTGTCTGAAGTGCTGAGCCTTCTCAAAGCCTGTTGATTTTGAGGGTGCGGCTTGTCTCTCAGGATCAGGCCCAGGGGACTTGTTAACAGCACTGTTGCTGGTCTGCGTCCCACATCAGACTATTACAACATGAGCATTTGTTCAAGGAACAGGAGATCTGTGTAGTGGTGCCTCCGTCTCAGCTCGGAGGGAGGCCACTCTGACCTGCTGCGTCAGGCAATAAACAACAGTTAATTAGCGGTCCTTAGCCCAAGCCACTTGGCTAGGGCGGACAGTACTCACAGTCTGGGCTCCGACCTTCTAGGTGGGATAGAGCAATAATCAGTCTTTGGGCCCAAGCCTCCTAGTTAAGGCAGGCAGTAAATACAGACTAGGCTCTGATGCCCCGCGCAGTGGTGCTGGAATTAGGGGTGCTGCTGCACCTCCTGGCTTGAAGTAGTAATACCAAACACCAAATACATGGTTTCCATCATCAGCACCCCCACTATAAAAATTGTTCCAGCACCCTTGGCCCTGAGCGGGCCAGAGCAATAAGTAATTAAGCAGTCTTTAGCCTAGCCTCCTGGCTAAGGCAGACAGCAAACACAGTCTAGGGGCTTGCAGCCTTCTGGCTGGGGCAAGCCACAAAGCTCCCGGCCTAGTGGGAGTAGGCCACCACAACAGGGCTGGGGTTGGTGGCAGGGGGACCCAAGTCCCCCCTACTGAGTCCCAGCCCAGGGCCCTAACAGTGGTGGGGGATCCCGCCACTGGGTCAGCAGCGATCTTGCCAAAGCACACTGACTCGTACTGCGACCGCACAACCTGACTAATATCTGGTTCCCCTGGGCTACTTCCTACCCCAATCCATTGGCGTAGCTCCATAGTTTGTGGGTCCTCAGTCTCCTCCAGGTAAGTGGCAGATGGCATTCCCAGCAGCTCCTCTCCACTCTCGGTCTCCTCCTCCAGGGGCAGGGTGCTACACAGCTCGAGGTCTGGTCCAGAATCCTGCAGCGGGCTAGAGACGTCTGTCTCCTTCGCTGGCTCTGGCCCAACTGAGCTGAAGGGCCCTCCTCTTATACTTCCTGTCCCTCCCCCCTCTGCTTCTGGAGTGTGGGGCGGGGCTGGCTTGGCTCCGCCCACCAGGGAGAGTGTAGTGGTCCTTCCGTCTCAGGCTTAGAGGGAGGCCATTCTGCCTCACTACAATCTGACTAAAACAGGCTATAAATAAAGTATGTGCAGTTAGAGCCTGGATCAAACTTGACCTTACTCAGGACAGCACAACCATGTCTATAATGCTCAGGAAATACCTAAGGGCTCAACATGTTATTTCTTTAATGTCTAAACTCCAGGCCCCTCTAGGCTCTGCATTTCAAGATGATTACTGCACTTCTTGAGTAGTTAAAACTGCTTGGCCTTTGGCCTGGTGCCTTCTAAAGCTACTCGAGGTTGGTTATAATCCCCCTAAAATACACAATCTGTCATGTCTGATTGCTTAATTAAAGTCACAGATCTGCCCAAAGTCACCCATCCTTTTCAAAATTTCTAGGCAGGTATTAGCTTAGGGCTTGAAAGCAGAAAACTCCATGCTTTGGAATGATGGTTCTGGCAGTGGCATGCTCTCAGCTTGCAGTTTTGAATTTTAAATAATAAGAAGAAAGGGAGGAAGTTGTCCCTAGGACACCCGTAAAGAGAATAGTAAATGGGTTATAGTGGGAAAAGGAACTTGGGTTCTTTTCAGTATCGTAGTTAGATAAATACAGTGAGCTCGAGATTGTTATTCTCCATTGTGGGAATTGATGATAAAAGTATTTGCACAACATTTTTTTAACACCCCTTTCCCCCTGCCCAAACAGAAAGCGAGTGCCCTGCGTCACCCCAAAACGGGCTGTGATACCTAATGCTAACAGCATGGAACAGAAGTAAGTGCAAAGCATACTTGGGAACACTAGAGAGAGTTTGGGGGAGGCGTCAGAGGCGGGAGAGAAGAATTGCAAAAGCTGCCACCATTTTGCCTGACTAAGGAATCCATGGAAACTTGCTAATGGCTTACTCACCACAGTCTAAATGCAACACAGGCACGGTGCAAACAGCGTTAGAATTTAACTGAAGGGTCTTTTGAGAAGATCATTTCAATCAATAGACAGATTATTGTTTGGGTTCTCTGAGCCAGTGCATCCTCCAGCCATCCTAGCTAGCAGCATCCTCCTCAGCAGACGTTCAGCCTCATGGACAGAACCCACCATAAACCCTGGCTGGATCTGCCCATTGGCTTTGCCAGCAAGCTTATGTTAATTATAGCAATATTATCTCCAGTCAGGAAAAGATACGGGAAGTCTTGCTGTGCCGTGCACTCACGGGGGTACTTAGCTGATGAGCAGCTCCTGATTGTTCAGAGTGCAGTAGGAAACTTCAGTGAATAGGCCGTAAGTAATGGTTTGCCAGAGGGATGTGGCCAACAAGGCAATCAAAGCTGCCACTGCACCATTAAGGAGCCTGAAGCAGAATAGGAAGCGCTGTGCTGCTATTGACTGAATAGGTGGGCGGCAAAATGGGTTTAGGTGACTGTTTACTTTCTGAGTGATGGAGAACACAAAGGGAGGTTTCTATGGCTGTTTTCTGGCTGTCTGATGCTAGCTGCCCAGACAGCATTTTATTTATTTCTCTCTCTCTCTCTCTCTCTCACACACACACACACACACACACACACACTTGAATTGGTTGTGTTTCAATCAGTTCACTGCTGTTCAATCATTCTAATAACTCCTATTGTTTTTTTCCCTTTTGAATTTTGTCTCTCGCCTGCCAGGGTTTAAACAGGCTTTTCGATACCAAGCACTCCGGTACATACAAATGGGTGCAGTCCAAATATACAGAGAGATTATAGTGAGGGTTTACTTGTGAATTTTGGTCAAAGCTCTCTCTCCTTCCCTGCCGTTTTCTCTGATGAAGGCTGGCCCCTTTGCAGGGAGGTTTTGCAAGTGTGCTACAGCTGCTGTTGCTAATGTATAAGGTGCGGAGGCCAATCCCAGTTTGCACTGTGATAGAGAATAAGGGATGGGCATTTGGCTACTGAGAAAAAAAGTTACTAGTCCAGATGATTCCCTCCAACTCCACAGAGCTCCTGAGCACACAGCCTGGTTCTTCAGGCTGTGTGCTCGATCCAGGATTTGGCCCAAAGCAATGTGGAATTTCTCTGCTCCACTGTTCTCTGATCAGGGTTTTTGAAGACCCTGGTGTGTAATTGAATGGTAGCAGACCAGCTCCCTCCGCATCCCAGATATCTTCCTCGTCCCCCTTATCAGTAGATTAGTTAATTGTCTCAAGGTCTCTAAAGGCCCCTTTACCAAAGTATGTCTATAAAGAGGATAAAAAGCTCGATAGTGCTAATAAGGATTATTATTATTATTATTAATTTTATCAATAATAGTTAAGGGAGAGAGAGATTATCACATCAGCATATTGCCTTAATTTGAGGCGGGGGGGAAGAAAATCTAACAAACTGTTTCATTAAAAAGAATTAATTGCACAGCAAGTTCTGAAGGCCCAAAAAGCTCGTGTTTATGCCTCTATCAAGCATAATCCCTTATAGTCTGCATATCTAGTGGTTAGAGCAAGGGACGAGGCGTCAGGACCCCTGAAGACAGGTCCTCTCACTGCAGGATGAATGGCTCCTATTGATTTTGTGTGCTGTAACATGCGGGGAGGGAGCCAAGGCTGTATTCCTGACTGCCACTGACTCACTCATTACTTTTTGGAAGTAACTTAGCCCAACAGTTTCAAATCTGAGTACCCTAAATTAGGCCACAAAATCCATAGTTAGGAACCGAAACACTGTTTGAAAATGTTGGCCTTAACCTCTGTAGCAGGGTGGCTGCTTACTGAGCACTCTCTCATGGCCACATGTCACTTTGCAGGCCCCCCGTAAACCCCCTCAGAAACATGCCAGACATGTTTGTGGCTCACAGCATCCTCTAGGACTGGTTTAATATCAAATAAAGTTCACACAGTCCTTAGAGTCCTTCCTCAAAAATAATCCAAACAAAAAGTCCCAAATCATAACTCAACAGTTCATAGTTGGTTCTTCTGCCATACCCAGACCTCTTCTTCTGTCGGTGTATTCCACCTGAAGCTGCCAGTCCCAGCCCTTTCTGACTGGAGCTCTGGCCCTAGCTTTCTTCTCCTTCAGAGACTCCCTTGTTCTGAGACAGAAAGCAATCTATATACTGCCCTCCTCCAGAGAGCTCCTCCCCATTGGCTGGAAGAGATGGGAGCCCCACCCCACCCTACACAACAGTGCTCCTGGCCCCAGGCCTTAAAGAAACAGTGACTTGGGTTTTTCCCCCCTCATCCAACTCCTAATTACCTGGGGCCATTTCCTCTTTTCTGCTACAAGGCCATTTGCTAGGCCTTTGTTCATTCCAACACCTAGAACGGGGTCTTCTGGTCCCCTTTATTCTTCAAGGGCCAGTATACCCTGTTACAGCCTCTTTTCTCCCCATTTGTAAAACAGTGATAATAATACATGTCTGTCTTTGTAAAGCATTCCGAGAGCCTCAGATTTATTAATTTTTTATTTATTTCTTCACATTTATAAAAATATCTATGGGCAGCCAACCTGTGCTCCAGGCGCATAGCCCGTACATTAACATGCACAATATAATATAAAGGACTGCCCATACATGCTCCCTTTGAAAAAACCTGAGGAGGGGAAAAGATGATAGCCACATTATTATTAAAAGGCGGTTGGATTTGTTTCAATTCTATTATTGGTGGAGGCATTCTGAAAATATTGGTGACATTAAAACAATTGAATAGGGCAGTAAAGGGAAGGAGATGGAGAGTCATTCTGGGATGCAGGCATGGAGAAGCCAACCTCTCACCAGTCCGTCTGGAGCTCAGAAAGTCTCTAAAAAGCTCTTTACATTATTTTTATCCAATGACCCTAATAGAATAGGGGGATTTGAAATTCACAGAAGCCTTAATATACTTTTGGAGGTCCTAGAAGGCCAATTTGTTCTGTTGTAAAAGACTCGCTTTTGAAAGGCATGACAGACCGCAGTGATGAATGCTTTAACTTTACAGCATTTTGATGTGTCATTTATTTGCTGTAAATTAATTGCATCTGCTGTTTTCATTTTGCTGTGGTGAATAATCGGTTTTGCTCTATTCTTAATTAGATAACACTATTGGATCTTCTACTGATTGTGGTGCTACCATTTACTCATTTATTATACTTATTCCAAAGAAGGCAATCTCAGAACTCTGTCCAGGACCCAGTATAACCTTTGAGTGACATTGGTATTCTTTTCCTATCAGTTGTAGGTATTGAAACCCTGTTGATGGAGGGAGTTTTATGCAAGGAGTGGCTAGAGGATCTGCCTAGGATTACCAAAGGTTTCACAAGCCTTGAAATCGCAATAAAGTAGTCATTTCCCCCCTTCTTCTGTGGTTTGATGACACCTTGTTGGGTAGGTAGAGGAACCAAATTGGGGGAGGAGGCGGAGATATCAAAACTGCCAGATACTGGTTCAAATCTAGGCATCATCTGTTGTCACCAAAAGTCATTGATGATTACATCAACAGATGCTCAGTGGCCTCCGAAATGAGTCAGTCCGTTGACTGCAATGGGATTGTAAGGTTGTGTATCTCTAAATCATGCAAGAACTTGATCTTTTTTGTCCACATCAAAACTGGCACCTTTGTTCATGGCTTCAGCAGTGAAGCCAAAGACTGAATCTAAATGGACTGCTGCCTTCCCTCTCCTCTTTATAGGTGGTCTCTCCAGATCTAGGTGGATGCCCATTAGTGGGAGAACATGGCTTAAAATTATCACTGCTGATGCAATTGACCCACTTTGAAGGTGGATTGCTAATGGACTTCAGTGTCTATTGCTGTCAAGCCAGCTGGTGAGTGGGCACAGCAACCTTATCTAGAGTTTTCAAAGCAGATGAAGCAGGGACTACAAAACTACCCACTGTATTGCCAGTGTTGCCAATTATCTTCAGCAAATAGCTGATAGAATGATGAGTTCAAATGTATTTACTGTGCACCAGAACCTATGTTTTATAGTAAAGGATACTTAAATAACAACACACTTCAAAAGAATACATCTATTAACGAGCAAACCCTCCCGGCGTGAAATTAAAAATATTGATTATCATACCTGTTAAACCATGAAATCCTCTGCAACTAATTAATCTGCTAGGGAAAACTTCATCAGTGGCATTTTTTCATCTTGAAATTCTCTACAATGAATTTATTCTGTAGCAGTTAAATAAATTAAATTTATTTATTTAATTTATTTAACTGCTACAGAATAAATCTGTCACATATAATATACATCTTGACTTCACCTGCACCTGAAAGTTTCCACTCATTATTTCAGAGGTCCCATCACAGAATGAAATACTCGTCTGAAGTAAAAGTAGACTCAGACAAGATGGATTTCTTCACACCTTGAGGCACATGGTCTTCTAGTTATTTAATAATGATCTGATTCTACACTGTCTTCATTCATTCCTTTTTAAAAGGAATTAATTCTGTAGTTCGCAGTTTCTGAAAGGTGATCACACTTGTGTCACTAGTTGTTTTTATTTTGTTTTTTGCAGGGTTCATGAAAGCCAGAGTTTAAAATGCTGTCAGGCGGGAGCTATGTATATACAGACACAAACACACACAGACATATAAATGCAGACACACATAAAACATAGACACAGACATGCGTGCACAGACGCACAGATACCTAGACACTGATAGACATACACACAGACATTCACACAGAGAGACATTCATGCACATACACATTCATTCGTACACATACACCCAGACATTCATACACACACACATTTGTACCCACATTCACACAGACACCCACACAGTCATACATTCACATGCAGACATTCATGCACACACAGATGTTCGTACACATACACACACAGACATTCACACACACACATTTCATACACAGACACACAGACGTTCACACCTGTACACACACAGACATTCATACACACACGGATATTCATACACACATACATTTGTACACATACACACAGACACCCACGCATTCATACACAGACATTCAGACACAGCCACACACACACACCGACATTCAGCCACACACATTTGTACACCTCCACACAGACCTCCACACACAGAGAGAAGTTCATGCAGACACAGACATTCCTATCCACACACACACACAGAGAGACATTTATACACACACCCGGGCTGTATGAAAACACCCAACCGAGACAGATTCACAGACAGGCTGTATGCAAACACTAACCCCACCATATCAAAACGATACCTCCAGGAAGGAATAATTGATTAGCGTGCAGCTCGGAGGCCAGCACAGTAGGCGTTTGCATACCCAGCAGCACAGTCCCTCTCTTCCTCTCTCCTCCCCTCTCCCTTCCCTGGGCTGGTTGCGTCAGTCCCCCAGCTGCCTGACGTGCCAGGCCTGGGAGGGAGCTGTCCAGAGGCTCGTGGTGCTGAAACTGCAGCGGCACTGGCCAGCCCCTTTTCTCTTCCTGCTGCTGCTCCAGGAGCTGTTGGGTTCCCAGACACACTTTCCACCCAACCAACATCTTTTCTTCTCTTTTTCTTCCCAGGATGGTCTATTGAAAGCGGTCGGCAACCTAGGCGGAGGGGAGCCAAAGGCTGGGGCCGCCTGAATTGTTGCATCTATGACCCCCTTCCTCTTTTCTTTTTTCTTCATTTTTTTTTCAGGGGGGAGGGGAGGAGAGAGACCCACGTTACGCCCCCCTCCCCTCCTCAAAATCCCCATTTGCACTGCACACAAGCCTCCTTCCCCGTTGCATCCAAGGGAGGTAGCAACAGCAGCATCATCTCTGCAAGCCGGATGGGAGAGCTGAGAGGAGGCTGATGAGAGAGACAGCTCGATGCTGCCAACACGGTAGGAGCTGCAGGCAAAATCACCCCTGCATCCCCGTGTGTCTGGTGCATTGTGTTTCATCAGAGGCTATTAGACGGAGAGGAGAATTTTTATTTTATTTATTTTATTTTATTGCTAGAGAGACTTGCAATGGTTGAATGTCAATGCCAGAGAGAGAGAGAACAACAGCCGGAGGAGGAGGAGAGAAGGGGAGGAAAATGAAGCTGGGTTTGGTGGTGGAGAAAAGGAAGGAGCCTCGTCCTATGCATCCAAAGGAGATTCCTGCAGTTGCAGAGAGAACCTTCCTTGCCATCCTCAATACAGGCTGAGCAGGCTGCCAATGCGTTTGATGACGTCCCGGTTTGGTGAAGGGGGAAAGGAAACGTGACCATGTAAGATCCACGTTTGCCTGGTCAATTACAAGCAAAGACTAGATCAGATTTCTACGGGTTTTTAGTCCAGGGCAGTAACAGCTGGGCAAGTACTAAGCGCCCCCCTTCCTCGCCAATTGCCATATTTGTGTGTGTGGTCCAGACAGCTGCTGGAGTGGAGGAGGTAAAATAAAACAAAACAAACTGCTTTGGGGGATAGACTCATTGGATGCTAATCATGTCTTTCAGGACTTTTAATTTTGAAAACAACAGCAACGTTTGAATGAGCCTGTGAGGATAGTGTTTCAAATGTAGGGTGTTTTCACACACACACACCCCAAAAAATAATAACGGGAAGGACCTTTTGTCAACGAAGGCAGTTTTGATCACGAGAAGAACAAAAACCAGTTTGGCATTTTCTTAGTCCACTGTTTCTCCCGTCTGATGCCACATCCTTTTGTACCATTTCAAATCACTCGGCTGCTAACAATTAGAAGAAAAGGGAAACACTTTGACATGCCAAATACTGGCGAAAGAACCATATTTCCCTCCTTTCTCCACACCCACTGGAGAGACGCGACCCCCTTTTTTACAGGCGCAGGAGTTAAGACTTTCCAGGAGCCCCCGTGTTTCTCTGAACCCCCCCAGCGGAGGGTTTATTTCTAACACTGGTTTATTTCTAAACAAACTTGTGGCATTTGTCCAGTTAAAAAAAAGGGGGGGGGAGTGGGGGAAGGGCAGAGATATTTTTTTATCCTTATTAATGATCAGCGGGTTGTGGCGGTGAATTTTAACCAGCTCTTCCTCCAGATCCATTTTTTTAAAGCAAGCAAACGACCCAATATTTGTGGGTGGGGTGGGGGGAGGAGGAAAGGAAAGGGAGAAAGTAGCCAAGCAGCCCCCTGGCTCCTGGGCCCCCCCTGCTGGTTCCTCTTTCCCGCCCGCCCCTGCCTGGAAAGGGAAGGCACATGTTCATACCAGCCGGCGGGGTCGGTTTGTGGTGCTGCCGCTGCGGATTGCGGAGTCCGAGACAGATGTTGCGCCATCACAGCCTCCTCAAGTGCCGCTGCCGCATGTTGTTCAATGACCTGAAGGTCCTCCTGCTCCGGAGACCCCCCGCGCCCCCTCCGCCCCCGCCTCCCCTCCCCATGGACAGCGGAGACCCCCGCCCGGGCGGGCCGGCGGCCAACAACAACACCCTGCCCGCGCGGCATGGGGGGCGAGGGGGCGCCTGGAGGGCGCCGGCCGCAGGGGGGGGCGGCCCGGCCAGCCCGCCCGAGGAAGAGTGGGGCAGCCCGGCCGGCGAGCCCCCCGCGTCCGCCATGAGCAGCGCGTCCTCGGAGGACTTCTGCAAAGGGAAGGCGGAGGACAGGTACTCGCTGGCCAGCAGCCTGGACAGCGGCATGAGGACCCCGCTCTGCAGGATCTGCTTCCAGGGGCCCGAACAGGTGAGCGAGCAAACTTCCCAGCCAGGCCCTGGAGTCGTGTGTGTGTGTGTGTGTGTGTGTGTGTGTGTGTGTGTGTGTGTGTGTAACAATCCCCCCCCCCCCACACACACACACACTCCTCGGTGCTCCCCGGTAAGCTGGGGTTGCTCTTTGGAGCAGGGTGGTGCTGATTTTCTCTTGGGTTGTGAGTTTGGGGGAAGGGTGTGTTTTGGAAGGGTCTGAGTTGGAGCTGGGCTTACCTGGAAGCTTTGTGCAGAGAGGAAAAAGGCAGACACACACACTAGCCACAACACGCTGGTGTGCCCGGCAAGGGACTACACCATTCACAAATGCTCACCTGGAGAAACACAAAGGCACACCCAGAGACAGGCGCAGACACAACACACATGCATGGATGCAGAACTCAGGGCCACAGCCACACACGCCCACACCAACGCCCACTCAGAGGACACACAAAAAGACAGCCATAACTCACAGCACAGAGACACCACACACACCAATATGCACAGACACAATACACAGACAGGCCCAGAACCACACTACGAACAGACTTCGTTTTACTGCATGGATATAACGTGATACCTTGAAAAAGGTTTGGAAAAGGAGTGCAGTTTAATTCAGTCTAGTTCTGGTTCTCATTCACTAGATTTGGGGCCAGATGAAAGTTTGAAGGTGACAGGAATGGTCTTAGTGCTAATTGTTGACGGTTTCTTTATTCGGTTTTTGAGGTGTGGCACTGATACATACATATCAACTTTGTTTAATGACATTGTGAACATTTTAAAACCTAGACGCTCAGATGTTGCATTCGAGTTATATCAAAATATCCCCAGCGCTCTCCATGCGTACTCGATAACTCTTTGGTTTGTCTCTGGCTTGGCAAGTGGTACTTTTGTTGATTTTGTGGTTTGCACCTTGGCCTAGGACTTTTAAAAAGAGAAATGTCAGGTCTGGGGCTACGGCCTGAAGGCTTCCCTACAGAGTCAGAGAGAATACTTTATATATCTGGTAAAACTTTGAATGCCATGGCTTTATCTGTGCTAGAAGGATTGTGTATAATCAAAGTCTCACCTTAACTTCTCCTTAATTAAAAATACCCTTCAATACTTGAAAGATGCCTGGATCTGTTTAATTACTCCACCACTATCTAAAAATGGATAATGACTCAAAGAACACCCAGAGGAAAATTATAGGAAAAGATCTCCATTTCATTAAATCCTATTAGGGTTTAACAGACACTTCAAGACTTAACAATAAAACAGCAAAGTTGACATTCATTACACAGGAGCAGTTTTAAGGGGCAGATGGTTAGAGAGCAATGACTTCCAAGAGCTTCTTTAGTAGAGATGTCCTCAGCCATTTTATACTCCCTAGCAGGAACTCTCAAACTTTTTTGACAGAGTGGGCATCTTAATGAAGAGATTATTTGTCTGCCTGTGGACATCTCCCCCTCCCAGCATTTGCAATCATATAAAAATCCCTGTGGCAACAACTGCAATTGCTTATGAGGAAAAGTGATAGTAAGAAAGTCTGAAATGCATTGTTAGCTCTTTAAAACACAATTTAGTGGTTGTAAATACCTTGCAGGAATCAACACCATGTGACCAGACAGCTCCCTGTGGAACACTACCAAATAGTCTGCAGATTATCCTGCGCCACAGCCCACAGTTTCAAAACCACTATTGGTCAGGACTATGCTAAACTATGAATAAAACAATGGTGCGAGATTATACATGCTAAAAGTGCTACCTAAAAACGTTCCTTGGAACAGGTTAATAGAGGGCCAAAGAGGTTTCTCTCCACCATAATGTCTAGGGTGCTGCACAACAATATGAAAAAAATAAATACAAGGTAATCAAAAATAAAATGTGACATTTTTTTCACACCAGTTTCTCAAAACTACAAATGATTAAAAGTAGATCAAGTATTTTAGCCTAGTACATTTGATGCATTTAGTACATGGGCAAAATTCATACTTAGTCTAAAACAGTTAAACACAGCAGGAAAGATTACAGACCTAAGGCTTGATCCTACAACCCTAATATCCAAGTAGCCTTTACTCACCAGAATAGTCTCATTGACTGCAATGTAAACTACTTGCATGAGTTGCAGGATCTGGCTGTCGGGCAAAGATCTTTGGGTCTGTAAGACGGTAGTTCAAAACTGAAGCTCAATTAAACCAGATTTTGCCCCATTCTCTGCTTCCTATTTTTGGTAGCTCTGCCTCTGGTACGGTAACCCAGTGCCATGTGGCTGTGCTTAGGGTGATAGTATTGTGATCCATGTCCTGTCAAGCCTCGTAAAGGTGCCAGCATCTTGCATCCGCTGGTGGTACGCTCATTTCTGTCTCTCCTAAGTAGGATGTTGGGAGTTGAGGGGACCTGACCCATCCCAGTGTGCGTGTGTGGGAAAGACACCTATCTTTCCTGAAGATGAGTTATGTTCCTCCAGCAACCCATCTGCATATCACAGTCCGGCAGAATGAGCCCGCTTCATACCTAGAGGTCTCTTAGATCAGAGCTGGAGGGCCAATGGGACATAGCCCTTTGGAATGGCTTATGTATTTGATTGATAGCTGAAGATGCACTTTTCACAACATGCTTTTAGAGGAGTAAAAAAAAAATAGAACAAATCACTCACCGTTTCCAGAGGCAGTGTATGTCTGGCTTTTTTTTTTTCTTCTTCATCTCTTTTAAAAGCAGCACAGTTGAAGATATGTGCAGCTAGCGGCCTGTATATTTTAGCTATTTCACCTTTATAGTACTATCTACACTACTGATCATTCTGCCCAAACACAGGAAAGGTGACATCTGTGAGGCTGGTTTGTGTGTGTGAGCAAATAGATTCAAACTAGAGTAAAAAGCCATGTGACTGGCTACCTTGGGGAACAGGAATCCTTTAAAATAATTGGATGCTTATTTTTACACTTTAAAATCTATGTTGCATTTTAAATATGAGACTATTTGCTGACCATCTGCCAGTCTATCAAAGAGAAAAAATGAGCAGATGTGACCGCAGGTAATAGAATTCCATCACTACTCTCTCCTTTTGCTTCTCAAATCCTCTGACTTTGTTATAATAAGACTACTTAGGGCTGGATTCCTGCCACCCTTACACCTTATTCTACAAGTAATCTCATTTTCTTCAGTGGGATTACTTGTGGAGTGAGATACGGCTCATTATGAATGAGTTTGTCAGAATGTGGCCCATATGTATTGGGCCAAATCCTGAAGTCTTTAACCCAGAGCCTGGTTCTAACCCCAGTTTCACCAGTATAAATTCAGACTAACTCTTTGAAGTCAATGGAGATACTCCAGAGTTGTACCAGTATGATTGAGATCTAAATCATCACCTCTGTTTTTATTCAGTCCTTATTCTGGTAAGACTCTCAGTGGGCCAAATCCTGAGACCTTATCCAGTTTTTGTTCAGTCTTGACCCAGGTAAACACCTATTGATTTGCCTGTATAACAACTCAGCAAGGTCCTTTCAAGATTTGGACTCTTAGAACTACAACAGTGATGAACGCACATGATCTTATAACAGCTTGCATGTCATTTTACCAGCCTGGGCACAAAATGTAATTGCCAGGTGACAAATGATGACAATGATCAAAATGAACAAAAATCTGAAGCCAGCTGCCCTAGAGAGGAATGGGCAAATAGACTTTTGCGTGGCTGCTTTATACTTTATGGTTTGTTGGGAACAAAATCATCATTATAAATGCCTTTTAGGCATTCTGGGCCTATTTACACAAAGTTATGGTGAGACTCCAAAAGACATTTTAATCCCATTTTGATTTTCTTTATTTAAATATGACAACACCAACAAAATTGCTTTCTAATCTGGCTTCTCAAATAGGTTTTATGCAACAGCTAATGCAAAACGAAGTCTGTGGGGATTTTCATTTTACATTTATGATGGTCCAACATGGGAGAGGCCTCAGGCACCGAGTTACTTGTATCTTAAGCTCCTTGTGTGTTTGTGGTGCTTATGTATAAGCTGATTGTTTTATTTAAAAATATGTTGGGGGAATTTAGTAAGGAGAAAAGCTCTTTATTGTAAAAAATGTTTTGATACTTGATGGTTAGTTGAAAGCAACCACTAATACAAAGAAAAGCGTGGATTAGATGACCAGGTGAATAAAATGTCAAAGTAACAAATTCTGGTGCTGGAAGGGGACTGTTTATTATAATCAAGGCTAGCTGTCAGAACAGGTCATTGCTTTTACTGAAAGGTATGGCTTAAATTGTAAAAACTATCAGGCCGGATTCTGATCTTGGTTATTCCATTAACTTTCATGGACTTATTCTGATTTTCATTGGTTTAACTGAGTAGAGATTCTGGCCTATTGCATCAATTAAATTTGAAGCTGTGAACCACAAAATGTGAGCATGAGAGGTAGCGGGTGGGAGGGAAGGGTCTTTGCATATTTTCTTCTGTTTTGCTTTATGTGCTCCGTTTCACAGAGCATTGCCGGGCTCACTGGCAAAGTTCTCCCAGAGATAGAAACTAAAGATGAGCTTCACCGTGACAAATGTTCCTTGGTGTTTCATAGGTGTGGATCCAAACTGGAGGCAAGCCAAGCAGGCCAGCAAAAAAATGTGGATAGAATAAATAGCCTCATTCACATCAGTGGGTTGTGTGATTGCACATGTAACAGTGGGTAAACAATCCCTCTGTGGTTAGAGTCCCAATTTTGGTGCACATTATAAAGAAAGGAACATCATTAGAAAGAGAATCAAACCTATATCAGACTTGGAAATCAATGTGATTTCCTGCAAATGGTCCTGCAAATGATTCATGGCTACATATATTTTCTAGCTGGCAATCTCCACTTATTTATCTTGTTTCTCAGCTTAGTTGTACTTTGTGCTTCTTCCAGGGAAAGTGCTTGAGAGAGAGAGAGAGAAAGAGATTTGAAAATTAAATAGAAATGGGACTGGGGTTGGCTAAGTGGGGTTGAAGAACTGGATATGGACTCTTTCACGTCTAGGCGAGTAGTTTGAATTTAGGTTAGTACTGATTAGAGAAGGTCTGAAAGTGGAACACTATATCCAACCCCCCTGGATTTCAGGGCAGTTTGGATTCAGATCAAATGGTTAACGCAAGAACAAGTGGACAGTCAATGCAATTAAAAGTTGGGAAATTCAAAAGTGATAAAAGGAAATATTTTTTCACATAATGGGTGACTAGACTGTGGAACTCACGGCCACAGGAAGTCACAGAGGCCAAGAATTTAACAAGATTCAAATAGGGATTGGGCAATAGAGTTATCATAGTGAATAATAACATTTTAGGAAGGAATATTAAATGTTGTGTTTCTCAGTTTATGCGAATCTCTATTAGAGATCAGAAGGAGCCCTATGTGGGGAGCAGATTATTCCACAGCTGCTCACTTCTGGTTCTTACACCTTCCTCGGAAGCATCCAGCATGGGCCACTGTTAGAGACAGGATATTGGATTAGGTGGACCTCAGGTCTGATCCAGTCTGGCAACTCCTACGTTCCTAATTCTAGAGCCAAAGCTCATGGTTTGAGCCCCTCCTTGGTAATGATTGAAAGATGCTACCATCTGATAGCTGTTCAATGGCATATATGAAATGAGTTAATGGGCTCTTAGCTGAATTTCTGATGCACAGGTGGGCACGTCACAAAATCCATGACTACCATTAGCCTCCTAGTTGGCAATCTCTGCAGAGAAGCCATGAAACGACCCAGTCATGGAGTTGGCTCCATTCTAGAGACAGTCCTATCGAGCAACATTGAGGAACAGAGGAACATATAAGGAACTTTGTGCTCTGGTCGTCCAGGCTATACCTGCCCTATGGACAAACAGAGGACTTCTGGGCCAGATTTTCCATTGGCTTCAGTGGAGTTCTGATTTACACCAGGTTGAGAGCTGAATCAGGTCTGCAGTTTCCAGAGCCAAATGACGTAGAAATGGAGAAAATACAGCACAAAATCATTACAAAGCTCAGGACAGGGACATGACAAAGCATGAGAGCAAACAAGAACAATTCTGAAATCAGTATTATATGCAAGGGGAAAATAGAGGTGTCTGAGTGAGAGAAAGGTGGGGGGGAAAAAACTAAAGGAGCAAAGAAAGCATTGTTTTCTAACTTTGTGCTGAAAGTGACCCTAACATCTGTGTTTTGTTAGCTAATGTGTTGAGTCATATAACCACAGTGTTCCCAGCTCGGGTCTCCAGTCCATATTCTTTTCATCTGCGTGTTTCTACATGATTCATTTTCTTGGTGGTAGCAAGAGTAATATTCCCTGGAAAAGAGCCATTTCTGTTCAAATGAAGCTTAGGGTTGTTGGCATCCATCCATCTGGGTTTGGGTTTGTGGATTTAGACTCCCAGAAGTCAGAGATGGAAAAGATTTCTTGGGTCATCCAGTTCATATCCCTGCCCTTCAGGATCTGCTCTGCAGCTGTCTGCTCCCACCCTTACACCTGATCATTATCATGAATTGCTTGGAATAAGTGTACCTGTCCCGGGATGAAATCCCAAATTCCTTGCTCGGGCAGAACTCCCTTCGGCTTCGGTGGGAACTCTGCCTGCATAAGAGCCAAATATAAACCAAAAAGAGTTCAGAATTTGACCTTAGTTTAGGGTTATACCCTGTTTCTCTTGACTTCAGTGGCAGCTGGATCACCTGCACATCTACCAATGTGATATATGCCATCATGTGCCAGCAATGCCCCTCTGCCATGTACATTGGCCAAACCGGACAGTCTCTACGCAAAAGAATTAATGGACACAAATCTGACATCAGGAATCATAATACTCAAAAACAAGTGGGAGAACACTTTAACCTGTCTGGCCATTCTATGACAGACCTGCGGGTGGCTATCTTAAAACAGAAAAACTTCAAAAACAGACTCCAACGAGAGACTGCTGAGTTGGAATTGATATGCAAACTAGACACAATCAACTCAGGATTAAATAAAGACTGGGAATGGCTGAGCCATTACAAACATTGAATCTATCTTCCCTTGTAAGTATTTTCACACTTGCTTCTTATCAAACTGTCTGTACTGAGCTATCTTGATTATCACTTCAAAAGTTTTTTTTCTCTTACTTAATTGGCCTCTCAGAGTTGGTAAAACAACTCCCACCTGTTCATGCTCTCTGTATGTGTGTATATATATCTCCTCAATATATGTTTCACTCTATATGCATCCGAAGAAGTGGGTTGTAGCCCACGAAAGCTTATGCTCTAATAAATTTGTTAGTCTCTAAGGTGCCACAAGTACTCCTGTTAAATTTGTCAAGTTGACTTTTAAATGCTCTAGGAGACAGGGCTTCCACCTTCTAAGGCTGTTGAGACCTTGGAGCCTATCCCTTTGCTTGTGATGCCCATAGCTACTTCATAAGTAAATCGGCAATCTTTGTTCTCCTTCACTTTCCCACACACAGAAGGCTTCATCTAGGAACTTGTCTGGTGTTTATGTCACTGCGCTTGGACAGAAATTTCAGGCAGTGATTAACATGAGAATGGCCACACTGGATCAGACAAATGGTCCATCTAGCCCAGTATCCTGTCTTCCAACAGTGGCCAGCACCAGAGGATTCAGAGGGAATGAACAGACCTGGGCAATTATTGAGTGATCCATCCCCTGTTGTCCCAGCTTCTAGCAGGTAGAGGTTTGGGGATACCCAGAGCATGGGGTTGTGTCCATGACCATCTTGGCTAATAGCCATTGATGGACCTGTCCTCCATGAGCTTATCTCATTCTTTTGTGAACCTAGTTACAGTTCTGGCCATCACCATGTCCTGGGCAACAAGTTCCACAGGTTGAACTTGTGGCTGATGTCAGTTAGTGACAGCACAAAACATGTTGCTCAAGTTGTTTGCATCCATATCTTCCTTGTTTGTTATTTTTACTAAGATGGCATCTTCTCCTTGCAGTGTTCACTTAGTACAACTGAAATGTAATTGCATTTCATCCTTCTGTCAAGTGTCTGCCTATTCTCATGAAGAGGCACAGCTTCATAGCTTTTTGCCTCTGCTGATGCTTGCACTGCTCCACTCAAGGATCGCCCTGGTCTAGAAGTAATGCACTTGGCTCTGGCAACAGTAGTGTGAGTCATAACAGTTAAAGTACATGGTATTATATTCCCCAAAGTGTTCACAGTGCATGCTACTCAAAGTCTTTGAAATGTGTGTTTTATCCTGGTGCAGGGGCAAGGGGCTAGGGCCCAGTCCGGCTGGAGATAAACTGCCTCCAGAAGGATGCTGCACACCCATAATGGCTTCATGGGGAGGTTAAGGTGCTCGGTATCTCAAGATTTTGTCCTTAGAAAGCGGCTGTTGCATGACTGTTTCCTGACAATTCCCTGGACCTCTACCCAATTCCCATCCTCTTTGAGGTCTTGGTGGCTTTTGACGCTGACTAGCATACGCCCCTCTTGGAATGGCCTGTCCCTCATCTCCCCACCCCGGGATTTTGTGGCTCCTTCCTCTCCTCCTCTCTGATTGCTCCTTCATCATCTCGGTGGGTCTCATTCCCTCGTCCGCTCTCCACTGGGGTCCCACAACACGGTTCCTTCCTCTTCTCCCTTGACACTGATCTCATCCAGTCACATGGTTTCTTTAGGCCAGTGATTCACAGATCTGCCTTTCTGCTCTTGGCCTGCCTCCCTCCAGGCAGTCCCACACCACTGCCTGATGTCTGGACATCTCCTCCTTGGATGTCTTGCCATCTGCTTAAACTGAACAGGGCCAGAACTGAACTCTTGATTTGTCCTCCCATACTCTCTTTCCTCTCCCTTTCTCTGTCACTGCTGACAGCTCTTCCATCCTCTCAGTCACTCAGGCCATTAACCTGAGTGTCATCTTCATCTCCTCCCTCTTTCTTGCCCACCCCTCCAGGCTGTGTCCTATTCTATTTCTTTTCTTCCTGTCCGGACAATCAGAACTCTTGTCCAGATCCTCCTCATCTCCTGTCTTGATTACTGAGACCTCCTCCTCTCCAGCCTCCCTAACACTTACATCACCCAGCTCTTAAGATCATCTTCCTTGCCCATCGCTCTGATGGCATCAACCCCCAGTGCTGAAAATGTCCACTGGCTTCCCCCATCTTTCACCACATCAAGTTCAAACGTCTTGTCCTCATCCTCCCAGCTCTGCTTTCCCCTTCCTGTCCACTCTTGTTTCTTATCACTGCCTCCTACACAGCCCCAACTATCCCAGCTTTGTCTGCCTGTTTGTCAATGTCTCTCACAAATATCTCTGTGCTTAATAAGACATACAGTCTCTGTGGCATGCATCCCAGTATTAAAGACAAGGATGCCTAGAGAGCACAGGGTAGAACTCTAGGGCTGCATTTAATGCCTCCCGTGGATTGCAAACCTTGCCTTTTTTGCTGTCCTGGATCTACCCTTCAAGACAATGGTTTCATGTATAGCAGGACTCCTATTTTATGAACTAATCAGGGAGTGAGGAGTTCATAAAATCAAAAAGTTCATAAAAATGAACATCTCAAGATGACAGTAGGTATGGTGCATAAGTTACAGTTCACTGCATTGCTTTCTTCTTGTCCTTCAAACCCCTGCCAAGCAGATTCCAATGCACTGAAGGAATCAGAATATGAAGGGAAATTGACTTGTTCTTCATTGACATCACTTTTGTTATACGATTTTTTTTTATCCCATCAGGAAAAAATGGTTTGTACCACTGGCTGTTCGTAAGATTGGTGTCTGTAAAATCAAGGTTCTCCTTAGCTTAGGGAAATATTTTGCAATATATGTTCTGAGGTAATGGGCCAGGCTGAAGAACAACAACAGCAAAAAAGACACTCTAGTTTTGTAGAACTTTTAAAAAAATACATCATTTGCCTAAAATCTCCACTTTGGGTTGGGTATTACCATAAATTAAAGGATACCGCCTGATTTTTCTGTCAATTTCACTTTCAATTTTTACTCGTGGATGTATATCCATGGAGATGTTCAATTTCACAGGGAGCTTACTCGGAGGAATTGCAGGGAAAGTCACACTCTAAGTATAAAGGAGGAAGTGACATTTTGGGTCCATCTTGCACTCCCTTCTAGACTTCACTGTGGCTTTCTTATAATGGATTTACACAAGGGGCAGAGTTAAGGCTATGCGTACTTCTGACTACCATGCAGGTTTTGTTTTAATTCTGCGGTAGCATCTAGAGGCTTCAATCAGAGATTAGGGTCTAGCACTCACGGCACTGTACAAACAAATGAAGCAAAGACAATTCCTGCCTAGAGTGAAGTTAGGACCGGCTCCAGGCACCAGTTTAACAAGCAGGTGCTTGGGGCGGCCAAGGGAGAGGGGCGGCACCTGCGGCAATTCGGGGGCGGCAGGTCCCTCACTCCCTCTAGGAGCGAAGGACCTGCCGCTGAACTGCCGCCGCCGATCGCGGCTTTTTTTTTTTTTTTTTTTGCTTGGGGCGGCAGAAATGCTGGAGCCGGCCCTGAGTGAAGTGCAGGACAGTTAAAGGAAAAATCATTCAGAATCGGGATCTCTTTGGCCAGCTGTCAATTGCACATCCTGTCCTATGCAATTGATGAGGTCTGTGGGCAGCAGTTGGTGCCAGGGCCCGGTCTCAGCAGCTAGAGAGGCAGTTCACAGGAGGCTCTGGCGTAAACACAAAGCCCTCTCTGTTGCCGAGCTCTTCCCCTGTGAGTCCGAGGGGCTGCAGCGTGCATGCCTTTGGAGGCCCCACACTCATGCGAGTAGAGCTTTGCTCCAGTGAAGCTTACAAACTGTGCTGGCAGGCAGACTGCAGACTTGGGGGGGCTTCCTTCCTGTGATCTTCCACCCTGGAGGCTCCTGAACAGCCAGTGATGCTTGGAGAGAGAGAGAGAGAGAGAGAGAGAGAGAGTTTGGGGGACCCAAAGCCAGGGAACATTAAAGGGAGGGGGATTTTGAAGCCAGGAGAAGTTGAAGCCCTTGAGATTGAAATTGGGTTTGTCTTCTGCGTCACAAAAATCTCTATGCACAAGGTGCGTGAAGTTTTCCATGCAAACCCAGATCCATTTGCACTGGCTCGCCCAAACTTCTCTTGGCCAGGTGTCAGATTAGTAAAAAAAAAATAATAATAATAAGGGGGTGGCTCTGGTACTGTCTCAGACTCTACCCACAATACAAGCCCCACCCAGTTGTGGCATAAGAATATCTTCAAATCCGTATACTATGGAACGGTTAACCAAGTTGGGATTTAAATGGTCATCATTAGGCTTCAGAGTTGACACCCGATTGACATAAATGGGACAGCTCTCATTTCACATTGCCTGGAGACTTGGGCTGACATCACTGCATCAGTTCATGGTTTGAAGATTTTTCTTCACAGCCATGAGGGCTAGGAACAGAATTTCTAGTAAATGAAATCTTAGATTTCATAGCACAAGATGAAGCCTGCAAATAATAGCAGTGGTTTGCCACAAGCCAGCCCAGTTTAACAACTAGAGCCAATTTGCAGGCCCCCCATAAGCGCTTCCTCATTGCCATTCTCCCCAGGTTTATATTCTGCCACTTCCACAGGTCTCTGAAAATGTGCAAGAGGATAGCTTCTCTCCTTCCCTTCCAGCTGGCTTCCTAAAGTCTGCAGGAACAGATCTCCTCTCTGGCCTCTCCTGTGTATGTCCAGTGGTTCACAGAAGAGGAACTGAGGCCCTTGGAGGTATGCATGGGTTGAAGCAAAAATCTGTGAGCAGCTTGATTTTTAAAATGTTGCAATTCCATTAAATCAAACCCACTGATCACTAGCATGCTCCCAGACTCAGAGATTTTATGGCCAGCAGGGACCATCGTGATCATCCAGTCTGACCTTCTGCACATCGCAGGCCACAGAACCTCCCCCACCCCCTCCTGGAATAGACCCCTAGCCTCTGGCTGAGTTACTGAAGTCCTCAAAGCACGATTTAAAGATTCACAGCCCTTCTCCTCAGGGAGGGCTGTTTCCCTGCAAATTTCAGCTTTTTTACCTCCCAGTGAGTTTGGCTGGAGAGTTATTCGAAAACGGTTATGTTGTTTTTAATAATGGGAAAAGGTCCCCTCTCCCCCGTCCCCACTCTGCTATTCAAAAATAGCGGACGCCTTTTTGCAAAGACCAAGCTTGGAAATTTTCAGCCCAGCAGGTGAATGTTTCTGAAAGCGATGAGTTGGGAAAATAAAGGATGAGTGGGAACAGCTATGGAGCAGTCTCCAGAACAGTCACTGCGGCTCGTGTTTCCACACACAATGATAATCGATGTGCCAAATGCATCCAACCTGGCCGGGGATGCATGTCTTTCAAACAGCATCGGCAGGGGCATTCTGGCACTGACGAGGTTAATGGGAAAAGGCTAGAAGTTGGGGCTAATTGGCATCTTTAGGAGCTTGGCTGATGTCAGCTGAGATTCCTGCAGCCTACCAAGTTGCACATGGCACGTGATCGTTCCAGCAAGCCCAAAGCGGAAGAGCCGTGTGATGGGGAAGCAATTATAGACCAGCATAAATAGCTTTAGCATAAATTGTGGGGAGAGTATCAGAAACAATTTGGGGAGATTTAATGAGAGAAAGAACGTTGATTAGAGGCAGCTAGCCTGGATTGGTAAGTGGCAAAGGGAACTAGACTGCTGGAGCTCTTCAAAAGATATTATTGTCATGGTAAACTTAGAGGAACGCAGCGGAAGATACAGGCTCATGGGTTTCCACCAAGCACGCAGTACAGTTCCATTTGCTAATGTGAGGAGTTGTGTGCTTGTGTGTGTAGCTGAGCTTGTGGGTATATTCAAGGGGATCAGAAGCATCCCGGGGTGAATGACAATAGCTCCTGCAGCTGCCAGGACATTGGCTTGTGGGTACTGTCCCCCCACAACTTGGTCTGGGGGAGGGGCTCCTGCAGTATCGATGATATCGGCCAGCTGATCGTCTCAGAGTTCTCCGGTGGCACAGAAGATGTGGCAAATTAAAGATGGAAAAGGCCTCGACCACCTCCCTGACTGATACAGGACTGTTCTTCGCAGCACATGAAGGGGCTTCAGAGCTGTTCCCTTTGGAGGCTGTAGCACTGCCTAACAGAGCTCACCCTCCGGAAGATTTTCAATTACACTCATCTTGAGCACTCCTGTGCCTAATTCTCTCCTGCGACTCCTGGTTACTCCCCGGCCCATCCAAATAATTCATCTTTCTTCTTAGCGTTTGCATTCTCTGGGCATTCGTAAGGTTGTTATGTCTCCCCCCCAAAGGTAGCTCTTTCGGTCTTTCCTCATAAGACGATTCCTCGATGCCTGAGAAATTGTTCACATCTCACCTTTGCTAATTGGAGTTTATATTTCTGTGCTCTCCACGATGGGCCACTTAACTCCAGCTGCTAACCCCAGTTAAAAGCCAAGTGGCCGTGTCTTCACTGCTGCGTTAACCCGAGTCAGCTAATGAGGGTTAGCTAACTTGAGTTAAGAACACACCTTTTTCGCAGTGTAGGCATATGTCTACACAGCAAAGAAAAACCTGCGGCTGCCGGGGGTTTTTCTTTGTTGTGTAGACAGACCTTTAGAGTCAGGACTCTTGCATTCTGTGTATGGTTCTGTATGTTCCTTATTAGTTACAGCAGGGGAATTGGAGTCAGGACACCTGGGTTTTGCTCCCAGGTCAAGGGGATAGAGCAGGATGATTGGCAACCCCCAAATTGTTGGAGAAAAACAGAGTTCTCACTCTCAGGTTGGGTGCAGCAAGTCAGATACTTTATTATCTCTAGCAATTGCATGGAGGGAGAGCGCTAAACAGGTCTCTCTCCAGGTAAACAATTACAGCAAGCATTTATACCTTTTGTTACAAACAATAATGGGCAACAGCTGCATTTTGTTTATTCATAGGTCATCCTGATATCTTATTTTCCTCCACAATGTAGACTCTAGTCTACATTCCATACTTATCTAACACAAGGTCACAACAACTTCTCACAGGGGTTCTTTCCCAGTCGCCTCACACAATCCTCACTTCTACAAATATTGCGTTGTTAGGGTTACAGCTAGCCTAACTCTTGCTCACAACCTATACTATTTGCATTGAAATCCCCTTCATTTCCCTGTCAGTTCTTTCTCTCCTTCCACATTCTGTATGTTCCTTATTAGTTACAGCAGGGGAATTGGAGTCAGGACACCTGGGTTTTGCTCCCAGGTCAAGGGGATAGAGCAGGATGATTGGCAACCTGGACGCTTGGGCTACTTTTACACTGCAATCAAACACCCACAGCTGGCCCTGGTCAGCTGACTCGGGCTCGGGGAGCTATAAAATTGCCAGGTAGACGGTCAGGATCGTGCTGGAGCCTGGGCACTGAGCCCCGTGAAGGGGAAGGGTCCCAGAATGTGAAGCTTCGTTGCTTGTTTGTAAAATACTTTGAGAACCTCAGATGATAAGGCCGTATATAAACGCCAAGTCTTAGTATTAGGCGTAAACTGGGTATGCTGGCAGAGCATTAAAGAGTAGTAAACAGAAGGATGAAGTTGCAAAGTAAGGCCACATTGAAGCAGCTAGTACAGTATTAATGAGCTTAAGAGACAGCTTGACATTTTTATAGAGCGAGACAGACGGGATTTGAAGCATAGAACAATGAAGTGAGGTCAGGGAGGTGAGCTGGCTTTATCTGGCCAAGTTCTTTTCCTGTCCAGCAGTTCCTTATCCTCTTGAACTGGCAAAGCACCCTTTGTTGTTGAATCTGCAAGATAACCACTCAGCAGCACAGCTATGGAGGACTGGTCAGGAAGAATGAACCTGTTTATGGAGAACTGCTGTGTGCTAGGAAAGAAATTCTAACCATTAGCCGGATTCATCCTTGAAGTCCATGTGGTTAAGCTAGAGCCAAGCTGACAATGTCAAGTTACAGAGAGAAAAATGAGTCTGTAAAAAGCAATAATAATAAAGTATCATAAATATAATGAAAAAGAATAATTTACAGTCCATTAGGAAACTATGATCTTGACAACCAAGTGATGCAAAGTATGGCTGAGGGGCTGCCGCTCAGCATCAGAATATATGAAAAAGGAGATTTTCCAAATTTCCGTAAGATATATTCTGTTTTAATTAACTGAAATTTAAAAGTACTATTAGCACTAACCAAAACAGCCAAAAGGAACAGAGGGTCCTGTGGCACCTTTGAGACTAACAGAAGTATTGGGAGCATAAGCTTTCGTGGGTAAGAACCTCACTTCTTCAGATGCAAAACAGCCAATACATTCTGCACCAACTTCAACAATCTCTTGCTTTCACCTTCTTTTAAATGCTGGGTTGTGTTTTCCCAGTCGAAAGGTGAAATCAGTGGCAACACTCCCGTAGACTTCAGGGATTTCACCCCTGCTGTCTACAGCATCAGACTAGAATTCCTGTTGAGAATTCTCCAGAGGGCAGCAACCTCCAATGGAAAGGCCATTCACACTTATGGAGAGAGTGAAGGAGGGGCAGGTATTTTTCAAACCATTTAAAAAAATCTGTGTATCTGTCAAAGGTGTTAGAACTAATCCCTGTTCGGGGGTTTAAGCATTTGTGGAATGTTTATAGTGCATCACATTAATATATATATATATATATATATATATATATATATATATATATATATATATATATATATATATATAGGATTCCTTTTGTTAGACTCAAATAAATTTGTTCGTCTCTAAGGTGCCACAAATACTCCTGTTCTTTATATATGATTCCTGACTCTGCAGAGAGTATGTGTGCACATGTATGAGAACTCAAGAATTGTAAAGGACAAGATAAAGTGCCAGTTAATGGTCTTAAATATAGTTTGATAAATGTGGTTTGTAGATTGACATAACTGGCTTGATTTGCCTCTGCCTTGCATTTGGCTTTGGCCATCACATGTGCACAAAGCGACTGCAGAGTGATTGCAAAATGCTACCATTCTGATCCAGTAGTGTTTTACATTCCCCTTGTTCTGGTGTAAATGACCATAAAAGGTGCAAGGCAGGAGGGAATCAGCACTGATACTCTTATGCAACAGGCAAGGATGCAGTAACATGACTGGAGGTCAGGAAACCTGCCTTCTATCGCTGCCTCCGACTCACTCACTGTGTAAGCTTGGGCAGGTGGCTAACAGTCAACGTGACCATTGATTTTTGGGTGCCTCAGTTTTGAGTGCCCAACTCGAGACACTTTGGGCCTGATTTCCCAGCACTGGGCATGCTCTTCACCCCTTGACTTTCATGGATGATCTGGGTGTTCAGTGCCTCTAGAAGCTAGAGCCAAGGCATCTCAATTGGACACCCGGTTGAGTGGTGCTTTGGAAAATGTTGGCCTTCGCTTCTCTGCCTGTTTCTCCTCTAAAAACAAAGGTTCTGTGGGGACTCCACTTCAGTTCAGTCACTTCAGGTGCACATGCACCCCAGGAACTTTTGATTGGAGAAGGAGCACCCATTGGCGGGACACATCTCTAAGAACTCCAGGGAGTCTGCATCAGGTGAGAAACCTCTCCCTCCCCACCTCATAGGAGAGTTATTAATTCACTGTTGTTAATTCATTACTCTTTGGAAAGCACTTGGAGATCCTCACATAGAATTTGAGTTTGAAGTGCAAAGAGAGGGTGCTTACCATTGCCAGCTGTCTGAAGCCCATACTTGAAAATTCCCCGGAGCCCTTGCTTAGCTGGTTCACTCTGGACTCGAAATAGTAACAGGCTTAATCCAAGGGACTTCTCTAATCCTGGGGGGCTGTGTGGGCGGCGTGAGCAATGGCTCGGAGCAGCAAACCCACTTATGCAAAGTGTTTCACTCTCTCGGCAGCATAGCTTAGGAAGGATAAGATTAGAAGGGACCTCACCAGCAAAGTGACTAAAAGATTTATCTTATTCAGAGGCTTGGCTGGTACTTAAGGAATTTACATTATTGGGCTTTCTCAAATCTCTCTGCTGGCTGAATGTATCCTTTACGCAGCAGAATCATAGATTTTCAAGGGTAAGGGACCTGTTATTACATCTCTGGTCTGTACCCCTTTGGCTGGTACAGGATTGTTTCACACAGTCATTGCTTTGTCCAGATTGGTTTCAAATGTCACAAGTGATAAGTCTTCCACTAAACCCTTGGGAGATTATTCCACACTCTATTAAGTCTCAGTGTGAGGACATTTTTCCTGATGTTCATCCTAGATTTTCCTTTGCTTAATTAATTTAATCCCATTACTCCTAATTAATCCCATCTGTGAACCACTGATAACTACTCTCTGGGAATGGTTTTCCAGCCAGTTATGCACACACCTTATAGTAGCTCCATCTAGGTTGCATTTCCCTAGTTTGTTTATGAGAGAGAGCCATGCGAAACAGTATCAAAAGCTTTACTAAAGTCAACATATACCCCGTCTACCACTTCCACCTTATCCACAAGGCTTGTTACCCTGTCAAAGAAAGCTATCAGGTTGGTTTGACACGATTTGTTTTTGACAAATTCATGCTGACTGTTACTAATCACCTTATCTTCTAAATGTTTGCAAATTGATTGCTTAATTATTTGTTCCATTATCTTTCTGGGTACAGAAGTTAAGCTGACTGGTCTGTAATTCCTCAGGTTGTCCTTATTTCCCTCTTTATAGATGGGCACTATATTTGCCCTTTTCCAGTCTCCTGGAATCTCTCCTGTCTTCCATGACTTTTCAAAAATAATCGCTAGTGGCTCAGATATCTCCTCAGTCAGCTCCTTGAGTATTCTAAGATGCATTTCATCAGGCCCTAGTGACTGGAGGACATCTAGTTTGTCCAAGTACTTTTTAACTTGTTCTTTCCTTATTTTAGCTTCTTCTGATCCTACCTCATTTTCACTGGCATTCACTATGTTAAACGTCCAGTCACCACTAACCTTCTTGGTGAAAACCGAAACAAAGAAGTCATTAAGCACCTCTGCCATTTCCACATTTTCTGTTATTGTCTTTCCCCCCTCATTGAGTAATGGGCCTACCCTGTCCTTGGTCTTCCTCTTGCTTCTAATGTATTTGTAGAATGTTTCCTTGTTACCCTTTATGTCTCTAGCTAGTTTGATCTCGTTTTGTGCCTTGGCTTTTCTAACTTTGTCCCTACATACTTGTGTTATTTGTTTATATTCATCCTTTGTAATTTGAGCTAGTTTCCACTTTTTGTAGGACTCTTTTTTGATTTTTAGATCATTAAAGATCTCCTGGTTAAGCCAGGCTGGTCTCTTGCCATACGTCCTGTCTTTCCTACGCAGTGGAATAGTTTGCTCTTGTGCCCTTAATAATGTCTTTTTGAAAAACTGCCAATTGTCTTCTATTATTTTTCCCCTTAGTCTTGCTTCCCATGGGACCTTACCTACCAACTCCGAGTTTGCTAAAATCTGCCTTCTTGAAATCCATTGTCTTTATTTTGCTCTTTTCCCTCCAAACATTCCTTAGAATCATGAACTCTATCATTTCGTGATCACTTTCACCCATGCTGCCTTCCACTTTCAAATTCTCAACCAGTTCCTCCCTATTTGTCAAAATCAAATCTAGAACAGCCTCTCCCCTAGTAGCTTTCTCCACCTTCTGAAATAAAAAGTTGTCTCCAATACATTCCATGAACTTGGGTCTCTTGTTGGGCCCCCTCCCCCCAGGAGGAAGTCTCTCTGTCTGTCACTCACTTTAGGAGGGAAGAAACAGACGAGCCTGAAATCTTCATCGATCAGCTCTGCCCACTTCAATCCCAACATGCATTTTTTCTTTCCAAAGCAACAGCAGAGCTGGCAGGGTATGCAGCCTGAGTGATGTAATGTCCCCTTGCCCTGCTCCAATGCAGATCTGTTGGGAAACCAAACCAAGGTGTTTGCTGTGCTGGGGGTATGAGGCTCTTATGGGCGATCAAGTTTCAGAGGCGTCTCACCTAGCGGCTAAAGAGAGAAATTCACCAAGAGCTGCCTGGCAGAGAGTCCCAGAGGGGGAAAGCCTACAGTGCGTACTGCAGCAGAGAAGCGGTTACAACGTTCCTTGTTGCTGTGGGAATCCTGAGGGAAGGCAGCGTCAGTGGTCCAGGCTGACCTAGGGGTGCAGTTGACAGTTTCCAGTGGCAGCTGCAACAGATCTGACCCCAAACGTTTTGGTCATTACGACGTGGGTACCTTTCCATGGGGGGAATCAGAGCCTGGTCAGGCTGGAGTGTTAGAAGCCCTGAATGGTCAAATTGACACATCAGTTGAGTGGGTTTTCTTTCTCCTCCCTGCCCATCCAAGCCTCTGCTCTGACACGAGTTCGAAGGCTCTCCACGCATCATGTGCAGAGTACAGGTCCATAACAACCCCCACTGGGTGCAGGTCCCTTCAATGCAGTTGAAATGAGAGAGGGACTCGAAGGGCCCAGTTCAGGCCGGTCTGTGAAGTTGGATAGGTTGGCTGCTGCCCAGTTTGGAGTTGCTGCTGGTTCTTCTTCCCACACCTTAAAGTTTTTACCCCCCCCCCCCCCAACCTCCTTGTGGCACATGCTAAAGGCTCCGCAGAACATCTTGTCTTCTCTCTTTTGTGAGGCTTTTTGTCTCCTTCGCACTCCTCAGAGCCATGCCTACAGGTTTCTGAAAGCACATCAAAGCTGGAACTCTGGACAAACACATTCATATACCCCCACATCTTGGCTGAGTTCAGATATGGATGTGAATGACTGAAGGAGCCCTTTATGTTCCCACCTGACATATGCAGCCTGCTCTGCGGTGTCCCAACTTCAGTCTTATTGACCTTTAAGTGCCTAAGCTCTCCCAGCGTGAAAGCCTTCTGTAATGAGAGCAACAAAGCCAGGGGCCAGTTGCATACATTTCCCTGAGTGGCACACAGTGCTTCACTAGTGCACAGGACGCTATTCATGACTGACTTTCCTGTGCAGGCCAAAAGGCAAACACGTGGGCTGCTCAGTGCTTCCTTTCTGCATCCGTTGCCCTTTAAGATCAAATTAAAGGGAGTCCTAGAAATCAGAGATGGAAATGACTGGTTCGGTCACTTAGGGGCCACCCCCCTCGCTAGTGCAGAATTGTTCCTGTTTCAGCGGGTCTTAAACGTTTTCATGTTGTGACCCACATGCAGCTCGTAGGCCTGATACCACATTTTCCCTTATTGCTCCATTCTGTCCCTCCCATCCCAGTATCGCCAGCTGACTCCCCACACCCCAATACTAGTTCCCAACTGGCTCTTTCCCTCTCTCCGGTCAATCTCTCTTATTCCCCTTCCCCCCAGCTTCTCCCATGCTAGGGCTGTCGCCCAATGGCAAGTTCAGGTGACGCATTCCTTCTGAACCTCTCAGCAGGGAGGTGCTGAGCAGCTGATTGGTGGCTGGGAAGAGAGGCTGGAATGGTTGCTCTTCTCAGCAGTTACTATAGCAACACTTCTGATGATTAGCCCAATCACTGCAGCAGGACCATGGAAATTGCAGCTTAGGGTACTCTGGCCTTTATGATGGAAGCTGCTCCATGGTTTACCTGGAGGTGTTCCATGGACCACATTTTGAGAACTGCTCCCCTGCAACAGATTTTCTAGAGTGTATGTTTGAAGTGCCTCATTTCCACTCACCCGGATGGGGAGGGCAGGGTGTTTTACATGCTCTTATTCTGGGGCCAGCTAGGGAGAGCCAGACTGGTTTGGATAAAATAAGAGCCACCCTGAAACATCATCCAAACTAGAACCAGACCTCCATCCTTTTAACTTTGAGACTTTACAAAGTTTGGTTACTGTATACTTTTTTTTCTTTAAATCACACACACACACACACACACACACACACACACACCCCTATGCACTTTCTGGTTTTGTATGAGCCTAGAAGTGGATGTACCTAATAATGGAAGAGGCTCTTTCCTTTTTGTTTCTAACATGGTCAAAATCAAAAAGTACCAGAAGTCTGTGAGAGCCTGTTCTCCCAAGAAAGCCTGGACTGATTAGATTTCCAGTAGAAGTGGAGCTAGACCACAAAATTCACATCAGACCTTTCCCATAGCTCAGGGACATTTGGACCCGGGGGTTTGATTCTGTCCATTAGAAATAGGGCCAACTGCAAAGTGTGGGTGCAGAACTTTGTGATTACTCATTCCTGGTGGTTTGGGTTGGATAACACAAGAACTAGGGGTCACCAAATGAAATTAATAGGCAGCAGGTTTAAAACAAACAAAATGAAGTATTTCTTCACACAATGCACAGTCAACCTGTGGAACTCCTTGCCAGAGGAGGTTGTGAAGGCCAAGATTATAAGCAAGGTTCAAAAAAGAACTAGATAAATTCATGGAGGATAGGTCCATCAATGGCTATTAGCCAGGATGGGCAGGGATAGTGTCCCTAGCTCTGTTTGCCAGAAGCGGGGAGTGGGCAACAGGGGATGGATCATTTGATTCATTCCCTCTGAGGTGCTTGGAATTGGAAGATGGGATACTGGGTTAGATGGACCTTTGGTCTGACCCAGTATGGTCGTTCTTATTTTCTTATGGATAAGCATTGGATTGGTATCAGCCCTTTGGAAACCCTTATCTAACCTGTCACACACTTCAGTGGCTGTAGCCTTAAAAAGGTTGTAGAGGGTTTTTTAAACTAAGGGCTGGGTTTTAAAACTGATAGGTGTGGCGGAGCACGTGGTTTGGGTGGAGACATGCCACAGGGATGACCTTATTAACTGGGGAACTTTACATCCTAGTAAAAAGGATAGGAAAAAAGTTGATAAAGTACAGGCGGGAGCTAGTGTGGAACAGTCAAACATAAAAGACCCTTTTGAACAGAACACATCAAGGCAAGCAACTGAATATTGACAGTGCTTATATACAGATGCTAGAAGTCTAAATACCAAGATGGGTGAATTACAGTGCCTGGCATTAAATGAGACTATTGATATAATAGGCATTGCAGATACTTGGTGGAATGAGGATAATCAATGGGGCACAGTAATACCAGGGTACAAATAGGAGTGGCATTACATGTGAAAGAAAGCATAGAGTCAAATAAAGTAAAAAAATGAAACGAACTGTGCCATAGAATCTCTGTGGATAGAGATTCTATGCTTGAACAATAAAAGTATAGCAGTAAGAAAATACTATGGCTTCCTGACAGTGATTGTGAAATGTTCAGGGAGATTAGAGAGGTTGCACAGGCAGAAAACACAGTAATAATGGGGGATTTCAGCTATCCTCATGTTGATTGGGTATATGTCATCTCAGGAAGGGAGGCAGAGATGACATTTCCAGACACATCAAATGACTGCTCGTGGAGCAGCTTGTCTTGGAACCCACAAAGGGAGTGGCAATTCTTGATTTATTCCTAAGTGCCACACAGTATATGGTTTAGGAGGTGAATATAGTGGATCCATTTGGTAATAGTTACCATTAATGTAATTACATTAATATTTTTGTAGGGGGAAAAGTGCTAAAGAAATCCATTACAGTAGCATTTAACTTCAAAAGGGGGAACTACACAAAAATGAGCAAGCTAGTTGAACAGAAATTAAAAGGCACAGTCACCAGGGTGAAATGCCTGCAAACTGCATGGAGACTATTTTAAAATGCCTTAATAGATGCTCAAACTAAATATATACCCTCAATAAAAAAATACAACAAGAGGACCCCAAAAAATGGCACCATGGCTACACAGCAGAGTAAAAGTAGTACTGTAGTTAGAGGCAAAAAGGCATTCTTTGAAAACTGGAATTCAAATCCTAGTGAAGATAATAGAAAGGAGCATAAACTCTAGCAAGTCAAGTGTAAAACTATAAGGCAGCTCAAGAAAAAATTTGAAGAACAATGAGTTAGGGACACAAAAACGAACAGAAAAATGTTTTTTTAAGTACATCAGAAGCAGGAAGCCTGTCAAAAGTGACTGTGGCCACTGGGTGATCAAGGTGCTAATGGAGCATTTCAGGAAAACTAGGCCATTGCAGAGAAGCTAAATGAATTCTTTGCATTTCTTGTCACTGCAAGGGATGGGAGGGAGATTCCCACATCCGAGCCATTCTTTTTAGGTGGCAGCTCTGAGGTATTGTCCCTAATTGAGACATCAGTAGGGGACGTTTTGGAACAAATTGATCGTCACCAGGACCAGACGGTATTCACCCATGCGTTCTGGAAGAACTCACATATAAAATTGCAGAACTACTAACTGTGGTATGTAACCTGTTTCTTAAATCAGCCTCTGTACCAGATGACTGGAGGGTAGCTAATGTAATGCCTATTTTTTTAAAAGGGCTCCAGATGCGATTTTGGCAATTAGAGGCCAAGCTGGTATGCCTAACTTCAGTACCAGACAAACTAGTTGAAATTGCAGTAAAGAACAGAATTTCCAGACACAGATGACAACAATAGGTTGGGGAAGAGTTAACATGGCTTCTGTAAAATCATGCCTCCCAAATCTATTACAATTCTTTGAGGGTGTCAACAACCAGGTGGCCAAGTGTGATTCAGCAGATACGGCGTGGACTTCCAGAAAGCCTTTGACAAAGTTCCTCATCAAAGGCTCTTAAGGAAAGTAAGGAGTCATGGGATAAGAGAGAAGGTCCTCTCGTGGATCAGTAACTGGTTAAAAGACAGGAAACAAAGGGTAAGAAGAAGTCTCTTTTCACAGTGGAAAGTGGTAAATTGTAGAGTCCCCCAAGGATCTGTACAGGGACCTGTGCTGTTCAACATATTCATAAATGATCTGGAAATAGGGGTGAACACTAAGGTCACAAAATTTGCAGACAATACAACATTATTCAAGATAGCTAAATCCAAACCTGATTAAGAAGAGTTACAAAGGGATCTCAAAAAACTGGGTGACTGGGCAACAAAATGGCAGATGAAATTCAGTATTTATAAGTGCACAGTAATGCATATTGGAAAACATAATCCCAACTGTACACACAAAATGGTGGGGTGTAAATTAGCTGTTTCCACTTAAGAAAGAGATCTTAGAGTCACTGTGGATAGTTCTCTGCAAACATCTCCTCAATGTGCAGTGGCCGTCAAAAAAAGCGAACAGAATGTTAGGAACCATTAGGAAAGAGATAGATAATAAAACAGAAAATATCAGAATGCCGCTATATAAATCCATGGTACGCCCACATCTTGAATACTGCGTGCAGTTCTGGCTGCCCCATCTCAAAAAAAGATAGATTAGAATTGGAAAAGGTGCAGAAAAGGGCAAAAAAATTGATTAGGGTAGGGAACAGCTTCCTTAAGATGAGATATTGAAAAGACTGAGACTGTTCAGCTTAGAAAAGAAATGACTAAGGGGAGGATATGATAGAAGTCTATAAAATCATGAATGGCGCAGAGAAAGTGAATAGGGAAGTGTTATTTACCTGTAACCCTTCTGCCCATCTAAGTTGGCAGCAACAAGGGCCGGGTTCTGTACCTAGGGGTTCCGTTTCAATAACGCAATGCAAAACCGGCTCGAGCCCCCACCCAGTGACCTGGGACAATTACATACCACCCCCAGGGTGCCTCTAAGAGGCAATACTTCCCCTCTCGCAAGCACGGAGTCTGAGTGTAGCAGAAAATGTTTAATAACATGAGGTAAACGACATCAGCATTAAATTGGAAAAAACACCACAAACAGGATTCATAACACAAACCATGAGCAAAAGACCCACCCCAGCAAATTGGGCTGTGTCCTTTCCCTTTGGTTCTTGAATCCAGCAACCCAAAAATCACCCAGAGTCCCCAAAGTCCAACACCCCCAAAGTCTCTGTCACTGGTCAGTGCAGCCCCAGAGTAAAAAGGGGGGCACGCAGGGTGTTAAGGGGCACCTTACATGATCCAAGGCCGGCCGGCCATCTATCCGTGGGGTTCCGCCGCAGCCTTCACCACGAGCCAGTCCACTTCCTGCTGTCCCACAAACTGCTCCGCTCTACAAACTGCTCCGCTCACCTACCTGTGAGCCGCTCCAGCCGTCCCCGCAAACAGCTCCGCTCGCCGTTCCTTGGGCCGCTCCAACCGGCTCCACAAGGCTCCGCGCCGCTCCTCCAGTCGTCCCCACAAATTGCTCCGCCAGCTGCTTAGCAATATAGCTTCAGGCTCCCCCACTAGTTAACACAGCACTCAGTGATCTCAGCTCTTAATAATTTTAGCTCTTTTGTGATTTCAGCTCTTAGCAATTTCAGCTCATAGTAGGGGAGCCCCAGTGCTGGTGCACCATTGGCCCAAAGTGAATTCAGCTCAGCAGCCTGTAACTAGACTCCTGATGGAATCAAAGTTAGCTCTGACATTCAACAGTGGAGAGAGGAGGTAGTGCAATTGGTGTTTCAAACCCTCAGAGGGGGCTCATACCATCAGGTACAAATACCTGTCCCCATCCTCTCTCTATTCACTGGGTTTTGTAACCCATGCCCCTTGTCAAGCAAGTGCTACTTAGGTAATGGTGAAGGACTAACTCAGTCCTTCTGTCATACAACAGTTCCACTGGCCTTGATTCACAGAATCAGGGTAACAAAACTTTACTCTTCCTGCCCCAATAACAGAGATACTGGGGATCCCACCCCAGCCAAAGTAACCACTTTCAGTTGCTGTTGTTTCATGCCAGGCGAGTGGGTGTGCCTATGCAAACAAGATCAGCCCCTGGAGTTCTTTTCCACACTCGCCATAATTCACCACCAGATGTCAGGGTAGAGCTCATCCTGACTCTGCTTACATACCCTTTCACATAACACAAGAAATAGGGGTACCCAATGAAATTAATAGGCAGCAGGTTTAAAACATAAGGAAGCACTTCTTCACAGAACACACAGTCAACCTGTGGAACTCATTGCCCGGGGATGTTGTGAAAGCTAAAAGTATAACTGGGTTCAAAAAAAGAATGAGAAGTTCATGGAGGATAGGCTCATCAAAGGCTATTAGCCAAAATGGCCAGGGATGCAACCCCATGCTCTGGGTGTCCCTAAACCTAAAACTGACAAACGCATCTGGCACTGGTCACTGTCAGACCAGGGCCGGCTCCATAGTTTTTGCCGCCCCAAGCAAAAAAAAAAAAAAGAAGAAGAAGAAGCCGCGATTGCGATCGGGAACGCTAACGCCGCCGCTTCATTCTTTGGCGGCAGGTCCTTCTCTGTGACGTGGACTGAGGGACCCGCCGCTGAAGAGCCGGATGTGCCGTCCCCTTCCAGGGGCCGCCCCAAGCACCTGCTTGCTGGGCTGGTGCCTGGAGCCGGCTCTGTGTCAGACACAGGATGCTGAGCTTGGTGGACCAGTGGTCTGACCCAGTATGGCCATTCTCATGTCTCGACTCTGAAAATAGATCACGTCTTAAAACATGTGCGCTAACCTGTTTTAACCAATATGATTTTAAGCAGGACTTTGCGCCTAGTAATAAGTCATATTTAAAGACCCATTAGCTGATCATGGGCAGCTGTAGGTTGATTCCTAGATTTCTCCTGGTAGAGATGACCATAACCAGCTCATTTTGATCATGACATGTTTTGTCAATCCCAAGTGCAAAGTACTCCCCAAGATCACGTTAGCTAGCACATTTTAAAACATTTGCTATTTTCCTAATGGAGACATGGGATTTGACTCTTGCTCAGACTAATGAAGGAACAGACATCAGGAAAAGGATGCAGGGGCTGCTGAAAGCTAGAGCCAAGCATTCAGAGGGTAAAGTCACAGTACAGCTCAAGAAGAGTGAGGAAGGGCTGAAAATGATCTCCTGGACGTGTGGCCAGGCCTCCAGGGTTCTATTCTGCCACTGACTCAGTGTTTTTCAGTAAACCAGTGGTAACAACACGTACGTACCTCCAAGTGGCATTGGGAGGCTGCGTTAACTATTGCAAAGCACTTTGGGCACCCCAGACAAAAGAGCCAAAAGAACTGTTTTTTACAAGATTTCTAAAAATCTTAGTTTTCTTTTACCACACATTTTAGGCTGTCTATAAAGTAATGTACTCCCATATAACGAGACGGCAGATGTGCGCACATGGCATATTTTGATTCAAAGCAGGTTCTAGTCTTCACCCGCGATCAACCTTGAGAGGTGAGACCAGCCTTACATTGTTCTTTAGAAGACAAAACACAAAGGGAAGCATTTTAGGGCCAAGCCCTCTGCAAAGAAAGAAGCGTAGCTGTCTTTCTCCGCTGTCATTGTTCTCCGTTAGTTAAAGGAGAGAGTTCTGCCAAGAACAATTAGACACAAAGAGTTTTGTTCTTTCCCAAAGTGAGAGCTTTAATGTGATGCTCTCGTGGAACATTCGATTTTAGTTTTTAAATGTGTTTTGCTCAGGAATTCGCTGTGCTTTTTAAAGGGAAGTTGCCAAATAGATTAGGACCGGCACACAGATTTTGTTAAAAAGAAAAACAGTTTCACAGACCCTAATAAATCCTTTCATGAAGTGTGGGGGAGTGTGACAAGGTTGGGACTCACCACCCAGCGCCCCCTGCTGGTCTTCCTCAGGAATTAGCTCTGTCCAGTGGAGCACCCCCTCCTGGTGGTGTCCCGTCCACCATCTCGCCCTTGGTTGGCATGTGGACCCGCGTTGTTCCCAACTTGCGGCGTCCTCTTCGAGCCACTGCCCTTCAGCAGTGCCCCTTAGTCCATCCTCGCCCCCTTCCAGGGGCAGGTCAATCAGCTGTCTCTCTGCGCCCCAGCCAATGTGGCCAACTGCACCCCCAAAGCCACACCCCTCTTGGCAGGGGGTTGGTGCAGCCCAAGACGGCCACTCCTGTCTGCCGGGTGTAAGGCAAGGGGAAGGGGGGGACCCAGGCCCACCCACTACTCTGGGTCCCAACCCAGGGACCCTCTAGGGGCAGCCGTCTTGCCCTCCTTCTCTCCCTCCGTCTGTCCACGTCCCTGGGCCGCTTCCCCTTCGGCCCCTCACACCGGCTAGGCCCTTCCCCTCAGGGCCTGCAGCCTGGCAGACACCGGGCTGGAGTTCCCTTCTGCTCCCCTGGGCCTGCCCAGCACTGCGCTGCACTGTCCCAGGTGCTAGTCTCCCAGCTCTGGAGACAGACCTTCCCCTATCAAAGGCCTGGGACAGACTGCCTGCTCCCTTCCTGGGCAGCCTTTATATAGAGCCAAGCTGAGCCCTGACTGGCTGTCTCCAATCTTGGCTCTGAATGGCCCCCAGTAAGCCCTTTTCTTATTGGCTGCCTGGCTGCGCAGGCGCACTGGCCTGCTGCAGCCCCCTCCAGCATGGGGGTGGGGCAAACACCCCACCACAGGGAGAAAGTAGTACATGAAATAGCTCATTTAAAATGAGATCCTTGCAGCATCGAGAGGAAGGCTGGTGCAGTGGTTAGCGAGGAAGCCTGGAGAACCAGGTTCTTCTGCCCTGGGATGAGTCACTCTGGGGTGGGAGCTGCCAAGGTATATAGCACTTAACTCCTATTGAAATCAATGCCTTTTGAGGAGCTGAGTCTCTGTGCCTCGGTTTCCCATGTGTGCAATGAGGATAATAGCGCGACCCTGCCTCACATGGGGGTTGTGAGGACAAATATACTGAAGATTGTGAGGTGCTCAGACACTCAGATACGAAGGTAATAGCAGGTCAGATAAGTACCTGAGTCAGACAGCAGTAGTATTAATATTGGTTTAGTCATTTGTTCAGCAACAACAATATATCGAAGCTGTGGAGCACACGAAATGAACCAAGCCCTGCTCAGAGAGCTTTCAGTCTATGGCTGCAAACACTTGTGCACCTGAGTTGTCCCATTGAAGGGAAGAGAATTATTTCCGTGCTGAAAATTCAGTGTTGACAAGTTTGAGGCCTAAGGCTCCAATCCTGCAGTCAGAACTGCGTGTGCAGAGCCCGAAACAGGGGTCCACTCACTTGAATGCAGTTGCAGGATCAGGGCATAAATAAGGCTCAGTTAAAAGGAATGTGCAGGGAAGAACAGAGGAGGAAATAAGGACATTATTGATTATTATGATTAATAATCATTAATCAGTGTTATTATTGATTCACTTGTGCAGTGTCAGAAACACCAGCAGACTTTTACCAATACATAAGAACTAGAAAGTGAAACTCACTACAAAGTGTATTTATATCTCCTCAATATATGTTTCACTCTATATGCATCCGAAGAAGTGGGCTGTAGCCCACGAAAGCTTATGCTCTAATAAATTTGTTAGGCTCTAAGGTGCCACAAGTACTCCTGTTCTTTTTGCGGATACAGACTAACACGGCTGCTACTCTGAAACCTGACAGTTCTGCCGTTCTAGATTCAGTAAATAGTTCTGAATAAAATGAAGCATATGAACAAACCCAGCAACAAACGAACAGCATAAAAAGTGTAAAGTAAACTGGATTTTTAATGTTTTCCCCCTTCCAATAATCGAAGGAGCTGTTGGTGATGCCAGTTAAGAACCATTTTTCTAAATGTAGGCTCTATCTATCTATCTATCTATCTATCTATCTAAATGTAGACCAGTCCCATTGATCTCAATGAGCTTTGGAGCAGGCTCTAGATGATTTTAAGTGCCTTGCCCACAGTCCCATAGGAAAGCAGGTTCAGGGGTTGCTGGCTTCCAGTCCTGTGCTCAAACCACTGGCCCAGAAACAAAATTATACCCCTCTTCATTTTGCTGGCAAGTTGATCTCTGCAGGGGAAAAAAAACCTTTAGCATCCTTAATGGGTGAGTGGTGATGGCAGGTTACTGATCTGGAAATGCTTACAGTGTGTCAGAAACGTGAGTGTCACTTTACTTTAAAGCTCTTTTATGTAGAGTTATCTAAGGTCACTGCCAACATAGCTGGAGCCTACAGTAGCTTTGTTTTTTTGTAATGAAAAATATTTTCTTAATTTCTTCCCAGCTGCTCGCTCCCCATGTCTAGGTGAGCTGCTCCCCACCCCAGCGGCTGTGCTGACTGAAGGCAATAATTGGGAGTCTACAAAGTAGAGCCCTGATCCACTGCAGGAGACACTGTCAGCTAAATTGCATCACACTTCTTTCTTTGTCTTCTCTAATGGACAGAACTGGACGTTTGTAACTTCCGCTGTGCCAAAGCTCACACAAAGGAGCTTCACGCACATTGCTCAGCGCTGGGGTGGGAAACACAGTCGATGATGTACAAAAGACGGTGTACAAACAACAGCCTGCACCAAACAGCCCTCCCCAAACCCTTCTTACAGTAGCGAAGAAGAGTGTTAGATCTAGAGAGCAAAGCAAAATGAAAAATATAATGCTAAAATCCAGGACCAAAGCATTCTATTACACCTGCCTGAGGTTAGGCCACTAATGCCATATTTAGGCACTGAAGCAAGTGGCTTGATTTTTCTACCCTGGCTGAGATTCAATTCAATTAATAGAGATATCCCATCTCCTAGAACTGGAAGGGACCTTGAAAGGTCATGGAGTCCAGCCCCCTGCCTTCACTAGCAGGACCAAGTACTGATTTTTTTGGCCCAGATCCCTAAGTGGCCCCCTCAAGGATTGAACTCACAACCCTGGGTTTAGCAGGCCAATGCTCAAACCACTGAGCTATCCCTCCCCCCTATATAAACTTTCTCCCTCAAGTTCAAAGGACTTTATATGGCAGCTTAATTTACATAAGAGCCTTTGGTGAGGGACCTTGTCAAAGGCTTTCTGGAAATCTAAGTACACTATGTCCACTGGATCCCCCTTGTCCAATGTTTGTTGACCCCTTCAAAGAATTCTAATAGATTAGTAAGACACGATTTCCCTTTACAGAAACCATTTTGACTATTGCTCACTGAATCACCGTCCTGGTCAGGTGTTCGATAATAGATCCCTAATGTTATATTCTTATTAGAGCATGAAATTTCTATCCATAGAGATTCTATGGAACATGCAGATTTGCTTAAGATTTTTACTTCATTTGATTGTACATTTTCTTTCACATATAGTGCCACTCCCCCCCCCCGCACGACCTGTTCTGTCCTTCCGATATATTTTGTACCCCGGAATGATTGTGTCCCATTGATTGCTCTCAGTCCACCAGGTTTCTGTGATGCCTATTATATCAATATCCTCCTTTATCACGAGACACTCTAGTTCACCCATCTTATTATTTAGACTTCTAGCATTTGTGTACAAGCACTTTAAAAACTTGTCACTGTTTATTTGTCTGCCCTTTTCTGATGTATCAGATTCCTTTTTATGTGAATGTTTCTCGTCTGATCTGGCCCTTACATTATCCTCCTCCATCCTCTGCTCCTGACTAGAACCTGGAGATTCTCTATCATTAGACTCTCCCCTAAAAGAAGTCTCTGTCCGAGCCACATGCTCCGCTGCAGCAGTCGGCTTTCCCCCATCTCCTAGTTTAAAAACTGCTCTGCAACCGTTTTAATGTGTAGTGCCAGCAGTCGGGTTCCACTTTGGTTTAGGTGGAGCCCATCCTTCCTGTATAGGCTCCCCCCATTCCAGAAGTTTCCCCAGTTCCTAATGAATGTAAACCCCTCCTCTCTACACCATCGTCTCATCCACGCATTGAGACTCTGAAGCTCTGCCTGCCTACCTGGCCCTGCGCGTGGAACTGGGAGCATTTCTGAGAATGCCACCATAGAAGTCCTGGATTTCAGTCTCTTCCCTAGCAGCCTAAATTTGACCTTCCTTGATCGGTACTATTGGAACTCAGCTTCTTGGTGAAACATATTTGCTTTCCTCCACTTCAGTGCCCCTGAGTCACCTCTGCACCTGGCCAATTTACCATGCAGGTAGCGTTTAACTGTAGAAAAGGAGGAAACGCTATCCAGGAAAGCTGCTGCAGCTGTTAGCTTGAGAATCAGAAATGGCAAGCAGCTGTGAACAAACTGAATGGGAAAGAGGGAAGATCCCAGCTGGGCTGACAAGTGGATTTGGGCAACAAGCAGCACCACCCTCCAGGAGAATGATTGTTTGCCTTTTCATTCCTGGAGCCTGTCTCAAACCATGCTACCAGCAACCCAGCCAGTGGGGGAGGGGAAACCCATTACAGTATGAATAATGCTCTGGCCTTGTCTATTTTGAGGAGACTTGCACCAGGGTAAAGAATTAATCACACTGGAGCAAACAGCTAATGTAAACATGCTGCATTGATGGGACGTGGGGGTTAAATCTAAAAAGAGGTTTTTATTTAAAGGACAATGAAAAAATAAGCTCTAGTTTGGGGGAGTTCTTGTCCAACCACTTGCATGAAAACTGCATGGCTCAGTTGGGGGTTTCCTTCGGGATATACAATACATTTAAACAAATTAAGCTGTGCCCACGTACCCGGTAGCATTTGAGATCTGCAAGGATGTTGCTCTCAGTAGTTACTTATTCAAAGGGACATGATCTAGTGCAGTGGTTTTCAACCAAGAGTCCGGGGCCCCCTGATGGGCCGTGAGCAGGTTTCAGGGGGTCCGGCAAGCAGGGCCAGCATTAGATTTGCTAGGCCACAGGGCAGAAAGCCGAAGCCCCACTGCCTAGGACTGAAGCCCAGGGCCCTTTGCCCTGCCACCCGAGGCTTGAGCAACTTAGCTACATGGGGCCCCCTGTGACATGGGGCACCGGGCAATTGCCCTGCTTGCTACCCCCCTAACGCAGGCCCTGTCTTTTATATGCAGAAAAACAGTTGTTGTGGCACAAGGGGGCCGTGGAGTTTTTATAGGACGTTGGGGCGGGGGGGGGGGGCATCAGAAAGAAAAAGGCTGAGAACCCCTGCTCCAGCGGTAGCTAGCTTCAGATCTGGCTGGGGGTCTGTAGAGAGACACAGAGAGGAAGGGAAGGGAGAGCTGCCCTGACGTGGTGTCGGAGAAGCACTGCCCCCCTTAACAGACCTGCTGGAGCGTAGTGTCATGATGGCAGAATGGCTGATTGGGGATCCATTCAGAGGCTGAGTGGCAGGAGCTTAGCTATGGATCTAGACTATTCTTAGTGGTGGCAGATGACAGAACAAGGAGCAATGGTCTCAAGTTGCAGTGGGGGAGGTCTAGGTTGGATATTAGGAAACACTATTTCACTAGGAAGGTGGTGAAGCACTGGAATGGGTTACCTAGGGAGGTGGTGGAATCTCCTTCGTTAGAGGTTTTTAAGGTCAGGCTTGACAAAGCCCTGGCTGGGATGATTTAGTTGGGGATTGGTCCTGCTTTGAGCAGGGGGTTGGACTAGATGACCTCCTGAGGTCCCTTCCAACCCTGATATTCTTGATTCTATGATAAGCACTCATTATTAAAAAAATAGCCGCGAATTAGCAGGAAATTCTGTGTAGCCCAGACACAGCTGTTAGCACCTCTTTTGTTTATTCTGTGGATTATTATCTAATAACTCAGTGGGCCTGGATCAACCGAGGTGCCAGGAGTTCTGGAGCTAAGCCAGCTCGTTCTCCTCACTCCAGGAGAGGTAGAGCGGCACCTTGGTGATGTCTCCGGGCTCAGCGCTGACACGGCTCCAATGTAGCGCACTATACAAGTGCTCCCACATGCAGCCATTTAGCCCTTGCTTTAGAGACCGACAGATTATTTTTTAATGTCAGAGTCGTCTTCCCCCCTCTAACCTCCTCACAGTTTAGTATAACGATGGGAGGGGAGAGGTTTCCACAGGGGGCAATAAACGCTTGGGAATGTGTTTGATTCTGATGCGCTGTATGTTTCTCATGCAAATCTCTGCACAGCTGACTTGGTGGCTATACAAATAAAGGGCCATAAGACAGCCACGGGCCTTACATGGTAAATCAGGGCTGGGTACTGCACTGAAACCTCAAACAAGAGGAAGTACTTTTTCCACACAACACATAATTAACCTGTGGAACTCATTGCTATGGGATGTTGGGATGGCCAGAAGTATAACTTTGGTTCAACAAAGAAATAGATAAGTTCATGGAGGATAGGTCCTTCAATAGTTATTAGCCAAGATGGTCAGGGATGCATGCATGGGGAGACCCCGAACTTCTGACTGCCAGACACTGGGAGTGGATGACAGGAATAGATCACTCCAAAATTGCCCTATTCTGTACAGTATCCCTGAAGTTCTGATACTGGACACTGTCAGAGACAGGATACTAGGCTAGATGGACCATTGGTCTGACCCAGTATGGCAGCTCCTATGTTCTTAGCTTTCAGAGATGGCATTGGAATTGGAAGCTGACCTGAATTTCACACCAAATTCCTATCTCTGTAATGGGCTCCTCAAAACACACACAAACTTTGGAGAGTTCCCACTCCAGCTCTGAATTCCGCAGCCAATTCAGCCAACCTCCACTGGAAGCGAGGAATGAATTACACACTTGTTTGGGTGCATGAGGAGGGCATCTTTTCTATGGCAAATCCTATAATCCTATGCAAATATGAATTATTTTTACCCTGGCACAGGTAGAATGGAGAGTGATAAATGAGTTCCTGTACCTTGGGTCACTGCAGTAGATGTTACTGTACATTTAAATAAACCTCTCAGCGCTTTATAAAATATACGGACTCTGGGTCCTTACTCAGGACAAATTCCCATTGATTTCAGAGAGATTTTTGGACTTCCGAATTTTGTCCTATCAGATGTACGACACATGACAGCTTGGTGCAGTATAAAGGTTTTATCAGCATGAGTTTGAGATGGCCATCTATTGGTCCAGGCCACAGGATAACTACAACTTATCCTATGGCTCTGCCATTCCTAAAGTGGATTTCATGACATACATATGAATTACTCTGCCCAGCAATAGAGGCTAGCCACCTCCACAGTAGTTGCTGTTCCGTCATGCACAGCAAAAATACATATGAGTGCAGGGCTAGACGTTAAAAATAACATATTCAGTTAAACAACAAGGAATCTGGTGGCACCCTAAACACTAACAGATTTATTTGGGCATAAGCTTTCGTGGGTAAAAAACCCACTTCTTCAGATGCATGGAGTGAAAGTTACAGCTGCGGGCATTATATAACGACACATGAAGAGAAGGGAGTTACCTCACAAGTGGAGAACCAGTGTTCAATCAGGGTGGATGTAGTCCACTCCCAATAATAGATGAGGAGGTGTCAATTCCAGGAGAGGCAAAGCTGCTTTTGTAATGAGCCAGCCACTCCCAGTCCCTATTCAAGCCCAGATTAATGGTGTTAAATTTGCAAATGAATTTTAGTTCTGCTGTTTCTCTTTGCAGTCTATTTCTGAAGTTTTTTTGTTCAAGAATAGTTACTTTTAAATCTGTTATAGAATGTCCAGGGAGATTGAAGTGTTCACCTACCGGCTGTATTCAGTTAAAGCTCCAAGGAGAATTTAGGCCAGTGAAATATGATTAGCTATCTGGAAACTGGGCAGAACAGGCATTGACAAAATGCCCAACCCTTTGTGAAAAGTGCCATGAGATCTTTACTGATGGCAAGAGAGGACCAAAGTCAGGGTTCCTTGGCTAAAGTCAACCACTATTCATGGTAAACAGTGGCGCTGCCATGGATAATCAGGATGGCTAAGTTCAATACCCAGCTAGTGGCTTGCTTTGTGACCTTGGGAAAGTCACTTGGACTTGTCTGTCTTCACTAAAGATTTTTTACGTCTCCCTAACAGGTAGCCAGGTAACTTGAAGTCGTTAATGGCTCATTAAGGTAAATGACATGGTTATAGCCTGGAACAAATGCTTAACTTAGCATTTTAATTATGCCCAGGTAATTGGCAATCGATTAACTCTGTGCCTCAATTTCCCTATCTGTTAAAAATAGTTGGGGATAAAGCTATTTCTCCGCCCCTGCACAGCCCTACTGTCTACAGCCAAAAGGAGAGCTTAGCAATTTTAGCGAGGGGCCTAGCCATGAAATCAGCTTCAGGGAATTTATAGCCTTTCAGCGCTCCCCACCCACAGCACGTCCTCTTAATTAATTATGCCATCTGAATTCTTATATCATTATCTACTTGGCAGCAAAAGGCCCTCCCAGCTCTCCCTTATGCCTCAGTGTTTTATTAAAATTGTAATCTCCAAAGTAGTGAAGGCACATGTTCAAGGGAGGGTGTATTAATGCCCAAATCTTTGTGACACCTGGCTCATAGGCAAAACTGGTGCGATTACTGCTGACCTAGGACCATTTATATTAGCTGTCAATAATACGGGAGGATTTCTAACTGGACCATCCCCATTCAAATACCCAGCTCATATGCTGACAGCCATTCCTGGGCTTGCTCTGTGTGACATTATGGGTGTAATATAATATCTCACTGAAAGGTGACAGAGGGCCAGAAAGAGTTAATTAACTCACAGACTGACATGACCCATGGCCGAATTTTAAAGACTTGTTAGGAAGATATGTAAATGAATAGAGCTTTGAAATGCAAGCCTGCATTGTTAGAGATAGAAGGGTCAGGTCTTGTGATGTAAGCAAACAATTCTTGTCTATTACTGTAGCTTTGATTCAAAGGTCAAAAAAAGGAGTATTAAACTGACCTAACACTTGGTAAAGTACCCCCATCCTTTCATGTATTTATACTTGCTCCTGTATTTTTAATTTCATACATCTGATGAAGTGGGTTTTAGCCCACAAAAGCTTATGCCCAAATACATTTGTTAGTCTCTAAGGTGCCACAAGGACTCCTGGTTTTTTGCTGATACAGACTAACACGGCTACCACTGAAACCTGTCAACATTTAGGAAGGCACTTGAGTGAAATAGTATTATTGCCTATATGTCTCTTTGAAGGTTGTGGTAACCTGTATCTGAACTGTTTAATGCATAAATTACCCTGTGCTAATTGCCATGATGTTTGGGAGACGGAAAGTTGAGCCTATTGTTTTCTCAGGCCAAAAGGCTGCTGGAAATGTATAAAAACCCTGGGACACGATCCTTCTTCATCTCAGATCTGCTTTGGGTTTCAAGAAGGGGAAACCTTACGCCATAAGAATTGAGATCCCCAGTCTATGACCTATGGACTATTTCTGAATATGGACATTGGACTATAACCTATGGACTATTTCTAAAAGGACTTTTGGCAACTACAAACTCATCTCTACTATGTATCTGAACCTCAAGAATTGAATTAAAGTCTGTATGTATATTGATTTTTCAACCAACTATCTCTCTCTTTTCTTTTTTAATAAATTTTAGTTTAGTTAATAAAAATTGGCTATAAGCATTTATTTTGGGTAAGAACTAAGTTATCATTTGACCTGGGTCTGGGGCTTGGTCCTTCGGGATCAGGAGAACCTTTTTTCTTTTACTGGGGTATTGGTTTTCATAACCAGTCATCCCCATAACGAGTGGCACTGGTGGTGACACTGGGAAACTGGAGTGTCTAAGGGAATTGCTTGTATGACTCATGGTTAGCCAGTGGGGTAAAACCGAAGTCTTCTCTGTTTGGCTGGTTTGGTTTGCCTTGGTGTGCAAAGGAACCCCACCCTTGGGCTGTAACTGCCCTGCTTTAAGCAATTTGTTCTGAATTGGTACTCTCAGCTGGGTCCCACCAAGGGCAGCATCGTTACACTCTTTAAGATGCGTTGAGCTGCAGTTTGTATGACAGGCATTGCACAGAATAAAATGACATTCACTGAGACAACAAATCCATCCTGAAGCAACGGTGGGCTGTGTGTCACGCGACTATAACTTTGTGCCAGCGCTTTGATTTGTGCTCAAGCCCTGCGGTTTGCAAGCCGGTGGCAGCTGCATTCAGCACAGACAAGCCCTCACCCAAAGAAGAACGGATTTATTTAAAGCCAGTTTTGCTCAGAAGCCCTATGAGGTGCACAACAGTGTTGTGGAGGCAAAGTATCTGGTTAATAATAAATTACATTGATCGAAGACGGAGTCAGATATTTTTTAATTTGCATTTGTACATGGCGTCTGCTCCTGCATAGAGCGGCAGATCCTCCAACAGGCATCAGGAATCCGTTCCAGTGAGCATAAAGGGTTAGTCACGATGTATAGTCCGGTGACTGCAGTGACACCCATTCCACTGAAAAAGAAAGAGTCAGTGCTGGTGGTTGGTCTAAAGTTGGACCTCCCTTGCTTTCCTGCATCTCTTTGTCAAGCTCATCTAATGCTTTATATTTCAGAACAAATGTTTCAATACTGTTTTCTCTTTAAAAAGGATTAATGCAAGTATCCCTTAAGAGCAGCCCTACAAAGCCAAACACGTATGTGCTGCCCAGCACTCCAGAGCATTGATACAATAACAAACCAGTCTGTGCATGAAGAAGGAATTATTTCAATAAGAAAATAACACAGTCATACTGAGACAGACCAATGGTCCATCGAGACCAGTATCCTGTCTTCCAACAGTGGCCAATGCCAGATGCCCCAGAAGGAATGAACAGAACAGGCAATCATCAAGTGATCCATCCCCTGTCACCCACTCCCAGCTTCTGGCAATCAGAGGCTAGGGACACCCCATACAATGGGGTTGCATCCCTGACCATTTTAATAGCCATTGATGGACCTATCTCATTCTTTGCTGAACCCAGTTATACTTTTGACTTTTGCAACATCCCCTGGCAATGAGTTCCACAGGTTAATGGTACATTTTTGAAGTACTTCCTTTTGTTTGTTTTAAACCTGTTGCTTGTTAATTTCATTGAGTGACCCCTGGTTCTTCGGTTATGTGAAGGAGTAAATAACTCTTCCTTATTCACTTTTTCCACACCATTCTCAATTTTATAGACCTTTATCATATCCCCTCTTAGTCATCTCTTTTCCAAGCTGAAAAGTCCCATTCTTTTTAATCTCTCCTCATACTGAAGCTGTTCCATCCCCCTAATCATTTTTGTTGCCCTTCCCTGTATCTTTTTCAATTCTAATATATTTTTTGAGATGGGGCGACCAGAACTGCACACACTATTCAAGGTGTGGACGTACCGGGGATTTATATAGTGGCGTTATGACATTTTCTATCTTATTATCTATCCCTTTTCTAATGGTTCCTAACATTGTGTTCGCTTTTTTGACTACCACTGCACATCGAGCAGATGTTGTCAGAGAACTGTCCACAATGACTCCACGATCTCTTTCTTGACTGGTAACAGCTAATTTAGACCCAATCGTTTTGTCTGTGTAGCTGGGATTATGTTTTCCAATATGCATTACTATGCACTTATCAACATTGAATTTCATCTCCCTTTTTGTTGCCTAGTCACCCAATTTTATGAGATCCCTTTGTAACTCTTCGCAGTCTGCTTTGGACTTAACTATCTTGAGTAATTTTGTATCATCTGAAAATTTTGCCACCTTAGTGTTTACCTCTTTTTCCAGATCATTTATGAATATGTTGAATAGCACTGATCCCAGTACAGATCTCTTGGGGACACCACTATTTACCTCTCTTCATTCTGAAAACTGATAATTTATTCCTACTAGGGCTGTCGATTAATCACAGTTAACTCATGCAATTAACTAAAAAAAATTAATCGTGATTTAAAAAATTAATCACGATTAATCGCACTTTTAATTGCACTGTTAAACAATAGAATACCAATTGAAATGTATTAAATATTTTGGATGTTTTTCTACATTTCCAAATATATTGTATTCTGTGTTGTAATTGAAATCAAAGTGTGTATTATTGTTTATTATAAATATTTGCACTGTAAAAATGATAAACAAAAGAAATAGTATTTTTCAATTCACTTCATACAAGTACTGTAGTGCAATCTCTTTGTTGTGAAAGTGCAGTTTACAAATGTAGATTTTTTTGTTACATAACTACACTCAAAAACAAAACAATGTAAAACTTCAGCACCTACAAGTCCATTCAGTCCTACTGCTTGTTCAGCCAATCACTCACACAAGTTTGTTTACATTTACAGGCGATAATGCTGCCCGCTTCTTATTTACAGCGTCTACTGAAAGTGAGAACCAGCATTTGCATGGCACTTTTGTAGCCGGCGTTGCAAGGTATTTACGTGCCAGATATGCTAAACATTCATATGCCCCTTCATGCTTCGGCCACCATTCCAGAGGACATGTTTCCATGCTGATGACGATTATTAAAAAATAATGCGTTAATTAAATTTATGACTGAACTCCTTGAGGGAGAACTGTATGTCCCCTGTTCTGTTTTACCCGCATTCTGTCATATATTTCATGTTATAGCAGTCTTGGATGATGACCCAGCACATGCTGTTCATTTTAAGAACACGTTCACTGCAGATTTGTCAAAACGCAAAGAAGGTACCAGTGTGACATTTCTAAAGATAGCTACAGCAGTCGACGCAAGGTTTAAGAATCTGAAGTACCTTCCAAAATCTGAGATTGACGAGGTGTGGAGCATGCTTTCAGAAGTCTTAAAAGAGCAACACTCTGATGTGGAAAATACAGAACCCGAACCACCAAAAAAGAAAATCAACCTTCTGCTGGTGGCATCTGACTCAGATGATGAAAATGAACATGCGTCGGTCTGCACTGCTTTGGATCGTTATCGAGCAGAACCCGTCATCAGCATGGATGCATGTCCCCTGGAAGGTGGTTGAATCATGAAGGGACATGAATCTTTAGAGCATCTGGCACATAAATATTTGCGACACCAGCTACTACAGTGCCATGAGAATGCCTGTTCTCACTTTCAGGTGACATTGTAAACAAGAAGCAGGCAGCATTATCTCCTGCAAATGTAAACAAACTTGTTTGTCTGAGCGATTGGCTAACCAAGAAGTAGGACTGAGTGGACTTGCAGGCTCTAAAATTTTATATTGTTTTATTTTTGAATGCAGGTTTTTTGTACATAATTCTACATTTTTAAGTTCAACTTTCATAATAAAGATATTGCTCTACAGTACTTGTATTAGGTGAATTGAGAAATACTATTTCTTTTGTTTTGTACAATGCAAATACTTGTAATCAAAAATAAATGTCAAGTGAGCACCGTACACTTTGTATTCTGTGTTGTAATTGAAATCAATATATTTGAAAATATAGAAAACATCCCAAAATATTTAAATAAATGGTATTCTGTTATTGTTTAACAGTGTGATTAATTGTGCGATTAATCGCGATTAATTTTTTTAATCGCTTGACAACCCTAATTCCTACCCTTTGTTTTCTGTCTTTTAACCAGTTAATAATCCATGAGAGGACCTTCCTTCTCATCCCATGACAGCTTACTTTGCTTAAGAGACTTTGGTGAGGGACTTTGTCAAAGTATTTCTGAAAATCCAAGTGCACTCTATCCACTGGATCACCCATGTCCACGTGTTCCTTGACCCCCTCAAAGAATACCAGTAGATTGGTGAAGCATAATTTCCCTTTACAAAAGCCGTGTTGACTCTTCCCCAACAAATTGTGTTCATCTATGTGGCTGATAACTCTGTTCTTTACTATAGTTTCAACTAATTTGCCTGGTACTGAAATTAGGCTTACTGAACCTCTGGAACCTTTTTCAAAAATTGGTGGTACATTAGCTATCCTCCAGTCATTTGGTACAGACGCTGATTTAAATGATAGGTTCTATACCACTGTTAGTAGTTCTACAATTTCATAGCTGAGTTCCTTCAACTCTTGGGTGAACACCATCTGGTCTTGCTGACTTATTACTATTTAAATTATCAATTTGTTCCAAAACTTCCCTCTATTGACACCTCAATCTCAGGACAGTTCCTCAGATTTGTCACCTAAAAAGAATGGCTCAGGTCTTGGAATAGCCCTCACATCCTCAGCTGTGAAGACTGATGCAAAGAATTCATTTAGTTTCTCCGCAATGGCCTTGTCTTCCTTGAGAGCTCCTTTAGCACCTCGATCATCTACTGATTGTTTGGCAGGAGTCCTGCTTCTGAAGTATTTAAAAAAAAATTGCTGTTAGTTTTTGAGTATTTGGTTAGTTGCTCTTCAAATTCTTCTTTGGCCTGCCTTATTATACTTTTACACTTAACTTGCCAGAGTTTATGCTCCTTTCTATTTTCCTCACTAGGATTTAACTTCCAGTTTTTAAAGGATGCCTTTTTACCTCTAACCACTTCTTTTACTTTGTTGTTTACCCACGGTGATACTTCTTTGGTTCTCTCTGTTTTTTAATTTAGGGTATACATTTAATTTGAGCCTCTATTATGGTGTTTTTTAAAAGTTTCCATGAAGCTTGCAGGCATTTCACTCTTGTGACTGTTCCTTTTCATTTTCTTGTAACAAGCTTCCTCATGTTTGTGTAGTTCCCCTTTCTGAAGTTAAATGCTATTGTAGTGGGCTTCTTTGGTGTTTTCCCTCCTACAAGTATGTTAAATTTAATTATATTATGGTCGCTATTACTGAGAGGTTCAGCTACAGTCACCTCTTGGACCAGTTCCTGTGCTCCACTTAGGGCTAAATTAAAAATTGTCTCTCCCCTGGTGGGTTCCAGGACTTGCTGCTCTAAGAAGCAATCATTTATAGTATCAAGAAACTTTATCTCTGCATCCCATTCTCAGGTGACAGGTACTCAGTCAATACGGGGATATTTGAAATCCCCCATGGTTATTGAATTTTCTATTTTTGTAGCCTCATTAATCTCCCTGAGCATTTCACAATCACCATCACCCTCCTGGTCAGGTGGTCAGTAGTATATTCCTACTGCTATACTCTTATTATTCAAGCATGGGATTTCTATCCATAGAGATTCTTTGGTACAGTTTGATTCATTTAAGATTTTTACTCTATTTGACTCTACGCTTTCTTTCACACATAGTGCCACTCCCCCACCAGCACGACCTACTCTGTCATTCCTATATATTGTGTAGCCCGGTATTACTGTGTCCCATTGATTATCATTGTTTCACCAAGATTCATTGAAGTGAAACAATGATAATCAATTGGGGTGGAGTCGGGGCGGGGCAAGGGGCAGGGGGGCATGGGCACCCACCGGCGCCGGAGAAAGTTGGCGCCTATGCCTGTGTGTGGAACTGGAAGCATTTCAGAAAATCCTACTACAGAGGTCCTGGACTTCAATTTCTTACCTAGCGGCCTAATTTGGCCTCCAGGACCTCTCTCCGATTCTTCCCTATGTCATTGGTACCTACAGGCACCCACGACCACTGGCTCGTCCCCAGCACTGCACATACATTTGTCTAGATGTCTTGAAAGAGCCACAACCTTCACACCCAGCAGGCAATTCACCATGTGGTTCTCCTGGTCATCACAAATCCAGTTATCTATATTTCTAATGATTGAATCCCCCATTATTATTACTTGTCTCTTCCTACGGAGAGGTATCCTCAGTGAGAGGGGATACCATGACATCGTCTGGGAGAGTCCAAACTATGGGATCGTTTCTCTCCGCTCCATTTTGATGTTTTCCTTCCCCGAGTCTTTCATCTTCCTCAACAGCACAGAGGCTGTCAGACTGGGGGCGGGACCCCTCTCCTGTGTCCCGAAAGTCTCCTCGACGTACCTCTCTATCTCCCTCAGCTCCTCCAGTTCTTCCACTGTGGTCTCCAGAGCCTGTATTCGGTCTCTGAGAGCCATAAGCTCCTGGCCCCGAATGCACATACATGCCACCTGCCCACAAGGCAGGTAATCCATACCTGCTGCCTTCAGTGCAATAAGTGGATATCTCCCTTTCAGCTGCTGGATTTCTGCCTGCATTCTTTTTACACCTCCACCTTTTTTTTCTTTTTGGTCTTTGTTTTTTTGGGCAGGTGGGGGCAAGGAGCGGTGTGCTTATTGCCCTAAGTTTAGAGAATGTTAATCAGGTGTATCTAGCTCTTTCGATCCCACTCTAAGTTCCCTCACAAAACACCCCTGTTTGCTAGCTCCTCTGGTCGCTTAGGAGCCAGCTTTTTAAACCCCTGTTTTCCCTGAATAGCCCTGCCCCCTGGTTAAGGTTTAATGGGTGCTAAAGCCTCCCCAAGAAGCTCTTAGCCTTGCCTAGCAGGCCGCTAGGCTCAACACCTGCCCCCCGCCCCCAATAAACAGACCGCACTATATACTGCAGTCAAGCAGCAAGCACACAATAAACAAACTGACAGATAACAAACTCACCCCAATGGGTCACGTAGTCTCTCCTCCATCACCCGGAGAACTCCCTCGCACAAGTCCCCTGTTTGCTGCTCCTGGTCGCTAGCCAGGCGGTTGTTATGTCACGGCCTGCGGGAGGGAGGAAGAACTGGGAAATGATGAACAATGCCTTGACAGTGTCCCTTTGCAAGTAATTTTTGTTTATCTTAGCAACACACAGATCCTCCACTCCTACTGTGTGTTGTTTAGGTCTGATGCACTGTTTGATTACAAGTCTTTTAACACCCTTTTCCTATCTAACAATCACCATCTTTCTATTCAGCTTTTCGGGGAGCGACGGATTTACAATGGAGTTCCAGGACCCCCCGGGCCCAGACTGTCATAGCTTTATTCTGGCAGTCTTCTAATAATGGCTCAATGTATAATTGCATTTCACCAGAATGCTCTGGGTCTCACAGGATATCTGTGCTTACGACTTAGGAGAAAACAAGCTTCTGTGGCTTCCTAACCCAAGCTCGTCCAGGGAGCTGACCAGAGAACTGGCTCCTTTCTTCCTTCTCTCAGAGACGCAGACACACCCCTTTGTAGCTACCAGGCATAATTCTTATTAATATTACAGCAGTGCCCTGGATGGGCTGGGTGTCATCCACAGACACAGACAGATGCAGCCCCGCCTCCAGACAGCTTGCATTCTAAAAAGACAAAGAAACGTACAAAGGGGTGGTGGGCGGGGAATTAACATACAAACATTTATATTGTTTGTTTTTACAAATACATGATGGACATAGATAACACACTCCGAGTCCTTGTGCTCAAGGGGTTGTGTTAATGTCTGTGTTGGGGCATCTGGCCCACACTGGCATGCAAGGGGTTAATATAGCCCTAGAGAGGCTGCACAGGAAGCAGCCAATAGCAGAGGGTCTGTGAGGAGCAGCCAATCAGGGCCCAAGAGGCCCATATAAGAAGAACAGCAGGGCCGAGTAGGGTCAGTTACTCCCTGGAGCTCAAGGAGGGAGGACTTGTTGCCTTGCAGGTGGCGGGAAGCTAGCACCCTGGACAGAGCAGTGCTGGGCAGGAAGAGGGAAGCAAGAGGGCGCTCCTGGCTGGTGCTAGGACCAGGGCTGGCTCCAGACATCAGCGCAGGAAGCAGGTGCTTGGGGCGGCCAATGGAAAGGGACAGCACGTCCGGGTCTTCGGCGGCAATTCGACGGCGGGTCCCATAGTCCCTCTCTTCCACCGACGTGCCGCCGAAGAGGAAGAGAGAGAGGGAAGGACCCGCCGCCGAAGAATGAAGCGACGCGATTGAGTACCGCCGAATGGCTTTATCTTCTTTTTTTTTTCACTTTGCCGCTTGGGGCGGCAAAACAGCTGGAGCCAGCCCTGGCTAGGATGGGCATGCTGATGCCCTGAGGTAAGGGCGAAGAAGGTGCTGGGGTTGCAGGGAAGTGGCCCAGGGAAATGTACTGAGGATTTGGAGGGGACACAGTGAGTGGCTGCAACCTACAGGGTCCCTGGGCTGGGACCTGGGGTAGTGGTCAGGCCTGGGTCCCCCCACTTGCCACTAGGGAAGTGGCTATACAGTTGCCTGCATTGCCCCGGAAAGGGGGAGGAAGCATAGATCATTATACGGCTGGAGGGCTGTGTCATGAAGAGGACACCATGGTCCTGGGAGTAACAGGCTCCGGGAGCAGACATGACGGCGGGTGAGGCACCGTTGGGAGAGGGTGCACTGACTTGCGGAGCTAATCCCCAAGACAGCCAGCAGGAGGCGCCAGCGTGGAGCCCCGTCACAGCGCCCATAGTAGCGATTGCTTTCTGAAGGGGGAGGGGGAGGGATGGGGCCATGATGCCCATCCAACACATGGGCTAGCTGAGCTAGCTTTTGTGGGTGGGTGGGTGGGAGTGCATGCTGCACCCTTTAACAGAGTGAAGCAGGGGGTGATCTGCCCACGCTCTCTTAAAGGCAACAAAGAAATGCCCCAGTCTCAAAGCATGATCCCCTTGGAGTGCTGCAGTTCTACATTCTTTATGTTCTGGTCCAGCCCACTCTCATAGTGTATGTACCAGCTGTTATCCTGGCTGGAAGTACTGAGCCATGTCACCCACCCTGAGGCACCTGAACAAAGCCAGGCTTAATATCAGGAGGGTAGTGTCATGAAAGGGGGAGGAGCCAGATATTAATCAAGTCTGATGGAATTTGGAGAACAACTAGTGGACGTCAGTGGAAGAATATGTTCCATCATGGAAATGACAAGGCCAGACGAGGAGAGGTGGGTGCAGGACTGTCTGTAAAGGAAACCACCGATAGTGTTACACTGCCAGGCCAGGGGTGGTTTTAAAAGTGAGTTTTTATTAAAGTTAATATAAAAATAAACAAAGGCAGCTTGCATAGGCCCTGCCGGAGCTCAGGCTGACCAGATGACACCTTGCTTCCCTGATGTGTTCCCGTTTACCTCTTCAAGGGAGAGGGCACAGGTAAACTAACCCTGACATTCTCTTGTGAGTGCTACACTCCCCACTTATTTCTATTCATTTCCCAACATTTCTATTAACAATATGTATATAACAGGGGTCGGCAACCTTTCAGAAGTGAAGTGGTGTGCCGAGTCTTCATTTATTCACTCTAGTTTAAGGTTTCGTGTGCCAGTAATACATTTTAACGTTTTTAGAAGGTCTCTTTCTATAAGTCTATAATATATAACTAAACTATTGTTGTATGTAAAGTAAATAAGGTTTTTAAAATGTTTAAGAAGCTTCATTTAAAATTAAATTAAAATGCAGAGCCCCCCCGGACCAGTGGCCAGGCCCCGAGCAGTGTGAGTGCCACTGAAAATCTGCTTGCGTGCTGCCTTCGGCATGCGTGCCATAGGTTGCCTACCCCTGGTATATAACATTCAGTCCATCAAGTTGACTTTTTAGCAGTAGTCCACTAGTTCCATAAGAATGACAATACTGGGTCAGACCAATGGTCCATCTAGCCCCGTATCCTGTTTTCTGACAGTGGCCAGGGCCAGGGCCAGATCATCCCTTCAGGTGCAATTAGCAAGTGATTCATACCCAGTCGTTCTCAGTCTTTGTCTCTCTCCTCCTTTACAAGTTGTGATCCCGATGATGTTTGGCAAGCAGGGGCGCTGGAACAATTTGTATAGTGGGGGTGCTGCGAGCCATTGAACCAAACTGTAAACCCTCTATATAATGGAAACCCATCCCTTACCCCTGTGGCCTCCTCTCTTCCCCCCAAAGCCCAGCCCCTGCCCTGCCCCTTCCTTCAAAGCCCAGCCCCTTCCCACAAGGCCCCTCCTCTTCCCCCCAAGGCCAAGCCAGAAGCTGGAGCGGGTCGGGGGAGCCCGCCCCCTCACCTGGGGGCTGAAAGCAGCCCCCTGCCCATGTCCCCGTGTCCCTGCCCAGGGCAGGTGGAGGGACCCAGGCTCCCCACAGCTGCTCGTGTGGTTCTTACCCCAACTAGGCTCCAGCCGGGGGGGGGGGGGGGGAAGGCTCAGAGCCACAGCCTGGCCATGGTAAGGGCCATGCGGGCAGCTGATGGGGACCCTCCACCTCCATCTGCCCTGGGCAGGGAGCACGGGAGGCGTAGTATGGTGGCAAGTCATTATTGAACAAAATAGCCAACTCTGAACAACAGAAATTCCCAAAGAGGGATTCTGGATAGAGCGTCTGCCGTCACCTTAGATTCCCATGGATGATATTTAACTTTGAAGTTAAAGTCAGCTAATTCTGCAAACCACTGGCAGGCAAAGTTCCCTTCAATTGTTCACATCCATGTGCGGAATGAATAATGTTATGTGCACCAATATGGAGGTGATGTGTGGTGCGGGTTGGGGCTGAGGGGTTCAGAGTGTGGGAGAGGGCTCAAGGCTGAGGCAGAGGGTTGGGCTTGAGGTGCAGGAGGGTGAGAGCTCTGGCTGGGGGTGCGGGCTCTGGGGTGGGGCCGGGGATGAGGGGTTTGGGGTGCAGGTTGCCCCGGGGCTGCAGCGGGGAGGGGAGAGAGGACTCTCCCCAGCCCTCTATCACCGCAGCAGCTCCGGGGCAGCCTGCACTGCAAACACCCACCTCTCCCAGACGGCAGGAGCTCCGGGGCTGGGGGAGAGGCACCTCTCCCCACAGCAGCCCTGCACGCCCCAACTTGCTCCCCTTCCCGCCCACCCCTACCTCTCTCCTCTCCAGGCCCCTGTGGCTGTATGCCTGCGCGGCCCTTTATAGCCTGCTGCATGGCCATGCAGCTTAGAGGAAACTTAGCTGGTGGACTATGGCATTCAGCCTGGCAGAAGTGAAGACGTGGGTTAGTGGATTATCTGACAACTGTGCAGGATTGTGCGTAGTAGTAGTCACAAATTCTGTCCGTTGCAGCCCATTTCAAGGCTAGAAACTGCAGCTTTCCTGAGCGAAGGTGATAATTTTTCTCGGCTGCAGAGTGTATTCTTGACCGATAACTGGTGACTCTCAGTTTATGGTCCTGATGTTGGTACAGGAGGGCACCTAGTCCTTTACTGGAAGCATCTGCATGGAGACTAAAGGGTGAGGCAGAATTGGGATAAGCTATTATTGGTGGCTGTACCAGGCAGTTAATGAGCTAGTTTAAAACACCTTGCTGTTGCTCCGTTCAGGTAACTGGCTGTTTGGAGTGTATTGGCCCAGATTCCTTGGCCTCGGAATTCTTTCTTTTTCTGAACCCCACTTTCAATCTGATGAGCCAAACTAGTAAAACGTAACCTGTTCTTTTGCCGGAGGTTCCCAATCTGCCCCTTTATTTTACAATCCTTATTTAAAACTCGTTCCGCTTTTGACCGCATTTTCACAGAGGGTTGGTTTTAATTTCTTTCATGCTTCCCTGAAACCATATTTCTAGCAATTGTCTCTACTTTAGGGGCGTCAATCTGCTCTTTCTTGCTGTAGCAATGAGTTGTAAAACCTTATCTCTTAATGCCAGTAATGGGACAATCCCTGATCTTCCAACTCTTCACAGTATAAGTGGCTTGTTATGTGTTTGATTAAATCCAAGCCACTTTTTGATGCAATTTTACTGCGATTTGTCCCAGAAATGCCTAGAGAGACACAGATGTCTCTTAAATGCTCATCTTTTAGCTGGTATAAATGCCCTTCTACCTCCATAAGGGGGTAGTGAGAGCAGCAGAATGAGGACAATGGACTTCAAAAAAGCAGACTTTAACAAACTCAGAGAACTGGTAGGTAAGGTCCAAGGGGTAGGAAATCTAAGGGAAAAAAGAGTTCATAAGAGCTGTCAGTTTCTCAGCGAGACAATATTAAAGGCACAACTGCAAACTGTCCCAATCTAAAGAAAAGATAGTAAGAGGCCAGTATGGCTCCATCAGGAGCTCTTTAATGACCTGGAGGGGGAAAAAGGGAAGCATACAAAAAAATGGAAACCTGGACAAATTGCTAAGGAGGAGTACAAAAGACTAGCACAAGCATGGAGGAACAAAATCAGAACGGGTAAGGCACAAAATGAGTAACACCTGGCAAGGGACATAAAGGCAATCAGAAGAGGTTCTTTAAATAGTTAGTAGCAAGAGAAAGATGAAGGGAAGTGTAGGTCCTCTCTTTAGCAGGGAAGGAGAGCTAATAGCTGATGACATCAAGAAAGCTCAGCTGTTAAATGCCTATTTTCCTTCAGTCTTCACTAAAATGGTTAACAGAGACCAGATACTCAACACAATTAATATTCACGTAAGAGGGAAGGACTGCAAGCAAAAGAGGGAAAGAACAAGTAAAAGAATATTTAGGTAAGTTAGATTTATTCAAATCAGCAGAGCCTGATGAAATTCACCCTAAGGTACCTAAGTAACTAGCTGAAGCAATCTCAGAACCATTAGCAATTATCTAGTGAGATCCTGGAGTATTGGAGAAGGGCACACAGTATCTATCTTTAAAAAGAGAAACAAAGAGGACCTGGGGAATTATTTACTAGTCAGCCTAACCTCAATACCTGTAAAGATACCGGAACAAATTATTAAACAATCAATTTGTAAGCACCTAGAGGATAGTAGGGTTATAAGGAATAGCCAATATGGATTTGTCAAGAACAATTCATGCCAAATCAGCCTAATTTCCTCCTTTGACAGGGTTACTGGCCTAATGGATAGCAGAGAAGTAGCAGACGTGATATGTTTTGATTTTAATAAAGCTTTTGACACAGTCTCACATGACATTCTCATAAGCAAAATAGGGAAATGTGGTCTAGATTAAATTGCTGTAAGGTAGGTGTACACCTGGTAGAAAGACTGTACTCAAAGAGTAGTTATCAATAGTTCACTGAAAAACTGGGAGGGTTTAACTAGTGGGGTCCCACAGGGGTCAGCCCTAGGTCTGAAATTATTTAGTATTTTCATCAATGACTTGGATAATGGAGTTGAGAGTAAGCTTATAAAATTTGCAGAAGATGCCAAGGTGGGAGGGGTTGCAAGCACTCCAGAGCACAGGCTTAGAATTCAAAATTACCTTGAAAAATTAGAGAATTAGTCGGAATTAAACAAGATGAAATTCAATAAAGATAAGTGCAAAATCCTTCAGTTAGGAAGGAAAAATGAAACGCACAAATACAAAACGGGGAATGACTGAGTAGGTGGTAGCACTGCCGAAAAGCATCTGGGATTTATAGTGGATCACAAATTGAATATGAATCAGCAATGTGATGCAGCTGTAAAAAAGGCTAATATTCTGGGGTGTATTAACAGGAGGGGCATATGTAAGACCCGGGTAGTAATTGTCTGACTGTACTCAGCACTGGTGAAGTCTCACCTGGAGTACTGAGTCCAATTCTGGGTGCCGCACTTTAGGAACGATGTGGACAAATTGGAAACAGTCCAGAGGAGAGCAACAAAAAACGATAAAAGATTAGGTCTATGTCTACACTGTGCACCTTACAATGGCACGGCTCTTTATCACTAGGAGAGAACTCTCCTGGCAAAAAAATAAAACCACCTCCAAAACGGGGCGGTAGCTTTGTCACCAAGGAACACAGCTCCCACCGACGAAGCGCTGTCCACACAGGTGCTTTTCATTGGTAAAACTTTTGTCGTTTTTTTTCACACCCCTGAGTGATAACAGTTTTAATGACAAAAGTGCCAGTGTAGACAGCCTTAGAACACCTGGCCAATGAGGAAAGGTTAAAAAAACTGGGAATGTTTAGTCTTAAGAAAAAAAGACTGAGGCGGGACCAAATGAAATGAATGGGCAGCAGGTTTAAAACAAATAAAAGGAAGTTCTTCTTCACACAGCGCACAGTCAACCTGTGGAACTCCTTGCCTGAGGAGGTTGTGAAGGCTAGGACTATAACAGGGTTTAAAAGAGAACTAGATAAATTCATAGAGGTTAAGTCCATTAACGGCTATTAGTCAGGATGGGTAAGGAATGGTGTCCCTAGCCTCTGTTTGTCAGAGTGTGGAGATGGATGGCAGGAGAGAGATCACTTGATCATTACCTGTTAGGTTCACTCCCTCTGGGACACCTGGCATTGGTCACTGTTGGTAGACAGGATACTGGGCTGGATGGACCTTTGGTCTGACCCAATATGGCCGTTCTTATGTTCTTAGTATGTTAAAGGCCGTGATAAAGGGGATAGTGATCAATTGTTCTCCATGCCTACTGAAGGTAGGACAAGAAGTAATAGGCTTAATCTGCAACAAGGGAGATTGAGGTGAGATATTAGGTAAAAACTTTATAACTATAAGGGTAGTTAAGCTTTGGAATTGGCTTCCAATGGAGGTTGTGGAATTCTATCATTGGAGTTTTTAAAGAACAGTTTGGACAAACACCTGTCAGGGATGGTCAAGTTTTACTTGGTCCTGCCTCAGCGCAGGAGACTGGCCTTGATGACTTCTCAAGGTCCCTTCCAGTTCTATGATTCTATAGGAATGCCGAATTGCCGCCGAAGACCCGGAGCGGAAGAGTTTTCCGGGGCCCCCGGAGCGAGTGAAGGACCCCGCTCCAGGGGCCCGGGGCCCGGGGCCTGGGGCAAATTGCCCCATTTGCCCCCCCCCCCCCTCTGGGCGGCCCTGTTCCAGAGAAAACTTTCTTTACGCAATTTAAAATGGCTCCTGTCTAGATCTGGTTCACTTAGGGTTAATCTCTCGCTTGGAAATGTACTAGTTTGCATGATTCGCTTGTTTGTTTCTTGTGTATACTTTGTCAAGGAAAGGCCTCTATGTCCTGTCTGCTCATCTAATGTCAAGAGGGTTGACACAAATGAATGATGCTATCCTCAGCCAGATCATGCTTCGTAGCCTGGCATTTGGCAGAGGCAGTGGAGCTGGATTAAAATAAACCCCTCAAGATGCTGTCAGCATTCTTTCCTAAAGGTCTTATTCAAAGGTTGGTCATAAGGGTCTGCTCAGCATTTTCTTGACTTTTTCAAGAGCACACGGCAGGGATGCATCAAGCAGTGCAACTGGAATAAGGACTGACCCAAATCTTTGCCCAAAACTCATCTTGTAACTTACTGGAAAGTTGCACAAGTTCATTAACTGTTTCTCTTTCCCATTTTCATGAGCCTCCTCCTTGCTGGTTCTGGAACCAGAAGGTTGAAATATTATGAGAACAGCTGGATAATTGTAATATTTCCAACCCGACTAATGCACAAAGTACAAAATCTCATGAAAGCAGCTGTCCCAGTAAGACTTCCAGTCCAATTTTGCAAATCCAAAATTGTAATGTACTGGCTTTATTTATCTACCTGTTCAACACATATATGGCCCCCAGAACCACAGTATCCGAGTGCCTTCCTGCAAAGTATTATTTTCCCCATTCAACAGATGAGGAAGTGTGGCACAGAGACATTACATGACATGCTCTAGGTCATACAGGAAGTCTGTGGAAGAGAAAGGAATTGAACCCAGATCGTCTGAAGCCCAGTCCAGTATCTTAACCATGTTTCCTACCTTTACCTCTGTGCGAGTGTGATATTGTCCTCTAATGGTTTGATCAAGGGTATCAAAACCTTCCAAAAGTGGCGGCTGAGACCAAATCTGAGCAAATCGGTAGTCTCTATTTTCCACCGTGACAACAGAATCCCACAAAACTCTAACAGTTAGAGTTTTGTGGTGAAATTGTGCATTATGACCCATAGCCAACATAAATATCTCGGTGTCATTCTTGACTGCACACTGACCTTTCATGACCGCCTCAAGGAAGTGGCCTCTAAAGAGAAGACTCGCATCAACATTATTCAAAAGTTAGTGGGAACAAGCTGCAGATCAACTGCCCTGGTGCTGCAAACATTGGCCTTGGTCCTGGTGTACTCAGTTGCAGAACACTGTGCACCGCTGTGGACTAGAAGCTGCCATACCTAATTTGTGGACAGGCAGCTGAATCAGACTATGAGACTCATCACGGGAACTTTAAAATCAATGCCTCTACCATGGCTTTCTGTCTTAGCAAACATTGAATCTCCAGCTGCCCACCAAGATCTAGCCAGAGCACAAGAACTTAAATGCACCGAAGACTACCCAGAACTTCCCATCCGACAGGTATGGGTAACATACCACAACAACACCTGAAATTGCGAAAACCACTATGGACCATGTGACCACCTCATGGCTCTGGATTCAGCCAGGGAACAGCAAAGTGACTGGATCTCACCCACTGTTCCAAATATGCACATTATCACTGACCCAACAAGCCATCCTCCCGGTTCCGACTTGCCAGGCAGACTTTGGACCACACTGAACTGCATCGGAACAAACCATGGAAGATGAGGGTACTTGATGCACAAGTGGAAAATCAAAGACTCCCTTTCATGCGACTATGGTGATAACATCCAAACTCTCGAAAACACCATAATGCAGTGCCCCAGATATAGCGTCAAAGGTGAATTGAACGATATCTGCCCACTCCCAGAGGAGGCCTTGAAATGGCTTATGGACCTACAACTGCACCTATAGAATGTTGCTCTGCAGATGCCATGTGCAAGAATCCTAGAATCATAGAATATCAGGGTTGGAAGGGACCTCAGGAGGTCATCTAGTCCAACCCCCTGCTCAAAGCAGGACCAATCCCCAACTAAATCATCCCAGCCAGGGCTTTGTCAAGCCTGACCTTAAAAACCTCTAAGGAAGGAGATTCCACCACCTCCCTAGGTAACCCATTCCATTTCAGAGAGAGTGAGAAATCAAGGATATGGAGCTAATTACTGCTAGCAGCTAATGGAGTATACTGGAGGCCTTTGTTCTTGGAGTTGAAGTGGATCTAGTCTCAGATCCTTGCTAGGTGCCTGTATGTTTTAAATAATGTGGTCTCCAAAACTTAAGCTCACGACCAGTTGCTTTGGATCACTGAAATTCATGCAGGCATCTGAGATTTCCGCTGCTTATCCAAATGGAACCCCAACGCCAATCCATGTTAGGTTCTCCCATCGCTAGTGTTTGAAGAAGGGTATTGAAGGAATCTCCAGGTGTGATGTGCCTTTTCAGCAAGGAAGATGGTAATGAAAGGAGTGACAGTGACTAAGACCCTATCACCCAAAAGATCACAGAGATTGTGTGGGCTGACGTATGACGATAAATCTTGATATGACTTGGGACCGCAGGGGACATAAGCTGGGAAATGTGAAATGAATGAAAGGTCCCCACAGTACAGTACAATAGGCTTGTATGCAGCATCCATTGCAAGTGGCATCACAAAATGCTTCAGCGTTAGTCCAAGCCATGGGCTCAAGAGGCAAGGCACTGTTTTAACAAGATATTTAGAAGAGGCTAACGGTTCAGTGTTTCAGCTGGAAAAAGGGAGAGATCTGGGAGTGATCATAGCTGGGTTGGTACTTCGGGAGACTTCTCGTTTAGACCCACGGTACTGCATGAAGCAGTGCTGGTGATTCAAACTGGTGCTGTTCTCTCTGCATCAGGACTGACCCAGGGCCCTAGTACAGTATTAGGGTGTCTTTATGGCTGGAGGTGCCGGCTTTCAGACAAACTGTAAGACCTTTGGCAGTCATTAACAATTCTAGGATGCTTTTTGAAAGAGCACTGAAACTGCGATGTCCAGGTCAGACTCCAGTTTGGCTAAATACTGTACTTGTTGCCCATCTACATTTCCCTACAGTTATTCAGCTATTGATGATTGTTTATTTCCGGATAGCGCTCATCGTGTGCTATACAAATATAATGCAAACCCTGGCCCCACCCTGAAGAGCTTACAAGGACTTACTCTCTTTTTCATTTCTTATATTTAAAACCTGCTGTGAAGTCTGACTGCTAGTATTCTAACTAGTAAGAATGGATGGTACGCTGCCCCAGAGTCATGGATGTATGCACCACATGCCTAATATGGGCCTACTTTTCTTTGTGTCCCGTTAAAACAACAGAGTGAAACAGGAGTAGTGGGGAAGACTTTGTGTTCCAGTTGGTTCCTGAGAAAGAATCCAGACATGCGCAGTTACAGACAATATTCATACTAAAAATAATCAATCCTTCTACATTCTAAGAAGGAATCGAAGGAGGTCGCTGTCCATAAAGAATTTTACTGAAGTCAATCCAATCTGTAACTTAAAGTTGGTTAAATGTCGTAATACTGAAGCCAAATTGTTATCGAATGTCTGACCCACAACCTCAAGGTCAATTACAAAACTTCCTCCTTTGATTTCAATTTTTGTGTGGTGACTAACCCTTTCCTTCCCCCAACCTCCAACAGAGATATTATAATACAAACTTCAGCAAAACACTTTTGATAAGCAGAAGTTTACCAAAAATTACACATGATAATTTCAAGTCTCAGGACTTTTCAACACAGAACACATTGTAATGAGTAATTTTATGAGGTCAGTCTTCTGTCCGTTGGCTTGTTGATCTAAACAGTGAGTTTTCTTTGCCTTACCATTGATTCATATAGTTTGCGAAATTCACTTTGTCAGCCTGGCAGCACCTCACCCCATGATCTTTGGGCAAATCAGTCACAAGACCTACCTTGCAGCCATGCAACTTGGTCCAATCAAGTTTGAATTAGGTCCCCCTTAGTGAGCATTACTTTGGAAAACCAGGAAATTTAAAAATATTTGGTGTTTTGCATACTACAGAGATTACAAGTCTGTGACACCCCCATCCCTCCACCTCAAAATATCAAAAATCCAGACCTGAAGAAGAGATCTGTGTAAGCTCAAAAGCTTTCTCTTTCACCAACAGAAGATATTACCTCCCCAACCTTGTCTCTGAAAATCCAGATGCACTTTTGAGGAAGCTGACATGGCCATATCTGGCCATGAAAAGATCTTGAGATGGCATAGCGTCACCATTTTACGGAAAGTTCAACATAAAAATCATATTAAAAATACCTACTTGGAAAGAACAAAAACAAACCAAAACACCTAGTAACACACAGTCACTCAACATTCATCCTTCAGCAAAATTAAAAATAAGTTTGATCTTATGATCAGTTTTATCACTTTTGGTTTCTTCTTCTTTCCTTTTTTGTGCCTTCCTATTCTGGAACTAGGTTATATGTCAGACAGTTTATTGTTTGGAATCTACATTTTGACAGAGAAAAGGTACTTTAAAGCTTATCAAGAAGATTCCCACTTGACACATACACCGTTATAGAAGATCTGTATTCCAATATTAGATCTGCATTCCAATCTAAGCTATTTCTCTCACAAAGCTCAGCTCTGTCAGACCAAGGGCAGTTCAAAAATCAAGAACTCTTCACTGGGCTTGATGTACCACCAGCTCCATCTTACTTAAGCTGGGGCAGTATACGCACAAATGTCATAGAACCATAGGGTTAGAAGAGACCAGAAGCTGGGAATGGGTGACAGGGGATGGATCACTCAATGATTGCCTGTTCTGTTCATTCCTTCTGGGGCACCTGGCACTGGCCACAGAATGTTTGCGCTTGACAGGATGTTACAGAACCTTGAGCACGGCAAGCGTGTGTAAGCATCTGTAGCCACTTCACAGTTCACTGAATGGGGGGCAGGAAAAAGTGGGCAGAGATGTGCCAAGGGAGACACAGAAGGTGATTCTGGATGCAGCTGATGGACCATCTCGCTTTCAGTTTCTATTTCCACCAGCAGAAAAAACAGCACGTTGCTAACTAGGGGTGGGCCCAAGGCAAACTTCAGACCCAGCCCCCTCTCTGGGCCCCACACTTTGTAAAAGTGTGGGTCCAAACTTTGCACCTCAAATCCATCCCCACTGCACATGTTGCTGGAAATAGTTAATTGCACAACAGCGGAGACTAATGCCACCCATTCTCTCCCACCTAATACCCAGCAGGGTCCAACCTTTTAATCAAAGTCAACAGCCTTCTGAGCAGGGTGAAAAAGGTTTCTTGTCTTGTCCCATGCTTTTCGGTATGTCCTGCCATATTTAAAGACCGGTGAATGTGCATCACCCCACCACTGTTTCATCCCCACTGACACATCCCTTACCTATGCTGCACATCAGTTGTGATTTTCCTCTGTTCTCACAGCCTCAGTGGGTCCCATCGTTGCCCATCGGCAAGTCAAGACCACAACACAGTGAGCAAGCGCCTCCCCCGAAGCACACACACCCTGAGCCGGAAAGGAAAAGAGCTTTCAGTTCTCCACAGCTGAAAACTAATGGATATAAATACACTCTCTCTGAATAATCTGCCCCGAGACCGTGCTGTAGGGAGGTATAAATTACCCAGCTCCTGCCTGCTGTGCTGAGAGCACTAAATGACACACCAGGCTTTTTGGCCAATTTGGGTTATTTTTATGAATCCTATTTTTTTTTTATTTAGCCTGCAGAAGGGTTTTTTTCATCTCTCCCCCCCCCCCCTTTTGCCCTGCCTCTTGTCTGTTTTTAATGGAACACATTTAGGGTTCTTTTTTTATACAAGATTATGGCATGATTGGCTGTTTTTAAACCTAGCCGGTCATTATCTCTGTCGAAGTTTTTGGTACGGCTGGGGTTTATTTTTGCGTGTGTGTCAGGGCCGAAGCAAGAAGAGAAAAAGGCTTGTTTCTCTGAGTCATTGTACCTGCAATGAGAACCCTTCCTGTCAGAAAGGAAGCCCTGTTATCACAATGACGCCGCCTGCGTCACGCAGAGGCTGCTCTCGGAGCAGAATGCATGGTCCTCTCAGGCTAAGGGGGAACTTCTCCCCACCCCCAAAGGAAAAATAAGTCCTTCCTTGAAACATCCTCACCCAGGCAAGGGGCACCATTATTGCATTTGCAGTGCCATCCTTCTAGGGCTTATTCGCCATGCCCGATGTGAAGGCTTCATGGTGGCGGGTAAAGTGGGGGAGAGAAGGCTGGAATTCACTCCCTTCTCCCCTGGGAAGAGTGTGGGGTTGCCACCTAGGTTCAAGGCGCTGAGGCAGTTATGAGCTGTGCCCCATTGGCCTACTCAGAACCTGTCAGGAGGTAGAGCGTTCTTCCATCCCAAATGGCTGCTCTGTCCATGACCCGCCCGGAGCTAACCTTAGTGGCAAGGCCGGCTCTAGGATTTTTGCCGCCCCAAGCACAAACAATTTTGGCCGCCCCCCCCCCCCCCCGTTTTTTTCTTACCCCACCCCCGGCCCCGCCTCAGCTCCGCCCCTTCCCCAAATCCCCAGCCCTGCCTCCTCCCCCCAGGCTCTCAAGGCTCCCTCCCAGGCTCTCAAACCTGGGAGGGAGGGTGAGCAGCAGCGCGCGAATCAGCTGTTTCGCGCGCCGCGGCCACTCGGGTTCTCCCCCTCCCTCCCAGGCTCTCAAGCCTAGGAGGGAGGGCGAGCAGCAGCACGCGAATCAGCTGTTTCGCGCGCCGTGGCGCGCGAGCGGCAGCAGCGGAGGTGAGCTAGGGCGGCCGGGGCACATTTTTAGGGGTGGCATTCTGGCGCCGGCCATGCCACCCCTAAAAATGTGCCGCCCCAAGCACCAGCTTGTTTTGCTGGTGCCTAGAGCCGGCCCTGCTTAGTGGTAGGCTGATAGGCAGCTGCCTAGGATGTGTGTGGTCAACCCCCTCTCCTAACTAGCTGGGACAGGTTTGGGGGTGGTCTGCCCTTTTTTGGGTGTCCTGCCCCACCAGGTAGCAGCAGCTTAGGGTCCTAGAGTGTCTGGCGCAGGTCTGGACCCATTCACCCCTTCCAAGGATAAAGGGGCACTTCCATGGTGCAGAGGGCCTTGTGGTGAGTGAATATCGCCCTTTGTGCACCCCTTAATGACAAGGAGGGTCTCCAGGGCAGGACTTTGTCTCTGGCACACACACACACACACACACACACAGAGCGCCGGTTCCCAACGTTTACCGGAGCTCCTTAGAACCATTCCCCTTCGTTTTCTACAATGCCACGGTCAGCCGCCAGCCCTGAAGACTGAGGGTCTGTGTATATGGGCAGGGCAGGTTCCTCACAGGACTGCCCTCAAAAGGGGAGATACCTTGTCATTATTGCTGCTGCTCAGTGCTGGAGTACACCAGACCCTCAGGGCCAGTAGCGTGCCAGGGGTACTACCACTTGGCGGCAAGCACTGTAGGCCTTGTCCCAATAGCTCCTCAGGCCCCTGGCTAAGGGAAAGGGTGTTTTACGCGGGCTGGCAGGAAAGGGAAAGATTGCGGATCCCCTTGGTACAGAGGCTTAAACAGTTACAGTTCAAAGTGAGCGTTAGTGGCCAAAGTTTGGGTCCCTGGGGACAGTCCAATTGAAAGTCAGGGCCCTTAGGACCTAGTGCCTGGGGGCCCCTCTTCCAGTCCAGTCTCTGTTCAACCAGGTTGGAGCTTGCACGTTCCAGGCCAAGTTCAGTTGGTATCTCCTTTGGGCCCCTTTGCACTGGCTCCCTGCCCAGCACTGCTGCTTTTGCATAAGTCCCACACAGACCTGCACCCAGCTGTGATGTCTGGTGCTCACCGCCTGTTCCACATGGGACTCTGCCTCCGTTCCTGCCTTCAGCTTCTCTCTAGCTCTGTGCTGTCCATGCTGCCATTGCTCCCCATCAAGGAGAACCCCGCCACTCCCTGGTTCAGGACCTTTCCTCTTACCTGGCCAAGGGGAAGGGATGTGCCATGAGGAGGAAGCTGATGGGAGCTGTAGTCCCCTGCTTTGCAGATCCATCACACTGTGCAAAGCAGAGTGCCCTGCGATGGAGACAATATGGAATTGGAACAAGGGGGATATCAGATTGGGGAGGGAAACTGGAGGGGTGGGTGGACAGAAGACCAGAGAGATCACAGCAGCAAAGTGAGTAGAGGAGCAGGTAGACACAAGGTGATTGGTATAGAGGGGAACAAGTCTATGGGCAGTCTGGGAAATCAGGAAGATGATTCTGAATTGCATCCAGAGATGGACTGAAAGCCTGGGAAGACAGGGGTAATATTGATCCCTGGGGTATTGCCTGTGTCTGAGTTAGGCCTGGGGGGTTATTGAAGACATTTGGGTGCTTTAGGAAGCTCAGTGCCAACCCTGCAGCAGATTATGTGAAGACTTCCTTATCTAACATATTGATCGTGATTAACGCTGTTACCGTGTGTATCACATTGATTAATGCTTATTACTTATTCTTATTGCTTGATACTTGGTACTGATTTTAGTTCATTAAGCTGGCTCATAAGCTTGCCTCAGACACTAAGATGCTGACATACTCCAGAAGATTAGTTTCCTAATGCCGCCATGGGAAAGGAAATCTTCTGCTAAGGGTATTACAATATCTTGGGGAGCGGGAGGGGGTCTGGCACAAGCCCATGTGACGTTGGCAGACCCGTTGCTCTGACAGCAAACAGCCATGGGCCCAGATCCTCAAAGTTATTTAGGCTCCTAACTTCCATTTACCTTTGAGGATCTGGGCCACGATTCCTAGCAGTGCTGCCCCATGCCATCAAGAATGCTGACAAGGAGTATGTTGTAAGTTGCGTGTCCTCGATTGGGACTGGGGTGGAAGTCTCCTGTAACTGAGCCTGGCACACCGCTAGTCTCCTCCACCCTCCTTACAATCCTAGTCGGCTTTGCCCAGGGCCTAGGTGCACAGACTTACCTCCACACCAGACTCAGCTTCCTCTGTGGCTTGAATTTAGATTCAGGTGTGTTTGGCTCAAAGGGGGCTGATTCAGGAGCGCTGGAAGCTCCCTAGAAGTGGGGGGAGGGCCGCTCCCCGCCACCTCCTCCCTCCCATAGCTCACCCTTAAGGCAGGTAAAAAGTGATGGGGACATGCCCCCCTGGTTTCCCCCCGTTCCAGTGCCCCTGGGCTGATCCCCATCCATCTCCGAGCTAAACTCTTCTGACCTCTGTTTACTCCTCTAGTTCGGTGTCGGTTGTTTTGCCAGAGAACTGAGTTCTCATTTTCAAAACGCTTTGAGCTTGTCAGACAAAAGGCGCAATGGAAGGGCAAAACATAGCAACAACTAAATGCCCACCTCACCGTTCAAGGCCTTCCCTTGATAATCCATACAGCGTCAGGCAGTTCGGCAGCTCCTGTTCCCACCCTTCCCTTCTCTAATACTTCACTGCATTTGAAAGCTCTCTTGATCCACTGTCCCATTGTTATCTCATGTTGGCAACTGTAAGTGACAGTGGTCAATTATGTTAATGAACAGAGTTTCTCCTCAGCAGTATTTGTTTACCCATGGGCCCTCCCTGTGGATTTCCCCTTATCCAGGGACAAAGACACCCTTCCTTACCCGCCCCCCCAGCTTGTCCTTTTGATTTTTTTTGACAGTTTTTTGACATCTGACAACCCGTTGCCATGGGTACCGGCCTATGCTGTGGCATTAGACTTTAAGCAAGACCAGTCCTTGGGATTTCAAAGTTCCCTCACGTCTTCAGTGGTCAGGAGGCTGGCTCTCCAGCCTGCATTTCTCTCTGGCATGCCTGTGAGGCAGAGAGAATGAGGTTAAAGTTTCCCTTTAATGAGCGAGTGACTGAGCAGAGAGTGCACGACTACGTTTCTCTGTATTAAAGACGCTGAAAGAGATTAAAGGAAACAGGCTCCACTAAAGGATTAGCAGACTTGTGTAGTCAACTGTCTCTTTAAATTATTATCCACCTAATTACAAGCATGATGAAAGTCCACTCGGTGAGGATTAGACAGAGTTGAATCTAGCACCCAGGGCTCTAGCTAGGGCCTCTGGACAAGACTCTCATTTTGTATCTTATGAATAGTTGGCACCTTGCTGCTCTTTCCCTCTTGTCTTTTATTGGGTCAACAGCAACAGAGTCTCTTCATGAGGATTCAGGCTCTTGGTACTGCCTTCTTGTAACCGTCTTTTTATTCTTGATCTCTAGCACAAATAGGCCTTTCTGCAAATAAGTGAAGATGGATAAGTTTATGGTCAAGGCATAAGACTTGAGGGCGTTGGAATGGGTGTCAAGCATCTGTTTAATCATAGATTCCAAGGCCAGAAGGGACCATTGTGGTCATCTAGTCTGACCTCCTGTATAACACATAAAACGTCCCCAAAATAATTTGCAGAGCAGATGTTTTAGAAGAACATCAGCTTCATAGGTGCAGGAAGTAGAGGCAGCATTCCCTGGTTTGAAGTAGTTTCCATCCTATGCAGGGTTTACAGTTTGGTTCAATGGCTCTCAGCACCCCCACGATACAAATTGCTCCAGCGCCCCTGATCAACTCTTGATTTAAAAATTGTCAGCGATGGAGAATCCACCACAACCCTTGGTAAATTGGGCCTGTGGTAAATTACTCTGACTGTTAAAAATGTAGACCTTATTTCCAGTTGAAATTGCCTACTTTCAGCTTCCAGACATTGGATAAGGTATACCTTTCTCTGCTAGATTGAAGAGCCCATTATTAAATACCCCCCCCCACACACACACACACACACGTAGGTACTTGTAGACTGCAATCAAGTCATCCCTTAACCTTCTCTTTGTTAAGCTAAATAGATTGAGCTCCTTGAGTCTATCAGTATAAAGCAGGTTTTCCAATCCTTTCATCATTCTTGTGGCTTTTTTCTGAACCCTCTCCAATCTATCAACATCTATCTCGAATTGTAGGCACCAGAACTGGACACCGTATTCCAGCAGTGGTTACACCACTGCCAAATCCAGAGGTAAAATAACCTCTCTGCTTCTACTCAAGATTCCCTTGTTTATGCATCCTAGGATCACATTAGCCCTTTTGGCCACAGTGTTGCACTGGGAGCTCATCTTTAGCTGATTATCCACCAGGACTCCCACATTTTTTCAGAGTCACTGCTTCCCAGGATAGAGTTCCCCATGGTGGAAGTATGGCCTGCATCCTTTGTTCCTAGATGTATCCATTTACATTGAAGAGCACACCGCAGCAGTCCCCAAGAATTCAGGGCAGGACATTGCTGGAGGTAGGCAGAATAATGGCTCGAATTAAAATTTGGCCAGGACATAGAGGTTAACACTGCTATTCCTGCAAAAAGCACCCCAGGATCATAGATGGTCCCTTCTCAGAATCTCATGTGATGGCTCTTTTGAAAGATGGCACCCCTAGCAGCGCAGAACTGCACGATACCAGGGTGGGACATCAGATAAGTTCTGACTCAACAGGAAGGTAACACTGACACCACGTACATGGAGATCTTGCGTGTAAGTGTACTGACCGTGCCGACCTTTGGGTAGCGTGTGAGATCTGACAAGACAGTAGCCCAAGACTCCATGACTGCGCCTGCAGGGGATGCTTGTTGTGACTCCCAGGTTGTGTTAGTGGTTTGATCAAGTAGCACATAGCATTTTTTAATTTATTTTGTAAATAACTGGCGAGAATTTGAAACACAGCAATCAATAGGATTAAAGTATCACATCGGGCAGTGCTAGGTACATGATTTTCAATAAGGGGATTTTTAATTAAGAGAAACCCAAACGGATATGAAACCACAACAAAGTCAGTCACTTTATCTAGCAGGCTTCATGGAATTTCTTTAGCATCAAGCGATGAGGCAGAAACCACCTGCAGAAACAACACTTTTCGGGTGTGAATTGAGCCACTAGAGGGAGCTTGGACTGTCCCAGGCGTGTAACAGAAACATATTGAAACTGACAAAGGCAAATCTAATTCACCATTGTAATATCAGGGCTGCAGAGTTCAAACAGAGTGCATCCCTGCTTACCACAGCAGCTCATATCAAGACAGATATGCAGGCAAAATGTGATAAAAATCAGACTCACTGTCCTGAGCATGTGGGGTTTTTTGTTGAAGTTGCTAAGGGGTGGAGGTGGCACAAGAGATTTTACCAAGGAGAAAAGGATGCATTTTTCTGTTGGCGCTTTGGCTCTGACTAAGTAAGCAGCATGTTCACGGCAGTGGTTGTTTAGGGGATGATGAAATGACTATATTTGTAACAAATACGGAAAGATAAAATTCTAGCACTGGGACAGCTGGATAGTCCAAGAAATTGTTAGCAGGATTAGGATTAGATTTTGTACTGTACTATTTCGGTTAGGTGTTGTACCAGTACATCATAGTGTGGATGCAGTTATACTGGTATAAAGGTGCTCTATACAGGTATCACTAACATCACTAAGCTATCCTGCATAAGCACCTTTACACTAGTATAACACACTAGGGGGTCTACAGCAGTATAGTTAAACCAGTACAACTTTTGTCTGTAGTCAAGACCTAAGGAACTTTTCACTTCTTGGTCACTGATGTAAATCCAGCGTGGGTCAGGAGTGACTGAAAGCTATTACCCTTTGATGGCTGGTCAGTGAATAAGTAAATGGACCCAGTCTAATTCTACACACCACAAACCCCACTGAGCACTATTTGACACAGTTGGTGATCTCATCGGGACTGCCCAAGGATGTTGAACCCAACCCTAGAAGTCAGGCATGTAGCACATTATTGGGGAGGCGTGGGGTATATCCCCCCCCCCCCGCCCATGCTGTCCCTGTTCTGCGGAACATAAAAGGGGGATTTCAGTCTCCAAGGCACATCTGACCCACACCAAGGGCCAATTTTCAGAGATTCTGAGGTCAAGCAGCTCCCATCAACTTCTGTTGAGCTGGTGAGTGCTCAACACCTCAGTCAATCGGGCGTTAGTGTTTAAAGTTGCAATGCTTGTTTTCCTCAGAGCTGTCCTCTAGGTTCTCCACAGAGCTGAGCCATGCGTGAAAAGTAACGCCAGTGCTGTTTTTCTACACAGGTTTCAAGTCACTCTAAACACGCCTTCGTTTTGGGCCCCACACTACAAGGAGGATTTGGAAAAATTGGAAAGAGTCCAGCAGAGGGCAACAAAAATGATTAGGGGGCTGGAGCACATGACTTACAAGGAGAGGCTGAAGAAACTGGGATTGTTTAGTCTGCAGAAGAGAAGAATGAGGGGGGATTTCATAGCTGCTTTCAACTACCTGAAAGGGGGTTCCAAAGAGAATGGAGCTCGGCTGGTGGCAGATGACAGAACAAGGAGTAATGGTCTCAAGTTGCAGTGGGGGAGGTATAGGTTGGATATTAGGAAAAACTTTTTCACTAGGAGGGTGGTGAAGCACTGGAATGGGTTACCTAGGGAGGTGGTGGAATCTCCTTCCTTAGAGGTTTTTAAGGTCAGACTTGACAAAGCCCTGGCTGGGATGATTTAGTTGGGGATTGGTCCTGCTTTGAGCAGCGGGTTGGACTAGATGACCTCCTGAGGTCTCTTCCAACCCTGATATTCTATGAGCCTCTTAGACTAAGCCTCAGGAGCCCAAGTCATCTGACAGGGGACCAGCCGTGAGCTTTTAATTGCAGTGTAGACACACCCCCAGAGCACCGTGGGGCCCAGCACACAGAGAGGCTGCTGTATGACCTCCAGACACTTGTACTTTCACTGGGAGCAAGGAGGACAACCCCTGATTGTGTACCCAGGCAGTCTTGCTGTCTCTGTGCTTCTAGCTGAAAAGGATCAGTCTTGTTTGTCCAGTGCCTACTACAACGGGGCTCTGACCTCTCTGGGCCTCTAGACCCTACCACAATATCAAGGTTAGTCTATGAATGCTGCTCCTTAGCTCCTGGGACACTACCACCGTAGAACTTGGCTGGGACTCAAGGGCGAGAGGTGGCCACTTGCACAGGAGTCAGAACTAGGAAGCATCAGAGGGGTAGCCGTGTTAGTCTGAATCTGTAAAAAGCAACAGAGGGTCCTGTGGCACCTTTAAGACTAACAGAAGTATTGGACCATAAGTTTTCGTGGGTGAATGCCCACTTCATCAGACGCAAGTGCTCCAATACTTCTGTTAGTCTTAAGGGTGCCACAGGACCCTCTGTTGCTTTTTACAGAACTAGAAAGCTGGTCCTTCAGCTTTGATACCCCAGACCTTTACCATGAAAGTGTTCTAAACTGACCCATGTGGGAGGTCCTTGCTCCTCTCTGTGAGCTGGACACTAGAGACAATGCCACTCAGTCCTGTATGGTATGCACAGGAGGAAAGGCTAGGCTGGGTCTCTAGAGCGACACCCATCCCCTCCACCTATTCCCCCCCCCCCTCCAATTTAGTATAGATTTGTGTACAGGTCAAATATTTCCTTCACAGCAAGGACAGATCCAGATTGTTGTAGTACCCAGGCCTACCAGCAAGCAGGGGGGGGGGGGGAGAAAATGAGAAACAGCTTGGCTTGAGGAATGTCTATACAGCAAGCCCAAGTAGAGAGGGAACAGAAATACTCTCCCCCGTTCTGGTGTTTAAAATCAGGCTGCAAACCCGCCCCTGACCCTCTGGGTACATCTACACTACAGAGACTATCCCAGCATAGCTATGCTGGCATAACTCCATAATGCAGCTGTAGCACAGCTCAGACTCACCCCTGTGGCACCCCTGCTGGTCATCCTCGGGAATTAGCTCTTCGACCCAGGAGCGCCCTCTGCAGGCTGGTGATCCACTTGCCGTTGGCCCCCCGTGTCCCTCCCAGGACCTCAGTGCCCTTATCTCAGGGTTCCATCTCCTGCAGTACCCCACAGTCTTGCTGGGTTTCCCCACCCCATGGGAACCCCCACCCCATCCCCACATCACCTCACTCGTGGCTACTGCCAGTCTCTGTTTGGACCCCACGCCTTGGGGCAGACCACAGTTTATCAGCCAATCATCACAGGCAACGAGGGGTTTGGACTGGCTGCCTTTACCCACCCTCAGGCTGCCCCTCTGCAAGCCCAATACCTAGGTGGGCCTAGAACTAGGCCCTGCAGCCTGGGGAGTTGCTGGCCTAGGGCTTCCCAGCTCCTAAGGCCTTTCCCCAGCCCTGCCTCCCTCTAGGTTCCCTGGGTGAATTCCCCCAGCAGCCAGGCCTGTCTCCCTCTCAAGTCAGAGAGAGACTGCTGCCCTCTGGCTTCCCTGGCCTTCTTATAAGGCCCAGTTGCTTGGTTTGGGGCGTGGCCCCAGCTGCAGCCACTTTCCCAATCAGCCGGGGTTTTACGCCCTTGCCCAGCCCCAGCCCTCTGCAGGGCTTTTCCAACCCCTCTACAGCAGCCTACATAGATGGAAGGAGTTTTTCCATCGGTGCTGGAACACCCTCTGACTGAACGACAGTAGCTACTGACACAGCTGCGTCTACACTGCGGGTCAGGGTGGTAGAGCTGTGCTGGTTTTTTCACACCCCGGACCGACATTGCTTTGGTTGACCTAACTTTTAAGTGTAGACCAGGCCTCCATAGCTCAGTGCTTCTGCTGCGCCTACTGCATTGACTTGGAACTTCTACTTATTATTTAAAACATCCAGACTGGAAACATTATGTAACTCTCAACTGAAGGTGTTTGGGTTTCTGGAACGTTAGAAACAGATGCAGCTTAGAAAAAGAGCCGCTGTCTGTAAATTCCATTTTCCAGCTGGCTAGAGGATGAGCAGGGGGTGTACATCACACCGCAGCGGCATCTGGAGATCCCAATCTGAAATAAAACAATACATAAGTGAAGAGGCCTGCTGAGACTCCTGCATTTGAACAGACACTCACTCTTTCTGGATTAATGTTCAGACATTTAAAAAAAAATACCCAACCCCTCTGAAAAACACACTCGGCACTTTCCTTTTTTTTTTTTAATGGCCCTGGTTTAAAAATGTCCGAACTTGGGAGCCTCAAATGATTTGTGTATTAGAAACAATAAATTACATAAAAAGCAACAGAGGGTCCTGTGGCACCTTTAAGACTAACAGAAGTATTGGAGCATAAGCTTTCGTGGGTAAGAACCTCACTTTCGTGGGTTCTTGCATCTGAAGAAGTGAGGTTCTTACCCACGAAAGCTTATGCTCCCAATACTTCTGTTAGTCTTAAAGGTGCCACAGGACCCTCTGTTGCTTTTTACAGATTCAGACTAACACGGCTACCCCTCTGATACTTGAATAAATTACATGTTAGCCAGCGCAACTGGGCTCAGCCCAAACGTGAAATGCTCCTTTTGGAAAGTCAGCAAAATCAGGTGAGCTTTTTAATTTGTTGAATTACTTGAATTAGTGGGTAACTTATAAGCAGGTTAGTTTTTAAATCTCGTCTGCACATTGGATCTAGGGCTTAACTCTTCAAAAGCTCAGATCAGTGGGACTCCCCGCAGCAGTAAGTATTCTGCCTCAGCACAGCCGTGCTGGCATGATCAGCCTCGTATCACACCAGGGCCTTTGACAGGTCGGGATTTTTTTTCACAAATAAAAGTTGTAAGTGACTGAAGCTGGCATAGCAATAAGAATCGGTATGCTATATTATATATACTGTCGTTATAGACTGCCTGGGATTATTGAGCAGATACGTTAATAAAACACGTCAAATAATTCAATATCTAATCAAGCGTAGAAATTCTCTAACTATACATAATTATTGCATTACATTTGACCAATCATTTGCTGTATTCCCAAGAATTACATAGAAAAATATTGACGTTATTAAATGTTACCCTAAGAATACACATGCTGTTCAACAGTTATAATACATTATATGTTCTATAAAGAGCATGGTCTGTATTTAGCAACACGCTTGTGCAAACATGAGAGAACAGCTGGGAAAATCTGCAAAGTTGACAATGTAAAATACCTGCCATTCTTCATGTTGGTGACGTGCAGTTTGTGTCCAATGGGGATGCTACTTCTTATTGGCCCATCAACAGGGAGGGTGCCAGGATGTTTCGCGCCCTAGGCGAAACTTCCACCTTGCGCCCCCCCCTCCCCCAGCCCTGTGGCAACTCTCCGCCCTAAGGCACACACCCCCCGCAGCAGCTCCCCCTCCCCGCCACGGCAGCTCCCCCCAGCCCGGGGAGCCGTGCGGCAGCTCCCCGCCCCAGCTCACCTCTGCTCCGCCTCCTCCCGGAGCACGCTGTCACCGCTCCACTTCTTCCACCTCCCAGGCTTGTGGTGCCAATCAGCTGTTTGGCGCCACAAGCCTGGGAGGGAGAGAAGCAGAGCGGGGTGGCGTGCTCAGGGGAGGAGGTGGAGCAGAGGTGAGCTGGGGTGGGGAGCGGTTCCCCTGCGTGCCGCCCCCCCCTTACACGCTGCAGGCGGCCCTCCCTGCGCCCCCTTGTCCCAGCTCCCTCCGCCTAAATGCCAACGGCGACCAGGGCGGCCGAAGATCCGGCCGCCGCCGAAGGACCTGAAATGCCGCCCCCCCAAATGCTAGTGCCCTAGGCGACCGCCTAGGTCGCCTAATGGGTTGCACCGGCCCTGCCCATCAAGTTAGCTTACTGCAGTCGTGACCACTCAGAACCTGCAGAAAAAGTCTACTCCTCATTTGCTGATGATGTGGGTATCCATGGTTTTCACTGATTAGTGATTGTATATTACACCAGGAACAGTTTGCTATCCTCTCTGTATTGTGGTATAACTAATGGTCATATTTTCACAGCATGCACATTGAATGCAATATCACATACAGAGCTCAGTTTATGGCACATACAGAAATAGATTTTAAATATATTTCCCTGTATATATATTTTGGGCATAGTTCTATTATGTTAACATTTATTTTCTCTTCAATTGTTTAGTGATGTAGTCAGTACCTCCTGCTCATATTTCTTTGCACTTCTGTTGAGACAGCAGAAACAGTCCAGTGGGTTACAGAGCTGGCTAATGACTTAAGAGAGCTGAGTGCAATACCCTGCCCCATCAGAGATTAACTGTGTGATCTTGGGCAAGTCACTTAGTAGTCTCCCTGAGCCTCAGTTCCCCCTCTGTGAAATGGGGATAATAGCATTGTCATGCCTCACAAAGGTGTTGTGAGGACAAAAATGGTGATCAGATGGGGCCATTCAAGTACCGAAGATAGATAATTACTGAATAGATATGAGCTCAAACTAAAAGCCTGAGTTCTCAACATCCCCAGCCTCCGACAAAGTTTTTATTAAGATCAGAACTTTATTAGCTCTCATATCTGTAATGGGCTGAACCAAATCGCCCCAGATTCAAACACCTTCCTAACTTGGGGAAAGTTCAGGTACAGATTCAGACCCGAAGGGGATAGCTTTGGGCCCAATTCTAGTAGGGATGTCTTGAATTTTGCAACATTTCTGATGCCAGAGGGCAGTTTCAGATCTCTAGAGTTCTGCATCTTTAAATACCGCTCTCTCTAGACATTCATGTTCATGGTGGAAGCATCCCAGGGGCCCTCTCAAGAGATTTTCCTAAGATCTACGTTTTCTACTGTGTCCCTTCCCTTTCTCCAAATCTCAGAATTGAAACTGCTGCCTGACTTGTTCACAGATGCATCCCCAGAGCTTCAGAGTAGCAGCCGTGTTCGTCTGTATCAGCAAAAAGAACAGGAGTACTTGTGGCACCTTGGAGACTAACAAGTTTATTTGGGCATAAGCTTACATGGGCTAAAACCCATTTCATTGGATGCATGCAGTGGAAAATACAGTAGGAAGATATATATACACAGAGAACATGAAAAAATGGGTGTTGCCATATCAACTGTAATGAGAGTAATCAATTAAGGTGGGCTATTATCAGTAGGAGAGAAAAAAACTTTAGTGATAATCCGGATGGCCCATTTCCAACAGTTGACAAGAAGGTGTGAGTAACAGTAGGGGGAAAAAATTAACATGGGGAAATAGTTTTTACTTTGTGTAATGACCCATCCACTCCCAGTCTTTATTCAAGCCTAATTTAATGGTGTCCAGTTTGCAAATTAATTCCAATTCTGCAGTTTCTCGTTGGAGTCTGTTTTTGAAGGGTTTTTTTGAACTGTCTGCTTTCAGATTTCACTTCCTTTTCAAAGACTTGAAACCGGTTGTGGAACTGGCTGGCTCAGGGGACTGGTAATGGGGCACTGAGTTTTTCATTTCTAGCTTGCTGGTTTAAACCCAAATTAGCAAAGCATGGGTCTGATGCCTTGTTGGCTGCCTATATGAAAGAGAGTTGGTGATTTCAATATCATCGCCCGTGGACAAGGGAGAGCTGGGCCTGTAAGGGGGTAGGGCTCCAAGCTCTGGTCTCGGCCTGAGACAGGTGACATACAGGCACATGATGGCAACCTGGAAATGACACCTCCTATAAAATGGGCTGCCAGCTCATATGGTGAGAGGGATCTGCAGGAGAGCCAGGACACCGGTAGGCTGGGGCAGTTTGAAGGGGGATCCGGGGAGAGATCCACAGGAAACGCTGGGAGGATCTCCAGACATGGAATACTGGAAAGGATTGGATTGGACTCAAGAAACGGCAACCAACCTAGACCTGTGACCCGGGGTAGAAAAGGACTAAGCCTGAAGCAGTAGAGGGGCTTATGTATGAAGCCCTGATGATCGGGGAAGGAACTGCTGGTGTCTGCGAGGGCCAAGTGAACTGCTTATGTTGTGGAACCAGACCGGCTTAATAAATCAGACTCCAAGAAGGGGAGCATTAATTAAAATGCCCTGGCACATGTGAGTTGATGGGAGAGTCAGAGGGGAAACTGAGGCTGGGGCGACTGGTGAGTGGCCTCCTCTGGACTGCAACGCTTGCCAGTGTCACAAACCCTTTAACAATTAGAGCACTCGCTGGCACTCTGGCTGACTAGCTCAAGGGCGTGCGAGAACTGAAAGGGGAGGAGAGTGCTGAACTCCCCTCTAGCCCTTGCCGTAACCCTTCAGAGAAGGGCTGAGAAGTAGCATGGAGGATAGTTGCAAAACCACTGTCCTGTCCTGGCTTGATTTGCAGAGACCTCAATCAACATGCAATTCACTGTTTAAAATAATGGGGAGAAACCCCTGGGGTTTAGTGTGGCTAACATGTGGCCATTGCGTTCTGTCTCCTAAAATGAGGCTTTTTAATTAACACCTGCAAATTGGACATCAAATTTAGAATCATAGAAGATTAGAGTTGGAAGAGATCTCAGGAGGTCATCTAGTCCACCCCCCTGCTCAAAGCAGGACCAACCCCAACTAAATGATCCCAGCCAGGGGCTTTGTCAAGCCGGGCCTCAAAAACCTCTAAGGAAGGAGATTCCACCACCTCCCTAGGTAACCCATTTTTTCTAGTGCAGTAGGGTTTTGTCTATACACTGGCTGAGGGACCTTCATGGGAGAGTTTAACTAGTCTCAGGTCCACTGGGGTTATTCTGCATGGCAAGTCACATGTCAGTGGCCTGATTGTGTCTTTGCTGTTGTGCTTTGCCACTTTCCTAGCACCAATTTATAGTTGTTATGCTCAGCTCATCGTAATTGAAAGAACATGAAATTCTGTCTATTTCCACCAAAGGGAGCAAGAGGAAACTCCACTTACTAATCGTCACTTTCCAGCAACTCTGGCTTTGCTAACCTGTGCTCGGACAGGTTGCACAAATTATACTAATGGTAAGAAATCTCCATGACTTGTTGCTTAGGAAAACCAGTTACCACTTGGCCAGAGGAAAAACCAAAGCCGATTTTGATCTGTGTAGATCCAGAGTGCTCAGTTGGTCTGTGTGGATCAGCTCATTGGGGGCTGCAGGGAAGCTTGTCAATGGAGATCTAGATGGATGAGGAGTTGGGGGATTGCTCATTCAATGAGATTTTCTATTCCAGTTCCTCCCGCTGTTCCTGCCTGATAGCCCTTGCCCGGCCACAGTGGGAATTCCTGCATCACTGTCCATCATTCATTGCTGCCGGAGCTACTGTGTGCAGATGAAAGCCACAGAGGTGACTGCATATTGCATGTTAACATGGGATTTCAAAGAGAGATGGGAAAGGGGCAGGGGCTACTGTCAATTTTTACCCTGCCTTCCTTTTCCCCACTCCCCCTTTCATCCCAGGGACTAATGCAACTTTCTGTCAACTCTGCAAGAGCAGGACTGTTAACATCTGTGTCCTTGCCAAATTTTAATGAGGGTAATTATTTTTTTCCGGCTTTAAATTAAATTAATTGGATGTATATAAAGTCCTTTGAACTTGAGGGAGAAAGTTTATATGGGGGGAGGAATAGCTCAGTGGTTTGAGCATTGGCCTGCTAAACTGAGGATTGTGAGTTCAATCCTTGAGGGGGCCACTGAGGGATCTGGGGCAAAAATCAGTACTTGGTCCTGCTAGTGAAGGCAGGGGGCTGGACTCAATGACCTTTCAGGGTCCCTTCCAGTTCTATGAGATAGGCAGGGCCGGCTCTAGGATTTTTGCCGCCCCAAGCAGAAACAATTTTGGCCGCCGCCCCCCCTGTTTTTTTCTTACCCCACCCCCGGCCCGCCTCAGCTCCGCCCCTTCCCCAAATCCCCAGCCCTGCCTCCTCCCCCCAGGCTCTCAAGCCTAGGAGGGAGGGGGAGAAGCGGCGCGCGCGCTGCGGCCACTCAGAGTCTCCCCCTCCCTCCCAGGCTCTCAAACCTGGGAGGGAGGGTGAGCAGCGGCGCGCGAATCAGCTGTTTCGCGCGCAGCGGCCGCTCAGGATCTCCCCCTCCCTCCCAGGGTTGAGAGCCTGGGAGGGAGGGCGAGCAGCGGCGTGCGAATCAGCTGTTTCGCGCACCGTGGCACGCGAGCGGCAGCAGCGGAGGTGAGCTAGGGCGGCCGGGGCACATTTTTAGGGGTGGCATTCTGGCGCCGGCCATGCCGCCCCTAAAAATGTGCCGCCCCAAGCACCAGCTTGTTTTGCTGGTGCCTAGAGCTGGCCCTGGAGATAGGTATAAGCAGTACTAAGTCATTATTAAAGCCCCCTGAAATTGCAATTAGGAGCAGTCTTCTTCATTTCCTGTCCTAAACTTTGTATAGAGTTGGTGTTAGCTGTCATGTCCCACTCCAGAGACAGTCGCACTTCAGCAGTGGGTGATGTAATAGTCATTTGGGGTGAAAGGCGCTATAGAAAAGTAACATATGATTATTATTCTGCATTAAAAATGGAAAATCACTGCAAGTGTGTAATTTTATAGGGTTCTTGGGGTCCCCTCAGATCAAGGTGCTTTATAAATATAAAAGATGATGAATGGGAAGCCATATGACTGTTCCCCTTGGTGGGAAGTGAACTAGGTATAGATTTCAGGTCACTGAAATCAGCTGTTGATCAGGGAACCTTACTACAATGAGTGGAATTGTGAGCTATCAGGCCGGGTGAGTGGGATTTTGGAAGCTTTGAGGTCTGGATGAAATAAAAACAACTTCCCACAGAAAGCATATTGGGGAGACAAATCTCTCAGGTGTTGTGTCTGAACGTTCTTCATTCCCTAGACATCGCCCCCGGCCTGGGTCTCCGCTGCTGGGCTGTTGTGTCGCCACTCTCTTGCAGGAGATACAGAGTTTATTAATAAGCGTTAGGCATGCGCTCAGTGCTGTCCAAGAAACAAAGCTAAAGATGGTCCCAGTCCCGAAGGGTTTAGTCTAGAGATGGACACGAGACAGAACCCACTGGGAAATCCAGAGGAGGCGAGCCAGTGGTTGCTGTTATCGTAACTATAAAAGCATTTCCTGGGAGCATCAGGGAAGAAGTGAGTCTTTTGTGGAGAGACTTGAACCAAGAGAGGATGGTGCCTTGGCAAATGGGGTAGGAGAGTGACTCCATGTATAAAAGGCAACACGGAAAATGCTCCAGACAGGAATGAGAGAAGGGACTGAATGGGGCACCAAAACTGGCTTCGTTGGCAGGGAACACAGTGGTGTGGGCTGACGCGAAGTGGCACATGGCCTGGAAATTGAAGGCAAGAATTCTGACCTTGATGTGATGCTCCCGGGAGAAGGCAGGGGAGTGGTACAAGGAGGAGGTGACATGGTCAGATCACACAAGGAAGGTAATTTTAGGGACCAGTTTGGGATGGACTGGAGAGGGGAGAGTTGGGTAGCAAGGAGGTGAGAGAAGAGGAGGTTGCACTGATCAAGATGGGAGATGATCAGGAATGTCACCTAGTTTAGCTAAGAAGGTTCCCTCCTCTCTCACCTCCCAGCTCAATCTAGTCCAGGCAGGAAGATGTGTCCACAAACCTTGCTGACTATGACCGGAGTGCATGCAGGTCGAGGGCAGGCTATGGCTCTACCCAGTGTGGTCATATCAGGAGCCAAGTACCATTTTCAGAAGGGCCCAGTCTGTCCTCCCCACCCCCCAACTTCCTCAACCACTTGCTGAAAAAAAGCCGAGAGCCTAATCAACCTCCCGATCAATGTCCCACCGCCTGATACTTTCATCCCTTCATCTTCTCAGTGTACTGCTCACTGGGGCCACCTACTGCTGGGTGAAGGGACCTTCCTTGGCAGTGGCATCAGGGGCACGAATCAGGACTTCAGCCTAGGTCACTGAATGGGACCCAGAGTCAGAGTTCCAGGTTTTGCCCGGGTCACCTCTTCTGGCAGTTTCATACAGGACAGTTCTGGGCTGACTCCCATATACTGTGGCTATCTGAGGGAGTGGTGTCAGATAGGAGTCCTACCTGCCTTAAAAGCGTGGAAGAGAACATACACCCAACTAGAGGCCTGCTGCCTATAGTGTCTGCATCTCGTCTACCTTCTAGCTTCTCCCGAAAGGGGTGCCATTACAGAAACCAACTCCATAATTTAAAGTGCCATGCCAGTCCTATATTATGCACCTAGATCTTCACCACATCCAGCCTTTAGAACTCCTGATAAACTGTTGAAAATGATCCAAGAGCGCTTTATGGTCTTTTGTGTAGTAGATTTAATGTTAGTCCTGCCATTCCCCCTTACTGGTGTGCTACCTCTCACACTGTGTATAAAAAAGACATTATATAAACTGAGGAAGAAATAAAAAGCTAAGTATTCTGTATCCCCCCCCCCCACCAAAGTACAACCGTTTTGATTCCCAAAGAAATTATAATAATCTAAAACCAACAGTATTTCGCTCTATCTCTCTCTGTGTATATATATATATTCAGTTTCAACTATCTCTTAATGAGAAAAGTTATCCCTACAAAAAGATAAGTATATTCAAAGAGGATACTGAAGGTGAGAAGTCAACTGATCTAAAAGAGTTTTCTAGGCTTTGTAAACATTCAAATTCTAGTTAACATAATTGTTCAGGAAAATGCAAAAAAGCTTTCCCACCATGGATGTCTTGAAATGGACATTTCCCCATTAAGATCCAGGGAGGAAACTGTCCAGCTACTCAGGAGGAGGGAGGGAGTTGTGGGTGTGTGTTTGTGTGCCATAGAATTACCACCTCATGCTGTGAAGCGGAGCCTTTCTTAAATTAATTAGGGCTGGGCTGGCTCATTGCTTGCATGGGAGACCTCCTGGTGTAGGATGGGGTATTAATGAATCAGAGTTAAACCCAATAAACTGGCCAAGTCCCACATGCTTTCCCACCCACCCCTTATTGTAACAGCTCTGTTATTCGACTTGCGCATTGTGAAATTGCTGTATTAAGCAATTAGAGCCAGTTACCCTTACCCTCATATGAGTAAACTTATTAATTTTAGTATGGACACTTATGCAAGTAAGACTTGTAGGGTCAGGCTCCTTGATTGCATTATATATAGTGACTATGAACTCACATTACACACTGTGATATATACAAATTTCCAGTGTATAGAGGAGCCTGCGTGAAAGAACCCGCTGTAACAATTTTGGAAGTCACCAGAAGGTGCCACTACTACAAGTAGTTGCACAAATTCTACTTATGTTACATCTTGAAAAAACGCTTATTGTCAGCTGTGGTGCAGTATTTTTTTTAGCAGCTGTGTAAATTTTTTTTGCCATGATCTGTCTCTCACACTGACTGAATCATTTTTGGGGAGTTAGTTTTTAGTTGTAGCTTGTGCCTAGAGGTTATATCCACATAGGGAAATGAAACATTACACGGTGCCAAAAACATTGCCTCCTTACATTGTGTTTGTAATTTGGAAGACAGGCAATACCAAATTCAAGTCAGTCCTTATTGCAGCAACAGCAGGACCCCTGATTAAAACGCAGCCAAGGGTCTCATCTCTAGAGATGACGCTAGAGATCACTTGAGAGTCAGTATGCATGTCTAGGCTATGATGGTTTGGACACAACATTGTGTGTGATATAAGGCAGCATGGTCCAGTGGATAGGGCACTAGACTGGGACTCAGGAGACCTGAGTGCTGTTCCTGACTTTGTCACTGACCAGCTATAGGCCCTTCTGCAAGTCACTTCATCTCTCTGTGCCTCTGTTTCCCCTCTTCTCTATTTAATTTATGAGGTTGTTACTCTTTTAGGGCAGGGACTGTATTTTACTATTTATCTGTACAGTTCCTACAACGAGGCCCCTATCTCAGTTGGCACATCCAGGTGCTACTGCCACACAGACAAGAAATGATGACGATGATGATGGGTGTTGTAAAAAAAAAAATCTGTTGTGTGTTTTACTCTCCTTGCCTACTTGAGACTGTTACACAAACAGACAATCGTTTAACACCCTGGCAGTATCACGCCCGTTATTGACTGCATTGCAGATGGTATGATTATTTATTAATATGTTTTTAAAGATTCCTCAGAGCGTTTCAGCAGGGGAAGGCTTTTCAGCACGGTTCCCGCTCCCAGTGAAGTCCGTGGGAGTTTCGCCATTGGCGAAAACAGGATCAGGGCTGCACTTTGTGCAGCGACCGTCTTTTTGTTCTGTACAGCGCCTACCACAATGGGGTCCTGGTCTCTGACTACGGCTGCTAGTTGTTACGACAACACAAAGAGCGAACTTGTGCACACTCTTTCTCTTCCCTTTTAGATGCAGAGGGTGTCATTAGGACTCGTGAGGGGCGTTAGCTCTCACATCCACATTAACCTGATTTTTAAAAATGTATAAATAGTAGAACTAGTCATCAGAATGACATGGGCTGAATCGGAACCCAAGGTCCAAACACACCTAGTCTCTGGAGGAGTTTGGAACCTGGATCCCAGATTTATGGCTTCGTCTTGTCCCTACAAACACAGAGGAAGAGAAGTGGCGGGGGAAACTTCTCAATATTTATTTATTTACTGCTCAGGTAGCTGTGTTGGTCCCAGGATATTAGAGAGACAAGGTGGGTGAGGTCATATCTTTTATTGGACCAACTTCTGCTGGTGAAAGAGACAAACTTTCGAGCTTTCAGGGAGCTCTTCTTTGAAGCTCGTCTCGCTCACCAACATGTGGCCCTCATCACTGCAGGGTAGCGTCTGAGCATCTGCAGCGAAGCACTCACATTCCATGGTCATGAATTTGATCCAGATTAGATTACTCTGAAGAGATGCAACCTTGGCTTAGAGTTTTAGGCCATCACCTCCCATTGCCTTCTCAGGATACGGCCAATGCATTATTTCAGCTCTCAAAGGTTACAATTCAAAGCCACGACGTTATTTTTCATAGCCAGATAATATGCTAAAATCCTGTCCCGGACCTCACTTTTCTGGAGGCAGCTCCCGCAGACTTTGTGGCTGATTGTCATTGCCAGCAGGCAGGGGCATCATGCCTGAGCAGGGGCATCTTTGTACTACATGGCACTGACCACATCTTTGGCGCTTAATATCCTGGGCCTGATAGCAATAACCCCTAGCTCTCTTATGAAGCTTTTCAGCCCTGTATCTAAAAGCACTTCAGTATCATTATGCCCAATTTTACAGATAAGGAAATGGAGGCACAGAGAAGGGATCTGTCACCCAGTAAACCAGTGGCAGAGCTGGGCTAGAACCCAGGTGTTCAGTGTCCCAGTTCGGTGCTTTACTTAGTAGGTAACGCTGCCTCCCTATAAGCAGGTTCCATGATGTGTGCCCGGCTGCTGGATTATAATGCATATCTAGGTTTGCCTCATCGAAATGGATGTTATTTCAATTCAATTATTGCGCGATTATGCTCCCCTTTGTAGTACCAACCGAGTCAATTTAGTAGCAGTTAGAATGAATAGGTACGTTTGTCTTATGCCCATTAAATTACAGTGTAGTGAGACGGGTTTCCTGGGAATAAAACATCATTGTGGAATATGAAAGAGGTTGGTTTTTTAATTCCCTTTTGTGAGGGATTTTGTTTGGCTAACAATAACGTGTGAACTGATGAGCAGAAAACAAAGGAAATTCTGTCATGAAACAGAACTGGAAATTTCTCAGTACTGCCACTGACAGGGCAAAATTGCTTACACCCAGCAGCAGTATCATGTCGTAGAGCAGGGGGGGGGGCAAACTTTTTGGCCCGAGGGCCACATCTGGGTGGGGAAATTGCATGCAGGGCCATGAATGTAGGGCCGGGGCAGGGGGTTGGGGTGCGTGAGAGAGTGCGGGGTGTGGGAGGGGGTGCGGTGTGCAGGAAGGGGCTCAGGGCAACGGGTTGGGGCAGAGGAGGGGTGCGGGATGTACGAGGGGGCTCAGGGCAGGGGGTTGGAGTGCAGGAGGCATGCGGGGTGTGGCAGGGGGCTCAGGGCAGGTGGTTGGGGTGCAGGAGGGATGCAGGGTGCGGCAGGGGGCTCAGGGCAGGGGGTTGGGGTGCAGGAGGCATGTGGGGTGCGGCAGGGGGCTCAGGGCAGGTGGTTGGGGTGCAGGAGGAGTGCAGAAGGGGACTCAGGGCAGGGGGTTGGGGTGCGGGGTGCAGGAGGGGTTCCAGGTGTGGGAGGGGTCTCAGGGCGGGGGTTGGGGGCTCAGGGAAGGGGGTTGCGGTGCAGGAGGAGTGCAGCAGGGGACTCAGGGCAGGGGGTTGGGGTGCGGGGTGCAGGAGTGATGCAGGGTGCGGCAGGGGGCTCAGGGCAGGGGGTTGGGGTGCAGGAGGCATGTGGGGTGCGGCAGGGGGCTCAGGGCAGGTGGTTGGGGTGCAGGAGGAGTGCAGAAGGGGACTCAGGGCAGGGGGTTGGGGTGCGGGGTGCAGGAGGGGTTCCAGGTGCGGGAGGGGTCTCAGGGCAGGGGTTGGGGACTCAGGGCAGGGGTTGGGGTGCAGGAGGGGTGCAGAGTGCAGGAGGGAGCTCAGGGCACGGGGTTAGGGTGCAGGAGAGGTGTGGCAGGGGGTTGGGGGCTCAGGGCAGGGAGTTGGGGTGCGGGGTGCAGGAAGGGTTCGGGGTGCGGGCTCCGCTCCGGTGCCACTTAACTTGAGTGGCTCCGGGGTGGCAGCGGCGCACAGCGGGGCTAAGGCAGGCTCCCGGAAGTGGCCGGCACCACGTCCCTGCGGCCCCTGGGGGAGGGGGGAGCAGAGGGCTCCGCGCGCTGCCCTCGCCTGCAGGCACCGCCCCCCGCAGCTCCCATTGGCAGTCATTTACCAATGGTCATTGCCTCTCAGTGCTTTGGAACACAGATCATGAGGATTTGAATGGTATCAGGAGAACTTTTGAACTTTTGAAACTGAACAGCTAAATGCCCTTGAAACTCACACTTGAGGAAACAACAATATAAAAGTCTTCAAAAAGTCACATACTCATGTAATACAATACAACGCAATACAGTACCTCACCAATGTTCCCTGTTTGCTAACTCACACAGGTACAGTTAGTTAGGTACAGAAAGATCTACCACCAGATAGCTAGGGCTTTCCGAACAGATAGCTTTGAGTGTCTCCTGAATGACATAAAAGCCTCTCTCATCCAAGTAGGACTGAGTGAGCCATCAGCAACCATCAGTTCAGGGGAATGGAGAAATGACTCCCCAGAGGAAATGCACCCTGAGGGATGATCATATGTGCGGAACATACTGCTAGTCAGTATCACTTATACAAAACTTTTACAAGCGGAGAGTTTCTCGGGCTCTGGTGACACCTACTGCTGCCATTGTATGCATCTTGACTGTCCTCAGCCTCAGACAGTTTTGCTTCAAGTGTGGAGTGTAAAGCACAAATGATGAGTTGGAGTGGGTGGGAGTGGAAGCAAGGGCAAGCCTCTCCATTGCTGTCCAACCTCAGCTTTCATTTTTAAAAAAGTATCTAGCTATTATGGTTGCAGAGAAATCCTCCATAGTGTGAGATGAGCGTAATCAATGAAGAGACCTCTGCCTGAGTTTGAAGAGAGCCCGAAAATAGCTCTGAGGTGTGAACTGCCATGTTCATTTTAGTGTGTGTGTGCGGGGGGGTCGGATGCCACTGATGAAATTCTAAATGACACTATGGTAAACTATTCACTGCTCTTCCAAGCATGGAAGAAAAGAAAGGAAGAGGGAGAATTACCCCAGTTTTCCGCAGCATGTGTTGGGGTGGGCAGAGAAGATAAGTAAATTAAGATGTGCAGACCTTTAAGAACACTCAGCAGGGTTGCAGGGCAGGGGGGCATGCTTGGTTTCATTTTCCTGAAAGGGACTGGGAGGCTCAGCTTTCAAAAGTTTGGGATCAAGACATTCTTGGGTGGGCAGGGCACTTAACTGGGAAGCATGTTGGGATGTGGATGTGAGGCAGGAGCACCAGGCATAAGCGTTTTTAGGGAAGCACTGAGGTGAGCTTTTGTGAGGAAATATTAATAGCTGATCTGAACACTGGAAGTACTGCACTACAATCCTATTGCCTTCAGTTTCCCTCTACCCTGCAGGAAAAGAGCGGCTTTTAACAGGAACTCAACGGAATTCACGGTGCAGCGCAGACAGACTCGTACGATCTGAAGGCTCCTGGACTGTGTGAACATAGAAACATTGTGCATAAAAATCTTTAGAATGAGGCTGGATATATTTCACGGAGCAACATTTTCAGTGGTAGCCATTAATCCCCTAATGGTAGATTTTGTACGTGATACACATGGGGTAGCAAAGAAAAAAAACTCTGGTGGAAAAAGTTCAAAGCTTGAGTTCTCATTTTAAACTGGGCCACGTCACCTGTCTGACCAGAGCCTAATGAATCTTCCTGCAAAGACTCCACCACTCTCTAAGCATCCTGCTGGAGGAAAATGCTCTGACATGTGGGGCGGGTTTGGATTTGCTGCAGGCTGTTGGGTTTTTTTCCTCACCACAATAGTTGTGATTTAGTAATAAAGTTAATTTGTATTTTTTTAAACAGTCCGTTCTTCACTTCTAAATGTCTGCTTGGGAATCAGCCTATGATGCGCTGTGAATACATGTCCCAATTAACCGGCAGGCTGAGGAGAGGGGGAACGGGGAGGCTAAGAAAATCTGTAACATGCTGTCTCCCAGGAAATCTCAAAGTATTTTACAAACATGAACTTATCACCCTGTGAGGGAGGGATGAGTTCATATTTTCTTTTTACAGGTGGGGAAACTGAGGCAGGTGAGTTACCCAAGCTCACCCAACAATAGAATCCAGATTTCCTGACTCCCAGGTCTGCGCTTTAACTACTATCTCCTTTCCCCTCTCCTGTTGGACTCTATTGTGGGTGTAATGTGCATTTTACAGTTTGGTACCCCCATATTCTTTCAATATTGTGCAAAACTCAGAAGCTTCATTTTCAGAGAGCTCTTAAAATCCTTTTCCGCCCCTTCAATCCGCTGGTGCCACTGTTCAACATCAAGCTCAACACTGCTGAGTTTCACCAGATCTTAAGCCAAAACACAATGAAACTGCCAGTTCCTTGTGGTTTCTGCTGCGGATGGGCTCAAGCTGCAGAATTCAGGGACAGACTTGGATTTTAAACTTCCTAAAGTTGGGTTTGGATCCAGGGGTTCTGGATCAGGCCCATCTCTGATTTCAGCACAAGCCCGTAAGTTGTTCTCAGTTCATTTCCCTTAGTAAACTTTCTGACTGAGCCGGGCTGAAGTTGGGGGCTGTAGCAGAAGCCAAAACCAAGGTGAGTTAAGTGTGGGTTTTGGGTCTGCAACGCTTTGTGCAGTTGATTGTTATGTTATTGTTATGAGGATGGAAGAGGATAAAGTAGGGGCCAGATCAGATGAGAAACATTCACATAAAAAAGAATCTGACACATCAGAAAAGGGCAGACAAATAAACAGTGACAAGTTTTTAAAGTGCTTGTACACAAATGCTAGAAGTCTAAATAATAAGATGGGTGAACTAGAGTGCCTTGTGATAAAGGAGGATATTGATATAATAGGCATCACAGAAACCTGGTGGACTGAGAGCAATCAATGGGACACAATCATTCCGGAGTACAAAATATATCGGAAGGACAGAACAGGTCGTGCAGGGGGGGAGTGGCACTATATGTGAAAGAAAATGTACAATCAAATGAAGTAAAAATCTTAAGCAAATCCGCATGTTCCATAGAGTCTCTATGGATAGAAATTTCATGCTCTAATAAGAATATAACATTAGGGATCTATTATCGAGCACCTGACCAGGACAGTGATAGTGATGATGAAATGCTAAGGGAAATTAGAGAGGCTATCAAAATTAAGAACTCAATAATAGTGGGGGATTTCAATTATCCCCATATTGACTGGGAACATTTCACTTCAGGACGAAATGCAGAGAGAAAATTTCTCGATACTTTAAATGACTGCTTCATGGAGCAGCTGGTACGGGAACCCACAAGGGGAGAGGCAACTCTAGATTTAGTCCTGAGTGGAGCGCAGGAGCTGGTCCAAGAGGTAACTATAGCAGGACCGCTTGGAAATAGTGACCATAATACAATAGCATTCAACATCCCTGTGGTGGGAAGAACATCTCAACAGCCCAACACTGTGGCATTTAATTTCAAAAGGGGGAACTATGCAAAAATGAGGGGGTTAGTTAAACAGAAGTTAAAAGGTACAGTGACTAAAGTGAAATCCCCGCAAGCTGCATGGGCGCTTTTTAAAGACACCATAATAGAGGCCCAACTTCAATGTATACCCCAAATTAAGAAACACAGTAAAAGAACTAAAAAAGAGCCACCGTGGCTTAACAACCATGTAAAAGAAGCAGTGAGAGATAAAAAGACTTCCTTTAAAAAGTGGAAGTCAAATCCTAGTGAGGCAAATAGAAAGGAGCATAAACACTGCCAAATTAAGTGCAAGAATGTAATAAGAAAAGCCAAAGAGGAGTTTGAAGAACGGCTAGCCAAAAACTCCAAAAGTAATAACAAAATGTTTTTTAAGTACATCAGAAGCAGGAAGCCTGCTAAACAACCAGTGGGGCCCCTTGATGATCGAGATACAAAAGGAGCGCTTAAAGACGATAAAGTCATTGCGGAGAAACTAAATGGATTCTTTGCTTCAGTCTTCACGGCTGAGGATGTTAGGAAGATTCCCAAACCTGAGCTGGCTTTTGTAGGTGACAAATCTGAGGAACTGTCACGGATTGAAGTGTCACGAGAGGAGGTTTTGGAATTAATTGATAAACTTAACATTAACAAGTCACGGGGACCAGATGGCATTCACCCAAGAGTTCTGAAAGAACTCAAATGTGAAGTTGCGGAACTGTTAACTAAGATTTGTAACCTGTCCTTTAAATCGGCTTCTGTACCCAATGACTGGAAGTTAGCTAATGTAACGCCAATATTTAAAAAGGGCTCTAGAGGTGATCCCGGCAATTACAGATCGGTAAGTCTAACGTCTGTACTGGGCAAATTAGTCTAAACAATAGTTAAGAATAAAATTGTCCGACACATAGAAAAACATAAACTGTTGAGCAATAGTCAAAATGGTTTCTGTAAAGGGAAATCGCGTCTTACTAATCTATTAGAATTCTTTGAAGGGGTCAACAAACATTGGACAAGGGGGATCCAGTGGACATAGTGTACTTAGATTTCCAGAAAGCCTTTGACAGGGTCCCTCACCAAAGGCTCTTATGTAAATTAAGCTGCCATGGGATAAAAGGGAAGGTCCTTTCATGGATTGGGAACTGGTTAAAAGACAGGGAACAAAGGGTAGGAATTAATGGTAAATTCTCAGAATGGAGAGGGGTAACTAGTGGTGTTCCCCAAGGGTCAGTCCTCGGACCGATCCTATTCAACTTATTCATAAATGATCTGGAGAAAGGGGTAAACAGTGAGGTGGCAAAGTTTGCAGATGATACTAAACTGCTAAAGATAGTTAAGACCAAAGCAGACTGTGAAGAACTTCAAAAAGATCTCACAAAACTAAGTGATTGGGCAACAAAATGGCAAATGAAATTTAATGTGGTAATGCACATTGGAAAAAATAACCCCAACTATACATACAATATGATGGGGGCTAATTTAGCTACAACAAGTCAGGAAAAAGATCTTGGAGTCATCGTGGATAGTTCTCTGAAAATGTCCACGCAGTGTGCAGAGGCGGTCAAAAAAGCAAACAGGATGTTAGGAATCATTAAAAAGGGGATTGAGAATATATTATTGCCCTTATATAAATCGATGGTACGCCCTCATCTCGAATACTGCGTACAGATGTGGTCTCCTCATCTCAAAAAAGATATACTGGCATTAGGAAAGGTTCAAAAAAGGGCAACTAAAATGATTACGGGTTTGGAACGGGTCCCATATGAGGAGAGATTAAAGAGGCTAGGACTCTTCAGCTTGGAAAAGAGGAGACTAAGGGGGGATATAATAGAGGTATATAAAATCATGAGTGATGTGGAGAAAGTGGATAAGGAAAAGTTATTTACTTATTCCCATAATACAAGAACTAGGGGTCATCAAATGAAATTAATAGGCAGCAGGTTTAAAACAAATAAAAGGAAGTTCTTCTTCACGCAGCGCACAGTCAACTTGTGGAACTCCTTACCTGAGGAGGTTGTGAAGGCTAGGACTATAACAGAGTTTAAAAGAGAACTGGATAAATTCATGGTGGTTAAGTCCATTAATGGCTATTAGCCAGGACGGGTAAGGAATGGTGTCCCTAGCCTCTGTCTGTCAGAGGGTGGAGATGGATGGCAGGAGAGAGATCACTTGACTATTGCCTGTTAGGTTCACTCCCTCTGAGGCACCTGGCATTGGCCACTGTCGGTAGACAGGATACTGGGCTAGATGGACCTTTGGTCTGACCCAGTACGGCCTTTCTTATGTTCTTATGTTCTTAAAGCAAAAATGTTGCTGTGTGCAGAACTCTGCTCCCCATATATGTATTATTATTTACGATTATATATTGGTGTGATGGGGTGGACTAGGCCCAGAGGCCCCTTGCTGGAGGCCTCGGTGTCCTGCCACACCCATCCTAGGAAAGGAGCAGCAGAGGAGTCCTCCAAGCAGCCTAAAGTGGCTGCAGGGGAAGCAGCCAATTAGAGAGGCTGCAGGGAGCAGCCAATCAGGGCCGAGGAGGGCCATATAAAAGGAGCTGCAGAGCCAGAGAGAGTCCTTGCTGGCATTGGAGGAGTACAGATGGTGCTCCTGGCTGGCCAAAGGGAACTGCAGCACCATGGACAGCTCAGTACTGGCAGGGACCTGGGGAATGAGAGAGAACTCCTGGCTGACTGCTGGGCCTGAACGCAGATGAGCCCTGAGGTAAGGGTGAAGCGTTAGCAAAGGCTGGGGTCATGGGGAAGTGGCCCAGGGAACTGAAAGCAGTGTCGTTAAAGGGACATGGTGGCACGTGGCTGCTATTCTTAGGGTCCCTCGGCTGGGACCTGGAGTAGTGGGTGGGCCTAGGTTCCCCATGTAGGCTACTGGGGAACTGGCCTGTAATCAGACAGCGAGAAACCCCCAGAAGGGGAACTGAACTACTTTGGCCTCGCTGGGGCCAGAGTAGAGGGTGAAACCATTGCCTGGAGGGAGGAAGCCCAGGGTGTATGGCCCGATACCAGGGCGGGGACTATTTAAAGACTGCAGACACTCCTGACCAGAAAGAGACTCTGGTGAGAGGGGGTGCCATGTTGTTACAATTGGTATTATGTGAACATCCCATTGTTCAAGCACTTTACAAACTTAGGCACCGATCATGCTGAAGCACACGAACAAGAATTTTCAGGATCAGGGCCACAGTCAGGGACAGTCCCTCCCCCAGAAAACTGACAGCCTACAGCCCTTGATCATGTAATGACCCTGACTCCCACTAGAGCCGCACTTAAGTCAACAGAGGCAGAGCTGTGTGGAGCTTTTTTCAAGTTCAGGGCCTAATTTGTTATGTTGAAATAAAAGAAATGGATCCAAATAACCCCTGAATTTCAGGGGAAGGTCAGATCCAGCTGAGAGCAGTATGATTCAGACTCGTATCTAATTTCTGAGGAGATATCTGAGCCATTGGTGTTTATTTTCAAAAAGTCATGGAAGATGGGAGAGATTCCAGAGGAATGGAAAAGGGCAAATATAGTGTACATCTATAAAGAGGGAAATAAGCACAACCTGAGGAATTACAGACCAGACAGCTTATTTTCAGTACCCAGAAAGATAACGGGGCAAATAATTCAGCAATCAATTTGCCAATACCTAGAAGATAATAAGGTGCTAAGTAACAGTCAGCATGGATTTGTCAAGAACAAATCATGTCAAACCAACCTAATATCTTTCTTTGACAGGTAACATCCCTTATGGAAGGGGGGAAGCCAGTAGATGTGGTATATCTTGACTTTAGTAAGGCTTTTGATACTGTCTCCCTTGATCTTCTCATAAACAAACCAGGGAAATACAACCTAGATGGAGTTACTATAAGGTGGGTGCATAGGATGAAATTCAATAAGGACAAATGCACACTACTCTACTTAGGAAGGAACAATCAGTTACACACATACAAAATGGGAAATGATTGCCTAGGAAGAAGTACTGCAGAAAGGGATCTGGGGGTCATAATGGATCACAAGCTAAATATGAGTGAACAGTGTAACGCTGTTGCAAAAAAAGCAAACATCATTCTGGGATGTATTAGCAGGAGTGTTGTAAGCAAGACACGAGAAGTAATTCTTCCATTCTACGCCTCACTGATTAGGCCTCAACTGGAGTATTGTGTCCAATTCTGGGCGCCACATTTCAGGAAAGATGTGGACAATTTGGAGAAAGTCCAGAGAAGAGCAGATGTACACTGCTCAGTGGGAGAGGGGAAAGTAACAGAGGGTGAGAGCAAAATCTAGTGGCAACCAAGGCTGGAAAGGGGAGCTGAGTGTGAAACAAATCTTGAGACACTGGGAAGAATCAACAGAGCTGGATGGAAAGAGATTCTGATGGCTGAAAGGAATCTAGAGGGCAGCTTTGGGGGATCCTTCTATTCTTATCATAGCACAGCTCACCCTCCAACTAGAACTATGTGTTAGTATTTGTATTGCAGTAGCAATGGGGGATTGGGGCCCCACTGTGCCAGGCACTGCACAGATCCGTAGTAGTAGACAGACCCTGCCTCAAACTGCCCAGGGTCTAAGCTAATAAGAGAATAGCCAATCTAGGGCCACCAAATGAAATTAATGGGCAGCAGGTTTAAAACAAATAAAAGGAAGTTCTTCTTCACGCAGCACACAGTCAACCTGTGGAACTCCTTGCCTGAGGAGGTTGTGAAGGTTAGGACTATAACAGGGTTTAAAAGAGAACTGGATAAATTCATGGAGGTTAAGTCCATTAATGTATATTAGCCAGGATGGGTAAGGAATGGTGTCCCTAGCCTCTGTTTGTCAGAGGGTGGAGATGGATGGCAGGAGAGAGCTCACTTGATCATTATCTGTTAGGTTCACTCCCTCTGGGACACCTGGCATTGGCCACTGTCGGCAGACAGGATGCTGGGCTAGATGGACCTTGGGTCTGACCCAGTATGGCCGTTCTTATGTTAACCTTAAGATCCCAGTTGCCTTCCATGTTGGTTTTAATTCTTTGGGTGCCAATTCCTCAGTCAAGGCCCAGCTCATGCCAGCTACTAACTTTAGGGGGGCACTGCATGTCGCAAGGTGGGAATAGACCCCTGGGTGTGAATGAGGAAAGGTGACTGACACATTCCGTCCTAAAAATATTTTCACCCTCCCAGTTCTGTAGAGTAAACCGAACAGTTGCCCCAGGTTTTCACATGACTGTCTGTGAGGAAGTGGGAATGTTCTGAATGTGGTCTTTGAATACTGAGTGGGGAGTATTGACCTGGGAAGGTTGCAGGGGAGTTTTGCTGGGACTGTCTGCATTGGGGATGGGAGACTTTCCTGGAGGGAGGATACCTGAGCACGTAACATGAGAACCCAGATGACACCTGTGCCCGGGAAACTGGACAAAAGCTGGGGGAGGAGCCGGGGGGAGGCTGAGTGAGACGGATGGAGGGAGTTTTCAGTTTGGAGCTGGCGGGGAAATGGAGGGGAGCCCAGATGGGCCTCTGGCCTCCCAACGGGGCTCTGGCCTCCCTGCCCCCCCCCCCAAGATGGACCTGACTGAGGGGGGTCCTGTTGTCTGTACCTGCAAGACCTGTCTTGGACTGTGTTCCTGTCGTCTAAATAAACCTTCTGTTTTACTGGCTGGCTGAGAGTCATGGTGAATCACAGGAAGCCGGGGGTGCAGGGCCTTGTCTCCCCCACACGCCGTGACACTGTCCCCATACAGATGGCTTTGTTCTGTTCAGCTGCTGCTGTAGTCTGTCTGGGACCTAGCAGAGCCTAGTGCATATTCCTTTTTGTGTCTTACTCCTAATGCTGCAGCTTCCCATATTCTCTTTCCTTGGCACTTTCCTCCCTTTCATCACATTATTCGGAGGCCACTGCTTCCAGTCTGCCTCCCCCGGTGATATTTTCCAATACAAACGCAGACAACAACCCCCTTCACCTGACAGGCCCCCTGCGGCTTCGCTCCTCTCCCTCTGCAAGTTACCCAGCCAGGCAGGGAGGACGTGGGATCACCTTGGGGTGGCTCTCACTCAGATCCAGAGCTATGCAATTTCTCTTCAGGATGCTTGTAAACAGGAGCTGACCGAATGTCCCAATTTCCTCAAGCACTGCCGATTTTAACATCCCTTCTCCACCTGCAGCACAGCCAGCCAGAAAAAAGCCCCCCTGTATTGTTTTAACACCATCGTATTTTCATTCACAGTGGGCATAACCTATAAGCAGCAGCTACCCCGAAGAAAAATAGCCAGGCAGGGAGAGAGAACTCGGCAGAACAAACTGTACTTGCGAAATGCTCAGTTTTTGAAACACCACAGCTAAGAAGCCTTTTTCCAAGATCTAACTCCTATACGTTCAGATGAACAGCATTAACGAGGCCACCAGTGTTACACCTCAACCACCGCAAACTGAGCCACAGGGAACTTCAAATTTTGAGGGATCTCTCCCCCACCACAGTCCTTATTTTATTGCAGTGTTTGGGATAATAATAAGTCTGCAAATGAGTTAGAAAAATAGCTGTTTTTTACAGAGCACAAGCTAAACAACCCGCGTCAAAGGGAAAGGGAGAATTTTAGTTCTGTGTCCCACAGGACATCAATAAGCATTGCATCATCAGAATGAACTTGCACTGGCTGATCGGACCCTAAAGGCATGACCTTGCTAGATGCTTGGAGAAGCAGGAATTGTATTCAAATTAACCCTTTCATGGATGTCACACCACATCTGTCACCGCATCATGACAGTGGGGCATATCAGGGTTCACATGCCATTGTAAATTTCTAACTGGGGCCACCGTTCCCTCACTGACACCTTTTCCCCCTGCTCCTCTGTCTTGTCTCCTGCTTGCTAGTTCCTCCTTTGGTCCCTGATGTACAGTTGCTCTGCCTGCCCCTCCAGTGCCAGCAGGGTGAAATTGACTTGCATCCTGATCCTTGAAGCATCAGGGCAGGGTGCCTCTGTGGCTGAGATTCTGCTCGATTTCGCTCTGCCGCTGGTAGAGGCCAGGGAACAGGCCAAGCAGCAGGGGAGCAGAGGCGACACAGAGGGGAGTTGAGAGCCAAGGAAGGAGAGTTTCTGCAGCCAGGATCTGGGGCCTGTCAAAGCTCCTCACACACAGGATAATTGCAGCATCCTTGCAGACAGGCTCCAGGGTTTGGTTTCCACCTCACTCCCCCCCAAACAATGTAGAAGTGAATTTATTGCTCATGAAACCATGTAATATGACTGACCTGCAGCAACCATAGCATGGGTGGGTGCCATGCAAGCATCTCTGCCCAGGCACCTTAGTCACAATTTGCAGCACCCTGCTCTTCTATTCCTGGCCCTTCCAGCTGTGCCAGTTCACCTCTGTCTTCCACTTGTTGTTTCCACACACTCCCTTAGGCACGTGTGTCTCTGGGCATGTCACAGCAACACAACCCCAGTGTATGGGGAGGAGGGGAAAGGTGGGGGAAGTGAACAAATGGAGCTTTGAGGCTGGCATCGTAGGAGGACAGAAGTAGGCAAAAGGTTTGAACTTGATGGTGGAAGAGGGGAGGAAAGAAAGGCTTCCGAGAAGAGGGGGATGTGGCTAATGTGGCAGGCATGAAGAATGACCTTGGCAGTGGAGTTTTTGTATGGACCAGAGCGGAACACTGGCTGTCGGGGAAGCCAGCAAGGAGTAAGTTGTAGTAGACAAGATGGCTGATGAGGAGAACCTGGAGTGTTTTACTTCTAACGTTCCAGTTCTGGATTCTTCCCCTCGCTCTGCCATGATCAGTCTTGGCCTGCAGCCCCCGACGGTGCGGACGCCAGGGCCAGCTCCAGCGTTTTTGCCGCCCCAAGTGGCGGAAAAAAAGAAAAGAAAAAGAAAAAAAGCCATGATCGGCGGCACTTCGGCGGCAGCTCTACCACCGCCGCTTCATTCTTCGGCGGCAACTTGGCAGCAGGTCCTTCCCTCCGAGAGGGACTGAGGGACCCGCCGCCGAAGACCCGGACGTGCCGCCCCTTTCCGTTGGCCGCCCCAAGCACCTGCTTGCTGCGCTGGTGTCTGGAGCCGGCCCTGGTGGACGCTGTCCATTGGGCCAAACCTGGTGCTTCTCTTACGTTGTGTATAAATGGGGATTAGGATAAAACCCACCAAACCTGTTTTCACTGTAGTGACTAGTCAGGATTTGTCCATTCACTTCTCCAAGGGTGTAAGATCTGTGTATTAAGGGCACTCTCCACCTCACACCCCTTCTTTAACAAACGCTCATGCACAAGTAGCAGCTGTCTACAGTGAAATGAAGATGCAGTGTTGCCTGGTCATTAGAACACAGGCCTGGGAGCTGGGATGGCTGGGTTCTTTTTCTGCCTCTTCGGCAGACTGGCTGCATGACCTTGGGCAATTCACATACCTTCTCTGTACCTCCTTTTCCTCGTGTGTAAAGTCATGGTGATATATCCCCTACCTCATATGGTGCTTGTGAGGTATCGATCCATGAGTGCCCGGACAGCAGCTGGGGATCTTTCAATGGAAGGTGCTGTAGGAACGCACAGTATTATTCATCTCAGATCCTTTAAAACTAGGCACAAAAATCACATTTGGGATTTCCATGTAATAGTGCCTGGAACAGTGGCTGATAAGAAAACAAACACGTGACAAAGTCTGCGTTGGTGTTAGGTAGAGCAGACACGGGCTTTCAAAGGCTGGTTTCCATTCACACACTACCCCTGCGGGATTCCAAAGGACACCAGCCTGAATAAGTATTCCAGGCAGGTGCTTGTTGTTGTTGGTAGGAATTTGGCTTTCTTCCAGAAGAGGCCTGGGTTGCTCAGAGTAGTCAAGGCTGGACACTCGCTCTGATTATTCCAGCGGTGAATTAGCTACATCAGAGTTGAGCAGGAAGAGTGGCTTGTCTAGTTTCTGCTCCCACGTGTAGCAGCCCACATTTAAATAAGTTGCACGGCTATAGCCCTGATTATTCGAGGCACTCAAAGCACTTTACAAATGTCAATAAATGGCATGTCCTGAACATGCTGTGAGGTGGGTAAGAATCACTACTGCCATGTTACAGCTAGAGAAACTGAGACCTGGTGACTCGTCCAAGCTCGCACAGCAAGTGACTGGCTGAGTGGCGAACAGAGCCCCGGAACCGGGACCCTGCCCCCCTACACTAATCAGGCTACAATAGTGCATGCAGGGGCAGAGGATTCTATACCGTAGCCAGTTGCTGAGTACCAGCATTGCTGTACTTCTAGTCCACATTCCATTGCCCAGTGTTACGTGATTGTGTAGTGGGCTTCTGTCTTATTGCCTGGGATGCTGAATGTCTTCAACTACACTCACTTCGCACCTTCTTGGATCAGGCCCGTAACTGCAGATGGAGAAGCTGGTTAGGGTAAAATAACAACCGACATGAATCTTCACCTAGACACTGATCTGGTTTGAACCCAACTGTTAGACGTTGGAAGAAGTTCTGCTAAGTGGCACTTGTCTATTAATAATCATTTTTAATTTTCATGCCTCCGCTCTTCCCCATTTCCAACAGGGCTAGAAACAGAAGTTGGGGAAACACCATGAGCCAGATGGTTCTCAAAGTGCTTCTGCCCTGGCAAAGCCCAGAACAACTCCTCTCGTGGCATGTCCCGCCTCCTCTTTTTGCAAGTCAGTCATTCAGAAAAATAAGCTTGGCCTAAGTCTCAACACCTCTGTATGTACATCCCACCCCACTTGAGTTTCACCCCATGTCTGTTGTATAGCTCACACACAGGCATGTGGGGGGCAGGAGGGGGAACAGCGAGAGTGGTCTCACTGTATCCTATTTTTGATTATATTGGTATGATCAGTGACGTTCTTGGGAACCAGAAGCTGGAAGGGCCGGCAATGTCAAAGCAGGTATCAGCCTACAATGTGCTACTAAGAGTTCACAGCTTGCTGATATGAAGCATGAATGGAGTTCATGTCCCTGACAGCAATGGAAATGTGCTATGTGGAGAATATATAATGTACTATCCTAGATGCGGCCACACAACTCCCACTGACGCCAGTCTGTGTTTGCTGTGGATCAGGGGCATGATATCACCTTCCATACCAGGGAGTTGAATGTGAATATAGTGTTAACCTGGAATGGGACACTTGTGGAATAGACTCTGCTGACTTGCCTGGCTAGATAAACTAGAATCCAGAAGTGTGATCATTTGGGCTTTCAGTTTCTAGGGAATTTTTGCTATATTCTGTATTAGCACATCCATAGTAATCCGTATTGTATTCATTAGCATATTCATAGGTAGGGCAGTATATCCTGAAAGTGTGAGTTTTACATCCTTACTATCTCCATTTAGGTGCCACTGAGCTCTCTGCGACTAGGTATTTTTAAAGCACCCGTCTCTCTGATATCTCCATAGTGCATCTGCACATCCTATTGCTGCAGGGCAGTGATTGAAGAGGTTTCAGTTACATCAAGGCTCTGAGTCAGTCCTGCCGAAGCAGAGATTCAGAGTTAAGTGGGTCACAGGTAGGTGAAGTGTGAAGTTAGTCAGACACAACAGAAATGCCCTCTCTGAGACCTCTCTCCATCTGTGTAGACCGGGATTAGATTGAGTGCGCCTCTATCTTTGTGCTCTACGGTCGCTTCTCTTTGTAGAGAATTTTCTTATTCTCTTTCTCCTCCAACTGAATAATAGTAAAGGAGGAAAAAATAGACATCAGGAGCAGTGTCAATTAATTCATGGGAAGAGACTGTAGGGAAGGCCCACGTTGCATATTGTCATTAATTTAACCTCATGCTTCAGGATGTGCAATGTAATTGGGGCGGGGGGAGTTGCCTATCACCTTTTAGTGGTTGACTGTAGCCTACAATGACAATAAAAGCTCTACGACCAAGTAACAGTTGAGGTTCTATTTAGCTCAAGTAGTTCCACTTCCAGTGCTTCATGCGAGCATTTAAATGCCAATTTTTCTATTTGTGCCTATGGCTTCATTACAAAGGCATAAGCTAACGCTGTGCTGGGGATGGACATGAGTTCTTTCTCTGTGTCTAGTGTACAGTTTGCTAAGAGAATGATGAGGGACTGGGGGAAGGTGGTTGCTTTCCTCTGAAACATCATATTTTAGCCATTGCCAGAGTCAGGATGCACCTTAGTAGAAGGATGAGTGGTGTGATTTAGTATGGCTGGAAATAGGACATTGGACTAGCTAGTCTAATAACCTGATCCAGATGTGGTAGGAGAGACACCACACTGAACCAGTGGCCAAATCCCATGGCAAGGGAGCAGAAAAAGCAGCAGTTTGGTAACTCGCAATAAAGACTAACTCCAAGGAGCCTAATCACTTACATTTTAACAGAGCATCTTTCATTTGGAAGGATCCAAATGTGTTTTTTCTCTTCAGTCACTATTTGAAATGCAGCCATGTCTGGAGTGGATAACGTCTAGAATTTCCTAAATGTTGATGATGTCAATCAGCAGTTTGCATTTGGACAAATGTATTCTCCAGAATGAAATTATTATAGGAGCCAAGTAATAAATCAGTCAAATGTAATACTGAGTAGCTTTATGCGGAGTGTGACACAACTTCAGAGCAGCTGGGTATTGTATGTGCATTTCTCTCTCTCTCTCTCTCTCTTATTTACACATAAAATAAACCTTTGCAGTGCAGAGAATTTGTTTCTATGGAGGGAATTTAATTTTCAGTATCTCCAAATGGACTTCCTAGCGCACACCAATGGTAACTATACTGTTCTCGATTACGTTTCTATCATCTCTCATCTGTGCTTTTATATTGTGCCTACCACTGTGGTATCTGGCTGTCTTCCCCAGCAGGAATGGGAAAACATTGTCCAGAAAGGTAATAGGACAGTGGTTTTTTTGCCTGCAGCTTTCCTGCAGTACGAGAGCTCTGTTTCAGGCGGAATGAGTCACATGGATCACGGCAGCTTCACTTACAGAAGGTATCTGGCTGGGTTGAAATCGATGCAGTGCAGCTTCCCGATGTGGGTGTCGAACCAGCTTCCAGGGTGCCTTCAGTTCTAGCCACCTGAGCCTTTTCTTCTCAGACGTTGTCATGCAAGGGAAACCGATTTGGGGCTGAAGCTGCTCGTTCTCTTGTCAGTTCCTCTCCCGTGTTTTATTTTTGCTGCACATCTACTGAATTGGGCCTAAGGTTTGAGACCTAGGACATGCTTTCTCTTCTAACATCTGCTTCCCGCAGTGATGGGGGGAGCTGGTGGAATAGGAATATGTAACGCAACACCCAGTGTTAGAGTTTAGCTGCCAGAAGTACCGAGGGCGGTGGGGGGCAAGAGGGAGGGGCAGTTTTACTCTGACTTTTCTCCAAGGGACTTGACGTAGTCTTATAGCACGACACCCGTGCCTATTTGAAACACAGGTGAAGTGTACGTGAGGACCGTGTGATGAGCCAAGTGACTCCTAATCTTGATTCCAATGCAGTGCCTCTCCAGCCTGCTAGTCCAGCTCTGCAAAAGAGCCTCCTCCTGACCTGCAGTCCCCTTGTTGTTCCAGTCTTGAGCCCAAGCTGCTAGTTGTGCCAACCTGAATTGTGGAACTAGGCTGGAACCACCACGCTAACTTCCAGAGGTGCGCATAACATTATGGGGCGTCGCCAGCTGCAACACGTTCTAGTCTAGTCAGATTCTTATACTGCATCCATCATTGTAGTACGTGAGTTCTTATTGCCAACTGCCAATTTCCATTTAACTAATTGTATCTAAGCAGAGAGCTGATGAAATAATGCTTATTGTTAGCTGCGCTTTTTCGGTGTTTAGCACATTACCAATAAAGTCTGTTGCTGCTTTATTCTCTTACTGAATCATTTTCTGAAGTGTAGCTGCTGCCTACAGGTTATACCCATGTGAGCAAGCAAAAGCCAATGTTTTGATTTAATGCCAAACATTAAGTGACTGAAAGCAGAATTTGAATCCAGGACTAGAGATTCATTTACTGCAATCCTGAATACCTTGTGTTCTCCCTTTCACTTCCTCTCCCCTTCATTTCTTTTTTCAGCTCCTCTATTGGCAGGGCTGCTATAAGACTTAAAAATCATTTCCCTGCTTCCACACTCTGTAGTAACAGGGGACGTGATCTCACATAAATTGGGATGTTCTGGGAACCATTTTAATCTCTCCTAATTGGCAGCTGAAGGATGCATTATCTCAGATGCCATGTCCTCCTGCATGAATCTTATACCATTTGGAATGGCCATGGTAATTGAAGGGCTCTACATGAGGGAACTTTATAATTGCACATGTTGTTCCTATAGTTTGTGAGATATAAAGGGGGAAAAGGCTCAGGTCAAATCTTAATGAAATACTCCAATTCCATAAGAGCACCAAAGCTACGACGTAAACAAATCACGTTGGTTATTTTCTACAGCAATTACATTCCCGTCAATGGCTCTGTATCAGTAGCTTCCTCTCTGTTGCCCTGGGGAGGAGCTGAGAAAGTTATCTGTATGTTAAGAGACTTCACACTCGCCCTGCACGCCGGCTGGTAACCAATAGTCACCAAAGCCATGAAGGGCATTGCTTTCAACTTTCATCGGGCTTACCTGAGGCAAATGACCTTAAGCAATCAAAAACAAGGGGACTGTGGCTCAGACAAATTGCAATAGGGTCTTTTGTCTCTAGGGTGCCAGTTAGAATCTAGCCAGCTGGGTAGTGACTGCTAGTCATTGCTCAGTGGCCTGTGTGGAAATGAATTGGTGCCTTCATTCAGTTCTTAGTGGACAAGGGTCAACATCTCAAAACCTACCATCTCATTTGGCAATGTTATTGGCAGTGTCCGTACAGCGCCAAGGACTGAATGAACAATGGTTGGAGAACATGTCTAGGCATGGTAGAGACGGTGCCTCCAGAACTTGGTTGAATTGCAAACACACAGAAAGATTGGCCTCACTGTATCAACTCCTCCTACTGAACTGCTCTGCTGTTAACAGTGCCCGCCACATCCCTTAGATTATCTTCCCCACAAGGCTGTGGAAATAGATGAGCCTTGCAATGTGCTGTGAAAACCAACACAGTCTGCTTCTGCTGGACCAAATTCCAGAGACATGAACATCTCTCTGCTGGTCGCATGCACACCCTGGCAGGCTTCTGCTGCAGGGAACCCCTTCCAGTCTGGGCCATGCTTTAACTGGCACGATCAGGCCCTTAGCTTGGGACAGGGGACCTAGACTTGTCCGTTTTTTCGGTTTAAAGCTGGTTTGATTCCTGGTTCTCTCCTGCCCATGTCTTTGGTGCATTGTTTCACAGCACTGCAGGGCAGTGTTTAAACAAAACCACCTGTGTTCATTGCCTTTCTAAATTAATCTTGATGAGAACATTTCTGTGTATATCTATTTCTGTAAAAGCTTTTAGTTAAAAACCTTAATTTGGGGTTTAAACCCAGTTAGCATTGTCTACAAAAGATTTTTACGCTGTCTATTCTGTGCATACATCGTTGTCCTTCCATTATTGTCGTATTGCATTATTTACTTGGCTTCCTATTTCAGTGGGCCAGGAGGCTCCTATCCTAAATGACTGATTTATGGCTCTGTTTAGTATGCTCTGCTGTTGCTATGACAATCCAGTAACCAAAGAACCCTGGGGACCAGTGCCAAAAAATCCCCCCTCTTTGTCATTTTGCAAAGCTGGATGACCGTGGATGGAAAATTCTCTCTCCCATGGAAGCCCCTGGCAACAATCCCATTGCCTGGAATGGGAGCTGGATGGTGCCTACGAGTAACAGCTCTTGCATAGCTGCAATTTTGGAAGTGGCCATTTAGCGGCTCTAATGCTGCCAATGCTCTGTTGGCCACGTTATCGTTCACTAGGAAAATGAGACCATAAGATGAATGTTAGAGAGTGGGTCTAGCTAAGCTTCCCAGCCTGTCTCTTTAGATGTCACACTAGAATCGTTTCCACTTTTCCAAGAAAAAGTATATTGCTCTATTTGTTCTGCTGTTTTAAAGTGGAATCTAGCATTTGGGGGAGCTAATAGGAACCAATTTCTATGGATTTTCCATGGCGGCTTCTTTCAGCACTGCTGATGGCATAATATTTTCTGAAATGCCCATTAGCTGAGTATTTTCATGAACAGCTTCCTGGGGAAGTAACTCTGCAAAGTTCAATTATGTGAATTAGGAGCAAGTAGCTGATAAGAATCCTATTATATGGTGCTCGCATGCTGAAGGCATTAACTTTATACTTTGAATTTTTAAAATACGCATTGATGGATCTGATTAGGATTGAACATCTGGAAAGGTGAAGGTTCCAGAGGATTAGAGATAATAAAGGATAATTGGCAGATTTTTTTTGCATTAAAAAGAATGAATATATTTGGGGGGGAAATCTGTTTAGCAACTACTTTTTTCATAGAAAAAAGCCATTGTGTTAAAAGGGCTTATAATGGGAAAACTTTTTAATTGGCTGAAAGTTATTACACCAAACCATAACAAATGGGGCTTTATTGTCCTGTATCTCCGTTAAAATCAACAGAATTCCTCTGGATTTACACCCATGGCACAGCAGGATTTGTCCCGTTACGGTGTATCCCATACAGAAATAGCAAATCTAGACTTTGTCTGAAAGGCTTTCATTTTCATTTATGGGGAAATGACAAAAAACGAAGGAACAGAAGTAAAATCTTCATGAGGAGTAGTGTGTGTGTTCTCTAATGTGCCGTATCGTTTTGCCTCAGAAAATGGAAGCTGCCGCCTAGAAATTTAAAGGTTCAGAACAGAGAAAATAAAATCATAACAGCTACAAACACCAGACTGAGATGGCTTATATTGCTATATCTTGGGATATATTCCATTCCATTTGTGTTAGCTTCGGTCTGAATCTGAACTTGGTAGCTCTGTTTAACACACTCAACACTGTGGTATCTGTGCATCAGAGCTTGGGCTCATAACATTAATTGTTGTTGTTATGATTAACACCTGATGAGGTGCTAACTACATACAGGTGATAGTTCTCTCACTTGAATTGACAAATCAAAAATATGGTTAATCATATTTGGATGAATTAGGTACTGGAACACATTAATAAATAAGATGGGGGTTTCTTTAATTTTTCTCATATGAATCATTAACTTATAGAGATGAGCAAATAATTCACAAAGACTATTTATCTGATGATTTTAAGCTTCCTTTTGTTGATGGATTATCTATGTTTAGAGCACAAATTCATCAAGCTTATTTATTATTCAAAAGTATTAGATAAGGGGTTTTTGTGAGTAGTTCTCTCCAAGTATACACTATTTGAATTTTGTTGCTTGGTTGATTGTCATTGGTAAATAAGTCATGTGGTATTGCTTCTGGTCTCTGACTGGATTTGTGCTCAACCCACTTAGGCAGGCATATTTATGTATGGCAATTTGTTACATTCTGCAAATGCTCACCCATGCAGCGTTGAACATTCTTATTCTGTGAAAATTGTGCCAGCAAAAGTCAATGGCGTGAATGTCTTCAGGGTGTGAACACGGCAGGAAGTAACTTAATTAAAAATGTTGAGTGAATATTTGCGAAACATTTCTCGGTACTAGTCACCTCGCTACACTAATTTAGCAATAATTTGTTATCAGTTGCCATTTTTGTCAATAGACATCAAGTCCTGGCCCTTTAAAATACCTTCAGTCCTGTAGGAAGGATGCATTTTCACCTTGATCAACTTGATCAATTGGTCCTTCAGCCCTCATATAGATTGTGCCACCCACAATACATCTTCCATTCTTCTCTTATCCTGGCCTTCCTCCTCCATGTGCCTTTTTGCAGTAAAATCTTCCCATCTCTTTGGAGGTCAGCCGAGTGGATGTTTCAGTTCCTGTGGGTACCACTCAGCGACAGCTGTAGTCCATCTATTGTCAGTGAGCCTCACTATATACCCGGCCCATCGTGTTTTACTGTACCTGCTTTCAACAACGATGTACTGCACTCCACTTTGCTGTCTGATCACTTCATTGGGGATTCGGTCGCGGATTGAAATCCCCAGAATTCTTCTTTCCATCGTCCTCTCCGTGACAGACAGTTGTTGCTTCTCTAGCTTTGTCAGCGCCCATGTTTCACTGCTGTATAATATTGCGGGCAGTACTGTTGAGTTGAAAAGGTTGCCTTGTTGATTTTCCTTTGGAGGACATCCTTGATAGAATTGAATGCGTGCCAACCAGCTTTCTTTCTTCAAGAGTTCGCCTTCCTGATCATGGTGCATGTTAATTTCTTGGCCCAAATAGGCATATTGTTCAACTTCTTCTATTTGTTCTCCCTTGATTATTATTTGGGCTTTTGGCAAGGAATCAGACCGCATAAACTTCATTTTAGAACGGTTCATTTTCGTCCGACTTGGCTGCTTTTTGTGTTGAGTTCTCGCAGCATTTTCTGTAGTTTGATAGTGTTTTCTGCAATCAACACGATATTGTCCATGAATCTGAGGTGGTTTAACTGCTCTCTGTTGATGCTCTTTCCACCCTTCCAGTTTGTCTGCCTCATTACCGTTTCGAGGCAGGCTGTGAAGAGTTTTGGTGAAACCATGTCTCCTTGCTTCACACCTTTTTTGACTGGGATGCGAAGGGGAGTGTTGAACAGAGTTATATCCATAGTGCAGTCAGAGTTTGCTTCCTTTAGTAGTTTGATGTAGTTTTTGTTGATGTCGTGCTCTGCAAGAGCTTTCAACACTGCGTTGATCTCTACGTTGTCAACCCCGTTTTCATAGTCGACGAAGGCAATGCATAAAGGGAACTTGCATTCCCTTGAGAGGTGCAGTAGCTGGTTTATAGTGAAGATATGGTCCAAGGTGCTGAAATTCCTTTGAAAATCTGCCTGCTCTCTCGGCTGCTGCTCGTCCAGACTCAGAGTTGGTTTGTTATTGTTTTGGTAAATAGCTTGTGTTCTGTCCTTGACTCCGTGGGTCCTGCGTTTCCTGACTGATTTTGCTAACCTCAGAGGCTCACTGTGACCCTCCACATAGCCCTTCTCTCTCTAGAGGCAAGGGTCACAGTCTACTGAGCCATTTTCATCATAAGCCAGCAAGGGAGGTGAGGAGAAACAACCCTCCCTCACACAGTCTCTGTTGTCTCCCAGTATCAGTGATTAATCAGGGAGGGGAGGGGAGGGGGGAGCCCAGGCCCGCCCTCTACTCCGGGCTCCAGTCCAGGGACCCTAAAATTAGCAGCTATGGAAGCTGACTTTTTGGAAATAGGACATGTACAATTCCCTGGGCTACTTCCCCACAGCAGCCCCCCCTTAATATCTTCTTCACAATTACCTCAGGGTCTCCTTCCTTGCACCTGTTATGGATTCGTACTACTTCATTCCTCCAACAGCACAGTCTCCCTCCTATAGCTCCTGACACCCACACCGCACTGACTAACTGGGAGGCTTTTAACTAGTTCCAGCCAGTCCTTGATTGGCTTCAGGTGTCCCAATCAATCTAGCTACCTCCACTGCCTTCTAGAAGGATCTTAATTGGCCCCAGGTGTCTTGATTAACCTGGAGCAACTGCCATTTGGTTACCATGGTACCAGGGATTTGTTTAGCCTGGGGCTAACATACCTGTTCCTCACTACTTTACTGTAGCCATCTGGCCTTGCCCCATCACACTTGTAAACATGTGAGAGCAGGCATATTGGACGAAAGTTCTTTAGATCTTCACAATTGCCCTTCTTGTACAGCAAAATGGTGTTGGACTCCTTCCAGCTTCTACATTTCCAAGTAACGGCTAAATCTCTGAGAAAGGGTTTTCCAGAGATCATGGCCTCCGGCTCTTATCATTTTGGTTGTCTGTCCATCTTTTCCTGGAGCTTTTCCTTCCTTCATTTGGTAAATTGCATGTTGAACTTCACTGATGAGGACTGGGAGTACGTGCTCGTTGGTCTGTTGAAGTGTTGGTAGTGGGACATTTATTTGAGATGCGAACAGTTTGGTGTAGAAATCTTTTCAGACCACTTGCATCCCTGTTCTGTCAATTACTGCTTTTCTGTCCTTGTTCTTCAGCGCTGTTATTGTTGACCTGTACAACATCAGTTCCTGTTTGCATTTTTTGAGGCTTCTGCGATCTTCAGCCATCTTTAAGAGCCTTTCATTTTAGTACTTCTTGAAGTCCTTCTTTAGTCTTCTTCTTATCAGCACGTAGAGGAGGGAGTACTCAAGTTTGTCGCCATCATTTTGCTTCATATTCCTCCGCTTCTCTAGCAAGTTCCTCATTTCCTCCGAGATTCTTCCCTTCACTCTTTTCGGTCTTTCTTTCTCAGCTAATTTCACGCATTGCCTCAATTTATCAGAAGTTTTTATAGTCCTCATCGCCATTATCTGAGAATCCAGTCTTCCTTGGAAATGTTCACTTTCAGGATTGCCTCATCAAATATTTTTGGCCGCTGTCTCTGATTTGCCATCTGTAGTGCTTTCTTCTCTACCTTTACGTTGAAGATGAGCCTCGCTCTGAGCAAGCGATGGTCACTACCGGTGTTGAAGGCACTACTGAGATGTCTTATACGATGCACCACTTATCAATCAGAATATAGTTGATCTCCTTCACATTGGGCATGATCCATGTCCACCTTCTCTTGGCCTTTTTATTAAACCAGGTGTTACCAATGAACATTTCTTTTGTCTACACCAGAGTTGCCAGTTGCTCTATTTGTGAATTCCATTCACCGATGCCATGCCTTCCAATGAACTTTTTGCCTTTTTTCCCTCTTCCAACCTTGGCGTTGAAGTCTCCCATCGCAATCATACATGTGGATTTTTGAGCAAGGGTTTCCTCAAGCTCCTGATAGAATTCTTCCACATCATCACCTTCACTTGTGCTTGAGGGAGCGTTATATATATTTGGATAATCTTGAGGGTGCTATTCTTGTTCAGTTGAAGGTACAGCACTCCAATGCGTGATGACTTGAACTTGCAGGAGATGATTTTTGAAGACCATTCCTTGATGATGATAAAACTGATTCCTCCAACATTTCTTGTGTCTTCTCCTTTTCCCAACATGATGGTGCTTCTATCTCTCCACTTCGCTTCCATCTCCTTTCTTCATTGTGTTTTACAGAGACCAAGGACATCATAGGCTGTCCTTGCCTTCTCCATTAATTGGTTGATGGAGTCGTACAGTTGTAGGTACACACTGAGAGGGCAGTCCTTTTTCTGGCCCCTGGGTTGGCAGTCTGATACCTTAATAGGATGGTAGGACCTACTGGAGAATACACTCTGCTATCATCACTGTCAGACAGGGTCGCCACTGAGGCATTGAGGTAGCATGCATTTTAATTTTAGTTAATTTTACAGGAACTCAGTGTTATTGAATGGAATTGACCCTAGAAGGCAGGATGAATTTGAAAGGGTAGGAAGGATGATTTCATGGATAGGGCACTGGATTGGGGCTTGGGAGATGTTGGTTCATTTTCTGGTTCACCCATGAACTTTTGAGATCATAGAATATCAGGGTTGGAAGGGACCTCAGGAGGTCACATCTAGTCCAACCTCCTGCTCAAAGCAGGACCAATCCCCAACTAAATCATCCCGGCCAGGGCTTCGTCAAGCCTGACCTTAAACCTCTAAGGAAGGAGATTTCACTACCTCCCTAGGTAACCCATTCCAGTGCTTCACCACCCTCCTAGTGAAAAAGTTTTTCCTAATATCCAACCTAAACCTCCCCAACTGCAACTTGAGACCATTACAACCTAAACCTCCCCAATTGCAACTTGAGACCATGTTCTGTCATCTGGTACCACTGAGAACAGCCTAGATCCATCCTCTTTGGAACTCCCTTTCAGGTAGTTGAAAGCATCTGTCAAATCCCCCCTCATTCTTCTCTTCTGCAGACTAAACAATCACAGTTCCCTAAGCCCCTTCTCATAAGTCATGTGCTCCAGCCCTCTAATCATTTTTGTTGCCCTCCGCTGGACTCTTTCCAATTTTTCCACATCCTTCTTGTAGTGTGGGGCCCAAAACTGGACACAGTACTCCAGATGGGGCCTCACCAATGCCGAATAGAGGGGAATAATCACATCCCTCGATCTGCTGACAATGCCCCAACTTATACAGCCCAAAATGCTGTTAGCCTTCTTGGCAACAAGGCCACACTGTTGACTCATATCCAGCTTCTCGTCCACAATAACCCCTGCGTCCTTTTCTGCAGAACTTCTGCTTAGCCAGTCGTTTCCCAACCTGTAGCAGTGCATGGGATTCTTCCGTCCTAAGTGCGGGACTCTGCACTTGTCCTTGTTGAACCTCATCAGATTTCTTTTGGCCCAATCCTCTAATTTGTCTAGGGTTAGGGATCTTGGTAAGTCACACAAGGTACTCTCTCCTTCAATGCCCTGTGAGATGGAGATAACTCTGTACCTTGCAGGAGTGTTGTGAGGATAAAATCCATTAATGACTAAGGTGCTCAGAGGCTATGGTGGTGAGTCATATAAATTCTGCATACCAACATCTGATATGCACTTTAGAGAAATGTGGACCAGATCCTCAGCTGGTGTGAACTGATGTAGAAATACACCAGCTGAGGATCTGGCCCTGGATGTGGTGTTTTTTTTCTCTTAGAATTAGCAGATCCCAGATCTGTTCTGATTATTTTTATCACTTAATGATTCAGTTCCAGATAGCCAGCAAATCACCTGCAGCTCACCATCAAGAAGACTGAATGGAGTGTGGGACAATGCGTCCCCAGTCCACTGACAGCAGGGACATTGAGGCTGGTTTATAGTACTGGGACAGGTTGCAGTGAGTTACGTGTCGACCAAAACTGCATGTTTGGCTGCCTAGGTTTTCTAGATATTTTTTAACTTCTTGGATTTACTTTAATCGACCACTGTAATCAATTGTATAATATGTTTTAAAATATTAATGTAGTCCTATTTCAGGGAGGGGTCATGAAACCCAAAAACCTTATACATAGAACTTGACAGGATTCATGTGTGAATCCAATTCAACATCTAAGAATCATCGCCTTGCTCACACTGAGTGAATTTAGTCATGCAAATGTAGTCACTGATCAGTTAAACAAGTTCTGTTTCCCGTATGGCACTGCAATAAAGCAAGGACAACGCACCAGTTCTTGGAACGCTTGCAAGAGGGTCATGGGATGCGAGTTGGGGGAGGGAGTCTTTGATGATATCCTAATGGCCAAATATCCCCATCGCACAGCCTGCCACCACACCAGGGCAGTCTCAGCAGAGAGGCAGAGGGATATTGGAAGGGAGGTTTCCCCTGCCATTGTCCATTCTGATTTTTGCAGCTGAACAGAGGAGGGTTTAGTCTCCCGGGCTTTCAGACCTTCCACCTTTCATTAGCATTTTTACATCCTCACTAGAACATTGCATGGAACAATGGGTCCCCAGTGACCCTTCATCTCTTGAGAAAAGGTGTGTCTCCCATTGCCTGGAAGGGCCCACCCTCAAAGGAAAGTGAAATGCATTCTTTACAAGCTTCGTATGGTTGGAACAAGTGCCAAACCGCTCGCATGTAAAATGACTCTGCTGAGATCAAGCTTTTTGCAGGAAAGGTTTTGGCTTACGTCAGAACGTTGATCGTTAAACTCGGGGCCCTTTTTAAAGGTTCCCGTCTTGTTCCTGAGACATTGCATAAAGGTGCCAGGCTTCCTGACGGCTCACATTGAATTTAACTCCTCGGCGCTTAATCACCTTTCTCTGTTAATCAGTTAAGTAGCTAGGCTGGAGCGGTGCAGCTCAGCGTCCCTCCAGCCTGTTTGGTTGAGGAGTCATTGCAGCGCAGAGGCTGGTGTCTAATAGAGCTGGAATCACTCCTCTCTAATGCGCTGGGCTTTCAGGGCCAAAGATTTCTTTTTTTTTCCCCACTCCCTTTTCCTCCTCGTTTCTGGTCTTCCTGCGTGTCTTCATTTGTCGCTCGTCCCCACCTGCCTGCCTGCCGCACGGCTCCTAGAAGCATTAGCAACATTCCATTCTTTCCTTTTCCCGTCCGTGACTAACGTGTGGTGTTGAGCTCTCTATGGCCAATCTGTGTCTGAAGGAAAGCTAAGCTCGCCCCTGCTTGATGGGCTCTGTGCTGCTTTGCTTCACCACTCAGAAACGCAGGGTAAGGAGGATCCCTTCCCTCCCATTCTGCTGGGCTGCGCATAGCTGTTAGTTAGTGCAATGGGCAGCTTCTCCAGACACCTAGACTGACCAGTGCTCACGCCAAAAGAGGAGCAGCAGGACTTCAGTGAACAGGGAGGCAGAGCGTTGCTTTCAAAAGTGCTTTGAATCCATCAGTGTACCCCAGACATAGGCAGTTGACCGCTCCCCATCCCAAAGAGCTGCGGTTCCCAAACTGTGGGTCGTGATCCCAAATGGGGTTACGCCATCAGCAGATGGGGTCGAGGTGATTCCTCTTAGGCGGAGGACGCCGTGTTGCTCCACATTGTGTGATCTCGCGTGTATGGTGCCTGTAAGGTTGTGGTGCATGGAGGACGCCATTTTGCACTACAAAATGTCATCCTCTGCACAGTGTGACCTCGCACGTGCCATAGAGACGAGGTCACGCTGTGTGGAGGATGCCATTTTGTAGAGCAAAAAGACATCCACCATGCGGTGTGACCTCACACGTAGGGTGCACGCATAGTCACACTGTGCAGAGGACGCCATTTTGATCTTCAAAATGGCGTCCTATCTCTCATGGGTCCCGGCTGTAAAGATCTCATTAAAATGGGGTCATGCTGGTAAAAAATTTAGGAACCCATGATGTAGAGCTACCAGAAGTTTCTCCAGAGCCAGGCTTTTGCCTGTCTGAGGGGCCACTGCACTAACCGATGGTGAAACAAGTTGGGAGGAAGAGCACAAATCTTAACATTTCACTCGGCCGGTTGGAACCCAGGCCTGCAAGCAGCTGCCCGGCTGAAAAGTGCTGCCACTCACGAGAATGGTAGACTGAGATTCCTGTGTTAAGGCAACTGCAGAGCAATTTCCATCTGGCTCTGACTGCCAGGAAAGCTGCAATCTAATATTTTAGAATTACAGGGACACAGGGAAGCTAAACTATTATTTATATGCGCTGCAGAAACACCCAGAGGCTCCAGTCAGGATCAGTGGGCATTGTATGATTTTTCCTTACCACTGTGAGTTAATACATTAGATTGAGGCAGGACTCATATTGCTGAATTCTATAATCCATTTGGAAATCTTGGATCCTAAATCTGGAACCCAAACTCCTCTCTTTTGAGGCCTACGCTCCATTTGGCTCTGGAGAAACACAATTGATCTAGGCCTGCCCCACAACTGAAAAGCCCTGGAATGATTTTGGGCATTGCAAATTTTGTGTCGGGGGCAACATCGACATCGTGTGCCTTCAATTCAAATCCTAGTGACGGGTCAATGTGCGATGTCACCTGGTAGCCAAAGGATGTGACACTTCCACGCTCTGACATAACCTTCTGTCTCGCTGCGGCGATCGACTGAGGATGTGATAATTTTGTCACCTCAGACACACGCCAAAAGCTGCCCACCCTAGAGCTCTTACATTGACAGGAAAATGTCTCCCTTCTTTGCAGGTGTGCCACAGGCCATTTCTGTGGGTGGAAATATTACTGTGCTGCACCCAGAGCATCACAATTTCTCTACAAAAATGATGACTTTCCAGCTGAGACGAACTCAGATTAATTTGGCCAGCAGGGCAGTTTTACCAAATCAGCCCCAAAATTTCAGATTTTTATTCATGCCAGATTCACAGATGCCCCCGAAATACTGGTGCCTGCTCACCCTCACTCTCTGAGGGAACCCTCACAGCTTTGCGGGGCGCTCACTGAAGTAGCATCCCTTTTGCTGGTTACACTAACAGCAAGTGTGTGTGCTAACACCCCTTTGCATTGCTCATTTCCTCCTTGCGTTGTCACTGGGGAGCTGGTGTTTAACAGGACAGGTCATAAGCATCTGCTGACTTTCCAAGAGTCTCAGAACTTCTAATAACTGATGGGTTTTAATATCCCCATTAATAATAGCAAATTGCCATGTGACTGCCAGGTTGTGCCTTCTCCTGCCCATTTGGCTGCCTCAGTATATGGGCCATGTAATACAGTGGCCGCCACACAAGCATCTCCTTGTGGCCAAAGGTCACTTTGCAGGCACCCTGTTAGCCACCTTTGGCAGCCCCTCTCATGTGGCTAATAGCACCCCCGCCCAGGACTGGTTTAATAACAGAAATGGTTCAAACAATCCTCAGAGTCCTCCATAAAATCCATAATCATAACACACAAGTTCTCTGTCCTGGCTCTTCTGCCACACACGGAGCTCTTCCTCTGTCCCAGTCTGCACCCTTCTCAACCAGCTCCCATTGCCCTTTGAACCCTGGTCCCACACCTCCCTCCTGAGCCCCTCGCGGCAGGGACCCACCACTTGAGTTAGCACCACTCCTCTGGGGTTGCTCTCCCCAAGCACCACCTGGCCCAATCACTCCTCCTCTTCCTGTCCTCTGACAGGCCTTTATAGCCCCAGGTGTAGCCCTGCCCCCACTAACTGGTTCAATTGGGCCCACCTGCTCTGACCCGGGGACCTGCGCCTGGTCTGCTCACAGCCCAGATTCACCAACCATCCAGACACAAGCTGATGAACAATTTACCCTGACAATACTTCATATACACAAGCGGAAACCTCCTCTGTTTCACTGCCCATCCCGTCCCCCAAGGGATCATCACCCCATAAACTCTGCCCACCCCATAGAGTCCCCTTCCTTCCCCAGGCAAGAGTAGTGCTGTGTAATGAAAGACCATGCCCGTGTAGCAATGGGGTGGCTGCTTTTGGCCTCGCCGTGGATGCTGAGCTGGGTACGGGAGGAGAGAAGGGCTGGCGGGGACTTAATTGAAAATGTCTTAAACTCTAACAGTCATTGCTCTCTCCTCTCATTAAAACAAAGTATTTTTGGATGGGGTTTTATGGAGGGGGGAGGTTGGCACGGACTTTTATTCTGCCCCGTGTAGGTCCCATAGCTGGCCCTGTGCAGTCGTCATTATACCAAGCAAGGCCATAACCGGATCCCTTTCTCCCAGTGGTCTTGTCTGTTCAGCCTGGGTATTTCTGACTTGGTTTTCTGCTAGCACTGTGCCTGAGAAAGAGGGAAGTGGTCTAGAGGGGCATGTCTTTGTGTGCCTGGTATGTGTTTACGAAACGCTATAAAACCAGGTTGGAACCCACTTTACATACTCTCTGCTGAAAGAGCTCCGTTGTCCTAGCGCGCTGCTGAGCAACGGAAACAATTGTCTGGAATTTAATTTCCTCCCTGCTCTTTTATGGGCTGTATTGTTTTGCCGCTGTAGCCTGATGTGCTCGTTAGAAACCGCAGGTCTCTCCTCATCTGCGAGCAAAATAATATCCCCGCTCAGGTCTGCTGTGACTCACTGACAATGCTGCTGTGCGTAACTGCATAGCTTTTCTCTCCACAGGCTGTGTTTGTTCCTGGGGAGTCTGCACTCAGGGCCAGCTTTCTGTCCCGCAGGACCCCACCCAAGCAGAACTCAGGCAGGCTATCTGGTCTTGCTTCTGCCTGGGGGCCCAATGGGTGTGAGAGAAAACTGCGAGTACTCTCCTTAAACGCCTTTTACAATCCCAAACTCTGCCCACAGTCTCACAGTAACTGGATGGTTCTGCTGATGTGGTCAGCAGTTAACTTTTTCACAGTATTGATATTTTGAGTGTCATTGTTACACTCCAGAGTTAACCGCTGCCTGAGTTGATTGGGGAATAGTTCACACAGCTCACAGCTATCTGTCTGCAGACTCAGGAAGATAGCCCCACACAGGGCCGGCTCCAGGCACCAGCCCACCAAGCTTGTGCTTGGGGCGGCACCTGGAGGGGGGCGGCGTGGTGCTCCGGCTCCGGCCGCCGGGGAGAGCGGAGCCGCAGTGGGCTCGCCGCCCTCCCCCGGCGCTCTGGCCGCCAGCGGAGCCGCGGCGGGCTCGCCGCCCTCCCTCCGGCGCTCAGGGTGGGGGGCGGTGGGAGGCTTTTTTGCCTGGGGCGGCAAAAAAGCCAGAGCCGGCCCTGGCCCCACATCAGGTCACATTCAGGTTATTTTCACAGCCAGAAGGGCTAGAAATGTTCTTTTTAAAATGAGAGCCTAAAATCTGCATCAGTTGATGGGAGCCTCTGGAGGCGCGCTCAATACAGAATGCCTCTGAGTGCTGGATCTGCCCGAAGATGGAGGGTGGTTTAGACTCTGGCTTGGCTCCCTCTCCATCCTATGTTTTAATTGGATTCAATGCTTAACTACAGAGAATCTGGCTTAGAGGCCTAAGGCTGAATGACCATTTATCTTGGGACCAGGAAGGAATATCCCATGACAAACTGGTATCACCTTCCCCTGGAGAATTCAATGGGGAGATCATTCATTATGATCAGGTGTTTGTGTCCCTGTGAGCCCTATGGCATTGAGAGACCCTTCCCTCTTCCTCCTGCTTTCCATTGTGCTTGGTCTTTTTTTCCCATTTGCTCACCATCCTTTAGGCTCCTGTCCTGCTGGGGGGATCCCTCCCCAGAGGTCCCCCAGCATCTCTGGGGTGGATACTGGCTGGTATATTGCAGGTTTGAGGCTGAGGGATTGCTCTGATGAAGGTTTTGTTCCTTCAGGGCTCTGTTTGAACCATCTGTCCCAAGCCGCTGCCCACCTTCCGCTCTCCTCGAATACCCTCTCCATGTTGTCATTTACCTCCGATGCGGAAGCGTTTGGGGATAGGGACTCTGTCTACAGTTCGTAAATATCCAGTACAGTGCTGGGTCACTGTGGCAAGTGGATTTAATGCTGGTGAAAGGCAGCCCCAGATACCGAAGTCTCCCTACATCACCGGCCTAGCTTCCCCACCCCAGCAATGTGCTTTGAGCCTGCCCTGGCGGGTCCAGCCCTAGAGAAGAGGGAGGGATTTGGAAACGGGGGAGCATTCAGTTCTTGGCCCCCTCTGCGGCCTCTCAGCCCCGTTCATGTTTGCCAGACACAGGAGGGGCACAAGAGTGGCTCTGGATCCCAGTGCTTGGCGCTCCCTGGCCCCTGCACCATCTCTGTGGCAATCCCAGCCTCTCCTGCCCTGTGTTGCTCAGTGATTGAGCTTCAGGCCAGAGCTCTGATTTCAGTCTCTAGAGGTCGGGTGCATCCCCTGAGAGCAGCGGGCATTGGCTGCAAACAGCGAAAGTTTGCTTTGTCCTAGAGAGCACTTCTTGTGGGGGTTTGGTTGCTGGACTGTCAGAGGCTCCTATGGGATGTGGATTAAAATAAATTGGTGGCAAGGAGACAGCAGCATGGGGGAGTCGTTCTGTGCCAGGGTGCGGCGAGGACAGTTGGCGTTGCACAGATTGCAGGATGATCTGCTTTCTCAGCTCTTTCCTTACCCATCCTTTGATGCTCTAGTTTTTTTCTTTCTTCCTCCTTCTGGACATTCTGGCTCCGTTCCTTCAGCCTCAACGGCAGTTCTGAATCCCAGCTGAGCCGCTTGAAGAGCTGGGGAATTCTCTCCTTAGATAACCCTTTCTCACTCCTAAATGTACCATCCTCAAGGGGGTAAGGTGGCACATGGACCCGTTCTCACCTCCTTTCTAGTGACAGCTGAGCTGTCAATCGGGTGCTTGTGCTGGCTTGGGTAATGATGATCGGCTGCCATTACATTGCCCTCTGAGCTTCATTGATATGTACGTGGTCTGTCACCTGGCCTGTTTCAGCACTTGCTTCCTTCACCAATTGCAACAATGAGCAGCCTTCTGCTTCATGTATACCTGGGCCTTTTCGGGCCTGTGGTCTGTGCTTTCTAGTAGGAATCAGTATTTTTCATCTGGACTGTACTAACTGTCTCTTCTCCCCACCTTTTGTCTTCCGTAAACAGCGCTGGTGAAGTATGCCAGCCTAGCAGATTGCAAAGCTGAAGTCTTCTATCCACAGAACAGGTGGTAACAAGCACAGGCATTCCCTGCCAGGGGACCTAACCCTTCCACGGCCAGTGCAACCTCTACTGGCTGTGTCTAGCCTTTCTGGGGGGCAGTCTCCCTCCACTACAGCTGGTGTAGATGGGCCATAAACCTTTTTTTTTTACCCCCACGTCATGGGGGAGCTTAATTCATTCCAATTTTTTTTTAATGGCTCCGGGAATGGTCACAAAAGAAGCACAATGGGTTCTATTTTCTGAAGTGACCGCCTCCTGCCTCCGTTGCTGGTTGATGCAATGTTCACACTGCATTTGAGACACTTCATTGAAAGTGTGTGTTTAGGTTTAATAGGCAGAGAGGCAGTAACTGTATGTGCATTAAAGACAGAGTGATTATCAGTACACATTTATTGAGGCTCACCAGCTATGTAACAACATGTTTCTCTTTGCCATTGTGCTTCAGTGCTCTGTGATTATGTTCTTAATATAGAAATCTTCTGGCATTTGTTTGCCACAATAAAACTTCCCATTCCATTGAAATTCAGTGTGAAGCTAAGTGTATTTAGGAGGCTTAGTTGGAGGCCTGAAGTTAAATATTTCCAGTTTACTCTTTCCAAGCCATACAATCATCACCATTGAGGTGGTTGCTTTCTTGCAGATCAAGCACCATCCAAATCGGTCTCTAGCTAGATCCTTAACGTGGGCTGGTTGGATATTCAGTTTACGTCCATCACTGGCGATCTTATCGTGCCACCAAAGCTTCTGGCGCCCATGTGATCGCCAGCTGTGTAGCGGCATTCCTTGGTAAACATGCTCTGTAATTTGTTGGTCTTCCATCCTGATAATATGTCTGTACCAACAACCATCCAAAGTCGAGAGTAACTCGAGTCCTCAGATTCACATGCCGGTTCCTGCTGGAGTCAATGGAAGCTGCATGTACTTGATGACAGAATATAGCCCTGAGTGTCTAGTGCAGGGGTAGGCAACCTATGGCATGGGTGCTGAAGGTGGCACGCGAGCTGATTTTCAGTGGCACTCACACTGCCCGGGTCCTGGCCACCGGTCCGAGGAGCTCTGCATTTTAATTTAATTTTAAATGAAGCTTCTTAAACATTTTAAAAACCTTATTTACTTTACATACAACAATAGTTTCGTTATATATTATAGACTTTTAGAAAGAGACCTTCTAAAAACGTTAAAATGTATTATCGGCACGCGAAACCTTAAACGAGAGTGAATCAATGGAGACTCGGCACACCACTTCTGAAAGGTTGCCGACCCCTGCTCTAGTGACTCCTTTATATACCGCTAAATGCCTTTGTCCATCCTGTCGAGTGGATACTGACAGCAGTGCCAATGAGGGATGCTGCTTTTTATGATCTGGGCAGGAAAAACAAATCGCTCAGAAAAATCTTCAGACTTTAAGCTCCCACACCTGAAAGCCACCAAGCGGCTCCAGTTTGCTGTGAGCAAGCAATGTGCAAACTGAGCTCACGGGACAATCTAGGGCCAGATTTTAATGGGTAAGGCCCATATTGTAATTACATTTGCACCTGAAAATGTGTGTGTGGGGGGGAGGGTTGGTGCCTACACTGGACAGATCACTGTGAACGTAAGTGACCATTCTGAGCGCAGTCCCCGCTTTGGCATACACCAGTGCCCACTGGCCTGCACCGATGTGGTCTTTGTACGCACAAACATGGTTGTGTCTAATTTGGTGGAGATCATTTAGGAGGCCATTTTTAGAAGTGTGGCCCTTAGAGCTTCAAAACTGTTTTTTGCCTAACAACGTTGTTGCATCATGCCATGGCCACTTCCAATCATTGTTTTGAAATACCAGCATCACAAGGGAACACAGACATAGCAACCTTATGATGCAGGGACATTCTGACAGGCCCAGATTATGGATTATTTGGAGGGGAGGGATAGCTTGGTGGTTTGAGCATTGGCCTGCTAAATAGAGGGTTGTGAGCTCAATCCTTGAGGGGGCTATTTAGGGAACTGGGGTAAAAATCTGTCTGGGGATTGGTCCTGCTTTGAGCAGGGGGTTGGACTAGATGAGGTCCCTTCCAACCATGATATTCTATGATTTCAAACACCCGTCTACGTGCTAGTATCTGAGCATTAGATTGATTAATGATGGAGGTTTCTCACTATAGACACATACAGGGGCTGTGTTGTGCCCCAGGAGCATTTTGTCCCCTGCATTTTCTATGCTGATTTACAGAGCTTGGTTACTTGCACCTGAATACCTGGTTATTTGCACTTCTTGATGTGGTATAAATTATTGTCGACTCTCCAATGCGCTGACAGAATTGAGCCATCTCTGTGTTTTGAACGTTGGCTTTACAGAATCACACACCCAGAGCTTAATGTATTTATTTCCTCCTGGGTGCGCTGAAAGTAATGCAGTGACTTTTGCCCTCTCCCTTGCAATCTGTTGAAGGGACAAAGGCAAGTGGAGAATAATATTTTTACTTTTTTTTCCTCTTTCTTGTGTTGCTAATTGCCCCTCCAAATTTTTTTTTTTTTTTTTTTTTGTAAAAGCCTGCTTACATTTTTGCCAGTGACTATTTTTTATGCATTTCACTCTGTTTGGACTCCTCTGTTGCATTTGTTGTTTATAGTCAGTTTCACTTTCTGGTTATCCTGCACCAACCATATTGTAACTGCAGGGGAATGTTTAAACAGGAAATAAAATGGCTGACTTAATGGAGATAGGCAGAAGCTATACTGTCCTGGTGACACCCCACCTAGAGTCCAAAGAAGAGACTGCTACAGAGAAACATCACAAATTTCACCTTGAGGTCAGTGCATGCTGGGATAGGACTTTGGGTGTTAATATTGAGTAATGTATGGATACCTCTGCAGTGTAGACATGATCAATGAAGCTCATATGTACAACCTTTGATATTGAGCTTCAGGCCTTCAATTTAAGGAGCTTCAAGTTTTTTTTTTTGTTTTTTTTTTAATATGGAGATATACCTATCTCATAGAACTGGAAGGGACCCTGAAAGGTCATTGAGTTCAGTCCCCTGCCTTCACAGCAGGAGCAAGTACTATCCCTGACAGATTTTTGCCACAGATCCCTAAATGCCCCCTCAAGAATTGAACTCATAACCCAGGGTTTAGCAGGCCAATGCTCAAACCACTGAGCTATCTATCCCCCCCTCCCCACTAGGGCCACAGGCTGCCTGTTCTGTAAAAGGCCCTGCGTACATTTGGCACTATCGAATTGGAGATGGGCCAAGGCAGCCATGTTTTATTATTTAACCACGTCTCTTGTGGCAGCACCTAACAACCCTCACCGGGCTCAATTCCCTTGTCCGAGGTGCTGTGCAAATATTTAGCAAAAGAGAGGCCCTGCCTCGAGAGCTTACAGATCCAAACCTGAGACTGGGGAGGGCTGGCTCCAAGTTCCACACGATCTGAATCATTAACGTTCGGATAAAAGCTTTAGCTTTGGGCCCATTTCGAATGCTATATTTGATATCATGAAAATATGGTTTCTCTGTACGTTTTGTAAAACCCTCCCCCTTTAACTGACAATGGCCCTCTGGACCTCACATTCCCCAGCTGCTGCCCAAGTGCAGAAGGCTGCTTTCATCTTTCTGGGCTTTGGGAAGGCTGATTTAAGTCCTGATTTATTTTTTTCAGAGGTGCCAAGCCTCTGCCACTCCCATTGACTTAGACTGGGGCAGGGACTGTCTCTTCGTTTTCTGTGTTTGTACAGCATCTTGCACAATGGGGTCCTGGCCCACAAGGGCTCCTCGGAGCTACCACAATCCCAATAATAGATCATTAATAATTGACTTGAACTGGAGCTGTGGGGTGTCTCTTCGCGTCTCGAAATCTCTCCGTGGGGTTTCAGGTAAAGTTTCCAAAACTCAGTCATGTAAAGCCACTGGCCCCTTTTTGACAAATATGGCCTTAGTGATTTGCCGGAGGTCCTACACTGTGGCGGCATAGTTGGAAAGAGAACCCGGAGTCCTGACGCCCAGTTTTAGGCTCCAACAACACTGCCTAATGGTGTTTTAAATCCTCGTCTGTTACTATGCATCATGATGCACAGATTCCCCCTGCTCTTTCCCAATTAAATTCAGGACTGTAGAAAAATTAGGCCTGTCCCATGAAAATTGGGGCAGGTGACAATCCTATGCAAGACCCTTAAAAGCCAGGCTATCTGGCTACTTTTACCACTGCCAGGGAATGGAGATTGTGGTGCCAATCAAGGCCAAGTGTCTGTCTGCATTTGGAGTAGAGCAGGCAGGATTCTCAGCAGGAATGGATTCCTCACTCCAGGAAGTTACTTTCTGCTGATGCTTCAACAGTGGTAGAAGCAGGAGAGTCATATTGCAGCTATTGATCTGTGATCGTCACCTCTCCTCTTCACAGTACTTTAAACTGAGCCATCTGCTTGGCCTGATGCTGCTTTGGCGGCATGTGCCTGGCTTGTGTGCACAAGGATATAGACACAGTACATGGAGATATTGTAGCAACACTAGTAAAGATGTGAAAGCAGCACATGTCTCAATGGGTCACCTCGGAGTTGCCTCCATCTCTCCGTTGGCTGAGCCTCAGGACTCCGTGCCAAATTTGCCACTCGTGCAAACAGGCGTAACTCCTCTAAAGTGAATGGAGTTGAGCCCTCATATCCTCATATCATAACGAGTGGGGTTCCGCAGGGGTCTGTTTTGGGACCGGCTCTGTTCAATGTCTTCATTAACGACTTAGATATTGGCATAGAAAGTACACTTATTAAGTTTGCGGATGATACCAAACTGGGAGGGATTGCAACTGCTTTGGAGGACAGGGTCATAATTCAAAATGATCTGGACAAATTGGAGAAATGGTCTGAGTTAAACAGGATGCAGTTTAACAAAGACAAATGCAAAGTGCTCCACTTAGGAAGAAAAAATCAGTTTCACACATACAGAATGGGAAGAGACTGTCTAGGAAGGAGTACGGCAGAAAGGGATCTAGGGGTTATAGTGGACCACAAGCTAAATATGAGTCAACAGTGTGATGCTGTTGCAAAAAAAGCAAACATGATTCTGGGATGTATTAACAGGTGTGTTGTGAGCAAGACACGATAAGTCATTCTTCCACTCTACTCTGCTCTGGTTAGGCCTCAGCTGGAGTATTGTGTCCAGTTCTGGGCACCGCATTTCAAAAAAGATGTGGAGAAATTGGAAAGGGTCCAGAGAAGAGCAACAAGAATGATTAAAGGTATTGAGAACATGACCTATGAAGGAAGGCTGAAAGAATTGGGTTTGTTTAGTTTGGAAAAGAGAAGACTGAGAGGGGACATGATAGCAGTTTTCAGGTATTTATAAGGGTGTCATAAGGAGGAGGGAGAAAACTTGTTCATCTTAGCCTCTAAGGATAGAACAAGAAGCAATGGGTTTAAACTGCAGCAAGGGAGGTCTAGGTTGGACATTAGGAAAAAGTTCCTAACTGTCAGGGTGGTTAAACACTGGAATAGATTGCCTAGGGAGGTTGTGGAATCTCCATCTCTGGAGATATTTAAGAGTAGGTTAGATAAATGTCTATCAGGGATGGTCTAGACAGTATTTGGTCCTGCCATGCAGGCAGGGGACTGGACTCGATGACCTCTCGAGGTCCCTTCCAGTCCTAGAATCTATGAATCTATGAATCTATCCTTAGCAGCCAATTCAGCTTTCAATCCTTTATACCCCCTCAATGGGGAGTTTAGACCATCATTACCATTGCCAGACCTAGTGGCTAAAAGACAGGATTTCCTTTCACACACAATAGGGTAAAATGGGTGCCCTTACCTTCAGGCCAGGGACCTCTAGTTTGATTACTCCTGGCATAGGTGTGTGTGACTTTGATTGGCAGGTGATTGCGAGAGGTGACTTTTCGAGTGATGGCCCACCCCCCCGGGAAGGGTTTCACGTGCCGAATCTTGCACAAAGCTGTGGGTGCAGCCTTAGGAGAAACAGCAGGCTTAGAACAAGTTCTCTGTGGCTGGAGATCTGGAACACCCAGCCTATCGCTTGGTGTTCCGAAAGCCATGCTGCACCTATGTAAGATCTGCTGCAGCTCTTGCTGATCTGCTCTAGCCTTCTTGAAAGCACTGATGTCAATAAGATCCTCAGGTGACTTAAGCTGACACAGCTTCATTGACTTCAGTGGAGTTATGCAGATTTATATCAGCTGAGGAGCTGGTCCATATGTGCAGAAATAAAAGTAGGAAAATATCCTGGATCTACATCTACTCATCTCTCCCCCAACAGGGATATGACTCAATCCAGGGACCTGATTCTCCTTTTAATTTACATCAGGTTTACCTCTGTAATTCCACCGCCTCCAATGGCACCATACCTGATTTATACATGTGTATATATGAGAGGAGAATCAGTCCAAAACCCTCTTGATTCCTTGCAAGCCAGACAAAATCCACACTGAACTTGTGAATGTATTTGAAAATCTGTAGCTATCAGGCACTTGCCCACCAGTTTGCCAAAGGAGAAGAGGAATTGTTTAGGGTGATCCACGTGGTGGAATGTAATTCAACAAAGGAAATGAAGGCTACCGTTTCCCGACATTGAAGTGTCTTTGTTGAATAGTCTCATGAGGGAAGCAATGGAAGGTCCATTGCTGGAAGCACTGGAGAGCATGCTGTGTAGGGAATAATCTTACACTGCCCAAGAGAAACGGACATGATCTAATTTCCGTCTCTAACTTCCATGAGCTGGGTCTCCTTTTTAGGAGCACTTTTGTGTGTAGCTTTTTGTAAGGGTCTCTGTGCAGAGACGTCTTCGTGCATTAATGACTGTTGATGGGTTGTTCTAGAGCTTACTGTGAAGTCTGGGATCAGACTCTTCTCTTTGCTGTATGAAGACTTTATCCCGTTAACATGCCTGTGGGTTTTTGGCTTTTTACGAACACCTGCTGTGTACAGAACTGGGCCTAGCCGTATGTAAAAATAGCTGTGCATCAACCCCCAAAACAACATCATTCATACTGCTTTGGAGGAGCTAGGAATGAACCAGGTTTTTGCTGGATTTGCAAAAATAGAGAAATTGGGGGGGCTTCGTACTCAGAATTTTTCACTGAATTCTCATAAGTGACAATAGCTCTCTCTGGATAGATTTACCAGTCTGAGAGGAGTTTTTTCTAGGCTGGTTCACATACATCCTTCACCTCTGGAAAGTGGAGATCAAATTTGAGAAATTTAAATGCATTCTGAGCTCTTAACTTAACCTGGGGGGAGATTATCTCTATTCAGTTCTAGTCTTTATAGGTTCTTATACCACTCTCATCACCATAGTATCTGAGCGCCTTCCAGTTGTTAAGCAATGTTAAATGATGTGACTAATCTGCCTGGTGTGGTTCCTTCTCTTTCTCGCTCATCCTCACCCCAGTGGGAGAATTGTGCATGTTACTGAGTAGTTTTTGTTTTGGTAGGGTTTTGTTTTTTGTTGGAGAAGTCAGGTCCTCAAAGAGTGACTGGAAGTTGGAGCAGAATGTGGCAAAGCCCCTAACAATCACATGTCAGCCACGCAGACCTCTCATCAGGAGGCATGAAAACATTCAAAGCAAAGCCACATGCCCAAACTTCCCACTGAAGTTTGTACAGCTAGTTTGAATTCTTGAAAATGAATGCTACTGCTTTCCCTCCCCCGCCACACCTCTATTTCACAATTTTGCTCTACAATAGGCATCTCTTCATGAAGGAAGTGGCCTATTTCCAAGTGAAAACCGCAATTCTGTAAATTTCTAAATTCTAACCTCCCTTTGCATGATATTCAGTTTGTAATGAAAGCCAGTGACAGTCAAAATCCAGCCTGCCTTTGTAGTGTAAACAACCAGGTTGCTGAAATTTCTTGGAAAATGATATTTCTGGGTCACATAATGGAGCCAAATGAAGTGATTAACATTTTGGCATTAGACTTCATAAAAACAAGTATCACTCTTGCCAGCTCTGCTCCCAACCTCCAGGAGGCCTTTGCACCTGATCCTTATGAAACCCGTGGGAGTTTTTTCCATTGAACTTCAATGGGAGTGGATCCTGGCCTTTAAAGTGGGACAAAGACGCGACCAGGGATAGAAGACTTGTCTGTGTCCTAGTCTCATATTGCTATCTCAGCCTTTCTGCTGTGTACATACAGTAATAAAAGAGGAGAGGCCAACAGGTCCGTGGGGGATTGAGGTAAATCTGGGTCTTTAATAGGAAGCCTCATGCCTCTTGAGTTGGGGCATGGCTGAGAGATGCAACTCAGCCTTTCCCTGTCTTCCAGGAGACAATCTAACCCTGCCTTTTAAAAAGCCGTTAACCCTCTGAACAAAGCTAAACATCGAGCAGGAGTTCAAAATGTGGCTTTTAAACAGTCAGAGGTGGGGGTTGCAATTTAATGGCTTCCCTCTAACAATTGGATGAAGTGAGCCGCTACCGCTAAGCTTATGGATGTAGTGGTGAATTTACCAAGCTATGTGGAGGGTGGGGCTGATCCCTTTCAAATGGTTCAAAATAATACACTTGCTTGGCAACCCCATTTAAGTTGCGTGCCTGAAAAAATTCAATGACCCAAGGAAGGTATCCCATGCTTGGGAATTGGCCAGTACGTAGATTGTGTGTCAGGCCATAATCTCGGCTTCCATTTTGTTTGTTCCAAGTATGGAAGTAGCAGGATCCACGGGTTGTCTGATGTCTGGGTTTTCAAATGAGCTGTCCTGTTGGACTGCATTGGTAATGGAATTTTGAAACCCTTTCCCCTGCAGGCTATGAGTACAAATGGGGAGTGACCAGAGATGGGCCCATGCCACAAAATTTTTGATTTGGGTTCAAATTTTGAAAATTTGCAATGGGGACTTTGGTTTGGGTCTATCTCTGGTAATCATTTACTATCTTCAGTGGTCCATGTGACATGAGCTGATGCTGGTCTCAGTCCAGGGGCCAGTGTCTACTTCACCAGAACCACCGCCATGTCCAGCACTAATTAGACCCCACACTGGCAGTCCCAGCAGATAAACCAAGGACTGAATGGACAACAGAGATTGATCCTCTCTCAGGATTGAGGCTCCTTGGAAGGGCAATATGGATAAGTTTGCGTTGTGTTTAAATTGGCCATCAGTCCCCAGGACAGTCTGTCCAGCACCTTTCAACAGCAGGGAACTTTATTAATAAAATAAAAACCAATCGAAGAACTAATAATGGACTACTTTGGCCAAAACTCCTGAGCCAAGACTCTTTGATTGCAAAGGGGAACCGCAGTCGACGCGCCTTCAGACCTGTTTGGAGGAGGTAACCCTTGCTGACCATCTGTCTGTCTCTTTCCAGGGGGAGTTGTTGAGCCCGTGTCGATGCGATGGATCGGTGAAATGTACGCACCAGCCTTGTCTGATCAAATGGATCAGCGAGAGAGGCTGCTGGAGCTGCGAGCTGTGTTACTACAAGTATCACGTCATTGCCATAAGCACAAAGAACCCTCTGCAGGTAAAGGTACTAGAGACATTTCAAAGTTTTCTTTTCTGTTGTTATCAGTAGGTCTGTGTGGCTCTCCCTGCACTGCGTAGAGGGATGTATGGATGGGCTCTTTACAAAGTGGAGGAGGGCTGGTTCAACCCCCCAGGAATCTGTTCTTGCTGACCCCTGGCATCTCCAGCACCCATTCTTCTCGGTCTAGCGTGTTTATCGGGCCCTCATTGCTGTAGCATTTGAGCACCTCACAAATCCTCTGAGGTAAGGCAGGGCTATTTATCCCCATTTTACAGCTGGGGAAAGAAAGTGGAGAGAGGCCAAGTGACTTCCCCAAGGTCACACAGGAAGGCTGTGGTAGAGTGGGGAATTGAACCTGGGTCTTCAGAGTTGCACCCTAACCACTAGTCCACCCCACAGCCCAAGCTTGCCTGCTCTGGTCCCCAATAGGCCCTTCACCCGCTTCTGGTTTGCATGCCATCAGGGGTATTGGAGCCCATCACTGCAGACTTGAGGTTCCACTGGCCTGCGCCTTGTGCTGTATGAGCTAGGTGTCCGTCACAACCAGATCAGAATGGTAGCTTTTGATATCCACTTTGCCCAGGTGTAAATGACTGTAAGAAGCAGTGGAAAATTGCACTTCCTTTCCTCCGATTTCATGAGCTCTGATGAGTCTCCGGAGATAGAAGTTTCCCTGAGTGCATTGCCCCCAAATCTAACTGTGAGGAGGCAACATACTTTGAACACACGACTAAGACTCGAGAGACCTGGATTCCGGTCCTAGTTCTCCCTCAACCTACTGTGTGGCCGTGGGGCATGATTTAGTTTCTCCATGCTGCAGCTTCTCCATCTGTAACACGGGGGTTATGGTTGTCAGTGGCTTATTGTTATTTGGACAGTGCTCAGAGGTTGGCGAGTTGCTACCCCCCTTGGAGTGTCTCAGATGCCAGGCACCGCATTAGAGCAAGGTATTAATAGTTCTTCTTCAAGGGCTAGTCTGTGTAGCTATTCCACTGCTGGTGGGTGCATGTCCAGTGCACTTGTCTAGTCAGCAGTGTGGGACACCGCATGGATCAAGCACAGGGCAGAGGACCTACCTAGCCCAGCTCTTTGGAATCAGAAGGGTTCCGTTTGCTTCTGAGGTTCTGCCTAGTTTTACTGACCTGATCTAGGACCATGTAAATGGCCTCTCAGCATCATTAGGAGGGAAACTGACTCCTGCAAACAGGGTCCCACCATGCCCTCAGCACCACTGAGTCTCAGTTAGGTCTCACATTTAAAAAAATCAAATCCTGCTGCTATTGAACTCAGGGGAATCGGAGCCGGCACTAGGCATAAGCAGACTAAGCAATTGTTTGGGGCCCCCTATTTGTTTTTTATTATCAGAACTTGCCTGTTTTAGTATGGGGGGAGCAGGGGCGGCTCCAGGCACCAGCACAGCAAGTGCGTGTCTGGGGCGACAAGCCGCGGGGGGGCAGCCTGCCGGTCGCTGTGAGGGCAGCAGTCAGGTGGCCTTTGGCGGCGTGCCCCTGCGGGAGGTCCGCCGGTCCCGCGGTTTCGGCAGCAATTCGGCAGCGGGTATGCCGAAACCGCAGGACCAGCAGATCACCCGCAGAATCCACGTGACCGCAGGCGGTCCGCAGGCACACCGCCGAAGGCCGCCTGACTGCCGTCCTTGGGGCGGCAAAAAACATAGAGCCGCCCCTGGGGGGGGAGGGATATTCCTGCATAGCGCCCCCTGTGGGCTAGCACTGGTGGGAATTTTTGCCACTAACTTCCAAGGGAGAGCAGAACTGGTGCCTAGGATTTAAGAGGGATTTAAATAAAGTACATGGGACTCGTGTGGCCATTACAGGAGTGAATTCTACCCTGGAAGGAGTTCTCCTTGCTCCATGGCTCAGCAGAGCTTCTGACACTTGATTTTTACATGCATTGGGCTCAGGTTGTCAGCACTTTCATCACAAACCCAGAGCCCCAGGAGTTTAATTTCTTGGCTCAGATACCTTGGTCCAGACTGAAACTCGAGAGGGAGGACTTGGACAAAACTGTACGGTATTTTTTAAAGCTGTTTTGCATGTGCCTGAATGTTGCAGGTATCTCAGATCAGAGGCTGATGTTAGGGTCCTGTAACAACACAGATAGTAATGCTTTGTGCTGGCATTGTGGTAGTACCTTTCCTCTGAGGGGCTCCAAGCACTCTGTAAAGCTCAGAGACACAAGTTAAAGATTTAGACCCGGATCCTCAGCTGGTGTAAATTGGCGTAGCTTCTTTGAAGTGAAAGAGACAAGTGCCCATTCCCCAAGCTTCAGAAACACTGCACTTTTTCGGAAGCTCTTTGAAAACCTGGCCTTATTAAACTCTAGGCAGCTGTTGCCACGAACATAAAAAATGACCAGGCGATGGCAAGAAAATAACAGAGCTTAGAGCTGTGTGAAATGATCGCAAAGGAAAGTGGAAACCATGAAAAATGTGAGGCATCCAAGTGTTTGTTTGGACTTCACAAACATGCTGGAAACGTTGAGACTTTTTGCTTATAAATAGGAGCAATTTGAATTAAATAAATACAATATATCATAGGGTTAGAAGGGACCGCAAGGGTCATCTAGTCTAACCCCCTGTCAAGATAGAGGATATATATTCACAACTGAAGGCCCGAAGAACTATATATACAGTGCATACTCACATATACATCCCACTAGCCCTGAAATACATACACATCACTCCATAGCAACATACACACTTTCATACCCCCATAAGACAGACACACACATTCAAATAGTCACTCACATAGATGCACACAGAAGCCCAAATATTGAGGTCCATACATGATTTCATGCACACAGATGTCTACATACACACGAATGGGCCATAAAGTAAAAGAACAAGATCAATCCCTACAGCTGTTGATTTGTGTGTGCTAATTGCTATCTGGAATTTACATGCTTTTGTCCTTAGCTTAAAGCTCTGATGTTCCCAAGCTTCAGTGTTTAGGTACGGTTCTGTAGAAAGCCAGGGAGCTCTGAAGTCCTCTGTTTATCCAGAGAACAGGCATAACACAGGCAGTGACAATGTGAGCTCTCACTACCCTGCCAATGTGCATCAATTTTGACTTGGGGGGTCCACTGCTCTGGTCCCCACAGCCCATTTTGTCCTTGGCCTCTCTGCTGAGATGCCAGTTTTGTGGCCTGGACATCGGTCCATTAGGCCTGGACTGAGACCCACCCACTCATTTCACACAGGCCACCAAATGAAATGGCTTTTGACCACTGGGATGGATTTGAACCAGTGACCTGGAGGTGATGTAGCCTCATGGCCCACTACCAACATCCCGAGTCACCTGGGCCCATTTTAAACCCAGACATAGCCTTAGGCAACCTGCGGGTCCTGTGTTTTCCTATGGCAAAGACTGTATCAAATCGGTGAGTGTACTTTGCATTTGTGTGCATGTGTATTTCAGCAGATCCTCTGTGTGTGTGTGTATTTCATTGCATACCGTATGTACTCAGAGTATATGTTGAATTGCACAGTGTACTCAATGTATTTCAACGTGTGTGTGTGTGTGTGTACTTGGATGGGAGACCTGCATGGACGATATGCACATGTGGAGAGTTGTGTTAGGGGCAGAGAAGCTACAGCAAGGGAGCAGAGCTCATATTTAATTAACCAGATTCCTTACAACCTTGAGCTGCTATGATGCTTCCATATCAGACAGCATCTTGTATGCACCGCTTTTAAATGACCCCTCTGGCGCTGGCTGCTGGGATTTCCCAGCGTTAAGTGAGAATGCCTTAGAGCAATGAACGCTGCAAACCTGCCAAGGCCAGGGGATTAAAGTCAGAGAGAGTGAAGCTCAAGTCTCCAATCCAACCTGCCAGGTGGTAGCTGCTTAGTCAGTGAACAACAGAGGCACTTCCAGGAGCTCAGAGCGGCTGGGTGGCCTGTTACCCTCACATCACTGAACTTGGTAATCCCCAGTGATGGGTAAAGCAACCCTAGGACTAGCAGGTCGCTTTAATCCGTTCCCTACTGGGGTCTGTTGCAACATTTATGCAGGGTTATATTGTGGATGGGATCTTTAGTGTCTACAAGGTCTGAACACACAGGGTATGTGAAACATAGGGCAGCATTGCAGGCGTGTTTTGCACTACATATCTGCTACATCAGGCATCCCCAAAGTGGTTAGTTGTGGAACCTGATTCTGCTCCCATTTACATTGCTGTATAACTCCTTTGTCTCAGGGGAGTCACTCCTGATTTACATTAACTGTATCTAAGAGCAGAATCAGACTGTTTTTAGCAAAAATAAAATGGGTCAGAACCAAACTCCCAGATCCAAAAGCTTCTGAGCTTTGGGGAAGTTAAAATCCACCCACAAATGTCTCTGGTGCCCCCTCTGCATAATGGGTCGACCGACCCCCTGTTCAGAACACCCAAACATTTTGGGAGTGTTCGAATTAAGATTCTGGTCCTGATTCTCCTCTCACTGGCACTGGTGTAATTCAGAAGTAACACTGCTGGAGTAAATGAATATTTGCTCAATGTCTGCCCTTCATCAGGGCTACTGCATCCACATCAAATGTGTCTGAAATCCGGGAGTCTCCCAACCCCAGACCTAACTCCTGGGCAAAAACCCAACGGTGATGAGATTGCTGGAAGTGGCAAGGAGAGCCGCAAAGGAGTTACTGCCTCTGTGGCAAACAGCTCGTCATCACATTCACTAAAGAACCAGAAAAGAAAAAACACCCACCACAAGCTGCAGAAGGAGGGTTACAGAGGCCCTGGGAGAGGAGTAACATGATTTCAGCATGTCTTACAGGAGATCAGAAGTGCTGCAAATGACCAGCTGTGTATCGCCAGGAAAATCTCAAACTATTTGTATTTCTCTCAGAATCTGAAAATGGATCTCTTCAATAGCGAGGCCCTGGATCCTCATAATTATAAAGGAACTTGTCAAATCCTGTAATAAACTAAACTGGCTGAGGCTGGGGTGGGAGAGCTCGGTGCAAGAAATAGAAAATCCTTCCTAGGAAGCAATGTTCTCCGTTAGAGGCGTATAGATTTTCTTTGGCTAATTATATGGCCTGATTCTGCTCTCCCTAACAGTTGTTTGTAAATCCAGAGATCACTGGAGTCAAACCGATATGAGAATCAGACTAAGCATAGAGACTCTATGGATGCTCCGGGGCTGGAGCACCCACAGGAACAAATTTGGGTGCTCAGCACCCACAAGCCATCAGCTGTTTGGTGGCTGGGGGGAGTGGCCTGGGGGAGAGCAGAGAGCAGTGATCGGATGGTGGGCGGAGGCCTTGGGGGAGCGGGAGGGGGTGGAGTGGGGGTGGGGCCTCAGAGCGGAGCATTCCCGGGGAAAAATAAAAGTCAGCACTTAAGAAACTAAGCATTAATATCATTTAATTGGTATTGCAGTGGCAATAGCATCGGACACCGGCAGAGATCAGGGCCACATTGTACTTGGGGCTGCACAGACTCGCAACAGGAAAAGGTCTCTGCCCCAAGCACATAACGTGGGGTTATGACATTGTACAAAAGACGATGACTGAGGTAAATGAGGGGCAAGGAGGAGAGGGAGCAGATAGATGATATTGGTTGGTATAGTAGGCAGTAGTCTCAGCCAGCCACCTTCCTGGCCAGTTTACATTAAGGTTAATTAAAAATTTCAGCTCTGGATCGGCTATTAACATTCAGAGGTATTTTGGATCTGAAGGTTTTGTAATTTTGGTAAAACGACGGCACAAATATTAAGAGGGAAAACTCAATCCGAACTTTGCATTACTGTCTAGGTTAGTTGTCAGCGTAGATTAGTGATGGGATGGGGTTTGAAAGAGGTGGCCTTCGAGAAACAATTTGAAGAAGAGTGTTTTCTCCAATGAGTGTGGCACTTTGGCCATCCATTGTATAATTGTGCCTCAGCATCCTGTGACAAACAGTGAACTGGGAGTTCGCAAGGGTCTTGCAAAGAACCCTTTATTTGATACTTTCTGTTACAGCAGAGCTCATAGGTCTGCTCTTAATGGTACGGGTCCTGGGATCAGCTGAAGAGCTTTACTCAACAGGAAGTTATACCTCCGGAGATCCTAGTGGAATGGAAAGAGAGTTATCATCTAGGCACCAAACAGACTACGGACATGGTTTTGTTCTAGTTCTGACTTAATTGTTTTCTCACAATTTCATGCATGAGTTTAATGCTGGTGAACAGTGCCAACTAGCCAGCCCAGGAGAAGGAAGTGTTCCTGTTAGCCACACAACAGAGAGCAGCAGTACAAGTTTCCCCACTGTGACCTGTAACCCTGAGCTGTTGGGAACATATCACAAGTGAGTTCAGTCTGCACAGCCATCCAGCCATTGGTTTTAGTGTAGGAATGGAGCCAGGCAGTGTTGACTGGAGGAGGAGGAGAATGGCTGGTGATTCTCTAGAAGTCCTCAGCCCGTCCTCATCACCTTGGTATCTGAACACCTTCCAACCGGGCATTAAGTGATGTGACTAACCCCTCTCTCTCTTGTGTGGTTGTGTTTTTCTCTCCTCCTCTCTCCTGTAGGAGAACTATGTGTGCACTGGTGTGGTTTGTTTTGGTAGGGCTGTTATTGTTTGGGACTTTGGGTGGGTTTTTTAAATGCACACGCTGCTCTGGGTTAGGGAAGGCAAGGTCAAAGACACGAACCTGGTGCCGAAGATGATGAGGTTTGTGATAGTCTTTAGTTCCTGGGGAGCGCCTGCTGCAGCCTAGGACCAGCCCCTAAGCAAGCTCTATCTTCTGCATAGAGGCTCTTTTCCCTGATGAGCTGACACTATTCAACTCACTTTGGTTAGCACCAGACAGCCAAGAGATGACGGCAAAGTTTGGCCGTTGGCTCTCCATACCAGATGCGAACCAGTGACCTCTGGTAGCAGAGGGAGAGACATTCTAGCCTCCGGAGCCATCCAGTCTCTCTCTCGACTGAGTGATCTGGATTTCGGTGTGAGCTTTTTTAACCTCTTGACAACTGACATTTAAAAGACACTCTTTTGCGGGGGGGACAGCTGGCTTAGGGGGCTGGTAATGGAACACAACTTCACTTCTAGGTCATGGGTGCAAATTCAGCCCAGGGCCATCAGTGACCAAAAGCAATTACCATTGACTGGCATGTGTGAAGTGAGGTAGTAGATCTCAGGCTGGGGGCAGGTGACCCCAGCAGAAAAATCCTCACAGCTGACTCAGCAGAGGAGCCCAGCATTAAATGGGCCAGGAGGACCGACCGCCCCTCTCCCCCTTGGAGATAGCTAGGGATGGGGTTTGTTGGCATGTGGCCCTGGATGGGGGAAGCTGGCCCTGCGGTGCTGGTCTCCGTTCTGCAGAGACCTTTGACTCGCCAGCATTGTCAATACAGTCTCATTCAGGTGCACTAATTCTTAAAAGAGCAGGCAGCCATCAATCCCATCCTTCCTGCCAAGTGCTGAATTCCGGCTACTCCGTTTCCTTTATAACCGAGAACTCTACACTTAGTTACATTGCTGCAAATTCCACTGACATTTCCTGGACCTGTATCTCAGGGCTCAATCTGGCCTGTCTACCGCAGAGCAGGGAGTAGAGAATACATCTCCGCAGCCTATTTAATGTGTGTGTGATAGCCTCCTCTGCTTTGCAGGGACAGCTTGGGACCCTGACCCCGAGTCTCATTAGATAACTCAAGGAAGCAATTTCAACATTCAATCTTACACTGGAGCAGTAGGATGCTGCTGTGAGCTACCAGCGTAAATTCTAGTAGCTCCATTGAAGTCACTGGATCTAATGTGGATTTACAGTGGTGCCCTGGATCAGAATCTGGCCCTAGCGATATTTGTAATGTGGCGTCTCCTCCTGGGAGGAGAAGAAGCCAGGTACCCCCAAGGCTGGGAGGACCACAGCCACCATTTCCAGGAGGAAACGTAGGGTTGTAGTGGTTGGTGACTTTCTTCTAAGGGGGACGGAGGCACCCATCTGTTGCCCGGACATGGCATCCCGGGAGGTATGCTGCCTGCCAGGGGCCCATATCTGAGAAGTTACAGAGGGATTGTCGAGGATCATCCGGCCCTCTGACTACTACCCCATGCTACCCATCCATGTGGCACTAATGATACTGCGAGGTATGACCCTCAGCAGATCAGAAGTGACTACAGGGCTCTGGGAGTAAGGGTGAAGGAGTTCGGAGCGCAGGTGATCTTTTCAATCCTTCCGGTGAAGGGTAGGGGCCCAGGCAGAGACAGATGCATCCTGGAGATGAATGCCTGGCTGCAAGGATGGTGTCGCCACGAGAGCTTCAGCTTCCTTGACCAAGGGGTGCTGTTCCAGGAAGAAGGACTGCTAAGCAGAAATGGGGTCCACCTATCGAGGAAGGGGAAGAGCATATTTGGATACAGACTGGCTAACCTAGTGAGGAGGACTTTAAACTAGGTTCAAAGGGGGCAGGTGACCAAAGCCCACAGGTAAGTCAAGAACATGGAGCTCTGGGAGAAGGTTTGGAATTTGGGGGGAGCATGGGCTGTTATAGCAGGGATAAAGGAGAGACAAGACAAAACAGCGGGGGGGGGGAATCAAATCAGTATCTTAGATGTCTGTATACTAATGTGAGAAGTATGGGGAATAAGCAGGAAGAACTCGAAATGCTAGTAAATAAACAACTATAACATAGTTGGCATCACAGAGACTTGGTGGGATAATAGACATGACTGGAATATTTGAATAGGGGAGTACAGCTTGCTCAGGAAGGATAGGCAGGGGGAAAAGGAGGAGGTGTTGCCTTATATATTAAAAATGTATACACTTGGACTGAGGTTGAGATGGAAATAGGAGACAGACTTTGTTGAAAGTTTCTGGGTAAGGATAAAAGGGGTAAAAAACAAGGGTCATGTCATGGTAGGGGTTTACTACAGAGCACCAAACCGGGAAGAAGAGGTGGATGAGGATTTTTTTAAACAGCTAACAAAATCATCCCAAGCACAGGACTTGGTGGTGATGGAGGACTTCAACTACCCAGACATCTGTTGGGGAAATAACATAGCATGGCACAGATTATCTAACAAGTTATTGGAATGTTTTGGAGACTTTTTTTATTTCAGAAGGTGGAGAAAGCTATTAGGGGAGAGGCTGTTCTAGATTTGATTTTGACAAATAGGGAGGAACTGGTTGAGAATTTGAAAGTGGAAGGCAGCTTGGGTGAAAGTGATCACGAAATGATAGAGTTCATGATTCTAAGGAATGTTTGGAGGGAGAAGAGCAAAATAAAGACAATGGATTTCAAGAAGGCAGACTTTACAAACTCAGGGAGTTGGTAGGTACGGTCCCATGGGAAGCAAGTCTAAGGGGGAAAATAATAGAAGACAGTTTGCAGTTTTTCAAAGAGACATTAAGGACACAAGAGCAAACTATTCCACTGCGTAGGAAAGACAGGAAGTATGGCAAGAGACCAGCCTGGCTTAACCAGGAAATCGTCAATGCTCTAAAACTCGAAAAAGAGTCCTACAAAAAGTGGAAACTAGCTCAAATTACAAAGAACGAATATAAACAAATAACACAAGTATGTAGGGACAAAATTAGAAAGGACAACGCACAAAACGAGAACAAACTAGTTAGAGACATAAAGGGTAACAAAAAAACATTCTACAAATACATTAGAAGCAAGAGGAAGACAAAGGACAGGGTAGGCCCATTACTCAATGGGGGGAGGGGGAAATAATAACAGAAAATGTGGAAATGGCAGAAGTGCTTAATGACTTTTTTGTTTCGGGTTTTCACCAAGAAGGTTGGTGGTGATTGGACATCTAATGTAGTGAATGCCAGTGAAAATGAGGTAGGAACAGAAGAGGCTAAAATAGGGAAAGAACAAGTAAAAAATTACTTGGACAAATTAGATGTCTTCCAGTCACCAGGGCCTGATGAAATGCAACCTAGAATACTCAAGGAGCTGACCTAGGAGATATCTGAGCCACTAGCGATTTATTTTTCAAAAGTCATGGAAGATGGGAGAGATTCCAGATGACTGGAAATGGGCAAATATAGTGCCCATCTATAAAAAGAGAAATAAGGACAACCCGGGAAATTACAGACCAGTCAGCTTAACTTCTGTATCCGGAAAGACAATGGAGCAAATAATTAAGCAATCAATTTGCAAACATCTAGAAGATAATAAGGTGATAAGTAACAGTCAGCATGGATTTATCAAATCATGTCAAACCAACCTGATAGCTTTCTTTGACAGGGTAACAAGCCTTGTGGATGGGGGGAAGCGGTAGACATATTTCTTGACTTTAGTAAAGCTTTTGATACTGTCTCGCATGACCTTCTCATAAACAAACTAGGGAAATGCAACCTAGATGGAGCTACTATAAGGTGGATGCAAAACTGGTTGGAAAACCGTTCCCAGAGAGTAGTTATCAGTGGTTCACAGTCATGCTTGAAGGGCATAACGAGTGGGGTCCCGCAGGGATTGGTTCTGGTTCCGGTTCTGTTCAATATCTTCATCAATGATTTAGATAATGGCATAGAGAGAACACTTATAAAGTTTGCGGATGATACCAAGCTGGGAGGGGTTGCAAGTGCTTTGGAGGATAGGATTATAATTCAAAATGGTCTGGACAAACTGGAGAAATGGTTTGAAGTAAATAGGATGAAATTCAATAATGGCAAATGCAAAGTATTCCACTTAGGGAGGAACAATTAGTTGCACACATACAAAATGGGAAATGGCTGCCTAGGAAAAAGTACTGCGGAAAGGGATCTGGGGGGTCATAATGGACCACAGCTAAATATGAGTCAACAGTGTAATGCTGTTGCAAAAAAAGCAAACATTGTTCTGGGATGTATTAGCAGGAGTGTTGTAAGCAAGACACGAGAAGTAATTCTTCCATTCTACTCCACGCTGATTAGGCCTCAACTGGAGTATTGCATCCGACGAAGTGGGCATTCACCCACGAAAGCTTATGCTCCAATACATCTGTTAGTCTTAAAGGTGCCACAGGACTCTCTGTTGCTTTTTACAGATCCAGACTAACACGGCTACCCCTCTGATAACTGGAGTATTGTGTCCAGTTCTGGGCGCCACATTTCAGGAAGGATGTGGACAAATTGGAGAGAGTCCAGAGAAGAGCAACAAAAATGATTAAAGGTCTAGAAAACATGGGCCTGTGAGGGAAGATTGACAAAAATGGGTTTGTTTAGTCTGGAAAAGAGAAGACTGAGAGGGGACATGATAACGGTTTTCAAGTAGGTAAAAGGTTGTTACAAGAAGCAGGAAGAAAAATTGTTTTTCTTAACCTCTGAGGATAGGACAAGAAGCAATGAGCTTAAATTGCAGCAAGGGAGGTTTAGGTTGGACATTAGGAAAAACTTCCTAATTGTCAGGGTGGTTAAGCACTGGAATAAATTGCCTAGGGACGTTGTGGAGTCTCCATCATTGGAGATTTTTAAGAGCAGGTTAGACAAACACCTGTCAGGGATGGTCCAGGTAATACTTAGTCCTGCCATGAATGCAGGGGACTAGATGTTCATAATGGTCCCTTCTGACCTTAAAGTCTATGACTAGATGACCTTCCAATTCTATGATTCTATGTCAAATTGTTTCACACAATACACACTGACGGGGGGGTTGCGTTAGAAGAAGCTCTGCCGTTCACCTTCTAATGCAGCACAAATGTGTCAGACCCCTGTTGAAAAGGGAACCTCGCCTTGTATTATTTGTAACGTGTTTTGTGGGGCATGCGTAGCCTACAGCAAGATCTCACCTTGCACTGTGATCCTGTCATATTTCACAAGTGAAGCAGCACCAAGCTGCTTGGATGGGAGGCCTCCAAGAAATAGCTAGGTACTACGAGAAGCAGTGCTGGTGATGCCTTTGGCAGCATGCTCTCCAGAGTCAGTACAGCACCACCGCCCCAGCATGGTGACAGGGACGCCCTGCCTCCAGAGTTCCTGCTTCTGAATGATGTATAAACTGGAGAGCCTAATGCATGGAGTCATTAATGTCCCACTTGTTACAGATCTAGTCAAGTGCCTCCTCTAGGACATTCACCAGACTACTCTGAGGGGATCCAAATGTGGGGTGTGCTTTCAGCCTCCAGAGTCTGAACAGAGTCCATGCACTGCCCCTAGCTTGGGGTCTCTAGGCACACGCTTGGGATGCCGTTCCTCTGTCTAGCATCCCCTCCTGAGAGCCGAGACCTCTGCCAGTCAACTACCTAGCCCCTGAGACCGTTGCTGACACCTCAGAATTCAGTGTAGCTTAAACAAACTCTTTCCCACAATTCCAGCCATGCGGGTATTCCGGGTCCACAGGGTAACTTTTCAAGGGAGTGTGATACATGTAACACACAACGCACAGACTTTGCACAGTGTTTTACAACACCATTGCTCTTTACATAACAGCACGAGAGAGGTACAGCTCTAGACAAAATAATAGCCATGCCTTTACGCATTTCTCTGCCTGTTTCCTCACTATTGTGGAGAGATCTTTGGGCCAGGGGAGAGCCCTCTGGGGTGCCCAGGAACCTTCCTCTGCAGCTTCAGGACGTCTCTTCTAAAGCATGGATCCCTCTCCACCCCAGCTGCCATTTTCTGACCTGGGCTGTTCACAGTTAAACAGGACCTCTCTGCTACAAAAGCATACTCGTCTCTTCCTCTCTCCTGCCCAAAACTTCCTGTTTGGCTCATGAGTCTCTCGCATTGATATGTCCCACCAACAACACCTGGTTCCTTTGTTCTGATGCTGGCAATTTTCCACTCTCCAAACTCCAGCTGGCTGTTGAGGGGCTGGGGAAAACTAGTTCTCCTAGCTTCAGCCACCCTCCTTAGCATGCCCATGGTGTGGTCACAGTACAGTCGTTAAGGTTAACTACTCTCCATTGTCCCTATTCCAGTGGGTGCATGCAACAAGCCATCTCAGGCCATGGTGGATCCTACATTTTATACATTCCATGATACAGCAAACTTCATAGTAACAGCTTGATAATATCAACCAGAATTCATAAATTGTACAGATTGATTTCCCCCAAATCATCATACCACTGTACTTGACATGAGAGCAGGGGCTGTTAGTTACCCTCAGCGTCTGGCCAAAGTCCATCTCAGGTAGTTGTCCTCTGCCTCCCTAGATGCCCTTTGCAGTTTCAGTTGGATACAGGATTCTTCTTCGATTCCAGATCCAAAATGTGGAATGTGGTGGTGCTCTTTTAAACAGCTGCTGTGCTCCATTCCAGCAGTGGCTGCATGTCAGTGGTGGGGGAAGTGATCCATGTGTAGTGTTTGTCGAGTTGTAAAGCACTTTGGGATCGGAAGCCACCATGTGACACTTTCAATGCTGGTGTTCACCGCAGAACTAATCTCCTGACTTTTCCCCCTCCTTTCCTCTTTCTTTGTCCCTGAATGTTATTTCCCCTTCCTCCCATCCCTTCCGTCCCTTGCAGTGGCAGGCCATCTCTCTGACAGTCATTGAGAAGGTTCAGATTGCAGCAGCCATCTTGGGTTCCCTCTTCCTCATCGCCAGTATCTCGTGGCTCATCTGGTCGACCTTCAGTCCTTCCGCCAAATGGCAGCGCCAGGACCTGCTCTTCCAGATCTGCTATGGAATGTATGGCTTCATGGACATTGTCTGTATAGGTGGGTGAATGAATTTCGCAGGCAAGGGGATGCAGCCCGCTGGCTCCTTCCACAGAAAGGAGCAGGAGATGGCACGCGGAGAATGGGCCTGGCTGCTATACAGATCTGTTTGGATACAGCCCCCTTGGCCATTACTGCACCCTCTTTACAGAAATAACCCGGTTCTGAAGATCTCATCAACCTTGAGGTATTTTCCATTTCTGGGATGGCGTGGGATCTGGAACGTCCCATGGGCAAATGCAATGAGGGTCGAAGGCTGTAAAATGCAGCCACTTACACAGTAACAGGGCATTATTTTTCAGCTATGTAAAGAATCTGAGAGCACTGGGCTGATTGAGAAACATCTATTATCACTGAGCACGAGGCAGAGGAAACACTTTCCTTTCACTCCCAGAATTGGGGTGAACACTTTTTCAAAAGGCAAAAGGGGGACACATGAAGGAGCCCCACCTCCTGCTGCTCCTCTTCCCCCTGAGGCTTCACCCCCTGGCCAGGAGGGAAGCCGGAGCTTGGGGAGCCGCTGTGGGGAGCCCCAGACCCTTTATCTGCCCTGGATATGCCTTCCAGGGCAGGTGGAGAATCTGGGGCTCCCCACTGCAATCTGGCTCAGAGCCACCAGAACTGGGCAGACGGGGGGACCATAGCTCTCCCACTTTTTGAAAGTGGATGGGCCGGACCCCACCACTTCCCCCTCCTCTTCCCGCCAAGGCCCCACCTCCCTGGCCAGGCCAGCGTGGAGCCCAGGCAGTTGTGGGAGCCACAAAGACCCTCCATCTGCCTATGGTGCAGGGGGGCTGAGAGCAGCCCCCAGCCCGTGTCCCTGTCTCCCAGGCTTCCTGCCCAGCCCAGGACAGGTGGAGATAGAGGGTCCGCGACTCCGCGCCAGCTCACCACAGCTGCTTGTGCGGCTCTCCCCGACCCAGCTTCAGTGGGGGAGGGCCTCAAAGTCGCAGCCGGGCCATGCTAGGGGAGCCACGGACCCTCCACCTGCCCTGGACGGAGGGGCCGGGGTGCGGGGACACAGGCCGGGGGCTGTTTTTGGCAGGCCCCCTGCACCGCGGGCAGGTGGAGGGTTCGCCACAACTCCATACAGCTGCCCGCGTGGCTCTTAGCATGGCCCAGCTGTGGCTCTGAGGCCTTCCCCCCACCAGAGCCAGGTCAGGGAGAGCCGCACGAGCAGCTGTGGTGAGCCTGGGCCCCTCCACCTGCCCTGGGCAGGGGGTCTGGGAGGCAGGGACATGGGCAGGGGGTTGCTTTCAACCCCCACCCCAGGCAGGAAGAGGAGGGGCAGGGCCTTGGAGGTAGTGACCAGACAGCAAGTGTGACAAATCGGGACTGGGGTGGGGCCTACATAATAGGCACCTATATAAGAAAAAGCCCCAAATATTGGGACTGTCCCTATAAAATAGGGACATCTGGTCACCCTACTTGGAGGGGAAGGGTCACAGGGGGGCAGGGGGCCCGGCCCCCCCACTTTTGGGAAGGCTCTGACGCCCTTGGCCTGGCTCCTTGGGAGGCTCTTACCACAGCCAAGTTCTGGCTTCCAGCCTAGCTAGCGGGTGGGACCTCATGGCTTAGCCCCCCGCCCCCAGGGAAGAGACTGGCACAGCCCCTGAGCCTTGGGCAGGCAATCCAGAACAAATGCTGTCCTGGAGTCATTCAGCCTAGGACCAGGACTTGAACTTTGCATTTTGGGACTGTCCTGCCCAGTTCAGGATGGGTGGTCACCCTACCCAGAAAAGCCCTTGCACTGAGGCGGAGAAGTTTAAAGACTCATTCTAGTACCTGCAGATCCACAGCCCTGATATTTGCGGCAGCAGGAGATGGTATAACGGAGGCGCAATCCAGGCCGACGCCTCTCTGTTACTTCGGTCAGGCTCGGAACGTGCTCCTGTGTCCCGGATAGGATTACCATATTCAAACATTTAAAAAAGAGGACAGTCCACGGGGCCCCGGCCCCGCCCCAACTCCGCCCCCGCCCCAACCCCAACCCCGCCCCCATTCCAACCCCTTCCCCAAAGTCCCTGCCCCAACTCTGCCCCCTCCTCTGAGCACCCCGCATTCCCCCTCCTCCCTCCCGCTCTGATCTTGGTTGGGGGTTGCTAAGTGCTTCCCTGCTCCCCACTCGCCCCGCAGCCCCTATGTCCCTGCCTGCCCTGCTCCTCCTCACCCTGCAGCCTCTGCACCCCCCCGCCCCTGCAGCCTCTGTGCCCCCTGCTCCCCACTCGCCCTGCAGCCTCTGTGCCCCCTGCCTGCCCTGCCCCTGCAGCCTCTGCACCCCCCCACCCCTGCAGCCTCTGCACCCCCCTGCCTGCCCTGCTCCTCCTCACCCTGCAGCCTCTGCACCCCCCCGCCCCTGCAGCCTCTGTGCCCCCTGCTCCCCACTCGCCCTGCAGCCTCTGGGCCCCCTGCCTGCCCTGCCCCTGCAGCCTCTGGGCCCCCCTGCCCCTGCAGCCTCTGGGCCCCTGCCCTGCTCCCCACTCACCCTGCAGCCTCTGCACCCCCCCCCACCTGCCCTGCCCCTGCACCCCCCTGCAGCCTCTATGCCCCCGCCTGCCCTGCTCCCCCGCTCCCCCGGCAGAGGGAGAGCTGCGGGCTCCATGTGGAATCAAACACTGTACCGCGCTGCTGTGCGGGGGAGGAGGGCACAGGGGAGGGGGCGGGACTCTGGCTGCTAGAGGCCCCAGTGGCTGCGAGTGGCTTTCAATCAAGCCCAGCCGTCCAATCAGCCGTGCCGCACTCTGCATGAGGGGAAGGGGGAAATCCCGGACATTTCTACTTGATTAGAAATCCCCCCCGGATGGCCATTTAAAGCTGAAAAAGCCGGACATGTCCGGGGAAACCCGGATGGATGGTAACCCTAGTCCCAGACGTACACATAGGCAGTCAGATAACAGGGATGCAGGTTGGGGGACTGGAGACAACAGTCTTGAGCACGATCCGTTGTTCTGCTTTGTCATTGTCCAAACGCCATGGAAACTGCCTGGGAGTGAGGAGGAGCAGGGCAAAGACTAACCTCCCTCGCCAGGATCGATCGATTTTCCCTGGGGATGGGTGGAAAGGCTGCCCTGCCTGGAGCGCTGCCAGGTGCTTCCCCTGATGCTAACGGGAGTTCTGCAGATCAAAATGCCCCGTTTGAAAAGTCAAGGAGAAGAGTCAGACAAACCCTGTGCCAGTGAGGGAGTTCCGGGCCGCGTGCTCTGCACGCAGCCCCATTGTGCCTGGGCTTAGTCAGCATGTATGACCCCCCACCAGCAGTGCCTAGGCAGTGTGTATGACCCCCACCCCCGCTAGCAGTGCCCTCCCAGGGCATATCCCAGCCTGACAGACTTGCCAACACCAACGCCAGGCTCATCCCACCATTGGTGTCATGGGATTTCCTCCAGCAATGAACCTGGGCCCATTCCATTCATTACCCTTCTCGGCCATGTGCCGGCGGAGAATGGGAGCTAGTTTAACTCATCACACACGTTGCTCTCCACTTTCCCTCGGGGGATCAGGGGAATCATAAAGAAAAAGGGGGTGTCAAAGTGGGATACAAGAGAAAGCAACCATCTGAGCACGGTGGCAGATCATGGTGCCCTCCCATCCTGGTTTGGGGAGTCGGGGAAGGAGGAGGAACCCTGGTCCTCTGTGAGGATCTGGCTTGTGCGCCTTCTTGGCTGTTGCTGGAAGTGGAAAGCCCTGGCTTGGTGGATGTCGGTAACATGATTATCGTGGCTGTGATAAGGCTGAAAACCTGAGGGAAACTGATTAGCTCGTCTGTGAATGGGAGATAAGTATTTCCCTGCGGTCAGTGGAGAACAAAGTGAGCCGATCATTGACGAACGAGGAGCTTAAGTTTTGATTGTTTTTAAGGATTTGGGCTCGATTTCTCCTCGCCTTTTGTGGAGAGTCCCCCTTTGCATCACCGCTGACGTCACCCGTAATCAAAGCTGTCAGCTTTAGGCGATAAGCCTAGCGCATCCAGCGGAAGAGCAGCCTTTGCCTTCCTAGCACCCCTCAAAGTCGCTGCTTGCTGCCGCTAATTCCGTATCCTTTTGCCTGCCAGGTTTACAGGAATTCGACCATGACAGAAACCCCTGGGCTGGTGGGTTTTCATTTCCAGGGGAACAATGGTTAATCTGTGCAACTGTAATGCTGACAGACCCTGGTTGACGTCAGGTAGGATCGAACCAGGGACCTCTGGAGCTTCGTGCATGAGTCTCTACCACATGAGCCTGGACCTGGGCCGTGTTTCACCCCTGAGGTGAACCAAGTGACCAGTGAGGCCTATGCTGAGAATTGTATCCCCCTCGCTGTAAATGCTCCCAGCCACAGTCTCTTCTGTTGTAACCCTGTTATTTTCAATGTTTCTCCTGCCCCAGTCTAGCTGGGAGGAGAATCTGACCCGCTGTGTTAACTTCTGCCCCGGTCCTGCTCTCAAACGGAAGTGAGGTGAGACGCACTCCCTGCTCCAGTGCCGTTGCCCTGAGTCCTTATCTGGCAATGGAAAGGTGACCCAGGCACACACGGTGACTGTCCAGTGATGCTACTGAGACGGGTGCCCAGCGCACACACTCGTAGCGAGGCTTCTGCATAATCTGGACTTCCTGGGTCCTGCTCCTTACTGCCTACCCCACCTGTCCATCCTAACACACGTCACGCCTAGGGCCCCGCAGGTTCTTCACCCAGCACCGCTGACGTCTCCCATGGAATGCCCACGGCCAGCCTGCTAGCGATCTCTGCTGGGGCTTGCGGCTACCTGGGTTTCCTTGTCCCATGTGTGGCTCCAATGGCCTCGCTAGGGGCTGCTGAGGGCAAACAAGAAAAAAAAAACTGCCTGGGTAAATGTGGGACTGGTGCATGCAGGTTAGCCAGCCAGTTTGGAGGGCTAATCTTTGTGTAAGCCACGCCCACTCGGTGTGGGGCACTGTCCCCCTTTGGGTTGGGCAGGAGTGGGGCACACCGAGGTAGATCAACCTGCTATGGGCATGGCTGACCGAGTTTGTTAGCTCAAGCAGCAGATGCTCATGTGTTGAGATCCCAGGTTCAATCATGGCTGCCCTCGCCCCACCCAGGGGTGCGGTGTCGTATTTGCAATACAGTAATGGATTCCGATTTCCTGCACCTCTCTAGAACCTTTCATCCACGGATCGGAAATGGATGTAGCTTAGCCTTGCCACACACCAGTTAGGGATCCCTTCACCCACCACTGAAATGCAGCTACATCTGGAGTAACCCATCTCTGCTCTTCACCAGCAACACAAGTGTTTGACAGCAGGTGAAGAGTGTCTCGTCCAGCTGAACATCTGGGGGACTCTCAAGTCAGCAGATGTCCTCTCCTGAGTTGGAGTGAGGCCAGGACAGGAGAAGACCATGCCCCTACTGATCTAAAAAGCATTACCTGATCTTTAGTTTACGCAAGTGGGCTGGACTTGTAACTCCGAGCATCAGACAAGACCATTGATCGGTATAACCTTCAAAAGAAGAGCGCCGCCTACTGAAGCCCCTCCACCTCTTACCTGCGTTTTTTCCTTGGTGATCTCCCATCCAAGTCCTAATCCGGCCCTAACCTACTTAGGTGGAGAACTGTGCATTTGGCTCCTGTGGCATAAGGGATAAATTCTTGCCTCTCCCTGTTAAGAGACCCTGCAATAAGCGGAGTGTGTCCCTGCTTCTACCCCGGGACATGGCTGATTGCAACCTCCTTGACTCCGTAATTCCCCAAAAGACACAGGGCTCCCATCACATTCTTATCCAATAAACTTCACTTTAACAAGTGAGAGAGAGAGAGAGAGAAGGAGCTGAGACATGATTGAAAGGGGAATGCAGTCAGTTCCTGGGGTGCTTTGTGCCCCCGAAGGCAGCGAAAGGAGGAGTGGGAGTTCTGGAGAGCAGAGGTGGAGAGGGATTATCATGGGTGCCTACAGATAGATATAGATAGCGATATAATCATATACAAATAGCCGGAGTGAGTCTCCTTGGGTCTCAAGCTGCAGAGGAGGGTGAGTGGCAGCTTGGAACTCGTCCACGCATCCTGAGAGGCACCTGGCCATTAATTAAATGGCAATTCGGGGGGGGGCTCATCTGCCTCCCTGTCAAGGCGCAATTAGGGAAAGTCAGTGTTTGTGGATTAAAGTGGCGTGTGGGTTCAGGAGGCCTGGCCATAATCTCCTGTTTAAACAACAAAGAGTGTCGCCAGCTAATGAGAGCGCAACCCAGTCTGGGGAAGAAAATCGCCGGAGCAGCTCAAGAGGGGAGTGGTGTTTGGGGCGGCTGATGAGCAGATCATACCTTGTCCTTGGCTTACATTTAATTAGCATACTTGCAGGGGGTTGGTTTGGTGAAGCAGCCTGGCGTACGATAGGACTAGACTAGCCGCGGTTGTGTAGGTTAGGACTGAGGGGGCTCTGGACTAGAAGCGCTCTTCAGCGACCTTCTCTCTGCCTCGTTGCTGTCAGCCCCTCACTTTTATAAGCACTAAATCCTCACATTCTTAGAAGCTTCACCCCTTTGCTTGGCCCTCAGTCCCTGAGGGTATTTGCCTTCGCACCAACAGCTGCTCTGCAACTCAGCAGCACTGGAGACGAGCAAAGCACGGCCATTCATCCTGCCAACGATTTTTGTTGGCACGCTGCGGCAATCCATCACATACCAGGAAGTGTGCACCCGCTGCTTTTAATCCCAGCTGCCAGAGAGAATAATCGGAGGCATCCAATCCGTCTGATGGCATCTCTGCACAACTGTAGGTAATAAGAGAAGAAATCAATAGCCAATTAAACCTGATCCACAGCGTTTGATTTTTCAGGGTGCGATGGGAACAGTAATTAATGGAGTTTCCTTGAGACAGTCACAATTCAAGGTTTCCTGTCAAGGCTAATGTGGTTTCATTTTAACTGCGCATGCTGCAATGTACTGCCTATGGAGGTGCAGGGCTGGAGTAGCCTTTTTGTGTGTGTTGAGCCTGGTGGCCTGCCCCTGCTGATGGCCTGGTTAGATGGCAGTGGAAAGCTCCTGTATATTGCATGCATAGGACACGAGTACCTTCAGGAACAAAGCTGGGAAGAGTCATTCTGGCAGTACGGCCTGTGGAGATGATTTAAGGGGAGGTGCCAAACATGTGCATTGCCCCCCGTGGCATACCACTGCTTTTTGGGGGAGGGAGTGGTAATGAGGCTGGGATACTCAATGGCAATTGGGCATCAACTTCTCTTAGGCCCCTTTGCAAATTGTAGCCTATTGCCCAAGATTGATCTCCCAACTAACAGGTCCAAAATAGAGCTGTCAGGCAGGGAGAGAGAATAGGCCCTGCTAGGCTGAGGACCTGGCATTCAGGTTGTGTGTGTATGGGACAGGGATATATAACTGCCAGGAGATGTTGGTGCGTAGATCACCTTTAAATGGAGAGGCATTTCTCCGCCCACTGCATAGGCAGGTATCAGCTTGTGTTTCAGTTCAGCTGCAGAATGTTAGAGCGAGGTGCACACACAGCACTCTCCCTCTCCCAGAAATGTTACATTCGTTCTTTCTCTGTTTGTTGCTTTCCTTAATGTGAAATAAGTTCTCTAAGCTGAGACATACATGCTTGGGTCTTTGTGTCTGGAAAACACAACTGTGGGGAAGTGGGACAGCACTCCTGTAGCTACCCCACCCCAGGCCCCATCTCAAGGGAGATGGGGGGAGCTGAGTGTTCGGGGGTTTTTAATGAGGAACCTCCACCTCGGCCATCTCTTCCTCGTGCTGTGGGAGAATACTGCAGCTCAAGGGCTGGAGTAACCCACCAGGACCCTTGTTGGGAGGAAGGGCATGACTGGAGGAAGCGTTGGGCTGCTTGGGAATGGAGCTTGAAGGGAGGTGGGTGTCTTGTGTATGAGTGCCTGACCTGAGCAAGTCACCACCGCCTTTTTCTGATTTCCTTCCGCAGCCCCCACACAAACATATTAGGGCCCAGCCACCCACCCGCCCCCGGCTCCAATGCGCATCCCGTTTAGCGGCTGGCTGGGGCTAGCACCCCCTTTATGGTCGCAGAGACTAGGTCCAGGCCCTGTCAGCAGACCAGGCAGCTGTAATAAAGATGAAAAATGGGAGTCCTTGCTTGTGCTGTGGCAGAGGCCACGATCTCTGTTTTGTGTTGTGTCCAGTCGTGACGTCCATCAGGGACACCTGCACAATCCGTTCTGGGGTGGGTGGGAAAACCGGAGCAACCACCTGCCAGGTCAGGTCTCCTGATCCTAAGCTGTTGGGCCGCGTCTCCCTTTAAAAACCACTCCTTCGCCCTCTGTGTGTTGCTGTAGAGCTGAGGAGGCACAGTCGCACGCTCACACTGACTGGCTGTGTGGCAGGCAACCAGGAACATGCGAGGCACTCCAGTACGGAGGAATGCAGCCCCGCTGCTTCTGAAGGGATGGGACTGTTTTCATCTAATACCGTATCGATTGTTCAATCAGGGATTGGAGTGGACAAGCTGCTGTGTATTCCCCAGCAGGCATTTCTGCCGCTGCAAAACATGCATGTGAATTTGATTGCTAGTAGTTTGGCAGCTCTTCACAGGGCATGTACAGAGCCAGTCAACCGAGATGGGCCTGAACTGCCAAGTTTAGATCCACTTCTGAACTCTCTATGTTGAGTTTGGGGTTGGGCCCATCACTACTAATAAATTCAGAACGCCCAGCTATTTTATTCAAAAGGATTTGCCTTTCTATACATTACATTCAAGAATGCTTGATAACATTCCTCTCCATACAATGCCTCTGTGCAAAAGGACCCCATAGGTCTGTTTGGTTGCAAATAACATGTGGTGTTCTCCGCTCCAATGAGTCCGTTTATTCGTATTTAATGAGGGGGAAATAAATAATGTTCTCTGAAAACATCCCACTGGCCTACGTTGTGCGTTAGAGGGGGATAGAGAATGATCCCGTGTTGCTGCCCTTCCACTAAATACTGCACTGGAATAAAGTGCCTGGTGGGACTGTACCCCGCTGCCCTCTAGGGTTAGAATCAGAAATGCTCATCTGTGTGTCATAGGCCCTAAGCTGTTAATAGCAAATGGAGATTCCCCTTTAGCTCACTTGGGGAGGACCTCCTGTACTCTCAATATAAATGATACCATACTACAAATAGTAAGGCCAGAACTACTCTTCAGACCATTCACTCCAAGCACCTGCATTATGCCAGGCTGCTTCTCCCAGCTGCTTGCCTGCCCAGTTGTCCTTGCTGTTGCAAAGGTTTTCCCTTTGTCCAGTCCAAACCTTTCTGAGTTGAACTTGCAGCGCTTGTGGGTATGTCTGAGCCTTCTGCTGGTGGGTTGGGTTTCTGCCAGCTGCTGCATCAGAACAGGACTCTGGTTAATCCTGAGGTGGTTTTAATTGGTCCTTGTGGGGGGGTCTGGTAAGAAGTAGAGGTAAGGAGGTGTGACGGAGCAGGGAGCGGGGCGGATTTGACCTGGGAATGTTGCAGGGGAGTTACATTGGGGATGGGGGACTTCCCTTGAAGGAAGATCCCTGAGCTGTAACCTGAGCCAGGAGGGGGGTTGGGAGAAGTGACACCTTCTGGCCAGAGACTGGACAAAGGAGAGGAGGAGCTGCGGGGAGGGGGTAGAGAACTGCTGGAGGAGCTTTTAGTTTCAGTTTTGTGCTGGGTGGTGGAACGCAGGGAACCCCAAGGCTGGGGTCTAAGCTCCCTGCCCCCCAGAAGGACTTGACTGAGGTGTCCTGGCTGTACCTACAAGCCCTGTTTTAGACTGCGTTCCTACTGTCCAATAAACCTTTCGTTTTACTGGCTGGCTGAGAGTCACGGTGAATCCCAGGAAGAGGGGTGCAGGGCCCTGATGTCCCCCCACTCCGTGACAGGAGGTGGATCAGTGCTGCTAGGTGAACTCACCAGATTATCCTAACTCCATCCAGGAGCCCTGTCTTCCATGAGAGTCCTGTCCTGTCTCCCACTCCTGCTGGGTCCTGATCCCTGCCAGGTGGCCATGGGGCTAGGGGTGGAGGAGAGCTGCAGAGGCCGGGGAGGGATAGCATGGCCCTGGCAGGAAGAATCCACTCCGTGCTCAAAGACCAAGTGGAACGGGAGAGCTTGGGAGCAGGGCCTCACCTCCAACTGCAACGCGGAGGACCTGGGCTGCTTTTGGTGCTATTGTTCCGTTCACTGCTAGGAGAGAAGCCTGCGCCGAGGGCAAGAGTGGGGAGAGAGAGGGGCCAAGTTATTCAGCTCTCATCCCTCATCATAGATCCCTAGACAGGACCTATTCATCCTTTGGACACTATTAGTGAGTCCCTCATCTGTTGTGGGGCTCTGTCACAGGTGGGTCCTAGCAATTAGTATGGCCAATGTTCCACAGAGTCTGTAGGCAGGAGTACCACTGGCTGCTGAGGGATTTGTGGGAACAGGTCCAGATTTGCTAAACTCATCTCATCTGGAAATTGCCCATCAAGGCATCAGTCATCTTTCTGCAGAGACCATATTGGCGCCACCAGCAGCCTCGGTCCTCTCCTTCCAATGGCAGAGGCTTGTGGTGTTTGCAGGACACAGGAAGAGAAGCCACCTGATTGAATTAGAAATGCCAGGGCTCCTGCATCCAACATACTGGCCAGCTCGGCACCCTTTTGGAATGAGAAATGCTGCCATCCTCAGGCAGTTTCATTGAGAACCGGAGTGTTCCTATAAGAATAGTTAGGTTCTGGAACAGGCTTCCAAGGGAGATTGTGGACTCCCCGTCATTGGAGGTTTTTAAGAACTGGTAGGACTAACACCAGTCAGTGATGGTCTAGGATGGTTTATTTAGCCCTGCCTCAGCACAGGGGACTGGACTAGACGACCTCTTGAGGTCCCTTCTAGCCCTACAATTCTATGAACTTGGTAATGAAGCTCAGGGAATGCTGCCTGTGTGGAGCAGGGAGTCGTCATTGCTTGCTGGATCAAGAGAAGCTTTCCTAGCCAAAGAATGAGGCATTAAGTAATGTAGAGAGAGGTGCTACATTCTGTGCAGTTCTGGCTTGCTTCAAACTGGTCTAATTGCAGCCCAAGGATCTGGGCTCAGTTCTGCCCACCTCTTCTTCTTAGCGTACACACAACGGGCCTCAGGTGGCACATGACTAGGATTCATCACCGAATTTGGTCCGTTGGTTGGATCATTCACTTCCACGGGCCAGGCCGGGTACCGACAGGGAGTGCGACATGCACGCTCGTTTGTGCCCTCCAGTCCCGCCCACTAATGCATGAGATACGATTCCAGTGACTTCACAGCGGCACAGGCTGTGGGTAGGACAGAGAGCGCTGCAGGTTACGGGGCAGGGGGAGAGGGAGGAAATCTGCAAGATTGTGAAAATAAAGTCATTCTGCCTGAGTGTTTTCTCATTTTGGTACGAGAAGGATCTCATTTATTGCTGCCTGTGTTGCTACACACTGCCCTTTAATCTGCGGCTTTATTGTGTCCAGGCTTTATTTATTTGTTGGGGGGGTGTTAACTTCCAGCCAGCAGGAGGGAGTAAAACAGTCATGAGAATCGTGCTCTGGTCAGGGGGAGGATAGGCCCTGGCTTGTAGCTCAGGTGGGTAGAGGCTGAAGAACCGGACTCCCAACTCCGTGTATGTGTGTGGGGGATCTCAATAGTCATTGTGCATGCCGCTGTGTGTCCCTTAAAGCTCCCCTTCCAGGTGTGGCATCCTGCAGAGAGCTGGCTCTGTAGCTTGCAAACAAACTATGCTGGGTTGCTGTGATCTCCCGAGCACAGCTGGGTTGGGCCCAGTCAAAACTTGGTGGAGAGACACCCCTCTTAGCAACACACACTTTTGCTCCAGGAAGCGGTGGAAGAGATTCAGCTCTTTCTTCCAAGTCAGCCCTGAACCGCTGCCCCAGTTAAGGGGCGCCGTGCGGCTGACGTGCCACCTTTCAAATGAGCTGTCACACTGCGCGTCTGACCGCTTATGGGCAAGAACGCTCCCCTGGCACCTCTCACGCGAGCAGCTGCTAGCCCCAGCATCCTGTACAAATTCCAAGGTGGGTGATTCCAAGCTGCCTTCTCAATTCCCCTTTCAGGTTCAGTTGGATAAAATGTTCTTTGTTTCCCATCCCAAACATCTGTGTAGGTTGCCGCTAATTGCTGCTGCAGCTCAGTGGCGGGCAAAGCGTTCCCAGGATGTGTAGTTTATGTATCAGTTTGGAAGGCACTAGACGACTGCAAGCTGTTACGTTGTCATTGCCTGGAAACTGTGTCCCTTGCCTCGGTAGCATCCTGCAAACTAAAGTATACACACACACACACGCACACACGCTTTGTAATGATTTTTCTCCTTGTGGAGCAGGAAGTGTTGCAACCCTTTGAGATCTCGACACATTGGATTAATCTCTCAGTTGTCAGGATTTAGCCTCTAGCTGAAACTAAGGGTAGGCATTAGGGGCTGTAATGTTCTCGGCTTGTGATGTGATGGCTTCTGAGATGGGACCTGCTGCTCACGGAGTTCCACCATATGGACACAGGAAGCAGGGAGTGAGGGGATGCGGCTTAGAGCCAGCAGCTGCCAGTGTTGGGAACCATGCCTTCACTGTATTGTCTGAGCCTTTGTGGAGGAGCCATATTGGAACCCAAAGGCTTTGCAAGAAAGGAAGAGTCCCCATAAGCACCTCATCTGAAAAGGTGACCCTGCTTTGGGGTATCATTGAGAGGCTCACCCATTCGTCTCCATCCTGAACCACACACCCCGACACTCGTTGTGTGAGTCACGGGGGAGCAGCTTTCTTTGTACTGTGAAATAGTGAGTAATGACTATTCACAAAGCAGTCTTAAGAACACAGAGATTTACAAACCCTGCCAACTTGCCCTGTGGAGCTCACCCTCTAGCTCAGGCAAACACAATACACCGGACAAGATTCCTGGTACACAGAGTGATCCCTGGTGGGCAGATCAGTGGACCATAAGAGCTTCCTGAAAGGGTTTAAGGAGAGACTGAAAGGAGGAGAGGCAGGTCACCTCCCTCCTGGACAGTTGGAAGCTGTTCCAGATGCAGAACATGGTGTGGGAGAAGAAGATAGAGCAGTTAGGACAGAACCTATGGAAGAGCACAAGTAGTGAGAGGAGATGCTGGATGAGATGAGGGCAGAGAGGTAAGTGAGGTCTGAGCTACAAGGAGCTGTGGAAATCAGGGTGAAAGCGCTTGAAATTGTTTCAGAAGGTGAAGGGATTCAAGGAGGGGAGGCTGATGTGGTCAGAGGATAAAGTGTTTTCTGGAATCTCTCTGGAACGAAATCCCAGGAGGAAATGCCCCATCTCCAAGGATGGCTGGGTTGACTTGGCCCTGGCCGGCCCTGCTCTGGATGCCGACTGTTTGTTTAGATCTCAGCCGAGACCTTTCCCCTAGCGCCAAAGCCGCCCCTGGCCTCAGTAAAACAGACCATCATGCTGGCTAGGGATGATGTAAATGGGACACCTGTGGGAAAAATGTGCTGCTCTAAAGGTAGGAGACTAAAGGGAATAGCTCTGATGCCACAATGATGGGGCCAGTGGGGGAAACCGAACAGATTAGCAGCAGCATCCAGAGGCCTCATTGTGCAGCACAGCCTGGTTTTGCAAGCTTACCCCTCCCTTGCCAATATTCATAGATTCATAGATTCTAGGATTGGAAGGGACCTCGAGAGGTCATCGAGTCCAGTCCCCTGCCCGCATGGCAGGACCAAATACTGTCTAGACCATCCCTGATAGACATTTATCTAACCTACTCTTAAATATCTCCAGAGATGGAGATTCCACAACCTCCCTAGGCAATTTATTCCAGTGTTTAACTACCCTGACAGTTAGGAACTTTTTCCTAATGTCCAACCTAGACCTCCCTTGCTGCAGTTTAAGCCCATTGCTTCTTGTTCTATCCTCAGAGGCTAAGGTGAACAAGTTTTCTCCCTCCTCCTTATGACACCCTTTTAGATACCTGAAAACTGCTATCATGTCCCCTCTCAGTCTTCTCTTTTCCAAACTAAACAAACCCAATTCTTTCAGTCTTCCTTCATAGGTCATGTTCTCAAGACCTTTAATCATTCTTGTTGCTCTTCTCTGGACCCTTTCCAATTTCTCCACATCTTTCTTGAAATGCGGTGCCCAAAACTGGACACAATACTCCAGCTGAGGCCTAACCAGAGCAGAGTAGAGCGGAAGAATGACTTCTCGTGTCTTGCTCACAACACACCTGTTAATACATCCCAGAATCATGTTTGCTTTTTTTGCAACAGCATCACACTGTTGACTCATATTTAGCTTGTGGTCCACTATAACCCCTAGATCCCTTTCTGCCGTACTCCTTCCTAGACAGTCTCTTCCCATTCTGTATGTGTGAAACTGATTTTTATTTCCTAAGTGGAGCACTTTGCATTTGTCTTTGTTAAACTTCATCCTGTTTAACTCAGACCATTTCTCCAATTTGTCCAGATCATTTTGAATTATGACCCTGTCCTCCAAAGCAGTTGCAATCCCTCCCAGTTTGGTATCACCCGCAAACTTAATAAGCGTACTGTCTATGCCAATATCTAAGTCGTTAATGAAGATATTGAACAGAGCCGGTCCCAGCCCTGACCTGCAACACCCGCTGCCAATGCTGAGCTGCAAACCGACCTCCGTACTAGTCTAGTTCTGGGCCCACATGTTGCCATGCCACTTCACTCCATCCTGAACTAGAGCCTTCTTCCGAGCTCCCATTCCAGCCTTGGCCCACCATGCCCTGTTGTACTGGGGCCATTTCACTCTTCAGCTTGAGCAGCCTCTTCCTCTCTTGGGTGCAGGTTGTCAGTCGTAGTAGCTTTGGGGTGGGGTGGACAGTTATTTGGTCAAGCTCTTCTTTATCCAACTGAGCACCGGAACCACATCAGACTTATTGCCTGGCCTTTATTAGAAACCCTTGCCCGTGCTTCAGTTTCTGACTCCTGTGTTTCACGTACGCTGCGTCTCTGAACAGACATGCGGGATTAGCTGTCTGCAAGCCGCGGATCGTGGAAATGAAATTTTCCATCAGCCATAGCGCCGCTCCTCAGGCTCAGGCTGATCGCCCGGAAAAGAAACCTTCCCAGTTCTGACTAGTTGGGGACGAAAACAACATGATTGAAATCAGGATCTTGGATAAATAAAACAAGACCAATTCCTTCTTCAAGGAATGAATGATTCAAACCCGTGCTCCGTGAGCCCCTGCTCTCATGCCTTTGCTGAGTGTTTGTGAAATGTTATTGGTGTAAGTCTGTCCATCCAGCCCCTTCGCCCCATTCTTTAATGGCCTCTTTGTGTCTGAGCAGAAACTAGGCTGTAAGTGCCTTGGAGCAGGGATCATTTGTTATTATTATTTGTATTACAGGAGCAATGCCCAGCCAAGGGTCAGGGCCCCGTTGTGCTGGGTGCTGTAAAAACACAACAAAAAGGTGGTCTCTGCCCCGAAGAACTTACAATCTAAATATAAAATCAAGAGGCAACAGGTTGATACAACAAAGAGGGAAAGGACAAGGTAACAATGAGATAATTATGGGTAGCATGGTAAGCAGCGGTCACAATGCACCAGCTGCCTACCCAGTGGTGGGTTTATCTGTGTTGTGAGGGACTGCGCTCACTTTGGGCGCTGTGACATAATAAATGAATATTCTCTCTCGGCACAGGTCTGGGGCCATACACGTGCTCAAATACCGCGGTGGTGAGCGTGGAATGAGAACCTGACTAGAATACGGAATTCAGTCAGATAATAAGGAAACGAGATAGAGAGTAGGAAAACCTGCATCTAATGGAAAGAAAACGAGCTCTTTGCATGTGGGGTGGCAGGCTGCCCTAAGCCAGTGTGCTAGATTTAGGGCCTTATGCTCCCTCTCAGACCAAGTGGGAAGGGGAGTCAAACCGGGTGCCCCACGTATGAAAGTTGGGATGGAAGGAACAATTCCTCAGCATCCCTGATTCTGCGGGAGCCCCTCCTTGTTGACACCACAGAGCTGGGGCTTCTCTGGTGCCCCAACATGGTTCTCCAGCAAAGTCAGAGATTTCCACCCTGAAGAGGGAGCTTTTGAAAGGATCATCCTGTAGGGAACGGAGGGGAGCCATGCTGTGATGCAGGGGGTGAGGAGACTGGGCAGCCAGGGCAGAGGCACTGCCCCCACTAGCATCCTGAGGTCCATGAAATTTCCCCATGGAGCATCTTGAGGGTCCAGAACCCCACCTGTTCTGCCTTATGGAATGGCTCCTAAGCAACACAGGGAGATTCCAGCAGAATTTGGCTCCTTCTACACGTTTCTCCAGATAAAAAAGGCCTTGAATTGGGAGGATTCTCCCCAGTTAGTAAGCAAGATCCTCAGAGTGATGATACATCTGGGAGGAGGGTCTCTGGAGCTGCCTGCAGGAATTCAAGTAATATTTTAACCCAAATTTGTTTTGATGGAAGCATACAATTTCTTGCAACTTGATATTAACTGGCTGACTCCAGCTCTCTCTTGGAATTTACTGTTTCAAATGAATCACCTTTACTTCCGCTCTTTGCCCACTCCTCTGCTCAGTTCCCTTTTAATTTTACAGCTTCCTGAGCTCGGCGCTGGGAAATCGATAAGTAATTTAGAGCCCGGCAAATACAGAGGAAAACAAGTTATTTTGCACTTTTATGAATATTTTGAAGCCAGAATTGCCTGAAAAAACAGGGGCTCAGTCAACGTAACAACCGATCCACCAACGTCATGCTTTTAACAGCATAAGATCATAGACATTTATAATTAGAAGGCTAACAAACAAGAATTTTTAAAACTACCCTCTTGAATCAGGCTGTTCAGTAATATTTGTGGTAAGCTAATGAAAGAGGATTTACAATCCCAGCTCCATGCTTAATGCTTGGGAGAATGGATCTGATTCCACGGAAGGTATTTTACAGCTGAGGAGAAAATATCCAATTTGGGTTCTTTGACCCAGGGCTTAAAGTAATCTCAAAGAAATACTGAATCTGGCATTGCTCAGGATGGAATTTTATCCCCTTTTAGGGATCAGACAGCTCATTTAAATACATATCTAATGTCCCTTGTCAAGGCCTGACCCACTTTAGAGCTGCTTTAGAGGTCTCTGTTTCCTTGTCAGGGTGTGGAATCTGTCCAAAATATCCCGGAGGAGTGCTGCTTTTCAGGGGCCTGCCCTATGACTGATGTTAACAGTTCTGAACTGTATTTCAAGGGAGGAAACAAAAATCAGACTTTGTGTGATGACAGTCAGGTGTTGGGTTGTGATAAGACAAGGTGACCCATGACTAGAGCTCTTCAAATCTCAGTGGTTTGTAAGAAGCAGGATGGAAAAAAAATCTGTGATACTCTAAACTTGACCCACAGTCCAAGCTCCGTAGTTCCAGAATAGCCAGCTGTTAATATTGTTGCCTTTTTTGACGTGAGCAGCTAATCAAAGTTCGGGGCCCTGCGCGTTGTGCCAGTTGGGAGGAGAAATTGCATCAAAGAAAATACCAGATTCCATCGTCAATCTTGTTTATTTAACATGAGCGGCAGTGAAATAGTTAACAATGTGAACACTTGTGTTGTCAGTAAGTCTCAGAGTCAACATCTCACTGAGGGGAATGGGGCACTTCCAGAGCTATCGTTTGTCCGTCATGCAGGAAGCACTGCTTCAGGTCACATTCAGAAGGTTTTCTTCACAACCAGGAGGGCTAGACACTCTGTTTTTATTTAAATTGGAGCTTAAATTCTGCAGAAGCTGAGCTGGACACCAGAAAAGTGCTGATGCAGTATCCCAGTCGGGGGACAGCTGGCAGACACTTTCATCCCTTCCCAGTCATGCTTTGATTATCAGGTTGGACCAAAGCCTCTATAGCAAAGCACAGCTCAATTGAAACTGGCCAGTTTTACCCATTTCTCATCAAACCCTTAATTTGCTCACAACTGCTCAAAAATGTTGTGAACTTTTCAAAGAGTTTCCAGCTTATCAGAAATCCCAAAATGAGTGGCATTCGATATGGTAGTGAGTGCCATTGGCAAATTTCTGTAGGCACTAACACTGACCTCATGGCATCTTTTGCAACACCATGTTCAAAATTGCTGGTGGGTGGACAACTCAGTCATAGTCCTGGTTAATAAGTCAATGATCTAAACTGGATGTTGTCCATTTGTTCGCTTAAGGCAACTTGTGCATTGAGCAATGGAAGTGCAGCTACCATAGTTGGGCATGCAGATCAGATAGTTGTGCATGCATATGTCTTTTTAGGCAGCTAAATGGTTACCGGCACATGCATATATCCACTATACAGCATGTGCAGTTGTGGTCCGTATATGGGCAAATGCAGTCAGGAGGATATGCACACATTTAACTGCAAGCAAATAGGCCTCCATGGTTTGAAAAAGGGTCCTTTCACATTGTACCTGTAGGTGACATTTGATTATCGCATCTTTAGGTAAGTTTGTAACTTGTCCCCAGATCTCAATAATTCCCAAACCTTTCCAGTTATCCCGGATCTTTCCCCCTGCTGATGCCCTACTCTCTCTGAGCTCTTTATTATGTATTTAACATGTTTATTGCAGTACAGCCTCAGCCAGGTCAGAGTCCATTGTGCTAGTCAGTCTACAAAGAGATAGTAAATGACAGTCCTACAGAGTTACATTCTGAAAGACAAGCTCTTCTGCATCCATTTTCTAGCTGCCCGTTGGAGGTTAGGATGAGCTTTTAAAGCAAATTTTTGTTCTAATAACCTGTTGGCTGCAGCCTTACATCTCAGGACAGGAAGTGCAACCAGTTGGCTGTATCTCCAGCTATGACAAAACACTCTGATGTTCCAATGGAGTTCACTGGGGTGTCGGATAGAATGGGGGAGTGCTGGACCGAGGGCAAAACAATTAAGGTTTGGTTCATCGGTGATGGTAATAAATCATTTCTCTCTGATGAAATTCAGTTCCACATGCACAGTGTTCCCATGTTAAGTACAACTATGGAGAGCACTTCAAAATACTTCAAATATTCTGTACTTAGTACTTAAGTACATTGTAAAGGTAGATAAAGCACAATGTTTTTTTATCCACAGGTGCTTTTTTAAAATAGGTGTTTGAAACAATCACATCCCTCCTGGATTCTGGTTGGCCTCCAGCACCCATTGTCCTGGCTTGGGAGCTTCAGGTTCCAGCTCTTGCACCAACCAGGGAGGGTGGCAGCCCACCCCTTTCACTTCTGATTGATCACTCCAACCAGCAACGGGTAGACTCTCTCCCCGGCCCGGTCCAGTAGTGGTGGGGAGACTTGTTCGAAGTGTCTGGGGAAACCCCAAAGTACAAGGCCCCCTGTTTGGATACTTTTCTGCAGCAACAACTCTGTGATGGGTCAGTGTCCAAAGAAAAAACAGATAAGCAAATTCTTATAACAGATAAGCTAATTCTTATCATACAGGAGTTGGAAGTACTTGCACTTGTACTTTTACTTATAAATACATAAACGCTATTTCCATGGCATACTTGTACTTATAAGTACTTCTGCAATGGCGTGCTTGGCACTCATACTGAAGTCATTTTAATCAGCACTTACGGCTACAAACCCACTGTGAAATGCAAGTGGCCAGGTCAAGTTCCAGGCTTTGGCACAACTTGACTTTGACTCTCATTCCACATTTCAGGAAAGATGTGGACAAATTGGAGAAAGTCCAGAGAAGAGCAACAAAAATGATTAAAGGTCTAGACAACATGACCTATGAGGGAAGATTGAAAAAAAATGGGTTGTTTAGTCTGGAAAAGAAAAAACTGAGAGGGGACATGATAACCGTTTTCAAGTACATAAAATGTTGTTACAAGTTAGAGGGAGAAAAATTGTTCTTCTTAACCTCTGAGGACAGGACAAGAAGCAATGGGCTTAAATTGCAGCAAGTGAGGTTTAGGTTGGACATTAGGAAAAACTTCCTAACTGTCAGGGTGGTTAAGCACTGGAATAAATTGCCTAGGGGGGAGGTGGAATCTCCATCATTGGAAATTTTTAAAAGCAGGTTAGAGAAACACCTGTCAGGGATGGTCTAGATAATACTTAGTCCTGCCATGAGTGCTGGACTAGGTGACCTCTCGAGGTCCCTTCCAGTCCTGTGATTCTATGTCTTTCATTCTCTGCTGTTGCATTTATGCTCATGAAAGTTCATGGGCTGGTGAACAGGGGTTGCTCCCAAGGGCATCTACCTGGGAGCTTCTCTCATCCTGATCTGATCTTGATCGTGGCCCAGACAGAGTGAATCAACAGTACCAATTAAAAACAAACAATCTAGTGCTGGCCTGTCTCAGTGTTTATCTGTCTGCTGGAATGCTTGCAGGAGCCTGGCAGCTGTTGTGCTTTTGTAATGGGTGAACCACTGTGCACCAAACCATCCAACAAAGTCTGATTTGGAGGTTCATGTGAATTACTTTTGTATAAAATCCTACTTTAAATTAAGTGTTTCAGACCAAGATTGAAATTTGATTTACTGAATAATGTTACAATATGTCAGCTAAGCCTGTATGTTTGAGGTGTCATGGTTTCTATCCCCAGGTCAGTAGGATGTGCTAGTACAGTGTGTGGGGAATCTATCTATATCTGTCTACGCTAGCTAGCAAGGCATTTATACTGTGCCATTCTCTATGGTATCAGAGCAGCTGGATAGAGTCCGTATTTAGAATATTACTACTACTTACTTAGCACTTAGGTTGCATATTTTATCTTCCAGATGACTTATGGAGATTAAGTAATTAATTATCACAATCCCCCTGCAAGGGAGTTGAGTATTTTTACTATCCTGATTTGACAAACCTCATAACTGATGCACAGAGAGCGGAACTGACCTACCTAATGTCTCAGGAATAAGTAGACAGTTAGGATTAAAAGTCAAGAGTTCTAGTCACAGTTCACTGCTCTAACCACTAGACCACACTTCTGTTATATCCATGTCTGATGCTGGTTTGGTGGAGGTAGACAGATTCCAGCAACACACACACACACACACCCTGTCCCAGACACAATATTAGTGCAAATGCTAATGATGAATACTTTGCATGGTTTTTCATCCATCAATATCAAAGCATTCTCCAAAGACGAGTACGTATCATTTATTCTCATTTTGCAGATGACATAACCAAGACACAGAAGTTAAGTCCTTCTCCTGCGATCACACAGCAAGTCAGTGACAGTCAGGAATAGAACCACGGTGTCTTGATTTCCAGACCCTGTGCTCCAGGCACTAGACACCCACTGCCCTTCTGCTGCTATGCATGCGGCTAGATTTGAGTTACTCATACATGTGATGTCAGCACAGAACATAGATTCCAGTTACACCCCCCATGCGCACATTTTCAGCTGAGTCATGACCAACAGCATGTATGGTGGATCAAACCAAGAGGTGCACTGGTAAAGGGATATTGTTGTGCTGTACAGAATAAGCCATCCTGCAGCATGTAAGACCTGTTTGCTGACTGCTGAGATCAAACTGTGATCTGTTTAATTCAGGTGGAAGGCGGTCCGGCTGAGCAGAAGGACTTGTGCTCTGCCAGTCAGTAATTAAAAACCTTGATTTATTGTAGAATGCACGCTGACCAAGAGAGCTGTGTTCACGGGCCACTAAGCAGGCAGCTAGAGGGAGTGATGCTGAGCTGTTTACAGCTTCTCTCTAAAGTTTCTCTTGGTTTTTTTGCCTTCCCTCCAGGTCTAATAATTCACGAAGGGCCCTCGGTTTACCGGATTTTCAAAAGGTGGCAGGCGGTAAATCAGCAGTGGAAAGTGCTGAACTATGACAAAACAAAAGACATGGAGGACCAAAAAACAGGGACCAGGACAAACCTCCGAACCTCCTCCCAAACCAACCATTCGTCCTCCACCGGTGGTACAGCCAGCAACTCCGCTCCAGCCGACAACGGGGTCCGGGGCACTAGCCACGCCACCGGCACCCTGTCTGACCACCACTGTGCTTACACCATCTTGCATATACTCAGCCAGCTGAGGCCTCAAGAACAGAGAAGCCAGTCTAGCACTAACAGAGAGCTCGTCATGAGGGTCACAACAGTCTGAGTGATGGAATTCAGGAGGCCTTAACGCGAAGTGGAGGAGACAAAGAACTCAAGAGTGGAGAAGCATGGTGTGCCTTTAATTTTTTGGGTAGCTGCACAAGGCGTATAAGCAGCGCTTGGCCAACTGAGGAAGAAGGTGGAGGCAGAGCTGCACACACATGCTAAAGAGGTTAACGTTTTCCAGCCAGTCAATATTATTTAAAAAAACAACAACAAAACAAGTGCAATACGGACTAACAACTGACTAGGTGGAAGTTTGGGGAAGTAGAGGAACAGCCGGTATTAGCATGTCTTACAAGTTCTATTAGCTGGGATGGGTAATGTTCTGCAAACACACACACACACACACCCCACACGCACACAGACACACAGTGTGGGATGGTTACAAACAGAAGGGGAATGACGGAAGCGACGTATTCGGAGGAGTTTTCAGATTGTGTTAAGCAGGGATCTGAGTCATCGCTTTGTTTCATAAATCATTCCGGAGCCCTGGATTACTTGCGATAGAGTATTGCCGCTGAAGTGGCTGGGGATTTTTCAGTTTTAATATTAAAAAAAAAAGTCCATATTTCACCAAAACAAAAAATCGCCAAGGGGTTTGGAGAATGGCGTTGGGAGAGGGTTTGACAGACATTTTTTTTGGCAAAGTTTGTACAAATGCGGTGTGGGTGTTTGAAGCACAAGCACTGGTCCGATGACCCCAAATCCCACATTCAAACCTTCCCGCTCACAAAAACCATCCTCCAGGCAGACTTTGAGAAAGGGGGTTGCTCCGGGTTAATTTCCTCTCATACCCCATCACCCCCAATTGATTACATTAGGCCAATCCCATCTCCACAGCTTTCTCCTGCATCTGTGATCAGACTCTCATAAGAGAGGGTTTTTTTTATCTTTATATCCCTGCTGCTCAATTTGCAAGAGAGTCTCACTCAATCTTATAGGTTAAGCCCTTGATATCCAGTTTGCTGAACGACTGAGTGGAAAAGACTAAATGATGAGCTAACAAAGACTTAGTCTGAAGAGGGAGCACAGTCCCTGAGTGAATATATTATGCTTTTAATAAGTCTCCTTCTCTAGGAGCTATCCAGAAAAGTACCAATTGCTCTTCAGAAACATCCTCTTTCAATGCACAATGGCTGAATCATTTGTGGGTATTAAAGGGACACCGTCAAGTACTTTTTAAATAGTTTTTAGGGGCTTTTTTACTCGCCATCGTTTGTCATATTCTCTTAAAAGCTTGAAAATAAAAATTATTTCCCTACTGATTTTTGTCCTTTTCCATTTGGCACACACTGTTCTTCCCTGGCCAGGCCCTTGTCCCACTGTGCCCTCCCCCACCCTGCCCCTCTCCTCCCCGTCTACTGCAGCAGGAAGTCAGATGTGGCTGGGCCCTGTTTACTTTCATGTGCCCCAGCATTGCTGACGGTGCTGCATCACAGCCCTGGAGAACAGAGCTGTTTTGTTAGCATAGCTGCTGCGGTAGCAGAGGGCGCAGAAGAGCAGAAACCATGACAATGCGGAGTGTTAACTGGTTTTGGAGCAACGGCACAGCAAATCAAAAATAACTAATGCCACAGTGCCTGGAGTTAGCCACCAAAACCCATATGTAAGCAGATGAACGAAAGCAGCCTGATTTTCAGCTGCGCTGGGGGTCTCCTGTCTTAGGGGTTTGTATTACCATCCTTCACCATGGTATCTGAGCGCCTCTTGCAGCTTCTCTTGGAGCCATGGGAGTTGATTCATGTGATTTCACTTTGATTCATGCCTCTACATATGGATTTAGCTGATGAACTCTGGGCGCCCAGGCCTGAAAGCAATTTAGCACTCAGAAGAGATAAGCATTTTAAGGAAGGTCACATTTTTGGGCCTCCATTACTTGACAGTGTCCCTTTGAATATCAGAATGCAACAGAACAGGTGGCTTTATGGCAGATGACGTGTGGGTTCTGAAACCCCAGCCGAGTTGAGCTCTGCCCGGAGATAAGACTTAATCCCAAGACAGCTGATGAAATGAGGAGTCAGGCAAACAAACATGATTGCTGGGAGGCCAGTGTCCGTAGCGCTGACCTATCTCACTGTCTACCAAAGAGTGCTTTTGGTTGGGGTCGGGGCTGTTTTGATGACCTCTGAAAGGTGCTGTCGGGAGCATGTCTCTTATGGGGCTGCTCCTGCGGCAAAGTCTGGTTAAAGCAAGGGAACACAGCAGCCTTTTCGTGCCCAGGGGCTTTTCCAAAGGGCAGTGTCCTTGTCACAAAAGATGGCCGCTTGTGATGCTCTGACGGGGTGGGGGTTGTCAGACATACTATTCAGTAGTGTCATCTGATGCCCCTCCAACTCCCATTATGTAATAAGGAAAACCAAATTCCTTTCACTGGGGTTAGCAGGTTGGGAGTTTATAAGGTCAGAAGCACATCTCACCATGAAAGAGAGGCGTGGCCTGGTGGGCTGAGCACAGAATGGAGTCAGCTCACTCCAGCTCTGCCACCAACTCTCTCTGTAGCCTTGGGCAAGTCCCTTAAACTTTCTGGCTCAGTTCCCCATCTGCAAAATGGGGATGATAATACTTACCTACCTCACCGGGGTGTTGTGAGACTCAGTGTTTGCAAAGCCCATTTACATGATAAGGTAGTGTGTGTAAAATAGAGAGCAATGAGCTGGTTAGCAGGAAGGAGCACCCACTGCCCTTTGCTGGACAAATTTCAAACTGCTCAGCTCGGTGTATCATAGCCCCTACACTGTTACCAGAGAGTCCCCTTTTTCTGAAGTGGTAGGGTGCTGTCTGAGTCCCACCACTACTGTCGCATGACATTCTGAGTGGCTGTAATGTGCAGCATAGTGACAACCACATGGTCCTACTTGGTCATGGATTTGTTACAACATTTTCTATACACGTGTTTTCCATGCAATGTGCTTAGAAATACATTTTCCAGTTACAACTGGCCTATCTGGGTCTGTGCTGTTGAGTGGCCGCAGCCTCCCTCATGGGTGGAAAGTCCTCTTGTTTGGCTTACTGATGATGCTACGGAGCCAAGGTTCAGAGACAGTGACCTTCTGGTTTAAGAATCAAAGACCTGTTTCAGCTATTTAATAGCCAAACCAAATGAACAGAACTTGCAGGCTTGCCAAGTTCATCAATGACTGGGCATCAGATACTATGGTGACAAGGAGCACTTAAGTACCTAGGTAGATAAGACATTAGCTAAAGGAAGTTGGAAATTAATTATAACACTTTCTTAAGCACACATTCATAGACTCCCAAGGCCAGAAGGGACCACTGTGATCATCTAGTCTGCCCTCCTGTATGACACAGGCCAGAGAACTGCCCCAAAATAATTCCTGTTTGAACTAGCGGTCAGGATCTTCTCTTTCATTCAGAGGGCTGCCACCACCCGCACAATCTCCTAGAAGCCAGGTGTAATTGGAACTTCTGTTTTCAGAGCAGTTTATTCCTGAGCAAAGTGCTTCTGAGTTTATGAACATTTAGGCTGCTGGTCTGAGAGCGATGAGTGCACATTTTGGGGGGGTTTTATTATTTTTCGGAGTGTCTCTGAGGATGGCAGCAATAGCAATCAGCATCTGTGTTCCATGACAGAATGCGCTCTTCTCTCCTCCCTTTCCCCCCTCTCCTCCCCATCCCACCATTTCTGTTCCTACGCAGGACAATAAAAACTGCAAAAATGGAGCCATGCAAAACACACCGTGGACTGGAGGGGGTTTGCAGAGGGCAGAAGGGACAAGGTAACAGAGCTACACAAAGCTGTTCTATGGAAGGCATCCCTTCCCTGGCATCGCCCCACCCACATGTCACTGCTCGTCTTACCTTCTCTTTCAAGTACTCTTCACTTTGCCTTGTTGTCAAAGAGTTCATTTGTATTTTTAACCTGATTCTTACAAGGCAGCGAACGCTGCTTCCCTCCGATAATGCTGTTTGCAAAGAACTCAACGGCTGTTTCTCGGGGTGGGGTAGGGGCGAAACCCCCATCGGGCATTCCTGTGCTCTTGTGCTTCATGGCATGGTGAAACAGTCAGAGGCAGCTGACGGAGAGACGAGGGGTCTGAAATGATTCGTGGTCCTGCTAATTCTCACATTTTGTTACAGTTTCCTGATTTTCTGTCAGCTTTGATGGGTCACTTACTGCCTTTTTGGAGAGGTTTTGCTCCGTGGGACTTCTCTCAATTCTATCCTCTGCGCCCAAAATTTCGGTGGGGGCCACAAGCCTCCATTGGTCTTCCAGTCTCTCCACCAAACACCCACCCTCAAGCCCATTCCTCCCACCTCCTCCACCAGAGCACAAGCACACACTTTGACTGTAGTAGGGGGTCTAAGAGGCTTCTGCTTCTTCTGAACCCCCTCTGATCAGGACTCACAGCCCTTGGGGTGTTTTGTTTTTTCAATATATAGTCACTTTGAAACTCACAGTTTCCTGCTGCCAATCAGCTCCCACAGGACTAGATTGGTTGTGAAGCCCAGAAAGCCAATAAAACACTCCATTCCCCGCTTCAAATGTCAGCACTGGTGGGCTGGCTCTCAAGACACATGACTGAATTTCCCTTTTGCCTTGCTTTAATAACGCTAGGCCTGTGCTTTTCTACACTGGGCCTTGAAGATGAACCTGTATCGTCCTGCACCTGTGGCCAGGCCCTGAGGAAGAGCACATCACTGTTGCCACAAATGTCCCAAGAGATGCGTACTTCTGGCATTATTCTGTATCAGGGACACTGATGCCAATCTTTTGTATGGGGAAGAAATAGTAAAGCCAGGAAAGGTATTAGCTACTAACTGTATTTTCACTCAGGGAAACAGGAACAAACCTCCTCAGACTTGCCAGATCCCTGAGGATTCCTTCAAACCCCAATTCCTCCAGTAGGCCCCATATCACAGCCAACCTCCTTCTGGCTGAGAAAGCCATCGGCTGGAGACCATCTTGAGGGCCGCTGCCCACGTACAGTTGCCAGCTGGCCCTCTTTTCAAGGGAGAGGCATGATTTTTTTTCCAATGGACATGCTGCATGTCTTGTAGGGCATTGGGTATCTCACCACAGGGTGAGTGACACCGAGAGCACAATGCCGTAATGCAGCATCTCTGACCAGGAGGACAAAGTATTCAAGGAGGTAGCTCACCTTCACTCAGGATATAAGCAAGCTGCCTCCATAGCACTGCCACCCCATGGATCCAGAGAGATGGGACCAGCAATCAAACCCAGGACTCCTGCATTGCAGCTGAGAGCACAAGGCCAGTGAGCCAACTAATTCCTCTTCCCATTTCATTATAATGCCAGCATGTTACCAGCAGTTCCTCTTAGCATTTGTCAGCTACGCACAGTGAGGGAAAATCAGTGTAAACACTGGACTATCCAGAGGGACTGATTCCTTGGGACCAGCAGTGCATCTGCCCTAATAGTTAGTGCCAGGAGACCCTAACCCCCAGTATCAATGCGCCCCACTTATGACTTGATGCACTCCCTGCTATTCCACTCCCGCATTGTCAAATTCCTTTTGCCAGTGCAGATCTCTTGCTCTGTGGCAAAACCTGCCTGCCCAGACTGCAGCTTCTCATGAGCAGAGATACCTACAGCATAAACTATAGGATGATTGTGCAACATGGATAAATATCTGTAGTGTTTTGAAACCAGCACTTGTGACCAAAAGCACATTAGAATCCAGAGATAAACAACTAATGCAGGAACCTACTGTATTGACCATCTCCCTCCACTTCAACGCTTAAGGGAGATGTACTGAATAAAGCAATGGTTTCCTTTACAATAGTAACCATTTGATGGCTTCCAGTGATGTGAGTTTGACACAGCATAGTTGATGGAGCAGTGTCTGATCTGACATCTATCACACTGTATACAAGTAGAAAAGACCATCAAGTTTCTGCACTGTTAACAAAAACATCAAAAATATCTTGGTTCATTATTCAACTTACCTCCAACTCAGTGGGTGAATTTCTTCTTTGAAGAGAGATTGAAGTTTCCTCTTCCAGAACCAGAATTACAAGTTTACAAAACTATTACTCTTCTTGAGAGGGGGAAAAAACAACCAGGAACGAATGTTTAGTTTATTGAACCTAAAAAGAAAAGTCTTGACAGAAGTTAATTAGGTAGATAGAACAATGCAGGACCTTACTCTAGGCCAGGGGTTGGCAACCTTTCAGAAGTGGTGTGCCGAGGCTTCATTTATTCACTCTAATTTAAGGTTTCACATGCCAGTCATACATGTTAACGTTTTTAGAAGGTCTCTTTCTATAAGTCTATAATGTATAACTAAACTATTGTTGTATGTAAGTAAATAAGATTTTTTTAAATGTTTAAGAAGCTTCATTTAAAATTAAATTAAAATGCAGAGCTCCCCGGACCGGTGGGCAGGACCCGGGCAGTGTGAGTGCCACTGAAAATCAGCTCGCGTGCTGCCTTCGGCACACGTGCCATAGGTTGCCTACCCCTGCGCTAGGCAGGCAGAAGGAGAAAAGAAATCCTTGCATGGGATTCTTGACCAATCATTGATTAAATGTTCACTCAATGTGTGTGTGAGACAGACAGAGAGAGATACTTGGGACTTGAAGTGCAGTGGATCATAGACTAAAGGCCCCTTGAAATTATCTGAGCCATACTCAAGCAAGCACAAAGGTATGAAAGCACAAACGCTTGGAACCATACAAGTCACAAGTTTATTGACAAGAGGTGAACATGGGGCAAGAATAAGGGAGATTTTTTTCTATGCCACATTGACAGTGTTGTTTTCAGCTTGTTTACTACCTACCCCTATAAGCAACCTGCTCTTCCAAGTGTTCTTGAGAAAGATGATGTTATTCAGAGCATAGAGAACTGAATAAATAAACAAAAAAGGAGCCAAGCAGTAAGGAGAGACTGTTCACTACATTTTGTTACTGCTACACACCAAGGCCTTCTGTACAGAACAAAACAAGGATATTATTTTTATTTTGCTGCCTGTCCAGTGCCCAGTCTTTGAGCAACGGTGGCCTCCAAAGCCACAGAGACTTCCTAGAGCTCAGATTTCCACCAAGTGACCAGAGAATTCCTCCGAGTGGTGGTCAAAGCCAGCAACGGTGTTCCTGTGTCCATCCGAAGTGTTTTCACCAGTGATGACGGCAGCTGCTTTCACCGCTCACTGGCTTTATAAACCAGCAAGTGCACCTTTCGCCTTGTGCCATCGCAGGAGGGTGGTGATATCAAAACGTCATTTGTGATGACGTCACACCAGCATCCTTTGCAGTGATGTCAAGGTGGTTCAAAAGTATCATGAAAGTCAAGGAAGTATTTTTATTCGGGCACCAGAGGGGCACTGGTAACTACAAAAACCAGGTGTCACCCAACTGCGGTAAAGGGTGCTGTCAGAGATCCTTAAAGCTCTACTGATGGGAGAGTGTATTCATCCCCACAAACAGCATGTGCCTGACACCAATCTTCATCAAAAGCATCATAGGCCTTTAGGGGCCAGGAACTTGGATACCACCTCTATGTGATCCACCCTTTTTGTGTTCAAAGATGCTAGCAGAGCTACCTCTAAGAGGAGCAGTTCCATTCAGCACAGCAGGCCCTTGATTACCCAGCTTTTCATTTTTCCCCTGTAAATTTTCTGTTGCCTGTTCTGGTGGCTCTGGTTTCTCCTCTCCTACCCACACAAGATGATAGCTACATAGCCCACCAAATCTCCTTACCCCAGCTCCGCTCTCAAGAGTCAGTTTTCAACTGAACAAGAACGGTGTGCACAACTCCAGCTGACCTAAAACTGCCTGTGCCTTTGATCTCGTGAGAGAGAGAAATTGGGGGGTTCTCTGAATCTGTGGTTGGAGAATTTTGCCCTGGATCTTACAAGTTTTTATTCCTTCCTTCCTCTCACCCATCACATCCTCATCCTCACTGGCCCCTCCAATGTGAGGATCAGTGACACTGAATGGCAAAGTAGCTCTTTGATACAAGGGGTATGGAGAGCCCTCCTTCTCCTTGATGGAGACACAAACATCTCTCCACTTCCCTTAAACTGGTGTGTCCAACAGAACCTCTCTCTGGTGGGGCCTGGCTTTCCAATCTGGAACAGCTTCACTCTTAGGCTTTGTCTTCACTGCTATAAACAGTGGGGGAGGGGGGGAGTTTACCTCAGGGTAATGCACATAAGCTATCCTGAGGTAAAAACACAGTGAAGAGAAGGCACTTTAGTTTTATCATGAGGTAAAAGTGCTTTGTCTTCACTGTGTTTTTACCTCGGGATAGCTTACACCGTTACCCTGAGGTAAAAACCTCCCCCTTTTATCGCCGTGAAGACACCAGCTAACGGACAGGCACATTGCAATACGCTGACCCAGTTCAGGACTTTCATCCTTACCCAGTTAAGGAGGAGGGAAGAAAGAGAGCAGCCAGAGGGGGGAAAGCAAAAGGCATTTCCTTCCCCCGCCCCCCACCACAACAGCCCCGTTCATGTGTACTTACAACAAATAGGCTAATTTTGCAACTGCTCTGAATCACACTTTAGTCCCGTTGAAGGCCCTCAGGAGGGCTGCAATCTGATCCTCTACTAAAGAGGGATCTGTCCCGGGGATGACACGTCCCTTCTTGAATCACTGAAGTCCTTTAATAAGGCCCTGTATGAATCATGATATCCACAAAGTGATGAAAGTAAACTGCGTGCCCATATGAAAACACTTCATTAGAGAGTCTCTATGGAGACTTCTGTGGGTTTGGGAACCCTGATTTTTAACAGGAACCAAGGGGGAACTGCAGGCTGCAATGTTAGGCTTAAAACTCAGCCAAAAGGGAGGGATTTGCCCCAAGGAATGACCATTCTGACTGTGTTACTGTCCTGTCAGTCTCCTGAATCCCAAATGGAAACTTCTAAGTGCTCTTCATGAGCTGGTGTTTTATTAGAAAACTATTCTTAGGTGTTTAAGGTTGTTTTCTAATGAAAATATACATAATAAAAAAAAAGAAAATGAAAGACTCTGTTAATCTTCTCCTCTCCTTCTCTGTTAACCTGTAATACACACTGTGAAATTTACCTCCTCCTTGTTTGTTTATTGCCATTCCTGGTCAATAAAAATCTCTTTATTTCTTTCCATGATTCACACGGGACCTTATCCAGTGGCCTTTGTCGTCTGCCTTCACATGCCAAACTGAGGTCAACAATTCATTCAGAGGATTTGAAAAAATAAAGATGAGGCATTATTGTCCTTATTACAATTGTTACCTGCTATGATTTATCATTTGTTTAATCAGTCCATACTGTGGAAGCCATTAAAAAGCCCACATTTGCCAGTCTTTGCTACAGAGATAACATGGAGACTTCCTAAATACAGGGGAAAACTATGATAAGCTCAGCTACCACTGTGTGGCAAGCACCGGTAAATGCTGACATCTTAGCAGCATCCACTGTAGGCATGCAGGACCTTCTGCAGGGAGAATAAAGAGATGGTCTCCCCCCAATGAGTTTTCAAACTAAGAGGTAGCAGAATTAGTCCCTAGGCTAGAGAGACAAGGTGGGTGAGGTAATATCTTTTATTGGAACAAGGGCATCCCAGGGAAGGTATGTCATTAAGTGAATTTAGCATTCACAAACACGGCCATTTAGTCAATCGCTGGAACCTGAAGGAGACCATTTCTCCACTGAGCAGGCTATGATACAAAGGCATTCGTTTTTATGTCGGTCCCTCCCAATAAAGTCTCACAAAATGATTTAAAGCAAGAGGTGGAAAGGAGGGTTGAATGGAGCAAAAGAGAGCAAGTGAAAGACAAAAAATGGATTGGAACGAAAGAGCCATGACGTTCAAAAGAGAAATGGTAACAATGCACCTAGGTGGCCATGCAGGCCAGGTACAGTGAGGGGAAAGGAGGGGCAGGGATGGGGGAGACAGGAAGGTGAGCATGACTAAGGGGGACTGAGAAGACACAGGAATGGAGAAGGGGTGAGGAATGGGCTTTATTGTCTGTGACAATGATAGGCTGAGGAGATGATGTGGTAGAGAAGCCGGCAAGACTGGCCCTTGGGAGGCTCCACAGCAGAAAGGAGAAGGAGACGCGGTAATTCCACCTCCAGCAACAACACCAGGAGCAGCCAGTGCTGGAGAGCCAAGATCAGGTGTGAGGCGCTCCAGCAGCCCAGAGCGAGCGATGGTAATGGAAGCCACGTTACAGCCCAGTAGGAAGAGAACAGAGAGTTCTGTGAGCCAAGAGAAGAAGGCCATTGTCCCTTGCCCCCTCCCCACCAGAACGGGACAGTCATGTATAGGGGAAAAAGACTGACCCAAAGGGATGAGGTAGGAGAGAAGGTCACCACCAGCTCCTGCATCTTGCTGAGGAAAGGAAGTTGGAGATGGGGTTGTTGACCAAGAAAGAGTCAGGCAGAGTGTGTGTGAGAGAGATTTGTCATGGGGTGAGGGATAAGAACCTGGAGTGTATAGGAATGAAAGATGGGATGGAAATGGAGAGGATGAGGCATTCATACTAAGAGAAAAAGACGGGTCTCAAGGACAGTCCCCTGCAGACGACAAGGTGGGCCGCTGCTGGGTATAGTGGATACATGAAACGTGGGTGCCTGGTTGCAGGGGGACTCCGGTGGAACGATGCTGTTGGGTTCATGGTAGCAATCATGTCAGGTATCTCTTCAGACACTGAAAGAAAAAGGCTTGCCAGTGCCTGATGGCGCTCAGTGGGGAGGGAAGTATTTGCGGTGAGGATGGGGTTGGTGATCAATGATCGAGAACAGGGACGGCACATCACCGAGCCCCTGCAGCAAGGATGGGGCTCTTTACTACTATTTATTTCTACGGCAGTAAGCTCCAAAGGCCCCAGTCAGGATCAAGTCCCTCACTGTATTACGTGCTGTGAAAACACACAGCGCCTGGCTCTGAACTGAGGCGTTGGGTAGAGCACAGGTAGCAGTCAATCAAATGTCTCCTACCCTGCCTCTCCAACGTGTCCATCCCCCCCGCCACTGACCCCTGTTGGCAGCTCCAGCAGTGATGTGGCTACTTGCCATCCACTCATTCCACAGAGCCCAGCTAGGGCTTGTGGCAGGACACTGCTGGGGAAGCCTCAATCAGCGCCTGCCACCCCAGCCCCAATCGGGGGGAACGGGTTGGGGCTGGGTAAATAGCCTGGGTTTGCCTAGTCACTGACTGCATCTGCCAGCCTCATTAGGCAGGAGCTATAAGGCTGGGAGGCAGTGAGTGAAAAGGGGGACAGAGACCAGGAGGCTCAGGGAGAGGTAGGAGCCTGCTACTCTGTTGCTGACCAGGCCTGTGTTAGGCCAAGCCATTGTAAATAGCCTGTATATAGTAGGAAACTGGTGGTGGGAAACGGACACAAATAAAGAGCCTGGGAGTTGCACCTGCTCGGAGTGTCCCTGAGTCCATGAGCAGCGGGGCCAAGGGACTGGATACGCAGGGGCATGGCGGGCACCCCGTTACACGTGGGGGCTTGTCTAGGATCTGAAGCCACGACCACAGAGTGGCAATCCGAGAATGGAGGGCACCGTGCTGTGGCTCGCTAAGCAGCAGGAGGAGCTGCCGAAGACCCTGCAGGCTTTCCAGCAGTCTCACCAGGCAGAGAGACAGGCCTTACTCGCCTGGCAGGCCGAGCAACAAAAGACCCTCCAGGAATTCATCCGGGAGCAGGCCAGTGTACAACAGCCGCTCCTGCACTGTTGGTGAGTCCCCTGGGAGGTGATGGCAACCGTGCGCCAGGGCTGGGACTCTCTAAAATGCCCCCCCCCGCCCCCAACGCCTTCCTGTGTACTTTTGAATGCGTAGCCATGGGCGTCGGATGGGACAAGGCGACCTGGACCCTGCGACTAGCCCCCTATCTGGCCAGAGAGGCACAGGCGGCCTACATGGCCCTAAGTAATGAACAGGCCAAAGATTACGAGGTGGTGAAGGCGGCAGTCCTGGACTGGATGGGACTGTCTGCAGCAAAAGTTTCAGCCGGCCCAGTGGACGGAAGTTTGCGGCCCCAAGCTTTGGCCCAGAAGTTCACAGCCTTTTGTGGCTGGGGGATGGACCAACCCCGGGGATCTCCCAGTGGGCGGCAGTGGGCTTCCCCAGAGCAACCTCCCGGGCAGGGGGAGAAGGGGCCAGAGCAGGCCTCCCCCACGGTGGTTGCTTAAGTGGGGGAGGTGTGAGGTGGGGTGCTGCTGGGGAAGCCTCAATCAGCTCCTGCCACCCCAGCCCCAATCAGGGGGAACGGGTTGGGGCTGGGTAAATATCCTAGGTTTGCCTAATCACTGACTGCACCTGCCAGCCTCATTAGACAGGAGCTATAAGGCTGGGAGGCAGTGAATGAAAAGGGGGACGGAGACCAGGAGGCTCAGGGAGAGGTAGGAGGCGGATACGCTGTTGCTGGTCAGGCCTGTGTTAGGCCAAGCCATTGTAAATAGCCTGTATATAGTAGGAAACTGGTGGTGGGAAACAAACACAAATAAAGATCCTGGGAGTTTTGCCCGCTTGGAGTGTCCCTGAGTCTGCGAGGAGCGGAGCGGGCACCCCGTTAGAGGGCTGAAAACCTTTTAAAAATCGATTTTTCACAGTGTAAGGTTCTCTGAACTCTGGGAAGCCCAGGCAGACGTGCATATATAATGTCTTTTTCACTGAGCTATCATCCCACTAGGACCAGGAGCACAATGAGGGAGAGTGCCCAGGTCCTTCCCCTCCTTGGCCATAGACTCCAATCAGGGTTAGGGGCACAGGCTGTGACGGGTCTGCCTAGCCCTGCCTGGGACTCAAACCTCCCAGAAATGCACCCCACAGGGGTCTGCAGAGAACATATGCATCCCCGGCAGCCCCCGCTCCTTCCCATGGCTGGGCAGCTCTGTGGCACAGGCATTGTGTGCGGGATTGTGTGCTTTGGGCCCTGTCCACAGCAGTGCCGCCCCACCATGGAGTTGCTGAGAGAGGCCAGGCTGCTAAGCTTCCTCTGCGGCTGCTGGGGCGGCCGAGTCCGCAGAACAAAGCTGCTGGAGTGATACAGGCCACTCATCCAGCCTAGGGACCCTGGCTCTACGGTGGGAACCCCGGGCTTGGAAAGGTGGGAGGAGCCTGGGGCTGATGGGGCTCCAGGAGATAGATGGTCCCTAGAAGGAGAAGCCCCACCTACCTACCCCCACGTCACATGCTTAGCCCTAGGAAGATCCCTCCCCCTCCAAAATCAGCACCTCTTGGGCCCCCTCCTTGGGAAAATTCTGGTTGTGCCTCTGATGAGAACCGAAACAAACTTTCTCCCCGATGAGGCAGGAAGGCCTTGCATTCTGCAGGCTGCAATACACCACAATCTTTGCAAATTCAGCAGGTTTTAGAAGCCTGGGGAATCCAAAATGTTGACTAGCTGCTGAGGAGATAAAGGATTGTCAAGACAACGGGGAGGTTTGAGTGTTATTTCAGATACTGTTCCCTAGAAAAGAAACAAGAGTTGTGCCAAACCATCATGCTGTGGGCTCCAGCTGCAAAACTCAGATCTGGCTTTTGAATATCCCAGGCTTCAGACAGGCAAAGATCCAGGGGCTTTGTTCCACCATTGTAAAGATGAGGACAATTTGCAATATACAGTTCTAGATCTGAGTTGGGATTTCCATCGCCTACAAAGCCCAGCCCAGTGTGAACACATTTACCCTGGTGAGTACTTCCCCTAAAAATAATACCCTGGTCTGTGGATTCAAAGCAAAAGAAAAACTTGATGTTGATCCAGAGGTTACAACCTTTTCCAGGCAGTAATTCCTGGCATGATAGGACAAGCTACTGTCCGGTGTCCAGAGGATATCACTCCCTGAAGGACGTGACTGACAACGATCTACATTATTACTGACAAAATAGGTCAAGAAGTAGGCCAAATTAAAAATTTTAAGAGTTCTTGTAGAGCCTGTTCTAAAACCCACTGAAGACAATGTGAATATTTCAATGGGCTTTGGATAGGGCTCACAGTCCTGGTATTTACAGTTTCAAAGCCCTGTTGAGTTCATACAACTTTGGTTTATATAGAATCGTAGTAGTGCGAGATGGAAAGACATGTTAGCGAGGTGGAGAGACCTACCAGATCAATGAGTGCTATCGCTTTGCCAGGGTCAGACTGAGTCAATCACACATGACAAGCTTTGCAGAGTCCACCATTGCAACCACCCATCCCCCAAAACGGTCAGTACTGGAAGATACAAATTAAAACTAATCCAGATTTTTCAACATTAGGGGAGTGCCTCTGTAACGGGGCGGTCTGCCTTTAAGGATCTTGGAGCCTGGGGCTAGCCAACCCTGTTTGACTATCAGACCCAAATGAAAAGGGGTTATGTAAGGCCCCTTACTAACATTTAGTGGGGGTGTTTTGGTTGGCTAGCTCCCAGCACTAAAAGAATGGGGAGCGGCCAATGCTCCAGGTCAGCCTGATTGACAGGGCAGGCAGGCTAACCAGGAGGCCAGGGGGTTCCGGTCCTCCGTGAGAGCTGGAATTGCCTGGGTCAGACAGAGTGGGGCCGAGCTAAGGAGACAGCAGGGACCCGAGCTGAGCTGGGGAGCAGAGCCGGGCCAGAGCCAGAGGGGCCAGAAAAGCAGCCCAGGAAGCAGGTCAGAGTTGGGAGCAGAGTCACAGAAGCAGCCCACAGAGCAGACCCTGTGCTGGGAGCAGGGCTGAGCCAGCCAGAGACACGGCCCAGGGGGAGCAGACCCTGTGCTGGGAGCAGGGCTGAGCCAGCCAGAGACACGGCCCAGGGGGAGCAGACCCTGTGCTGGGAGCAGGGCTGAGCCAGCCAGAGACACGGCCCAGGGGGAGCAGACCCTGTGCTGGGAGCAGGGCTGGGCCAGCCAGAGACACGGCCCAGGGGGAGCAGACCCTGTGCTGGGAGCAGGGCTGAGCCAGCCAGAGACACGGCCCAGGGGGAGCAGATCCTGTGCTGGGAGCAGGGCTGAGCCAGCCAGAGACACGGCCCAGGGGGAGCAGACCCTGTGCTGGGAGCAGGGCTGGGCCAGCCAGAGACACGGCCCAGGGGGAGCAGACCCTGTGCTGGGAGCAGGGCTGAGCCAGCCAGAGACACAGCCCAGGGGGAGCAGACCCTGTGCTGGGAGCAGGGCTGGGCCAGCCAGAGACACGGCCCAGGGGGAGCAGACCCTGTGCTGGGAGCAGGGCTGAGCCAGCCAGAGACACGGCCCAGGGGGAGCAGACCCTGTGCTGGGAGCAGGGCTGAGCCAGCCAGAGACACGGCCCAGGGGGAGCAGACCCTGTGCTGGGAGCAGGGCTGAGCCAGCCAGAGACACGGCCCAGGGGGAGCAGACCCTGTGCTGGGAGCAGGGCTGCAGCCACAGAGCCGGAGGGGCCAGAGAAGCAGCCCAGGGGGCTGGAGGCAGAGCAGCAGCGTCAGTACTGAGGCTGAGTGGAGCCGGAGCTAGAACAGTGGAGCTGGGGCTGGAGCTGGAGCAGTCTGGAGCCGGGTGCAGTGAGCAACTGGGGCCAGCCAAGGGGGGACCCTGGGCAAAGGGCCCAGCGCAGAAAGACACCCCCAGCCAAGGGTCCTTGCAGGCCAGACTGGTAGGGGGAATCTTAACCCGACAGGGGGCTGACACTGGGAAGAAGGGTCCCACCACCCAAAGCCCGGAGGTGTGTGGCCACCGCCAGAGCAAGTGTCCAACCCGCAGCATCCCTGCAGCACAGCCAGGGCCTGAGAAGGAGCCTGGGACCTACAAGGAACAGACTGCGACCTGCCCTGATGTTCCAGAGACACTGTTTGTGATGTTCCCTGCCACAGAGCAGGGTGACGTGTTTCCTTTAACCTTTCCCATTTTGACTTGTTCTTTTTTAAATTAATTGTTGATTAAATAACTTGTACTTGCTTTAAATTGTATGTAATGATCAGTGGGTCAAGGAAGTGTCCAGTGCAGGGAGAGCCCCCCGGAGTGGGGACACCCTAGCCCAGAGGTGGGCAAACTACGGCCCGCGGGCCACATCCAGCCCGCAGGACCCTCCTGCCCGACCCCTGAGCTCCTGGCAGGGAGGCTAGCCCCGGCCCCTCCCCTGCTGTCCCTCCACCCCCGCAGCCTAAGCGCGCCGCTGGCGCAACGCTCTGGGCAGCCGGGCAGCGCAGTTGCAGAGCGGCGGCCTCACCCGGTGCTCTGGGTGGCGTGGCTGTAGCGCCGCCAGCCACCGGTGTTCTGTGCTCCATGGTAAGGGGGCAGGGAGCGGAGGGGTTGGATAGAGAGCAGGGGAGTTTGGGGGGGTGGTCAGGGGGCAGGGGTGTGGATAGGGATCGGGGCGGTCTGAGGGTGGGGAACAGGGGGGTTGGATGGGGCAGGGGTCCCAGGGGGCAGTCAGGAATGAGAGGGGGGGTTGGATGGGGCGGCAGGGGGCAGTCAGGGGTGGGGAGTCCGGGGGTGGTCAGGGGACAGGGGGGTTGGATGGGGCAGGAGTCCCGGAGGAGCTGTCAGGGGGCGAGAAGCGGGGGGGTCAGATAGGAGGCAGGAACCGGGCCACGCCTGGCTGTTTGAGGAGGCACAGCCTCCCCTAACCAGCCCTCCATACAATTTTGGAAACCCGATGTGGCCCTACATACCTCAGGCCAAAAAGTTTGCCCGCCCCTGGACTAGCCCCTGTCCTAGGTGACCACAGCAGGGTTGGGGGTCGAGCCCCCCAGGAATCCTGGGCCCAGCCTTGTCGGGGTTACGAGGACTCTGCCAGATAGGAGTGTGGAAGGGGAGTCCTCGAGGGCAGGGAGGCCTCTGGGTAAAGGAAGTGGGAGCGAGGACTCAGATCCTCCCGCTAGCCCATTTCACCGGGGTGGTGCAGAAGCCAGGAAAGTTCCCTACAATAGTGGGACCATTCCCCCGCTTACAGTTAGGTGAGGCCTGTAAAGGGCTGAGAGCACTCAGCTGGAAGGAGGGCAGCAGGAGAGAGGTGAGCTGCTCTGACTGGCCTGGGAGCAGTGAGAAAGGTGCAGAGTGAAAGGCTTTGGGCCACTGTACAGTGATCCTGTACAGTTCAGGGGAACGGTGTTTTGTTACGTGGCAAGATTTTATTTGAATTAATAAACCATGCCCTGTGGGAGAGGCCTGAAAGAGACTTTGGCGTGGTGCTAGCTGGTAGGCCTTCCTGGACAGGAGACAGGCCACAGCATCTAGATGCTTACATTTCGACCAACCTAATTGAAGCTTGTTAAACCAGGCATGCATGAGTTAGGCACCTCAGTTGCTAAGTGGGCATACCTCACTCGCCTCACAGGGAACAGACATGTGTGCCTGCATTGGATCCTCAGGCGCATTAATTAGGGGCATGCATGAATGGACATGACTGTCTGCCTGTCCGTCTGTCTGAGGAATCATTTGCCCCACCCTCATCACCATAGCATCCGTAAACTCCCAGCTTTGAAAATCTGACACTTGTTGCCTGTCCACCCTTTGCAATCTCAGTTGCAGAGCACCTTGGATGTACCCACCTCAACACGGATGATACCCAGGGAGGCAGTGTGGTCTCGTGGGTCGGACAGCAGATCAGGAAATGTGGGTTCTATTCTTGGCTCTGCCACTCACTCACTGCTTCACTGAGGATCAGATTTCCAAGTGTTCTGCACTCACAACTGGGGCCATATTCCAAGCTTTCAGCACCCCACAGCTCCCACTGCAACCCCTATCATTGGTTTTTCACATGCACTTGGCACCCAAGGTGCTTAGTGTTTTTGAAGGTCTGGCAGTTTATCTTCGTGCCAAAAAGAGAGCTAGCACTTTCAAACAGCTGATCCTTAATTGCTCTGTGCCTCAGTTTCCCCATTGATAAAATGGGTGTAATGATATTTACCCAGTTCGGCAAAGCACTTTGAGATCTATGCATGAGTATTTCAAATTATTAGTATATGTCCCAAGGGATAATTCCTCATTACACCTCAAATACTGAAAACATTTTAGCCCTATGCATCTATGCCTGATTTGAATCCCCCTAGTTAAGTATCTTATAATGGAGGCTAATTAAGGTGCCACCCTTCCTCTCATTTGGAAAGTCACTAGAAGCAACAATTACCTAATGTAAACAGTGTCTCATTATTTAATCCACTAAATAATAGCAAATGTCTAAAAACACATTTAATTTTTTTAATGCTCACCGCCCATTGTATTTGGAAAATGCAGTGAACTTTATTGTTTCATTAAAGTCTTATTGTCCTGCTGAGCTGGCTCAAGTCAGAGCTCAATGGATCATTGTCAGTGATCTATACAGTTGGAAAGAGAGTGAGCTTACATAGCACCGCTTTTTCCTATTTACAAGTCCATGTGTGTTTTTCCCTTCAGAATGAATTTCATGCTGGTGAAAGATACCAGCATGAAAACAACGAGGAGTCCAGTAGTACCTTAAAGATTAACAGATTTATTTGGGCATAAGCATAAGTGGGTTTTTTACCCATGAAAGCTTATGCCCAAATAAATCTGTTAGTCTTTAAGGTGCCACCGGACTCCTCGTTGTTTTTGTGGATACAGACTAACACGGCTACCCCTCGGATACTTGATACCAGCCTGGACGCTCTGGAAATGCCTCTGCCTACAGCCTTTCAAATATGCCTCAATCGCCACAAACCACCACTAGTGGTGGGAATAGAGTTTGGTCCACACAGTCCATTAAATCCTTGGTTTCCCTGCTCATCCTGCCAGAGGGGGCCTTATTTTTGTGAGGCTGTCCCCCCCCCACACACCAATAGGAACTGGTGTGCGACCACCAAGCTTCAGTCCAAACAAACAGCACAGTCCTGCAATGGATCTGAATCAGGGACCTAGAGGTGCAGAGCTGAACAGCTCATTACTGGTCCCCTGAGCCATGCAGCCTGGATGAAATTACTATAAGATAGGTGCACAACGGGTTGAAAGACTATACGCAAAGAGTAGTTATCAATGGCTTGCTGTCAAACTGGTAGGGAGGCGTAGTGGGGTCCCATAAGGATCAGTCCTGGGTCTTGTACTATTCTATATTTTCATTAATGGCTTGGATAATGGAGTGGAGAGTATGCTTATAAAAATGTGCAATTGACACTAAGCTGGGAGGGGTTGCAAGCACTTTGGAAGACAGGATTAGAGTTCAAAATTAAAAATTGGAGAACTCGTCTCAATTCAACAAGATGAAATTCAATAAAGATAAGTGCAAAGTACTTCACTCATGAAGGAAAAATAAAATGCACAACTACGCAAAGAACAATAACTGACCAGGTGGTAGTACTGCTGAAAAGGATCTGGGGGTTATAGTGGATCACAAATTGAATATGTGATGCACTTGCAAAAAAAGACTAATCACATTCTAGTGCAGGGGCAGGCAACCTATGGCACACGTGCCGAAGGCAGCACGCGAGCTGATTTTCAGTGGCACTCACACTGCCCAGGTCCTGGCCACTGGTCCGGGGGGGCTCTGCATTTTAATTTAATTTTAAATTAAGCTTCTTAAAAATTTAAAAAACCTTATTTACTTTACATACAACAATAGTTTAGTTATATATTATAGACTTATAGAAAGAGACTTTCTAAAAACGTTAAAATGTATTACTGGCACGCGAAACCTTAAATTAGAGTGAATAAATGAAGACTCGGCACACCACTTCTGAAAGGTTGCCAACCCCTGTTCTAGGGTATATTAAGAGAAGCATTGTATGTAAGATCAAGGAGGTAATTGTCCCACTCTACTCAGCACTGGTGAGGCCTCACCTGGAGTATTGTATCTAATTCTGGGTGCCACACTTTAGGAAAGATGTGGACAAACTGGAGAGAATCCAAAGGAGAGCAACAAAAATGAGAAAAGGTTTAGAAAACCTGACTTATGAGGAAAGGTTAAAAAAACTGGGAATGTTTAATCGTGAGAAAAGAAGACTGAGGCGGGATTTGGTAAGTCTTCAAAAACATTAAGGGCTGTTATAAAGAGGACTGTGATCAATTGTTTCCCATGCCCACTGAAGGTAGGACAAGAAGTAATGGTCTTAAATTACAGCAAGGGAGATTTAGGTTAGCTATTAGGAAAAACTTGCTAACTGTAAGGGTAGTTAAGCTGTGGAATAGGCTTCCAAGGGCAGTTGTAGCATCCCATCATTGGAAGTTTTTAAGAACAGGTTAGACACACACCTGTCAGGAATGGTCTAGGTTTACTTGGTCCTGCCGCAACACAAGAGACTGGACTTGATGCCTTCTCAAGGTCCCTTCCAGCCCTGTATCTATGATTCTATTTGTGACTTATGTCCTGAATTTTTAGAGGGGACCATTGATTTTGAGTGCTCAACCTGAGTCACCTTAAAGGGGCCTGAGTCTCAGCAGGGGCTTAGCAGTTCCTGAAAATGTTTTTCTAAAAGATATCTCTGGTTCAAACAGGAATTATTTCCGGGAAATTGTGTGGCCTGTGTTATGCAGGAAGTCAAACTGGATGATCACAGTAGTTCCCTCTGGCCTTGGAATCGATGAAAATCAGCCCCCCATAGGTGTGTTGAGTTGGGCACCCAAAATCACTCGTCTGTTCTGAAAATTGAGTTCTATGTTTCTAACTAACCAATACTGTATAGTATAAAACAGCTATTTGAAACCAAGGAACCCTTCTCTGTTAGTGCGCTCAAGCTAACAGACAACTGTTCTCTAGCCGTGAGGAAGCAGGGTTCCATAATCATTCCAATTTGCGCCTGGTGAGCTCAGATACTTACACGGCTTCTTGCTTCAAAAGAATCTCTCTGAGCTTTGGGGAATCATTCGTTTGTTTAAAAACTACAGCAAAAAACATTCCTAACATGACTGGAAAGGGAGGGTAGGGAGTGGCTGTTCCTGAAGGAGGATCGGAGCATGTATGGCAGGCACGTGGAGCCAGTTGTTCTGATCAAAAGGGCTGTCTCAAACCAGGGTGAGCTTCTGGCTTAGAAAACATCAGCTGGAAATATTTAACCAGGGCATATACCTGTCAGTCTAAGCAAAAGAGCAAGAAACATACAGGGTGAGACTGAGTAGTAGTAGACTGAATATAGCAGTAGGGATATATTACCAACCACCTGACCAGGATGGTGATAGTGACTGTGAAATACTCGGATATTAGAGAGGCTATTAAAATAAAAAACTCAACAATAATTGGGGATTTCAACTATTTCCATATTGACTGGATACATGTCACCTCAGGACGGGATACAGAGATAGTTTCTTGACACCTTAAATGACTGCTTCTTGGAGCAGCTGGTCCCGGAACCCACCAGAGGAGAGGCAATTCTTGATTTAGTCCTAGTGGCGCACAGGATCTGGTCCAAGACGTGAATAGCTAATGTGACGCCAATTTTTTAAAAGGGCTCCAGAGGTGATCCCAGCAATTACAGGCCAGTAAGCCTGACTTCAGTAACAGGCAAACTGGTTGAAACTATAGTAAAGAACAAAATTGTCAGACACATGGATGAACATAATTTGTTGGGGAAGAGTCAACATGGTTTTTGTAAAGGGAAATCATGCCTCACCAATCTACTAGAATTCTTTGAGGGGGTCAACAAGCATGTGGACAAGGGGGATCCAGTGGATGTAGTGAACTTGGATTTTCAGAAAGTCTTTGACAAGGTCCCTCACCAAAGGCTCTTAAGCAAAGTAAGCTGTCATGGAATAAAAGGGGAGGTCCTCTCATGGACTGGTAACTGGTTAAAAGATAGGACACAAAGGGTAGTAATAAATGGTCTGTTTTCAGAATGGAGAAAGGTAAATAGTGGTGTCCTCCAGGGGTCGGTACTGGGCCCAGTCCTATTCAACATATTCATCAATGATCTGGAAAAGGGGGTAAACACCGAGGTGGCAAAATTTGCAGATGATACAAAACTACTCAAGATAGTTAAGTCCCAGGCAGACTGCGAAGAGCTACAAAGGGATCTCTCAAAACTGGGTGACTGGGCAACAAAATGACAGATGAAATTCAGTGTTGATAAATGCAAAGTAATGCACATTGGAAAACATAATCCCAACTATACATATAAAATAATGGGGTCTAAATTAGTTGTTACCACTCAAGAAAGAGATCATGGAGTCATTGTGGATAGTTCTCTGAAATCATCCACTCAATGTGCAGCGGCAGGCAAAAAAAAGTGAACAGAATGTTGGGCATCATTAAGAAAAAGATAGATGATAAAACAGAAAATATCTATTGCCACTATATAAATCCATGGCACTCCCACATCTTGAATACTGCGTGCAGATGTGATCGCCCCATCTCAAAAAAGATGTATTGGAATTGGAAAAGGTTCAAACAAAAATGATTAGGGGTATGGAATGGCTTCCGTATGAGGAGAGATTAATAAGACTGGGACTTTTCTACTTGGAAAAGAGAGGACGAAGGGGGGATATGATTGAGATCTATAAAATCATGACTGGTGTGGAGAAAGTAAATAAGGAAGTGTTATACATAACACAAGAACTAGGGGTCACCAAATGAAATTAATAGGCAGCAGGTTTAAAACAAACAAAAGGAAGTATTTCTTCACACAACGCACAGTCAACCTGTGGAACTCTTTGCTGGAGGATGTTGTGAAGGCCAAGACTATAACAGGGTTCAAAAAAGAAGCACCTGGCATTGGCCACTGTTGGAAGACAGGATACTGGGCAAGGTGGACCTTTGGTCTGACCCCATATGGCCGTTCTTATGAGGAATGAACAGTCTTCTTGACAGGGGCTGGTCTTCCACACACCAAAGAGGCGCGCTCTATAATATTTTTCCCAACAGTCTCCATCCATCACCTGTGAATGCGGCTTCCTAGAATTACCCCATCTTTTCTAGAGTGCTTGGAAGGGCACATGATATTGATGACTCAAGTCCACATTTTGCTATATCTGAGCAGCAGCCACCGTTCTCCTTTCTCCCCAACTCCTTTTCCTTTGTTTAAAGTGAATTTGGCACAGGTGAAGGTGTCAGACGGACAGCCCAGGAGCCCCCTGCTCATGCACTGAACATGGTCTGTAGCAGTGCTTCCTCCTACAGACAGCCCCGCCTCTGTGATTGATTCCTGCAATGATACTGCCAAGGGGAGGGGAGGGATGGGGGGAGCAATAATGGTGGTGTGGGTGCCAAACACTCAGATCATCAGTGCATTTCATACAGGCCACCCAACAGCCATCACACTGTGACAACTCCCAGGTGTGTTAACCCAGCACTAATCCTCTGAGATATCCAGCCCTCTCACAGCATTCTGGAGCTTCACCCCCCTTTTGCACAACAGTTAGTGTTTCCTTGAGATGTGGCAGGTGCATATACATACAATACAGCCATGGCTTTGGCTGGCAGGTTGTCGGAGTCTCTCATCTCTGGAATCTGTCACCGTGCCCCCCAGCCTGTGTTCTTTCACTGGTTTTTTTTGGTTCATATTTATGAGGTTAGGTAACTATCTAGCATTTTTGATTTAATCAGCTGAAAACATATTGTTCCAAATTCTATTAATAAACAGTAGGCTGCTCCTCTGGTATTTGCTGGATTCCTGTATAATGAGAATCACAGTAATGTCCATAAGCACCAACTGGCAGCCTCATCGGATCAATAATATTAATGAATCCAGAGGTCAACATTCAACCTTGGTCACTTACTCTGCTGAGGTGGGGGGGGGGAGGAGGAGTGGTCCTTAAAAAAAAAGCCCCATGCAGCCCCCTAACATCTTTCATTAAAAATAAACCTGGGTTTTTTTACTCATGTTTTTAATGGGTTTTGTGCTCCTGCTAATGACTTTAAAAGATAACGCCCTGCAAACCTAGCCAGCTGAATGAAATCTTCAAGTCACTGCTTGGGAAAAAGCAAATCTTTCGCTTTGCCCACCTGGCACTTTGCTGAGGCTGAATTGTTGTTATTATTTTGAGTGAATTTAGAGCTGGAGAAAGGTGCTGGATTGATAGGACGGAAAAGGGCACGGGCAGCGTGCCTCAGTGCTCACTCCGGTGGCTCCTCATCTACTGAGCGTAACGTCCCCTCTGTGCAAAACCAAAACCTATAACACAAACAAGCAAAAACCCCTGAAAACCAACCAGCCAAACATGGGCCCCAAGCAGAGTCTTTCCGGGATGGGAGAAGACGCCATGAAGTTCACTAGAAACCTAACTATTGATTTCACATGGAAGGTGCTCAGATGCTGATGGGTAGCAGTATAAGAACATAAGATAGGTAGAGTCTCCATGGTCACTTTGCTTTGGCTTCTCTGTCAACAGAGCTAATTGGAACAACGTTTTTTTGCAATGTGGACATCTGCCTACTAGAAACTGCCCTGACAAACTGAGAATCACCAATTCTTTCCACACAGGCCAGCAAACAGCCATCACACAACATTGACTCACTCCTTCTGTTTGGAGATGCGGCAAGATCCACCAACTCTTTTCACACAGACTCCCCATTGGAAGCTACATTTTGCCACCTCCAACTTAGTCTAGATGCAAACCAACCACCTACAGGGGAAAGGCTGTGTTGCTTCTGTACTGATGCAGAGAGGAGAATTCATTGGCGCCACATGAAGTAGGGTAAGAGAGATGATCTAGTGGCCAGAGCACAGGACTTGAACTCGAGACCAAGGTTCTATTCATTCCTGGCTCTGCCATGAACTCCCTGTGTGATCAGGGGCAAGTTACTCTGTCTCAATTCAGTCAGAGGGATAATGACCTCGCAGTGAGGATAAAATCCATTCATGATTGTGGAGCGATGAAGATACACAAAGACAGAAGGAAGAGCTACACATCGAAATGTTTTGACAGGACACATTCACAGAAGCATCTGAAAGGCTACCCAGCTAACCCGAAGCCAGGTGGTCAGACCAAGGAATCAGAGGTGAAATTCCACCCACTACACAAGGGCCATGCACCACTGAAATCCAGTTTTGAGGGCACAAGAACATGATCATCCCAATCCCTTCTTGCAAAGGGGAAATATTTCAACATGTGATCACACTTCTGGTCTGATGTGGAGCAGAGAGCCAAACGATGTACTAGTTTAGGTTGGGATTTTCACACAAGTCTTAAGGGACTCAGGTGCCTCTGAGGGATATGGGCCCTAACTGCCATTCAAATCGGTGGCGCTTAACTCATTGAATTTCCTGTGAAAATGACAGCCCTAATCCTTGTGTGCCTTGACAGCTCGTGGGATTTTTAACCTAACACCCATCCAGCCCCTCTAATGTTCCAGGCCACGCTCTGCTCCTCCCTGTCAGAAACCAAGGAGGGCCCCAAACATTTATTGCCAAAAATCAGAGTGTCTCCCCAGAGAGTGTCCTGGAGGCAGGGTAATTCTGGAAAAGAATAATGAGAATCATTTAGCACCTGCTCGCACGACAGGGCAAGGGCAGTTAGATTGAATGTGCCCTTTATGAACCGTCATAGAGCGAGAGACCGTGATAATGAATGAGTTAATTACGCCAGCATTCGAGGGCCAATGCTACCCATCTGCTGCTTTGATTAATTAAGACTCCGACAGATGACAGAGAGACCGCGCTCAGGTCTGAAAGCAATTAATAGGCAGAATCCTCAATACATCTACCGGTCTCTCTGACTGAGCTGGCAGAACAGACCCCTTAGAGCAAACCTCAGAATCGAGACCATCCTGGCTGATTCTGGAGTTTAAAATATCCCCAACCCGGATGTTTTGATTGTAACATTGAGATGTCAGGACTACCAAAACCTCAGGGAAGGGGAGTCTGGAGCTTTGAGTGATCAGAAAGATCAGTAATGGACCCAGATGGGTAAGGGGATTGGTAATTATTATTATTATTTGTATTACTGTAGCACTTAGGAGCCCTAGCCATGTCGTAGGACCCCATTGTGCTAGGTGGTATACTTATACTTTAAGCTCCTTGGGGCAGAGACTGTCTTCTTGTTCTGTGTTTGTACAAGACTAGTGACAACAGATGCATACAGACAGATGGGTGAGTTCGAGGAAACAAGTCAGTACTGGTCCTCATGACAGGCCTGACTGGACTCCATTCATCTCTGACATGAAAACTCTGAAGTTCCAGGTGTGGGTTCAAATCCCCAGCCCAGGTCCATTCCCAGATTCACAAATGGCTCCATCTTTCTCATGAGCCAAACCAACATGCCAGTTTCAAACACTCATCAGACTTGGGGCATTTTGGAATCTGGATCTGAAGATGGGAGCTTGGGCCCATCTCTCCTGGAAAGGCTCCTCTGAGCTCTCTTGATTTTTTTTGCACACAAACAGACAAGTTGAAGCTGCCCAGAAGCAATTGCAAATCCAATCCCACCGTGAAATTGTCAAACAGATGCTCAGTGCTGAGCCAGAACCTGAGATAAACAAAAGAAAGACGCAAAAAAAGAAACGCAGCAAAGGACTCTTTACGCGCAGTGAGCTCTCACAGAGTGCAGAACAATCTCCCAGAGGGAAGGGGTGGAAGCCCCACACCTTGTCCATTTAAGACTGGACCAGACAGAATAGTGGAGAATTTACCATAGGGGAAAACCTGCCTTGGCCAGGTGGGGAGGGAATGAATTAGTCTTTTTTCATCTATACTCCTCTGACAGCATACAGGCTGGGAGTGAAGAAGTGCCATCCCAATACACCATCATACGGGGAACCCACATGCATTTTCTCATTCCCCAGGCTGACTAAGGAGACAGCCTGTTAACCGGCTGAGGAGGACCGAACATCTCCTATAGGTCTCTGGCTGCCACAAGGAGCTGCGTTGGTGGACTCCCTTGGGAATCCAATCCAACCCTCATCTGTGGAAGGGAGGATCACCACAATATGGGGATTTTGAATCACAGGGACTCCTCTGGGTTCAGAAAAGCCACCCTGGCCTTGGGTAATTGGGAATAAATATCTAAATGTACCCAGGGTGTGTCCAAGCTCCTTGGATGGTATTTCCACTGGTTTATTGTTTACTTCCCTAATCCTCTTTAATCATTCACAGGGTTTACACCACGTGCATGGCAGTTTTATCTGAGCGAGACTCTTCAGCGACTGCCCTTTCTACCCATAGTGTGATGCCTCCTATCTGAGAGGGAGCAAACTGCAGAACAGAGACTGGAAGTGTTGGAAGTCACTCCATACTTGGCAGGAAGACAGGGCCGGGGGATCTAACAGGTACTTTAATGATCAGAATGACAGGCCACAGAGAACAGAAGGGAGGGAATTAAACTTTTTGTGCACACAAGGGTCTATCAGAAGTAAGATGGCTTTTGATCCATAATGGCTGTTCAGCCTGTCTCTCTCTCCCAAGGTCTCCTCTTACAGCAGACAATGAGGCTGTGCTACAGATGATCAGATCACAAAGAGCACAGGATGGGGAGGAGATGGTACCCAAGGTCAAAAAGCACTGAGAAAAGGACAAATGAACAGTAATTAAAGATTTAAACCACCCATATGTAAAGCGAGACAATTCATTCCTACGTTCCCAGGCAGTGCACTGGGTTTTAGCACCAAGGAAAGCTGGAGACGTGCAGATTAAAATCCCTTTTTTGGCATTGAAAAATTTAGGAGTGAACAGAATAAACCAACAGAGCAAAACATTTTGTAGACTGATGATGATGATAATTTACTTTTCAACAGAAGGATGCATACAACAACTTTCAAATTATACAGAGTGCACAACACATAGCCTGCAGCCCCCCCTGCTTCCTCCTGCTGTCCCATCAGATCTTGCAAGCTCAGCGTGGGTAGGCTGAATGGGGATTTGGCTGGGAACACCTCCAAGGAGCACTTACATTCAGTGGGAAGTGGTGCTAGCAAATGGTGTGCTCTTGTCAAAGGCAGTACAGAGCTAATGCATGGTTTGGGGGCCATTTTGCAGCCGGGGTGCTGAGTTTTAGAGGTCTTCCCTGCAACTCTTAGCTTAAACTCTAATGGTTCCTTTGCACTGATTAACAGCTCATTCTGAGTACATTGCAGAGGTGAATGAAGTGGTCCCTGTATAGTAAAATCGGCGGGATGAAAGCTGTTACCTACCATAACTGCAAGATAACATTTATTAGTAATGATTGGCTAGTATTCATCATAAGACAGTTATCATCCAACCCACCAGTGAATTGCAGTCACCTCTGCATTGAAAATGACAACTTAACGGTACACACCGCTACACAATCACTGATGACAAGAAGTGCAGAATACGGCTTCTAAGGGACATTACAGGCTGAATATCAGGTGGGCAGACTCTAATTGCCCATATTGGAAATTGACCAGGACACAGAGATTAGCCCTTCTACTATTGCATCCCCTAGATTCTACAGGGAATATTTATGATTAAGGCTAAGATTCTGTCACGCATATTTTTAGTAAAAGTCACGGACAGGTCACGGGCAATAAAGAAAAATTCACGGAAGCCCGTGACCTGTCCGTGACTATTACTAAAAATATGCAAGCTCCCCACATCACTGAGGGGGGCCTGGCTTGGAGGTGCTGGGTCCCTCCATCGCCCATGGTGGCTCCAAATTCTGGGGCAACCCGGCCGCCTGCAGCGGCTCTGAGCTCCGGGGCACCCGCAGCAGCTAGGACTTCCCGGGAGCCCCACTACCCACAGCAGCCAGGAGTTTGGGGTCTCCCCTCTGCCTCGGAGCTCCCGGCACCCCTGCCTCTGTCCCATCTGGGAGCTGCCTGCTCAGGCCCCCGCAGTTCCCAGCTGCCGGGGTGGCGGGGGACCCTACAGCTCCCAAGCTCTGGGGGCTCAAGTCATGGCTTCTGTGACCTCCATGACAAAATCGTAGCCCTATTAATGATAGATAAATAGATGTGAACAGTGCCGGGGATGGGCACGTCCCGTGTTTTATGTCTCATGACCGAGGCTTTAGTTCAGTAATCACTGCAAGGGAAGAGAGCAAAAGTAAAAGGAGATGTAGCGTGGAAAGATGAATATAAAGTAGGTTCACTTAAAAAGTTTCCCCATTTTAAATATAGGGAATATTTCTCCAACCGGCAGCATCTTTTAAACTTCTAAAGTGCAAACACTGTAAATAGGGGGGCTGATTTTCCAATTACACAAAGAAGGAGAGGTCAGTGAAGGAACCAAATGGGCCTGAAAAGTGAGATGGTAAGAAGGCAGTTTCTAACAGATGAGGCAGACATTTGCTAACACAGAGATAGCTCTTTGTCTTCATGTGCACAAAGGGGAATGAGAGACAGATGCCAAGCCCAGACCTAGATTTCCCGGGGGAAGAATGGTAAGGAAATCAGCATCGGGACAAACCAGATGTTCCAGGAATTAGAATTTCTGAAGAGTAGCCAAAACGCACAACAAACCCTTATCATCCAGGTGAGCTCTAGCTGTCATGGAGACAGAAAGGGAGAGAAAAGGCTAACCTTTTACCCAGCCTACTTTAACACCCTCTCTGGGAAATGGCTCGAGGTAGTTGGGTAGCTCTATAAATCAGAAGGAATAATAGTGAATCTGACCAAATCTCAAGCTGAACCATGGCTCTTTTGTACGTCTGATTCTATCTGAGCCAATTCAATAGGGTTCCAAAATCGTGCTCAGTTGTTACTGTTTTTTTCCAAATTTTGTGCCCTCAGCCCCACCTTGATTTCATAGATTCATCGATTCCAAGGCCAGACGAGACCATTGTGAGGTCTAATTTGACCTCCTGCATAACACAGGCCACAGAACTTCCCCAAAACAATTCCTAGAGCAGATCTTTGAGAAAAACAGCCACTCTTGACTTAAAAATTGCCCATGATGGAGAATCCACCACAACCCTCGGTAAATTATTCCAACAATTAATTATCCTCCCTGTTAAAAACATATGTCTTATTTCCAGTCTGAATGTGTCTAGCTTCAACTTCAGTCACTGGATTGTGTTAGATCTTTTCCTGCCAGATTGAAGAGCCCATTACTAAATATTTGTTCCCTATGTGAATACTTATAGTCTATAATCAACTCCCCCTTAACCTTCTCCTTGTTAAGATAAATAGATTAAGCTCTTTGAGTCTATCACTATAAGGCAGGTTTTCTAATCCTTTAATCATTCTCATGGCTCTTCTCCCAACCCTCTCCAATTTATCGACATCCTTCTTGAATTGTGGGCACAAGAACTGGATGCAGCATTCCAGCAGCAGTCGGACCAGTGCAAAATATAGAGGTCAAACAACCTCTCTACTGCTCCTGGACCTGGGAATCTCATTGCTAGTCCAAAAAGCTGGAGAAAATTGACACTGAAAGTACTTCCACATGACAGTGGAGAGAGAGAAGGATCGGAGAAGGATCGGGATATTCTGCAGGGAGACTTGGATGACCTTGTAAATTGGAGTAATAATAATAGGATGAGATTTAATAGTGAGAAGTGTAAGGGTATGCATTTAGGGATGACTAACAAGAATTTTAGTTATAAGCTGGGGACGCATTGGTTGGAAGTGACGGAGGAGGAGAAGGACCTCGGAGTCCTGGTTGATCGCAGGATGACTATGAGTCGGCAATGTGACGTGGCTGTGAAAAAAGCTAATGCGGTCTTGGGATGCATTAGGCGAGGTATTTCTAGTAGGGACAAGGAGGTGCTGCTTCCGTTATACAAGGCGCTGGTGAGACCTCATTTGGAGTACTGTGTGCAGTTCTGGTCTCCTATGTTTAAAAAGGATGAACTCAAACTGGAACGGGTACAGAGAAGGGCCACTAGGATGATCCGAGGAATGGAAAACCTTTCCTATGAAAGGAGACTCGAGGAGCTCGGTTTGTTTAGCCTAACCAAAAGAAGGCTGAGGGGGGATATGATTGCTCTCTTTAAATATATCAAAGGGATAAATACCAGGGAGGGAGAGGAATTATTTCAGCTCAGTACTAATGTGGACACGAGAACAAATGGATATAAACTGGCCGTGGGGAAGTTTAGGCTTGAAATTAGACGAAGGTTTCTAACCGTCAGAGGGGTGAAATTTTGGAACAGCCTTCCGAGGGAAACGGTGGGGGCGAAAGACCTCTCTGGCTTCAAGATTAGGCTAGATAAGTTTATGGAGGGAATGGTTTGATGGGATAAGTGATTTTAGTCAATTAGGCAATAACGTGCCATCGCTGGTAAAATGAGGTCTGGCTGGAGAATCTTGCCTGTATGCTCGGGGTTCTACTGATCGCCATATTTGGGGTCGGGAAGGAATTTTCCTCCAGGGTAGATTGGCAGAGGCCCTGGAGGTTTTTCGCCTTCCTCCGCAGCATAGGGCAGGGGTCGCAAGCTGGAGGATTCTCTGCGACTTGAAGTCTTTAAATCACGATCTGGAGACTTCAACAGCTGAGTTAAGGGAAAGTGGGGGGGTCAGCTTTTGTGGCCTGCATCATGCGGGAGGTCAGACTAGATGACCATAATGGTCCCTTCTGACCTTAAAGTCTATGAGTCTATGAGAGGAGAGTTTGGGGAAGCACCACCATGTTCCCACCACTGTCATGGAGCTGACAGTACATCTGTAAAGGATACATTATGGGGAACAATCAGAAAGGACAGGATTAAGACTAGGTGAATACTGCCACAAGTCTATGAATTTTCAAATGGGCTGGTGCACTGCATTGGGCTCACTTCCTGCGAATAGTCTTGTGAACAAGTATGGGGACCAGTGAATTTTTAGCAAATATTGGAGAATAGTAATGGAAAGTGACATCTGAATTCTTATACTTAAGTATTCACTCCAGAAACCTGATTTGGAGAGTTACGCTTAGTCAAAAAATAAAAACATACCATGTGGGTCCCATCAAATCCCAACACTGCTGAGATTTCCAATACTGAATACTCGCAGCAACAAGCCAGAACCCGAGAATTATTAATTCTGTAATTTCCGATAGAGCTGGGAACATCATAAGCTGCATACAAGACAAACCACAAACAGAACAAGAGGCAAAATTCTTTGAAGAAATGATGAATTATCCGCTCAGCTGCAGTTAGGATTTACATCAGTTAATGCAGATGGGCAAACTGGTCCAAATGAAAACAGGAGCAGCTAGAAGTTTCAACCCAAACTCAAACCAAAGTTTTCTCAGTCTGTTTGACTTCCGTATAACTCTCCTCCCCCCAATAATTATTAATTTTTGCTGAACGCCTCTCCATTTCTGGCTTCTGTCTGGGACCAAAAGCCAGAAAGTCCAAAATACCACGAGAGAGACTATTCTCACTGTATTTCCAACTTGAGCAGAAGCAGAAATGTTTGGGAAACCCCAACTGTAGATTTATAGATTCCAAGACCAGAAGGAACTACTGTGATCATCTCACAGGCTGGAGAATCTCCCCCAAAATAACTCCTAGAGCAGATCTTTTAGGGGGGGGGAAATCTGATCTTGATATAAAAATTGTCAGTGATGGAGAATCCACCACAACCCTTGGTAAATAGTTCCTGTGGTTAAGTATTCTCACCGTTAAAAATGTAAGCCCAATTTCCAGTCTGAATGGGTCTAGTTTCAGGAGATCGCTGGTTCTCGTAGACCACTGAGACTGAGGTACTTCAGCTGAGGATCAGAGAAGTCTCCAAACCAAACCCAACTGTCAGAACGTTCAGTGTTTGCCCAGAACTGGTAATTAACATTTTCCGTGCCAATGAATGGTATGCCTTTTGCCAGCATGGATGGGTGTAATTTCCCCAACCTTCAGAGTTGTTCTGATCCAGTATTCTAAGCCCTATTTCTAGAATAAGCTGAACTAAATCTGGGCTCAGAGGCCAATCCATTAAGTGTCTTTGGATCTGAGGTATTGATTCAGGCTCATCTCTCATTTGGACTTTTACTGTTAAAACCGCCACCCCCAACAAATCAACTTAAATAAAATGCATATGCATTAGCAATGCTTAGGTCTATGTCCATCACGGGGTGAACTGAGGACAGTTTCATAGCTTTAACTTTGAATTTCCTGCCTATCGGTATCAGTTCAAGAGAGGCCCTTAACATTAACTTTCTATACTGTGTGGATCAGGGTGATGCAAAAGAACCCAGTGCAACTTGACACACTGCAAAACATGTGTCACATTGAATCAGAAATTCACCAGCCAATTTCTGTCAATGCCTCTCCTTACAGAGACATAATGCAAGTGTAATGCAGAAACCATGCCACTTCCTAATCCCCTTCCCCTAAGCCAGCAGATACCCCAGTTCACATAGCATTACTGTCACCGTGGGAACAGAGGCAATAATTAGACTAGCACATTAGACATTTGATAATTGCATTCTCAATTCTCAGTGTCACAAGACTCTTTTGCGCCTTTAGTAGTCAGGAGAAATGGAATATTCTTCCTTCGAAAAAAAAGATCCCCTCTGATCTCATGTTTTCATTGGGTTGGCTGACACTCTGAAATAGTACAGGCTTCTCTTTGCTTCCCCAGCATAATGGGGGTATGAGGGTTGTATACAGGGCCTGATTCTATCCATACCTATAGCTGAGAGAATAATGGGATTTTTCGGTTCAGGAGCTGAAACAAAAAAACTTTTAAAAAAATTGTTCTGAGTAGAACAAAATGTTTCATTCAACCCAAAACAATTTTGTTATTGTTTTCTCATTTCATTTTGGTTCATTTTTGGATGTTTTTCACCCTCTTGTTTTAATTAGCTAAATTTAGAAACGAAACACCATTTTGTTTTGAAAATGTTGAAACGTTTAGTTCCCTGATAAATGCACTTTCGGGCAAATTTACTGTTCACCAAAATATATCGCCCAGCTCTACTCATGCTTACATCAGCATAAATTGAGAATATCTCCAGAGAAGTCAATGACATTACAATGGTATTAATCCAGCAAAATGGAAATAAAAATGTAGCTCATATTATTTATCTTGGGCATTGGTAACGTGCCCATTACTATACTGGGTATATCATAGATAGATAGATAGATAGATAGATAGATAGATAGATAGATAGATAGATAGATAGATAGATAGATAGATAGATAGATAGATAGACAGACAGACAATAAGCATGAGTGCAGAGTTAAAATCTGCATTTAAACCTGAACCTAACCTGAACTTTCTAGAGTTTGGGAGTGCCTGTATTGGGGCTTCCGATTTGATCCATTGTAGAGATAGGTCAAAGTGGTGAAGATCAACACCTAGATCTGAACTTTCCAAAGGATTAGGTGGTAGGACTGAATGTGGTATTCTGTTTTAGTCCCATCTCTGATTCAATTTGTTTTACTGGACAGGATATTTTCCCTCTGACACCCAAGCTAATGGTCTCCTGTCTAACCTAAATCTGGACAGATGGGAGGGGAAGGGTATGGCATAGCACACATAGTAGGGAAATCACTGGCCAGTGAACCTTGGATCCAACACAATGCTTATTTTGCAGCACAGCACGTTATACTTAGGTGCCTTCCATGTCTTTTTGGTACCAGTTATGCTCTTAATGTAAGGTGACTTACCCGTGTTAAATACAGTTTTGGATGCTCAGTGCTGTTCATGGAGAAATTTGTATTTCAATATTAACCAGTAATGAAAAGAGCAGCCGTTATGTTATATCCTTAAACCATATAAAGTATTTATGTACAGTACCAAGTACATCACTCCGAGGCACCCTTCCCTACAAATACATTAAGAAGTGGGATCAGGACTCTCTCAGCTGCTCCCTTGAAAAAGAGCATTTCTCCCCTATACAGCAACTTTCCCCCGCAGAGCTCAAAGCACTTCACGAACATGCAGAAAATATGTTACTATCCCCATTTCAGGGATAGGGGGAAAAGAGGCACAAAGACCCCAACATTTTCCAGTTTGCCCAGCTTGAGACTCCCTTGCCTGATTTTCAGAGAGGCTGTGTTCCCACAACTCCTGTTGATCTCAAAGGAAGATGCAGGTGCTCGACGCCTCTGAAAATCAGATGTAAGGTCTATCAGCCTGGACTTCCAAAAGCGAGGGCACCCCAAACTAGCAATCACTTGTGAAAATACTGGCCTGAGCAACTTGCCCAAAGTCACTGAGGGAATCCATGCCAGAGCTGGGAATAGAACCCAGGAGTCCTGATTCCCAGTCCCCTATTCTAACCACTGGACTCACCCTCCCATTGCATTCTATGGCTGACTGCTACAATACAAGATCCATAATCTGCATCTGCATTATTATTGATCAGCAAGGTACAGAGAAATCCCTGGGCATGACTGTTCCTATGTCTAGACATCCACTATCGGAAGTGCTCTTCAAGCATCGCCTAATCATAAGCAGTCACTTGGGATGCAGTGGACTGTGCTGGGTATATGGGAACAACGCGTTTGTATGAAAGTCTCTTGAGACTAGAGCGTTCGTACAAACTTCTCATGGAATTAAGGGGAAATGAGCAATTAAACACCTTTGATAGCTTTGCATCATGTTTTAGATCGAAAGGTTTTAGAGCACAGATCTATCTGAAAGGAAATAGATTTGTTCCCTTTTGAATCAGGGTCACGGGCACCAGTGAGAGTCAGTACAACCTTGTGGAGATTCGGGTCTCACGAGTCAGCTGAGTGCAATAAGAGATTGAAATTCCCTGAATGGAGGAGAATGGAGAGGAAGGTGTTTTCACCTCTTGGTTGTTAATTATTGCATTTCCCTGAGAGAAAGAGAGCGAGATAGGCCATGCGGGGCCTGTGCTAATGCAGAAATCAGTTTAAGAGGCTTTGCAAAAAAACTAAACACAAACCCACCTCCAACAATAAAGATGCCTTTGTCTTTCTTTTCTTTTAATTTCTAGCAGCAACTATTATTAATAATTAATTATTAATTAATAATAATAAACAATCGGGAAAATGTACAAAATACTGGCCCAGATCCTGTCTCGTACTGAGATACACTCAGGGCAGGCATCGGGGAGCAAGTCACACTTCTTGGAGTCTCATGATGCATCTGGGCTGACCCCAGACAATCAGAGTCAATTAGAGCAGCTCCTAGGCTTCTCTACCATACACGAGTAGGTTTATGGTCCCTAAGGGAGCATACACTAGTTGAGAATTAGCAGAGTGTGGGAACATTTTGCCCTGGCTCCAGGGCATGTGTGTAGTGTTTGGGGAGGGGGGCGGCAGGAGGCAAGTTCATGTATTATAGATTCATAGATATTAAGGCCAGAAGGGAGCCATAGATCATCTAGTTCAACCTCTTGTATATCAGAGACCATCGACGTTCACCCTGTTACTCATGAATTGAGCCCAATAACGTGTTTGACTAAAGCACAACTGCCAGCAAGGCCTCCAGTCTTGATCTGAAGACTTCAAGAGAGGGAGAATCTGCCACTTCCCTTGCTGGTTTGTTCCAACAGATAATCACCCTCACTGTTAAATATCCGTGCCTTATTTCTAATTCGAATTTGTCCTGCTTTAACTTCCAGCCGTTGGTTCTTGTTGTGTCTTTCTCTGTCAGATCAAAGAGCCCAGGATTTCCCCCCATTATATACCATAATCAAGGGGTCTCCTCTGTTGTCTTTTTGGTAAGCTAAACTGATTGAGCTTCTTACGTCTTTCACTGTAAGGCATTTTCTTCAGTCCTTGAATCTCTTCCGTGCCTCTTCTCTGCATGCTTTCCAATTTTTCAAGTGTAGAAACTGACCACATCCCTTTAAACCAGCTGAGTGCTCCCCTATGCTGGGGGAATTCACAGAGGGTTAGTTTGCGTCTCATTAGCAATGAGCCAGGTGGCAGGCAGACAGAGTTGTAGGGAAAAGATCTTTACTAAGCATGTTGACAGGCCAGTGGTACATGCTGAGCATCTAAAGAACTAGCACTGTGAACTTAGCTGGCATTCTTGAGGGCCCCTGCCCCCGATGTCATATGGAAACTGGACTGTTCCTCCAGTTTTATTCATCACACTACTCTTAGGGCCAGATTGCGTCAGTTGGCACTGCCTCAGCTATGTAAGTGCAAACTATAAATGGCGAGCTTCATGGTCCGTAGAGAAAGCGACAAATAATTATCTTGTCTCGGACCCCACTCAACATCAACCGGGTTTGACTGACCACGAAGGCAATGGAGCCTTCTGAACTGGTTTCGTACCAGCCCTGGAATCTGTTCTGCAGTGGAATTTCGGTGGCGTTTGAGAGGCAGTCCACTACGTCAGTGTGGGCAGCCACAAACCATGACACACATTGTTGAGGACTGCAAAAGGACCCAACTCCCCGGAGGTCTTTGGGCCTTGAACACCATTGATAAGAACTCTGTGACTTGGCTTGACCGGACTGCGTATGCCAAATAAATAAATAGCAATGTAAGTGTAGTTGTAGCTATGTTGGTCCCAGGATACTGGAGAGACAGACAGGTCCCAGACCTGAAGAAGAGCTCTGTGTGGCTCGAAAGCCTGTCTCTCCCACCAACAGAAGTTGGTCCAATGAAAGATATTACTTCACCCTCCTTGCCTCTCAGCAGTGTAAAGCATCCAGAACAAAGGGAGAAAATCTGGACGAATACGGCAGGAATTTCATTGAGGGTTTGAGTGACAGCACAACCCAGGAGTGGTTTGAATCTGTAAATTGAGAGGCACGGGCAACTTAGTGGCTCAAATACAGCACTGGGAGCCAGGAACATCTTTGTTCTGATCCTTGCTTTGGTTGTGTCATTTAACCTCTCGGCCTCTGTTTTCCCTATGTAAAAATATCCCCTATCTCAGAGAACTGTTAAAGGGGCAATGATCTAGTTGTTAGAGCGAGGGACTTGAAAATCAGGAGTCCTGGGTTCCACTCCTGATAACACAGCTAGCTTGTTGTGAGACCCGGGCAGGTCACTTAGTTTCCTTTTCTGCAAAGGGAAGATAATACTTGCCCACCTTTGTGAAGCACTCTGAGATTGCTGGATGAAAGACGTATTATTAGTATCCAGGAGTTGTGTGCAAAATGCTATGAAGATTAAAGGTGCGATATACAAGCATATGTGCTTAGAAAACCCAGCATTTTTCCTGCTGCAGTTTCTGCCTCTCCCACAGTTGGTTCCAATATTTAGCATGGATAGATGGCAAGATTTGGGGGACTTTTAAACTGCACATCATAAGTGCTAAGTTTTACCACCATGTGGGCAGGCCAAGGTTCTCAGACAGTACTAGGGTGATCAGTGGATATAAATGCTGGGATTAGATTGGATTCAATTAGATGAGATTACAGAACTACTGAATTTGGTGACGTGATAGAGGAACTTTAGCCTCAGTATATGTACATTTTGAATACACAGGGCCAGATTGCGATCGGTTCCATCAGTGTATATCTGGATTCACTCAGCATCTGCATTGTAGCATCACTTATCAACTTCCCTTCAATCCAGTTTAAGGCCAGATCTACACAACCCATGCTACGGCGTAATTATGTCACTGTAACCCCCTAGTGTAGACAGACTACAGCAATTGAAGGGGTTTTTCCATCACTGTAGGAATGCCACCTCCCTGAGTGGTGATAGCTAGGTCCACAAAAGCATTCTTCTGCTGACCTAACTGCGTCTACACTGGGAGTTAAGTCGGCACACCCCTGATCCCTGTGTTGACCTAAGTTTTAAGTGTAGACAAGGCCTAATTGACAGCTGGAGTCTGGCCTCAAGGAATTTAGCATCAGGACATTCATTTTGCAGAGAAGCAGGTGGAAGCCAGAGAAAGCAAAGTGAGCTGGCTGGTCATGTCGCATTAGGAACAGGACCTAGGTTTGCTTGACTGCAAACTTCATTAGTTTTGGCTTTTGGAAATATTAGATGGGTCACTTTTTCCTTTCCTTCAGCAGATCAATATGAACCTCCTCATTCATCTAATTGTAGCTGCAGGGGCTCTTCACAGCTCAAGTGTATTTGTCTCCGTGTGCTGTTAATAGCATCAGGCACAAAGACCACTTCATTAAAAGATCATCTGGGCTTGATCTTATTTGAACTATGATATCACAGCTTTATTGGCTAGACTGCTCGGCAGAAAGCACAAAGCTAGCTGACTCAAGTGAGCTCGAGGAGCAGAGTTCAGATCCAAGCTTCCACAGCCCTGTTGGAGCATCCCTGGGGGCCCCCAATGGGGAATGGTGCAGATGCACTTTCCAATGCACCATAATACTCCTGCTTTGTGAAGTGCAGCGAGAACGGACGCGCACATACAGTGACTTGACACCTCACTCTCCCATCTTAGAGCACTCCATGCTTGGAAGAGCCTCCCACCTCCCAGGGGCCAAGCTCCCACCCTAATTTCCCTCAGCCCTTGCCTCAAAACCCACTCCTTTTGCACAGCCTCTCCCCATTGATCTCTCTCCTCTCCTAAGCAATCACCTGATGCTTTGGATTCGTCTGAGGGCTTGTACATGCTAGCGCTTACTTCGGTCACTCAAAGGTGTAAAAGACACACACCCCCCAAGCGACGTAAGTTACACCAACCTCAGCACTGGTGCAACTATGCCCTGGAGTGATTCCGGCGTAGACTCGCCCCTAGTAAGTGGGGTAGGGACTGTGTTTTTGGAGAGGTAGCCAGCATACTCGTTAGTGTCAGAACTGCAAATAGAACCCAGGTGTCCTGAATCCCACGCTCCCCTAGTCAGACTTGTTGCATAATATTAGACAAGTCACTTAGGCATTGCAATGCTGAGCACAGTAACTCCTAAATACCGTTACAAATCTGGGCCTAATTTAGAAGCCTAAATATAGTTTTCAAAAGGGACTTAGGAGCCAAAATCCCATTTGCTGTTGATGGGACTTAGGCTCATGAGTACCTAAATCAGTTTTGAAAATGAGATTTAGGCTCCGAAATTAATTAGGCGTTGCTATGCTGAGCGCAGCAAGACCTAAATACCTCTGGGCCTTAGCCTCTGTGGGCCTGAGTTTATTGAGCTGAAAAATAGGGGACACAACACTTATTCTCCTTGGTAAAGTGTGTGGAAATCCTCGGATGAAAAGCAAGCAATAAAGACGGAGAATTAGTGACGTTCTGTGTTGGTAAAGCATGACGTACTCTTATGAGACTCTATTATTAATAATTATGTACAGATACTTCTGAAATCTTTATTTGAAGATTCCTGATAAAGGAAAAACTAAGCCAGAGAGTAAAATAAACAGTCTAATAAATACAACAGAGAAGGGAAAGAGACGGAACAGACCAGGCAAATAGAATCCTCAGGCCATTATTTATTGAGGTTTCTGATTAAATTAAATGCACAAGTGCAACACCAAAACTGTCAAGTATTAAATAACAGCAACGCAATGCACGTCACACTCGCGTCATCTTGTAGGCCAGGCCGACATTCAGGAGCTAGCGATCACGAGAAAATTCAGGAAGCGGTGATTATAGGTCAGCGGGGTGACACACGCTCAGGAGATCAGAGATTAGTTGTACAGGAGGAACAAGAGGGAATGGCATACCCGAGCGGTACTAGCACAGGGGAGGACAAATTGACATGACAGATATGCAATACTCAATTGGAGAGTGAGGCATGCTGCTAAAGAAAGAGGGTTGCTAGGTGGCTCAGCACAGCAGCAGCTCACCTCTAGAGATCAGGCTGGAAATACTGATCAAGTCACAAGTTAAAAGGGCTGGAGGAGTCTCATTCAAGGCCCTCTTGGGTCATTCGCCAGGTACAAAACCACTTTGCCATCCACTGCAACGGGTCATTTTGGCTTGGAAGAGTCCTCCAGCTGGAACAGCAGGAGGCACCGCCGGCCACTACAGAGGGCAGGCGCAGGGAGTCACGTCCAGAAGACAAGGGGATGCTGGAGCTAAGACTGGAACGGAAGGAGACTGCCGGGCGAGGAGCGAGATGAGGCAGCGCAGCTGTGTGGAAGCCCAGGAGTCTCTGGGCCGAGTTAAGAGGTGATGAGCTGCTGTAACGCTCACGCCAGCGAGCCAGAAGAGCGCAGCAGGAAAGCCAGCTAAGCAGGAAGGGGAAAGCCAAGGTGGTCCCCGCACACCATCCTTCAAAGCGATGTCTCCTACCAATGAACCAACAAGCCCTATGAAGCTTTACATTGTCCATCTAGTTATTACTGTACTGCCTAGGAGCCCTAGCCACGGACCAACACCCCTGTGCAAGGTGCTGTACAAACATACACCAAAATAGATAGCCCCTGCCCCCAGAGAGCTGACAATCTAAGTAATCTAGGTTTTTAGACTGCACCTGTTATGGTGGTACCTTTGAGAATCTCTGCCAATGAGTGCTGTGTTTCCAAGCACAAGTAAACCAGTCTCTCTGTCTGAGTTTCCCCATCTGTAAAAAATGGAGCTAACGATCCTTAACTACCGCCCACCGCTTTCAGCTCCACGTTCAAACTACTGCACGGATCACAGAGCTCTGTAAATGACCAGCATTACCCTAGGTGTTTGCGGGCCAATGGGCACGGTAGAAATGCCTACAAATAAATAAAATAGATAAACGGGGCAGATGGGAACCAAAGCAAGCGAGCCAGAGAGCACTGCCACCTCGGCACTTGGCTCTGGAGAGCCACACCACTTCCACAGCAGCCCAGCTGATGCATAATGCGGCATGGCTGTGAAATTTGCCCCCGCCATGCACTTTACAGCCTGAGACGTTCAGCATGAAACACTTGAGTTGTTCAAACACCAATTACCAAAGCTGCTGTTACTTCGAATAACAAATTATCTTTCTTTTAAAATCGCGGAAAAAAATATTATCCAACGTAAGTGCTTTTTGCCATTTATTCCATACATGAGAGGCAAAGTACCCAAAGCATATTCTGTGCCCAAAGGCCTGCTGAGCTGGAGATAAGTGTGACTATATCTCCAAGTTCTATTAGTAAATATAAATTATGCATTTCCTCTCGGGGTGCTAACAGCCAGCTGGCCAGCCAATAAGCACACTCCAGAACTCGCAATGCGCCAGTGAACAGAGCAGTACCCTCAGCCTATAGCACCGAGCAAACTACTCACTGCTTCTTATCCAAAGTTAATGCAGCAGCAGAACAGAGGGGAAGTGTAGAATGGGTCTATTTCACAGCTTTAGAAATTAATTTCCGAGGCCTCAACATTTTTTTTATGTTGGGCTACAAAAGGAGGGGCGTGTGTATCGAAACGCATGCACACGTGTGCGCACACAGGGAATTTCTGCCCTCAGGTTTATGCACGCCGCTCCCCACAAAGTGAATTAAAATTGTGCCTCTCTATCATCAGATATTGACCAAGTGTGGCCACACGCAATGCGGAGAAAATCTCTGCTCCAGGGCACTGGCCTAACAGCAGTGCACAAAGACGTTCTGTATCACACACTTCTGCACTTTCTCTCCTCATACATACACTCCCCTGCAGTAAGACATGGCTCATTCACGTTAATGATGGGGACACCTTTTCCTCGTCTCTGAATTTTGTGAATTACGGCTAGATTAAGACACAAGGTCTAGACCTGTGTGAGGGGTACCACATGGCTGCCCCACCTCAGGAACAGCCCTAGGAAAACTCAGAGAATCACAGTTGCAACCCCACTTCCCCCACACTCTTGGTGGGAAGTAAAGTTCTGTAGTCTTTTGAGGCTGCTGCATACTCCCCCTTTGCACTGGCTCAGCTGAGAGAGAGGTGGTGGGGAGAGAGAGTATATAGATTTTGTCACTTTTCAACCTTCTCCTCACCTATTTGCAGGGACAAGCAGTGACCTTGGACCTGGGGCAGCAATCGAGACAGGCTGGACAGAAGGGTGTGGGGACAGGTAGGCCACTTAACAGCCCTCCATAGCAGAAGCTGGGAATGAGCGACAAGGGATGGATCACTTGGTGATGACCTGTTCTGTTCATTCCCTCTGGGGCACCTGGCATTGGCCACTGTCAGAAGACAGGATACTGGGCTGGATGAACCATTGATCTGACCCAGTATGGCTGTTCTTATGGTCTTATAGCAGCGTTAGGGCAAATACCAATCATGCCCTTAGACACCATGTGAACACTAAAACCAGGGATAATGTGTCATCGGGAGCACTTTGCTCAGTTAGACAGTTTTCTGTAAAATGTTTTGTAAAAAGACTGATGCATCAGAGAATCCATATCCTTGTACGTTATGAATCCTTAGCAATATGCCCTCACCACAGCATTACCGTCCCAGCTGGGTAATCTTTGCTGAGAAGTGACGGGAGAGAAACTACTGGGCATGTAGATCCGTGAGGTTTTACGTTGTAAAATTTTACAGATGGGGAAACTGAGGCACAGGGAAGGGACATGACTTGTGTGCATGTGCGGAGAGAGTGTAAATGTGTATGCACGTGCACTATGACTATATTACAAATAATGACAGGCTCCAAGGGTAGTGGCAGAAAAATACTGCACAATGGTAAAAATGGTTCCTGAGACTGATATATTGCCTGAAGCTGAAGGCTGTGGGCGCTCCGCAAAGCTGAAGAAACTATGTCAACCCGAGGACTTTTCTGTTGCTCAATAATATGGTCCTCAGAGCTTGAGTGTATCTGCTTGATTAATGCAGGAGCAAGCTGTTCCTATTTTCCCTGTTGGGGGCAGGAGAACTAGGTTCTAATCTTGGCAATGTCATTGGCCTGCTGTGGGACCTTGGACAAGTCATGTCCCTTCCCTGTGCCACAGTTTCCCCATCTGTAAAATGGGGATAATGATCCTGACCTCCTTTATACAGCGCTTTGCGATCTACCGGTGAAGAATGCTATATAAAAGCTAGGTATTATTCTCCACCTCTCCTAGTAAATGTTATGACCTCAGTCATGCACTTTTGACCTTCCTCATCGCCAGACGTCATTCCGTGACTAACTTTCTCCATCAGTCACTGATTAGTATTGTCTAACTAGCTGCCTCCCTCCTTCAGTTCCATTTGCTCCGTGTGTGCGGTTTTGTGCACGGCCCACGTTGAAAGCTGCTGGATTGACAGACCCAGAACAGGTATAGCCTGGACAGCAGCTGGTCAGGTTTCCCACATTCACTGTCCTGCTAATGTGTTTCAAACCTAACCCAGAATGGCCATCTCTAGGCATGACAGGGTAGGTTCTGTCACTATATCCCATTCACAGTCTTTGGCCTCTGTGCAAAGACTGCAAACACAGGGGGGGAATGAGTGATGGCTGTGACAACAATTATGTAATGGGATTATCAACACCTGACTCACCAACTCACGGCACACAGGTCACTGAAAAGCCAGTGGGTGTGAACAACCAGAACTGGGTAAATGCTACCCAAAAAAAAGTTTAATAATTGGAATGCATATTCACAGACAAATTCCCTTCAGCTGTGTTCATGCCTCTTTAGTGTAAAAAATCCATTTGAGAAACCTGCATTCTGCACATGGAAATTCTGTGGCCAGAAACAGAATCCTTATGAACAGGTTATCCAATCCAGTGACACTTCCCCCCCCAGCTTTAGTGACAAATTTGGGTCATTTTCAGTCTGGGCTGGAGTCAGACCTTCAAAACGTGCCCACTTTCAGAAACCGGATACCAGCCTAGATGGATCCAGTAACAGGGCAAATCCGAAATGAAAGATGCCTCAGCCTTGAGATTCAAAGTGGCAAACAGCAGCGTAAAGTCTCTCCTTGAAATACACAAGCATGCTTGTCCATGCAGTCAGTATCTGCTTTTCAATTCTCCTTGTGCTGCTGTGAGACTCTGCTCCATGATTCTTTTCCAGAGAACAAGGTGCTTGAAAATAACTTTCCCTTGAGGTATCCGCAGCTCTCTAGAATCTGAAGTTGACCTTGTGCCTTCCAACACACTCCTTTCCTGTAATACATATGCAGTGGTTTGGTCTCTATTAATTTGCACCAGCTCCCCATGGTAAACGCACGTCTACTGCTTCTAATATGTTTCCATCTATACAGACCTGTTGTCAAGAATGGTGATTCCTCACCACTTTTATCCTCTTCGTGTTTGTCGTCCAAACCTTTTCGCTTTCTCACTGCAGATCACGTATCTTAAGTCTTGTCTACATGAACGTTTATGTCGTAGCAAGCTGGGGTGTAAATCTACCCACTCTAGCCTGCCATGCACTAACGGTGTGGAACCTGCTGACTTGCATTAACAATTTGTTAGTGTGCTTTGATCTACCTTGCGAGGTTACTAGGGATTAAACACAATCTGACGGGTAAGAGTTATTTTCCATTAATTCTCAAGCCTTTGTCACTCTCACCTGCAGAAAAAAATCTATCCTGGACAAGCTATAAACCATTCAGGTGACATTGCCTTGCTGGGTTAATCCCTCTTCCTATACATTGATTTTGTTACTGCCTGAAAGTATCTCTGTAACCATCTACATGAATGGTTTTTAAGTATGCCAGAGTGTGTCCCCAAGAATGGTTGGTGAATGCTCATTGTGTAAAGCCAACGTGGTCTTTTTGGATGGTCATCAACCACAACGTACTTCTAAGTCAGTTTCCCAATATTATAAGAGGCCAGGTGGTGGGCGTAAACTCCAGAACCATCATCTATCTCCTTTCCTTGCTTTTAAAAAGTATTAAGTAGAATTATTTATTGTGCATTTTTCCAGAGCTCCTGGGTCTTTTCTGTTTTTAACACCAGTCCCTTTTAGTCACAAGTTTTGCTGCTGCCTTTGGAACACTTACTACTGGAATTTCATCTTCTCCCCCTCAAGCCTTTACGACCATGTTTTACTCCAGTCCCACTGGCATCACAAATATGTTGCTCCTTTCTTAAGTTAGTTTTCATGACTCCCTTAATAGTAAACTTGTGCACTTACATACGCAATATGGTTGCAATTCATCCCAGTATCTCAAAGCTCTTTTACTCTAACTGCCTTCGCTGTGAGACACTGTAAGGAAATAAAAGTTTCCCCATCTGCAAAGGGAGGATAAAAGAGGCACAAAGGTTGAGTGAGTGGCCCAAGGGCACACGATGAGTCTCTGGCAGAGCCAGGAATAAAACCCAGATCTCCTGACTCCCAGTCCTGTACGTTAACCATTAGACTTTCGCAGTCTCTCTCTCACGGTAGGGAAGAGAAAGACTCACCTATAAGCAGTACAATGGGAAATCTTTACTGAAGCTGCTGGACACACGCGGAGACACTGTGGTTCTCTGGCTCTGCAGCTTTTAGACTGACTAAATATAGCCTTGCTGCCTAGTGTCACCACACAGGGTCTCTCTAAGCCCTGGCCTCGACAAGCCAGGCATGGAAATGATTACAACACAGCCTCCTTCCTCCCCTCCTTGAAGGCCTGGCTGTAGATTCTGTCCACTAGACCTTCCTCTCTCTTCTCATCTCTCATTATAATGTCGCCATAGTAATATAAAGCTTTTTTTAAAAAAAGCAGATCATTGATGCACATGGTCCTTGCAAATGAGTTTTGTTCATTTGCTGGCAAAAATCAGACGCTTAGAGCAGAAACCTACCAGGAGCCATTTCATCAAATCCTTCGTATATTACACACATGCATTCCAAGGCGATGTTGCTGTTTCATAAGTACATTTTGTGTTTCCTACAGCTGCATCCCATTGAAACACAGTCTTGATTTACAGACAGCATCGCCTGCTCTTGTAGTTCAACAGACCGAATGTGGCAAGAGACAAGTGCATCAATCGTATGCAAATTGCCACATCACTTAAAATGTTTTCTTCCCTAAAATCTCCTGCCTCCTTTCCTCCCTCTCCTCTGTGGCTGGTGTGATTTATCTGCTGTTTGTTGTTAACCTTGATAAATTTCCCTATACAGATTCCCTACACTACTTATAAACTGCAGCCCATCCATCCATGAAGGGATAAGAAATGAAGGAGCTGCATAGCTTTTAGACCATGATTGGAAAGTTCATTAAAGGTCTGGGGTTAAGGTTATATATACACAGCTACACACATACACAGTCACACGACCAAAATTAGTCATACCATGTAGGTAATTCTGGATCTATGCTGTTTAAAAACAGTTCCAGAGGATTGGAGGGGAGCAAATGTTGTTATACCTATATTTAAAAAAGGCTCTGGGGGCAATCTGGGGAATTACAGACCAGGGAGTATTACACCTGTACCTGGCAAACTGGTGGAATAGCTCATTAAAAACAAAACAACATAATACCAGGAAGATCATGATAGGATAGGATCTAACCAGCACAGTTTCTGCAAAGGAAAATCGTGACTCACTAATCTCTTAGAATTCTTTTCACCTGTCCATAAAGTAGTGGCTAAAGGAGAATGAATTGACCTAATTTACGCAGACTTTCAAAAGACCTTCCTCAAGGTTCTGCACAAGAGGCTACAAAAGAAGCCAAGTAGTCATGAGGTGAGAGGCAAAGTATTGTCTCAGATCAAAATCTGGCTAGGAGACACAAAACAAAGAGTAAGATTAAATGGTTAATTTTCATCAAGGCAAAGGATTAACAGCGAGCCCCTCAAGGTTCTATACAAGGTTTCATATTGCTTAATGTATTTATTAAAGATATGGAAAGGAAGGCAAGTAGTGAGGTAGCAAAATATGCAAATGATACGAAGTTGTTTAGGTTCATCAGGACCAGGGAGGACTTTAAGGAACTTTGGAGAGACCTCAATAAGCTAGGTAGATGGGCAACAATACAGCAAATGAAGTTCACTGTCAATAAATGAAAAGTAATTCATAGATTATAAAGCCAGAAGGGATCACTGTGACCTCCTGTATAACACAGGCCATAGGAATTCCCCAAATTAATTCCTGTTTGAACTACAGCAGATCTTTCAGAAAAACTTCCAGTCTTGATATAAACATTTCCAGTGATGGAGGATCCACCACAACTCTTGGTAAGTTGTTCCACCGATTAATTACCCTTCCTGTTAAAATTTTACACCTTATTTCCAGTCTGAATTTGTCTAGCTTCAACTTCCAGCCATTGGATTGGGTTAGACCAGTGTTTTTCAATCTGTGGGTCGCAACCCAGTACTGGGTCGTGGCATGTAAGATGCTGGGTCGCCTTGCTCTGGTCAGCACCGCCGACCGGGACGTTAAAAGTCCTGCCGGTGGTGCTGCCCGGCTAAGGCAGGCTAGTGCCTACCTGTTCTGACACCGCGCTGTGCCCTGGAGGCAGCCAGCAGTGGTCTGGCTTCTAGGCAGGGGGGCCATGGGGCTCCATGCGCTACCCCCTCCCTGAGCACCGGCTCCGCACTCCTATTGGCCGGGAACCGGCCAATGGGAACTGGGGGGGGGCGCGGTGCCTGCGGGCCAGAGTCGTGCGCCTCTGCCTAGGAGCCAGACCTGCTGCTGCCCACTTCTGGAGCGCAGCGCGGTCCACGGTGCATCCCAGCTGCGCCGCTGAGCCGCCGGAGGTAAGTCCGTGCCCGCGCCCCAATCCCCTGCCCCAGCCCTGAGCCTTCCAAAGCCCTGACCCCCTCCTGCACCCCAACCCCCTGCCCCAGCCCTGAGCCCCCCCAACCCAGAGCCACTCCTGCACCCCAAACCCCTCATCCCCAGCCCAGAGCCCTGACCCCCTCCCGCACCCCAATCCCCTGCCCCAGCCCTGAGCCTCCCCAAACCCCTCATTCCCAGCCCAGAGCCCTGACCCCAATCCCCTGCCCAGCCCTGAGCCTCCCCAAACCCCTCATTCCTAGCCCAGAGCCCTGACCCCCTCCTGCACCCCAAACCCCTCATCCCCAGCCCAGAGCCCTGACCTCAATCCCCTGCCCCAGCCCTGAACCTCCCCAAGCCCCTCATTCCCAGCCCAGAGCCCTGACCCCCTCCTGCACCCCAACCCCCTGCCCCAGCCCTGAGCCCCCCCAACCCAGAGCCCCTCCTGCACCCCAAACCCTTCATCCCCAGCCCAGAGCCCTGACCCCTGCCCTAGCCCTGAGCTCCCCCTGCACCCCAAACCCCTCATCCCCAGCCCAGAGCCCTGCCCCACTCCTGCACCCCAACTCCTTGCCCCAGCCCTGAGCCCCACCAACCCAGAGCCACTCCTGCACCACAAACCCCTCATCCCCAGCCCAGAGCCCTGACCCCCTCCCGCACCCCAATCCCCTGCCCCAGCCCTGAGCCTCCCCAAACCCCTCATCCCCAGCCCAGAGCCCTGACCCCCTCCTGCACCCCAACTCCTTGCCCCAGCCCTGAGTCCCCCCAAACCCGGAACCCCTTCCTGCACCCCAAGCCCCTCATTCCTGGCCCCACCCCACAGCCCTCACCCCCACACCCCAACCCTCTGCCCCAGCCCTGAGCCCCTCCCACACCCCAACCCCCTCATCCCCAGTTCCATTAGGTTGTGGGCATCAACAATTTTCTTCAACTGGGTTTCCAGAAAAAAAGTTTGAAAACCACTGGGTTAGACCTTTGTCTGCTAGATTGAAGAGCCCATTATTAAATATTTGTTTCCTATGTGAGTGACTGTAATCAAGTCACCCCTGAGCTTTCTCTTTGTTAAACTAAAGAGACTGAGCACTGTGCGTCTACACTAAAAGGCAGGGTTTTTAATCCTTTAATCATTCTCATGGCTCTTCTCTGAATCCTCTCCATTTATCAACACCCTTCTCGAATTGCAGGTGCCAGAACTGGACACAATATTCCAGTAGCGGCCTCACCAGTGCCAAACACAGAGGTAAAATAACCTCTCTGCTCTTACTCGGGGCTCCCTTCTTTATGCTTCCCAGGATTCCAGATGCTGCAGAAGTAGGTATAAAAACCCAGCAGCAGCAAATGTGGAACAACTGACCAAGGGTCGTGGTAGACTCTCCATGACAGGTAATTTTTAAATCAGGACTGGAGATTTTTCTAAATGATCTGCTCTAGGAATTATTTTCAGGGAGTTCTACAGTCTGTGTTATGCAGAAGGTCAGACTAGATGATCACAATGGTCCCTTCTGGCCTGGGACCCTATGAAACTCTGAAAATCTGCACTGGATACTTCAAGAGACAGGTTGCTGGGCTAGATAAACCTGGGGTCTGATCCAGCCTGGCAATGCCTATGTCCCTGTGACCATGGAAGTGGTCAGTTTGCCATAAGGGGGAAGTGGTAAAAGAAAACTGGGGATAACAAGAAAAAATGCAGGAGTGCCAGACCTTTTATCTTCCTGACCTTCACCCACCCTGAGAGGAGCTGGCTTCATTGTCTTCCAGTGTGTAGGGAGGCTGGTCCTTATGCCTCAGGAGGAGAGCAGAATCAGCCCCTCTCTCTCCTTCTAACCCATGGACAACAGAGAACTCAGTAGCGTCCACTCCAACCTCAACTGCTCCCAGACTGACTGAGAAGGGTCCCAGGATCTGTGCCCTCTCCTGAAAAATGCTGCCTCTGCTAAGCGAGGAAAAACAGGCAACCAGAGCCTTACCCAAGGGGGGCTGCTACTGCTCAAAGATAAGAGCCTGGAGCTTTGCACAAGAAAGACTAGAACAGGGTGAGCTAGCGATGCCTGTGTCCTGCAGAAGGAACTGACAAGGGCTGTTACTGAGGACAACAATGTGCCTTAAAAATGGGATCTTTAAGAGGCAGTGGGATACCGAGGCCGCTGCTTATCATATCAGTATCTTCCCATTGTTACCTTGTGTTCCCCCGCGTCTGTCTGTCTCCACTTCTCTCTTTGCTTACACCTAGATTGCAAGCTGCTTGAGGCAGGGACTGTCCCTTTGTCGCATCTTTGAGGCCCCAAGCTCAAACGCATCACAAATAATACAGACCCCGTTTTCACAGTCAGGGAAAGCTATGTCGTCTCAGCTCAAATAGAAGGGCCAGGTCCCCGCTTCAAAGAGCACATCATGCACTGATGCTTGGTGCCCAGGATGAGATGTGATTTTGTTAGCTGCTGTGCACCCACCGCTGAAAACTAGGTTCAAGGTGGCTCAAGTTGGGCACTCAAAAACAGAGAGACTCCAAATCCTTCTTATTTCTATTGCAGTTATATTTCCTAAAAACCCAAACCAGGGCTCAGGGTCCCATTGTATTAGGCACTGTACAAACAACTATCTATCACTGGGAATACCCTTTAAAAGGACACAAGCAATGCTGGAGGCCTCCAGCATGAAGGAATTATATCCAAAACTGCTGACAATAAGACTGCGTTATTCTTTATCTTACCTGTGCTACGCAATCTCTTATCCCTTAATGGTGAAACTGCTCCCCTCTCATCAGTCTGAATGCTCGGGAGTGCAGAAGAAGATGAAATCCCTATGGACTTGGCCTTTGGCCTGGGGTGTTGGGGCCACTACATGAATCATTTGGCCTTTCCCTAACCCACCCATCTCATGGCCTTCCATGCTGGCCAAACGGGCCAGTTGAAAGGCCCTTTTTTTGTCATAGAATCATAGAATATCAGGGTTGGAAGGGACCTCAGGAGGTCATCTAGTCCAACCCCCTGCTCAAAGCAGGACCAATTCCCAACTAAATCATCCCAGCCAGGGCTTTGTCAAGCCGGGCCTTAAAAACCTCCAAGGAAGGAGATTCCACCACCTCCCTAGGTGAAGCACTGGAATGCGTTACCACCCTCCTAGTGAAATAGTGTTTCCTAATATCCAACCTAGACCTCCCCCACTGCAACTTGAGACCATTGCTCCTTGTTCTGTCCATAGAAGATGGTTGGCTGCCCCGGTCTGGCTGCTTTGCCCACAGCCACAAAGCTTAAGTGCGGCAGAGGGCCTTACGCTGGTCCTCTGCACCAGGGATATATCTCACCCTATTAGAATCTAACACTGATCATTTGGCTACATGTTTTTATTAAGCTGGAGAAGGAAGAACCACGCACAGAGCTGTAAAAAACCCAGAGCTCAACTTCGACAGACATGTTACCTGAGATATTTCTGATCCATATGCTGCAAGCAAAGACATTACTTGACTAGGGCTTGAAGAATGCAGCACAGTCGCCTTCCCAAGGATTTGGGATCTCTTTATTCCTGGCCATAGACAGCATCCGATAGAAAACGTTTTCTTGTTATGCTCCACGCTGGAGAAATTTCTGCTTATTCTCTGAGACGTCTTGAAAGCTGCAGCATCCACTCCCTCTCAGAGGAGAGAGAAATGACAGTTATTTGATGGAAATAATAGCTGGTAATAAGAAGAAAGTGAAAGGGGAGGGTTGGGGAGGAGGGTAAACAAGAAAAACCCTTTGACTTGGCACACAAAGTAATTTTAGATGCAGAAAGCTGCAGTGGAATCAGTAGGTTAAAAAGAGGAATGCAACATTCTGCTGTGAAAACAGGGAGTGCTGACTGCATTGACACAAAGAGGGGATCTAAGAATTATATCTCCCCCCCCAAAAAAATTAAATGATCGAAAGTGTATTTTTCTGTGCTCTGAACTATGTATTTTGTTAAACTCCCCAAGGAGGAAAACAAAAGTTCCCCAAGCCAAAAGATAAAACTAATGAAAGCTAGTAAAACTTTTTGTATTTCAGAAGCCTCTTGTGCTCAGAGCTTCTCAGAATTTGGAAACCGTGTTTGTAATTTCTTTGTGTGTTGCCTTGCAGTTAAAAGGTTTTGTGAAGTTCTGCTGGCTCAATGATATGGAGCTTTTAATCCTTAATCTCAGTGTTTATAAAAGGCAGTAAGTATTACTGTCCCTGTTTGACAGATGGGAAAACTGAAGCTCGGAGAGGTGAATTAATATTTATTATTTGTATTACTGAAGCACTTAGGAGCATTAGTCAAGTGACTTGCCCTACTCCTGACTCTTAGTCTAATGTTCCATCCGTTGGACCATGCTGTCTCCAATACTTACAGGACAGAAGGTAGGAGGCAAATACCAGAAGGATGGATGTCTCAGAGCTGGGCACCTTTATAAAATCCATCCAGATCTAATATTAAGATAGTCACTTACCAGAGCCCAGGATGTTAGCATGGAAAGAGAGCCGGGGAAAGGCTAATGTGCATCTCCAGAGGTGTGGACAGTTGCTCCTGACATCTTGCTACTGACATAGAGTATTTCCCTCTACACCCGAGCTCCATCCTCACACTACCATTGTAGAAGCTTGCATGCCATATATGTAGGTTTTTAGGTAAAGACAGGCCAAAATTCATCTCTAGTGCAACTGCATTGACTTTCAGACAGCCATCTGGTGAGTATCTGCTGAGAATTTGCCTTTGAGTTTGGTAGGACTCTAGGCTCGTTGCAGGATGCTGTGTTTTGAAATGAAGCTTGGTTGCTGTCTGGACTAGGTTGAGTTAGCACCGGTTTTCTAGCAGGGCTCTTTGAAGTGAGAGCAGCATCGGTTTTGATTGGATAAGCCAGTGATTAAAAGTGGCTGAGGGGTTGTACTGTCCTTTCCAGCTGTGTGTGGGGCCCAGGCTTTCAAAAGCATGCAAGGCTCCCAGTGGCTGGTTAGACATGTGGCTGGTGAGATGAAGGCAGCTGGGAGACTAAGAGAATTAGCAACTGAGGTCCCCAGCAGAGGAAGGCAGGAAGGTTGGGTTGTGTGTTTTGCAGGGGGCGGTGGGTTGTGTTTTTTCCTTTCCTTAACTTGCAGGTGTTGTTAAGTGTCGAAGGTTGGAATGTCGTTGTCTTGGTAACGCCATTCAGGCTGCTCAGTGCTTCTGTCCTTGGAGCTCCAGTGTTATCACTACGAACAGCAGATAATGCAGCCTGCTAATTCAGCAGACCTCGATGTTAGTGATAAAGACCACAGGCACAGTTTGGAGACAAAGGCACTTGGCCAGGTTTATTGCCCTCAAGGCACAGTACTATAGGAGCTACAGGTACACTAACACGAGTGGCAAGGAACGGCTCAGTCAGGAGCAGGAATTTCTGCTGTCCCCTCGGCCACACAGAGGATTAAGGCAAGGTACTCCGTCATTTATTGACTGAGACAAACTACTGGGATAAACAACTTACGTACCACCTTATGTGTTTCATGACATCTGTTTGCTACCTCCCCTTGTTCCTGATCTCTCTGACACAACATCCTTATTCATTGTTCTGTCAAACCATCTTATCTTGTACTAGACTGGGGTGTATCTGTACTAGACTTCTGAAACGTATTTAAATAAATATCTAGTTTGTTGTTATTTTGCCAAGGCCAGGTCTACTCTGGTTCACAGCCTTTGGTTCAGGCCTCAAATCTTGCACCAGGCCCAGTGTTCCAGGCTCCTTCTCTCTCTAGTCCAGGAAGTGCTCTAAAAGGAAGAACACACAATGGAAGGAAAATGGCATGTCACCAGCACTACTGCTAGTTCTTCCTCTGCCTGCAGCACTGGGGTCCCCCTGCCAAACAGGTATCCTGACTCTGGACCTCGTCTTGACTTGCTGGGATTGCTGCCTGCATGTCCCTGCTGATGAAAGCCAGGCAGGGGGAACCACCCAGTGTGAGAGGTGCCTGTTGGTGGAGTCCCTCAGAAAGCAGGCAGGAGAACTGCAGGAGGTGGCTCGTCTGCATAGCCTCCAGGAGCACAAGGACTTAATCAACAGGACATGTGGAAAAATCTGGGATGGAGGATGCTAACTGACTACAGCAGCATTGCTGCTCTATGGGGAGGAGACTGGCTGCAGCCCACCTTGAGCAGAAGACAGTGCTCCACCTCTCGCCCAGGACTCCCCCCCGCCCCAGTCCATCATGGTGAAGAACTGGTATGCTGTAGTGGCAGCACGAGATGAGGAACAGACCTCAATGGCTGAGGAAGAGAAGCCACCTCCTGCAGCCCTCCCGACTCCCTGTGAGCTCAGAGTCAAGCTGAGTTCCTTTCTTTCTTGTGCATTATAAAAATAATAAAGGTTCTACAGGACAAAGGAAGCTCTCAGTGATACCTGGGCAACAACAATGTCATCAAAGTATGATCTCAGCATGTGGTTGGTAATTGGGATTGGACTGGATTCTACTCCATCTTGTGTATCGAGAGAACTATATGTTCTGTTCCAACCTCTTTTAGCTGTGTTGGCTCAGCAGGACTAGCGGGGGGTAAAAACCAATAGAACTTACCTTATTGACACAAGTGAACAGATATAACCGTGACTATGCACAGGGAGCAGGTCTGACGGATGAAGGAGGAGCCATTTCTTCATAGGATGTACTTCTGTGCTGAAACGTGACTAAGATTTCACTTGGCCTGAGAAAACCATCTGAATGAAGATATTTTCCAATACCTGCCTAATCTTTTATTTTCATAAATGCAAATAGTATTTCAAAACTGTAACAATCACAAAACCCATCAGAATTTGCGGCACAGAAAAATAGAACCATTCAAACATACAGGATTAAACCAGAACATGCTCAAAAGCTAATTTTAACATCCAGCATTTCAGGTTTTGAGAACTCTAGCTTCTGTTAGGCTGTACAATCTTTCAGCCTAATGTTTTTCCTCTACAATTTTGATTCCAATTTTGCTTCATATTTAATGTAGTTGCTCTTCGTTTTTGTTGTTGTTGTTGTTGCATGAAAGAACTAGAAAAGCCAAGGTAGTTTTCTTCAGCATGAGGCAACCTAGGCCGCTGAAGCTTTCAGGTTTGATAACGATGGGAAGGTTAGAATGAATGAAAGTCTCAGGTACTTCCTAGGAGTCCATTTTGTTTCATTTAATGCCTGCCTTAAATCCTTTAAATCCTTGTTCACCTTCTTCAGATCTAGCAACTCTGAGTATAAATGTACTGTGTAAGCAGCAGGATATCCCGTGGGATACCACCATATTGACTTATGTATGTTCACTGTTTGTTTTTAATCCTGGCTCACAGAATGACTTCTAAATCCCCCTGTGGGCCTGGCCAAGACCCTTAAATATCTCTGTAAAATGGGGATACCTACCTCATGGGGGTGTTGTGGGGATTAATGTTTGCAAAACACAGACAAACCTTTATTTCAGAAGGTTGAAAAAGCTACTAGGGGGGAAGCTGTTCTAGACTTGATTTTAACAAATAGGGAGGAACTTGTTGAGAATTTGAAAGTAGAAGGCAGCTTGGGTGAAAGTGATCATGAAATCATAGAGTTTGCAATTCTAAGGAAGGGTAGAAGGGAGAACAGCAAAATAGAGACAATGGATTTCAGGAAGGCGAATTTTGGTAAGCTCAGAGAGCTGATAGGTAAGGTCCCATGGGAATCAAGACTGAGGGGAAAAACAACTGAGGAGAGTTGGCAGTTTTTCAAAGGGACACTATTAAGGGCCCAAAAGCAAGCTATTCCGCTGGTTAGGAAAGATAGAAAATGTGGCAAAAGACCACCTTGGCTTAACCACGAGATCTTGCATGATCTAAAAAATAAAAAGGAGTCATATAAAAAATGGAAACTAGGACAGATTACAAAGGATGAATATAGGCAAACAACACAGGAATGCAGGGGCAAGATTAGAAAGGCAAAGGCACAAAATGAGCTCAAACTAGCTACGGGAATAAAGGGAAACAAGAAGACTTTTTATCAATACATTAGAAGCAAGAGGAAGACCAAAGACAGGGTAGGCCCACTGCTTAGTGAAGAGGGAGAAACAGTAACAGGAAACTTGGAAATGGCAGAGATGCTTAATGACTTCTTTGTTTCGGTCTTCACCGAGAAGTCTGAAGGAATGCCTAACATAGTGAATGCTAATGGGAAGGGGGTAGGTTTAGCAGATAAAATAAAAAAAGAACAAGTTAAAAATCACTTAGAAAAGTTAGATGCCTGCAAGTCACCAGGGCCTGATGAAATGCATCCTAGAATACTCAAGGAGCTAATAGAGGAGGTATCTGAGCCTCTAGCTATTATCTTTGGAAAATCATGGGAGACGGGAGAGATTCCAGAAGACTGGAAAAGGGCAAATATAGTGCCCATCTATAAAAAGGGAAATAAAAACAACCCAGGAAACTACAGACCAGTTAGTTTAACTTCTGTGCCAGGGAAGATAATGGAGCAAGTAATTAAGGAAATCATCTGCAAACACTTGGAAGGTGGTAAGGTGATAGGGAACAGCCAGCATGGATTTGTAAAGAACAAATCATGTCAAACCAATCTGATAGCTTTCTTCGATAGGATAACGAGTCTTGTGGATAAGGGAGAAGCTGTGGATGTGGTATACCTAGACTTTAGTAAGGCATTTGATACGGTCTCGCATGATATTCTTATCGACAAACTAGGCAAATACAATTTAGATGGGGCTACTATAAGGTGGGTGCATAACTGGCTGGATAACCGTACTCAGAGAGTTGTTATTAATGGTTCCCAATCCTGCTGGAAAGGCATAACTAGTGGGGTTCCGCAGGGGTCTGTTTTGGGACCGGCTCTGTTCAATATCTTCATTAACGACTTAGATATTGGCATAGAAAGTACGCTTATTAAGTTTGCGGATGATACCAAACTGGGAGGGATTGCAACTGCTTTGGAGGACAGGGTCATAATTCAAAATGATCTGGACAAATTGGAGAAATGGTCTGAGGTAAACAGTATGAAGTTTAACAAAGACAAATGCAAAGTGCTCCACTTAGGAAGAAAAAATCAGTTTCACACATACAGAATGGGAAGAGACTGTCTAGGAAGGAGTACGGCAGAAAGGGATCTAGGGGTTATAGTGGACCACAAGCTAAATATGAGTCAACAGTGTGATGCTGTTGCAAAAAAAGCAAACATGATTCTGGGATGTATTAACAGGTGTGTTGTGAGCAAGACACGAGAAGTCATTCTTCCGCTCTACTCTGCTCTGGTTAGGCCTCAGCTGGAGTATTGTGTCCAGTTCTGGGCACCGCATTTCAAAAAAGATGTGGAGAAATTGGAAAGGGTCCAGAGAAGAGCAACAAGAATGATTAAAGGTCTTGAGAACATGACCTATGAAGGAAGACTGAAAGAATTGGGTTTGTTTAGTTTGGAAAAGAGAAGACTGAGAGGGGACATGATAGCAGTTTTCAGGTATCTAAAAGGGTGTCATAAGGAGGAGGGAGAAAACTTGTTCACCTTAGCCTCTAAGGATAGAACAAGAAGCAATGGGCTTAAACTGCAGCAAGGGAGGTCTAGGTTGGAAATTAGGAAAAAGTTCCTAACTGTCAGGGTGGTTAAACACTGGAATAAATTGCCTAGGGAGGTTGTGGAATCTCCATCTCTGGAGATATTTAAGAGTAGGTTAGATAAATGTCTATCAGGGATGGTCTAGACAGTATTTGGTCCTGCCATGCGGGCAGGGGACTGGACTCGATGACCTCTCGAGGTCCCTTCCAGTCCTAGAATCTATGAATCTATGAACAGAATCACACTTGACATTTATACAGGGCTTTTCATGTTCAGAGCTAGCTTTCTTTACAATGAAAACTGTGTAAGAAAACACCTTTATTGGGCAACCTCCAGTCTTAAGGGGCCACCCCAACATTCATTTATATCTCTTCCAAAAAGGTAGGAAACAGTCTATCATGAACTGATTTTAGTCAGTATGGCTCCAAAGAATGCCAAAATGGGTTGGGGGAAAAAAAAGCCCTTGAAATATTGTATTAACCAATTTTTTTTAATAAGAAAACTAAAAACCAACCAGTGGACAACATGGAAATTTGACATCAAAAGACACTCAAGAGAATGGATTTGTAGCCAGTTATATATTATTTAAAAATATGAAAAAATATTCTGGGGGACACTAAGGCTCTGGTGATTTGGCCAACATCTATTTGCTGCCAATCAGCCCCAGGGGAGCCAACTCCAAAGGATGCTCACAGAACTCATTCTGAACTCAGTGTGGGTGGCCATCTTCCACACGTGACCCAAACGTGGGGCAATGAGAGTATTCCTGTGTGGCCAGGAAGGGAGAGGAGACACTTGTGTTACCTGAACCTGGAATCACTCCATAAGAAGGGCAGACATTCCAAACCAAAGCTCATTTTAAGCATAGCCCAGGTCTTACAGATTACCGTCATCTCAGCCCCCTTCCATATAGTATGCTTATGTTAACAATAACAAGATGACCCAGTTTTAACGCGGAATAAGGCGTTAACAAACTAATCCCAGAAAAAGTGTTTGCAGTATAAGTCTATCACAGGACATTATGACCACGTAACTGGTTCCAAGCAGAATTCAGGTGTCTTCTCAATCCTAACTGAACCACTTACTTCCCTCTGGTTCTTGTGGCAAGCACTGTGTGTAGTAATATGCCTTTTGGAGAACGATAATCATCCGTACTGAGTACTTTTAATTTTTTAACTCTAAAAGATTCCTCTGCAGCTTGTTAGCAATTAGCTGCAATGCACAAGAGGGGAACAACTGACTCATTCATTGTGTTAACATTGAGATAGCTAAGATAAATGCAGCAGTTAAAATCTGTGGAGGACCTGAAGGTGCATCAAGCAGAGAATGAGGCCTTTAAGTACATTAGAACAAGAGAGAACATAACAGATCGATGGTGATGGTACTCACTGAAAAGGGCAGAGATTGAAGAATAAAATGAAAGATAACTTCTAAACAACACTGTTACTGTCTCGTGCTGGGAAAGAGGATCCAAACAAAAGAATAATCACTGATTTGGATATACTGTGACAAATCAACATGATGGAAATGTTTTGCTGTGTACTGTAGATTCAGTTTTATATTTTGAGTGAATACATTATGAATCCGTGGACTGGAAATTTTTTAAGTTACTCTTTTTAGCCCAAAATACCTACTTGTTTTCCCTTTCCTGATTTGACGGAGACCATGAAAAGTGATGTCTTTCTTCCTTTATAGTTAGGAAGCTACTGATTTACTCTTACTAAAAGTTCCTCTATATTATCTTGCGATCTCACGCCGACCTCCATACTTCATTCTCTCCAAACAATACACCAATGATGTAAGACACTAACACTGGCCCTCACTAAATTAGTGGTGTTCAGCTGGAATCTGAAATATCATAGCAACGTTACAATACTGAGTGTGAAACAACTTCTTTTTAGAAAAAAGATTTACTACAGAAAATGTACAGAAGATTGAAATAATCTACATTAAGTCTTGTACTAACTGCAGTTGATTCAGCTCTGAGGTTTATACCAAATAGAAGTGCCTTTGAAACCGCTGTTCTCTCTCAGGAAACTTCTACCAATAGAAGAATGGATGATCTATCTTCTCTTCAATGGCTATTTTATGCTCCCTGCCACAGAGTTCTTCAGAAGTCCTCATATATTGTCCAGCCACTTACATCATGTCCAGCTGCAAAAGAAAATGATAAATTTGGAATAAGAGGCACTGGCTTCAAGTTATCGCTCTCACTGGGTGGGTAGGGATGGCAATCAGAAAACGAAGTATGTATGTCCTAGCGAACTTGGATACACACTTTATGACAAAATATGAAAGGCCTGTGGAATACTTGTACTCTATATGTCTTCATGACTGAGCAGAGAATCAGCCAAAACTGTATTACCACAAAGTCACAAACGTAATTTTTAGATTTTTTAAGCTACCCGGCACAGCACAAATGAAGAACGCTTCCAGCCATGAAAGTTCTAAGACTAGATGGACTATTGGCTGAAGCCTTGCAGATATGTTTTATTTGTAATGACTCAGCATGAAAAAGAAAGAAAAATAAAAGAGGCTAAATTGTTTATACATAATAAACCCATTAAATGCTTGAATTTCCGCAAGCCTGTCTGTACTAGGTTAATTGAGCCGATTAAAATACGTTTTTCTTAATGGTTTTTATTTTTCAACCCACACAAATAGCTGCTCTGCTTTCTGAAGCGTTGTTAGCAAATTGTTATAATTTAATGTATCAAAAGAGTCGCCTGATTGGCGCTTTTTTAAAAAAAAACACTGGAAAGGAGAGGATTAATCTATGTAAACAGCGCAAAAGTGTAACAACACAGCCCAGTGCCTGCCATTATGAAACTACGTATCTGGTTACATTTACAATAGCAACTAAGTATTTCATGGCGGTTCCTTTGTGCCTTAATTCCTTAGGTGCTTTCTAGGGCATAAGTCCATGGCAAGTCCTCGCCCCTGTTGCTTTTAAAAGCTTCTCCCTCTCACTGAAACAATCCAACTACTTTAATCATAAAGCCATATCATGTCTTCACGATACTTACTAAATCATCCACATCACCACCTTCCCCGGCCACTGATGGAGCTTCAGCTGGTTTTTCTTTGGGGGCCAAGAACTGAGAAAAAAAAAAAATAATAATTTGAGTTCTGGAGACAAAAGTCAGCCACTTTCCATTAAATGAATGGAAAGTATTTTGAGAGGTGTAAAAAAACAAAAGAAAACAAAACAAACAAAAAAACCACATGAGCTGAGAATTCCATATAGAAAGGCTCCAATAATTACTACTGAAGTTTTGTTCGCGTTTCCATCCTCATCACCAACCTGTAGCACTTTAAAGTCAAGTCTTAGAAAATTTCCTCAGAACTAAGGGTGAGGGATGCAGCTATACAGGGAGTTAAGATAATTTTATGACCAATAATGTTTGCAGCTATGAATGCTTAAAAACAGCCAAAAAAGTTACTTTTCCCCTTCATAATTTACACATATGCAAGTCTCCAGATTAGAAATTTTTGCTAAATAAAATCTAAGGACCAAATCCTGGTTCCACTAAACTCAATTAATGACCTGGATCCACAAAACCTCAAACGTGTAGGTGGTTAGATTGATATTCTTTTATCAAATAGATTTTTACATAATGAATGTGCAACTCATTGGATGCCCTCCACTTAGCGTAACATATCATAAAAAAAGGGTAAAGATAACTAGCTCAGACACTATGATAATGAGGTCCATATATAGATAGCACCTAAAGTGTAACTATCTCTAAGTTATTTCTCTCTCTTACTATTTGTTCTATTACTTTATAAGGGCTAGAAGTTATCAGCAATAATAGCAAAGAAAACACAAAAACAGAACATGACTTATGTGAATTGTGCTCCACAGCCTTAAGAACTTACTATTAGTTAATATTATTTTAGCAATTATCCCAATGGGAAAAGTGGAAATCCCCTCCTTCCCCACAGCTGGGTCACTTAAAAGAAGACTATCTATAACACTTGAGAATATGCAGCTGGGAACTACCCTGCCCTAGATGAGAAAGTGGCAATGGGGATGGACTAAACCATCTAATATTACAGATCTTTTCCCAGCATTGTCTTCTGTAATTTAAGGGTGCTGCAGCAGTGGCTCTAGGTGAGAAGCAAAAGGACAATTTTTGTCTGAAAAGAATTAAACTTAAAACAATAGGGTTGTAAATACCTGTTTGAATTTTTAACTTGTTTTCATTACACAAACACAGCTGGCTTCTGAAGCAGATCTCTGATTATCTGAGGACTTCAGATACTACAATAAGGGGGATCATGTAAGTAGGAAGGTGAGATAGATACAGCGGGGGATTAATGGTGCTAAATATCTCCATTCTCCCTTCATCTGCAGTATCAGATGTGCAAATAAAGGTAACAATAAATAGATACAAATCAGAGAGTTAAAGTAGGAGGAGGTGGTAGAATGCCCCTTTTTTATATGATCTGAGCATTATCCATCACTGTTAAGACAGCACTTGACACTTAGGCCTGGCCTACACTTAAAAGCTAGGTCGACATACCTACATAGAATCATAGAAAATTAGGGTTGGAGGAGACCTCAGGAGGCCATCTAGTCCAACCCCCTGCTCAAAGCAGGACCAACACCAACTAAATCATCCCAGCCAGGGCTTTGTCAAGCCGGACCTTAAAAACCTCTAAGGATGGAGATTCCACCACCTCTCTACGTAGCCCATTCCAGTGCTTCACCACCCTCCTAGTGAAATAGTTTTTCCTAATCTCCAACCTAGACCTCCCCCACTGCAACTTGAGACCATTGCTCCTTGTTCTGTCATCTGCCACCACTGAGAACAGCCGAGCTCCATCCTCTTTGGAACCCCCCTTTCAGGTAGTTGAAGGCTGCTATCAAATCCCCCCTCGCTCTTCTCTTCTGCAGACTGAATAACCCCAGTTCCCTCAGCCTCTCCTCGTAAGTCATGTGCCCCATGTGGTTTTTTCACATCAATCAGGGATGTGAAAAAACCTCATCCCTGACCAACAACTATGTTGACCTAACCCCAACAAGCTACCGTTGCACAGGGCGGTGGTGTTTCTACACCAACAGGTAAACCCCTTCCTTGCTGTGTCTACACTACAGGGTTCTGCTGGTGTAACTATGGCAACACAGCTATGACAATAAACTCTCCGCAGGGTAGACATACCTTCAGAAGAAACAAAAATGTTTTTTTACAAAATGTTCCATCAATAACATAAATCACAGCTCTGGAAAGGGGAGGAAAAAGGCACTTCAGCAGTTACCCTGGCCTTCTAATATCTGCTGAACTCTGCTGCCATCCCAGGAGATAATCTAGTCCCTCATTCTCTGAACCCCCTAATTCTAAATCCCCAAGGAGAGTGGAAAAACACACACACCAGAGGCATATCTACTAGTCCCAATTTTTTTTTAGGTCTCTTCCTCTGACCCACTCTCCCAGCTTCAATGTATACAGAAAGTTAATTTAGAGGGAAAGCACCCCGTATCACATCCACCAGAATAAGTAAGAAATTTGATGTCACTTTTTATCATTTTTGTATACAATATCCGCCTTACTTGTCTCACTATCCAAAGGTCAGATCTTTTTTACATTTGAATAGCAGATGCCGAGAACTGTATAGAAACTTTATTCTACATCCTAACACATTTAACATACACCGCTCAACTTATCTTATTGCCTTTGTAATTGAGGCAACACAAAAAGGAAAAGGTTACAGAGCTGGAAGGACTGCGCAGTGCCAATACACTATGCATTCATGCACCTTTTTCTACTGGTTTGAGTCTGGTAGTATAGAACACATATAATCAAACTAAAGTTAATAATACTGTCAGCTTTGAAAGGGTTTTTTCACCAGAGCAAATCCCATTTTACATAGTTAATTGACATCAGACAGGATCTGTGAAAATAAAACATTTGTTCAGAGTTCTCAGAATTAACATTTTACTCTAAATTAGGTATAAATAACACTTTACAATCTAAGGAAATCTGAGATGAAGATTTGCTTAGCAATAAACGGAAACTTTAAGTTTCCATCAAGTACTAAACATCTGCAATTGATTTTTTTCTGACAAGATCTGTTTTGCATTTATGCTGAAGCAAATTACATATAATAGTTGTGAACAGAAATCCATTATCTTTCCCAAAGCAACCAGAAAAAGCACTTGGCAAGTCTGATCTATTAACCCATCATCTCTGTGCTCTAAAAAGAATAACTTCCCATCTGCATTACAGGAAAGACTAGACAATGAGACCATTTTTCTCAATGAAGGAATGTAAGGAAATACACTACAGCAATATAGTTTATCTAAAAGAAAAAGAACCCCAAAGGTGCTGCCACTGTATTGAATAGCCTCCTACTCTAATTTTCTCCCTCATGCAGCATTCATATACAGCATGTGCCTTATATCTGATGCTGTACTAATGTATTCCAGGACTTCTGAAGCTACTCACATAGTACCGAGTACTCCCGAGCAGAGGTTTTTGTGTTCTTGCCTATAACAAGGCACTGCCTTGGTAGCATTCCTCTCAACCTTCAAACTTACCACTGCGAGACACAAGCAATCAAAATGTGTGGCAAATTACTGAAACATGGAACACCTGTATTTTGTTACATGTTGTGACATAACCGACATTAGTGGATTTTAACTATAAAATCTATTTCAAAGGATATTTTCTCAGTGTGTGAATCAAATGAACTGTTTTTGCAATTTGTTACAGGTGGGGATTTAAGGAAAAGGGCCTTGCATAGGATGCTTTGGATCTGAGGAACAATAAAATGTTGGGAATCAGGATTCTCCTCCTGGGTTTGGGAAGGGAGTGTCGTCTAGTGATCAGTAGTAGTTACAGACAAAATAGCCAAGCAAATAGATTTGGCACATTCGTTCTGAAATAGAGAGTGGCTGAGACTTGGGTCTGCCATACTATAAAACTCTGTTCTTTGTTCTATTTCTAGCTATGCCAGAACTGTGCAACATCTCAGTTAACTTATCTTAAAAAATTAGGGGAAATTAATGATAGTTGCCTGCCTTCTATGGTAGGGATATGAGCAGGGGAGGCTCTATGTATTTTGCCGCCCCAAGCACGGCAGGTCAGGCAGCCTTCGGCGGCGCGCCTGCAGGAGGTCCACTGGTAATGCGGATTCGGCGGCATGCCTGCGGGAGGTCCGCCAGTCCCGCGCCTTCGGCGTACCCGCCGCCAATTTGCCGCCGAAACCGCGGGACCGGCGGACCTCCCGCAGGCATGCCACCGAAGGCAGCCTGACTGCCGCCCTCACGGCGACCAGCAGGCCGCCCCCCACGGCTTGCCGCCCCAGGCACGCGCTTGCTGCTCTGGTGCCTGGAGCCGCCCCTGGATATGAGGCTTATTAGAAAGGTTGAAATTCACCAATGAGTAGGAGAAGTGAGACCTGAACTCACGGGTCTATTAGCCATAGTCCAACAGATTATTTTGATGGGGGAAGCCCTCTTTCTTGCTCCTCCAGAATATTGTTTCACTTAGTGGCGCAGTGAGACAAGGAGCCCAAATTGTTTGCAAGGCAGAATGTACTACAAAATGCAGTGTACCTGTGAGCTCTGACTGTAGGATAACGGTAAATTGCAATGCACCAGGTCAGCCAGATCTGAGTTTAGTCTACACAGGTTTCTTCCTAGTTTAGATGGGAAGCCATAAGCAAAGACCTATTACCAGGTTTTGCATCTGTGTTGTGTGTGAATGGATGTATGGTATTGTACAGCCATTGCAAGCTCAGTTTTTCAGGCAACGGTTGGTTTGTTGTGCTTTCTTTGTTAGCATAGAGAGGGCTTTAAGAACTGAAAGGTAACTTCATGTAGCATATATTATGGACACTAGGGTTGGTTTTGTTCTAGACAATGAAGTTCCTTCGGAGTGAAACGTTTAAGTAACTAATAAAACTAATAACTAAATGCCACCTCTCTTGGTACATGCTGCTGGGAAGAGAAATATAATTTGCATAGTTATGTATGACCAGAAACAGGTCATGGACCCTTCCTGGCTGAACCAATTTCTTGACAGCTCTGACCATTCTAATCTGTACATGTGTTAGCTTCAGTGTATTGGATTTTCCTATTTCGTTATAGTACCACAGCATTTCATTGACCCCCTTTCTATCAACTTTTCTGTGTTTTTCCTCATGTTAAGTGAGATATGAACTTGCCAAGGTCACCTTAAGGTGCACATACGTCTCTGAAGCTGCTTCACATGAAAAGGGACAACAGAGAACAGCCTCATATCTATTCGCTAGACATGAAGAATCTACACCAAGCCCTGCTGATTAATAGTATGAGGCTTGAGCAGTTCCGAGCAGTTCTTTTTCAGCTGGAAAGGTGCTTTCCAGCTTAAATGTTTAGGGATTTCAACAGTAGAATCTATACACAAAAGCCCTCTCCCTCTTAAGCTATCTTTAAACCATGGCTGCCAGCTGGGTATAAGGATTTAAGTTCATCTTCTTGAAGACAAATACAAAAATAGTTCTTGATTCAGCCACCACTGTATCTACTTTCCCTTCAATCTGCCTTTCTGCCGTCACTGGAACAGTCTGCCCTGTATGCCCCATTCTGTCCCTTATGCTAACTGCAGTGCTTTGCACCCTCATTGCTGCCAATATTGTTATGCATAAGGAATACCTTCAAACATTTAACAACTTTTGTTTCCAGTGCGCTATTGTGCAACGTTTACAAAAGGGGAAACTGAGGCACAAAGGTTGTGACTTGGTCAAGGCCTCAGAAGTCAGTGCCAGAGCTGGGATTAGATCTCAGGAGTTCCTGATTTCCACACGCATGCTCTAATAACTAGATTACACTTCTCCCAGATCAAGGAGGACATCATTCTAATGAAGAGCAGGAGCCAACAGTGGTTCTGTGCATACTGACAGCCTGTTGCCACTCCACTAAACTGAGTTCCTGAAGTGGTTTGTCTGGAAAATATGTCTAGACAATAACATGCCCTGTCTGCAGGCAGTCTGAAACAATATAAATATGGTGCGCATTAAGGGAGAAATGTCCCCGAGTTGAGGCCCCATAACTTCTATGGTCCAAGGACTCCATTCTCCATTCATTCAGGCCCTATTTCATTCACTTAAAGGTTCATCCATATAAAAAAATGTCTTCTCTGGAATAGCAAAGGCTTTATATAGATAAGTAAGAGTGTAAAAGCAATACCTTTTTGGCTTCGTCACTAGTCACTGAACTACCTTCTGCTTCATCTTTGGTGATCAAAGAAATTCCATCTGAGGAAAATCAAATTATATCAAAATATCATTATAAAGCTTTACCTGAAAACCACTCAATGTTCCAAATAGAAAGTGTTTCAAATTCAAACTTCTAAATGTGTCATCACTGACAAAAATAAAACAACTACTTCTCAAATTAAAAGGACATGGTAGTTTTCACAAGTGAGTCAACTATCATGACATACAAGTACAATTAATGCATATTCATACTTTACTGGAGGCATCCATTTAAGTAACTGAATATATTATGATAAATTATTGAGACACTGAAATCATAGATCAAATATGAAATCTAGGGAAAATTATATTTCAAACAACATACGGTAGACCAGGGGTAGGCAACCTTTCAGAAGTGGTGTGCCGAGTCTTCATTTATTCACTGTAATTTAAGGTTTCGCGTGCCGGTAATACATTTTAACGTTTTTAGAAGGTCTCTTTCTATAAGTCTATATTATATAACTAAACTATTGTATGTAAAGAAAACAAGGTTTTCTGGGGTTCTGTTCACCTAGGCCGGCAGCGGGCTGAGCAGGGCCTATGGCCGGGACCCCAGACCTGGGGGGGGGTTTCCAGGGGTCAGAGCAGAGGGCTGGGGGAGGGGGTTCAGGGCAGAAGGCTGGGGTGTGTGTGTGGGGGCTCAGGGCTCAGGGCAGAGGTACTGGGGGGTGTGGGGCAGAAGGCTGGGTGTGGGGAGGGTTCAAGGGTCAGGGCAGAGGGCTGGGGGTGTGGGGGGGTGCAGGGCAGAAGGCTGGATTTGTGTTGGGGTGTGGGGGGTTCAGGGCAGAGGGCTGGGGTGTGTGTGGGGGGGATCAGGGCAGAGGTACTGGGGTGTGTGGGGGGTGTAGGGCAGAAGGCTGGGTGTGTGTTGGGGTGTGGGGGGTTCAGGGCAGAGGGCTGGGTGTGTGGGAAGGTTCAGGGCAGAGGGCTGGGGGGGGTGAGGGTGCAGGGCAGAAGGCTGAGTGTGTGTGTTGGGGTGTGGGGGGTTCAGGGCAGAAGGCTGGGTGTGTGTTGGGTTCAGGGCAGAAGGCTGAGTGTGTGTGGGGGGTTCAGGGCAGAAGGCTGAGTGTGGGGGGGGTGCAGGGCAGAGGGATGGGGCTGTGGGGGTGCAGGGCAGAGGGCTGGGGTGCTCGGCTCGTGGGGGTGCTCCCTTCATGGCAGGGGGCTGGAAGGGATATGCTCTGTTCCACCCCCTTCCCCCAGGCTCCGTCCCTACCTCTCTCTGCGTCCACTACGGAGCTGTGTGCACGCTGCCGCTCTTCCCCCGCCCCCTCGCTAGGGCCATCAGCTGATTGGCCAGGGACGGAGAGGAGGAGGGGCCGGAAAGCACAGCTGGGGGAAGAAGAGGGGGAGGGGGGAAGCTTGGCTGCTGCAGAACCAAGCTTCTGCCTCCTGCCCCCGCAGGGGAGAGCAGTGGGCGGGGGGGCTGGGACCGCGGCAGGGAGCTGCGTGCCACTCAAAATCGGCTCGCGTGCCGTGTTTGGCACGCGTGCCGTAGGTTGCCGAACCCTGTGGTAGACCCTCCAACTTCTAATCATCCAAGAGAAGTTCACTTCTGCCACACAAACGAATGTTTAGACAGATTATGCATAAAACACTTTATCTTCCCCTAAGCAAAGTGAAACAGTCATTCCCTATATGCAAATCACTGATAGTGCAGCTTGTATTTGTAAATTCTTCTTCCTCCTGAAATTGTTCATCTTGTTGGAAATTCTGGTTTGTACCATCTGTAAATTATTACAACAGAACATACCAGCATGACTTGGGTTGGTCCAAATCCCAGTATTTTCAAAGGTTTATTATGTGGCCAATTAAACTTCCTCAAGCCTGTTTCCTTCCCCACTCCCTTCCCAGTTTCAACTGGATATGATATTCTCCGTGTGATGTCCTAAGCTGTTGCTGTGCTCTATCCTAGCAATAGCTGGATTTCAGCAATGGGTGAAGTCGCCACTATATGTAGTTTGGAGTCCTTCTATCTGAAAGGTGCTATGCAAAAGCAAATTATATATTACCATATGTACAATGAAAAGAGGCAACTGTGCATTTAAAGTATATTTTCATAAGCACTCGTGCCAAGTAAAGGGAAGAATTTTTAGAGCATCAGGTTTTTCATGCTCATAAAAATCCTCACTTATTTGCCTACTGCTCCTAGTCCATCCAAGTCTTTTAGAAGTATGCTGCCTTCCTCCTCAGTTTAATCATCAGTGTGTCGTGTTACTACATATTCCTTCCTGCAGGTCACTCTTACATCACTGAAATATGTCACTGATCACTTTGTGTGTGAGTCTTCTTTGCAGCTTCTGCCATCTGGAAGAGCCTTCCTCTCTCTCGCCAGTGCATCAGCTCTCCATTTATTTTAAAATGTATCTGAAATATTGTCTCTTCCTTGCCCTATACTGTTTAATTTCTCTCTCACTGTGCTATCAATTTACCATTGTAACTGTATTTAACTTGGTATAGCATTTTGAAATACACCTCTACCCCAATATAACACGAATTCGGATATAATGCGGTAAAGCAGCGCTCTGGGGGGGCAGGGCTGCACACTCCGGCAGATCAAACCAAGTTCGATATAACGCGGTTTCACCTATAATGCAGTAAGATTTTTTGGCTCCTGAGGACAGCGTTATATCGAGATAGAAGTGTACTGTTTATATGAAACCAGTGCAAAACAAAGCTATATAGCAGTGAAAGACAAGTTTTACATGGCATGCAACAACTCTCTACACTAGAAATGCTGGTCTGCATTCATTTCCAGCTGCTAACATGTAGATTCCTCTCACACAATTTACCATTTGAAGAAAAATTGTGTGGGAGATGCAGAGGGAGAGTCAATTGTCATCATACCTTGTATCAGAATCTCCCAGAAATCAGCTAAGGTTTGGTCTTCCACCTTTTCTTTTAGGGCCTGCAGGAAATCATTAAAGCACGGCACCTCTGACAGCTAGAAAAATGACAACAAAGATAACACAGAAAAATAAAGTTAGCTTAATACCAAAGAGCTGTAATCTTAATGCATCATAAAAACATCTAACATGGGGAACAAGAAAAAAGACATTCCAAACCACTGCACATTCACCTCGCTCTGCTAGAACCAGAGCTTCTAATGTGCAGGGCATCACAAAAGAAACTGCATTTCACAAAGCTGCACAGACCCTTTTGTGACTAGTTTTGTTTAAGAAGATATTTGGAGGATGGCATATTTCTCCTTTTCAACCACTAGGTCACAGGTATTGTCTTTTCATATTAAGAAACCACAGCAGTATCTGGTCCTTATTCTGTTGAGGCCAAAGGACCAAAACAACATTAAAATCTCTTTTAAATTTCCAATGTGGTATAATTGACTTAGATCTGTTGATCTTGTCCTGTTGCTAGCTTGTCATAATCGCTGAAGGAACATAGTAAGTCTGCACATTATGCTCTGACATCTCACACAGAGTAGAGTTTTCACATATTATCATTACCTTAATGGCCTCCTCTCTGAAAACTCTAATACAGTTGATGCTCTTCATATAGTACTGTAAACCTTTAGTTTCCAAAAACTGTTCAATGCGGTTTACCAGCTGCTGGCTCACTGGAAGACAAAAAGAGGGAATGCATGCTTTCAGAAGGAAGAAAATCCTTCTCTTTAGCTGGCTGTACTTTCCTTGTTTCTCCTGCAGCCTGTTCTTCTGTAACTACAGCACATCTATTGGTAACAACAGTCAATCATATCAATGTTGCATCAACCTGCTCATCTCACCCAATAATGAAGCCCCTACTCTAAGCTGCAGAAAATAATCTTCATTTAGTCTATAAAATGTCTAACAAATCCCAACGTGGCTGAGGCAGGAGAATTTACAACTTGAGATCAAGAACACAAGCACTGACCCTGCTTGCTTGGTGGACAGTAGAATTGGAGCACCTACTATCAGAAAGTTGAGAGAGGCTGTTTTACTTCACTAAGTATAATGCCTAAACCATCTGTGAAAGACAGACATTTCAATGAAAATGTTAGGTTTTCAGTAAGTGGAATAATGTCATAGCTGCAGCAACAGAATAATCTCTAGTTGCTAGACTCTCACGTGTGGATGTTACTAGAGATACCTTATTACCAGGGCCTTCTGAATACATTTTAGCTGTCAGTACAATCATCTTAATCATTCTTCAAAGTGGAACATAGTGTAAACAATACCAGGGAAGATGTGTGTCTATATATCAACATTTACATAAATTGTGTGAGAGAGAAAGAGACAGAGGGAAGGAGACAGACAGACATGTAATGGTAAGAACTGGAATACCAATTGTATCCTCGCTGTTGAGTGACTCAGAAGACAGACAGTTGTAAAACACATTGGAAAATGTGAAAAGTAAAATGCCAAAAATAAAGACAGTGGAAGTCCTGAGTATTCTCCCACATTTTGTTCTTTTACTTGCTTAATGGTTAGTGAAAAATATTTGCCCATCTTCATCTGCTGTGTACATACACCCCAAAGAGGTCATGGTGAGGATGCCTATTCATTACCTACAGACATGGGCAATGGGACATACCCAGGATAACACTGCCAGCTAAGCAGCAATTCTAGTAATCAGATGAAGGATTTCCCTTTGCGTAAGTTTAGAAAAGGCTCAGATCAAGGTACAGTTTTGCTCTTCTAGTTCTTCTCCATAGCTTATACTCATTTGGCGAACTTCTGCATTTTACTGTAATACTGTTAAATACATAAGATTCCCAGAGATGGATGAAGAGAAGTTATTCAGGTTTCAAATTCTGAAGCATTTCATATTTTATCTACAACACCAATGAAACTAAAATCCAAGTACAATATATAACAAGTCACAAAAAACATTCTACTTTGACTTACTTACTCAGCAATGTTGTATTTTAAGGCTTGTTTATCGTAAGTGCTGTTCAGTCTGCTGAAGCATACATTATATGTTCATACTTGCAAGTCCCAACCCACTGCAACTCAGGATAATAACTAAAGCAAATGATAATGCTTTTATAATTTCCATTAATAGCTAATAAAGACCATCATCACTAGAGTAGTCATTATAACATACAAATTCCATAACCAGTTACTCAAAAAGTCTGCTAGAACTGAGAACATAAAATATTTTAACAGGTGCTTTCAGGAAACCACAGTCCAAGCATAGCATCAGGCTTAAAAAGAATTTACGAAGTAAGTGTAAGTAACATGTCCTATTTATATATATATTTGTTAGAGTAATCATATAGTAGTTGCTTCCCTTCTCTCCTCCCCCTTCATTCTGATTACTTGTCTATCTTTAGACTGTGAGCTCTTCAGGGCAGGCATCATGCCTTCTTTATTTGGACAGCACTCGGCACACCATGGGAACTACTGGACACACACAATAACCAATAAATTATTCTCTCTTGTTCCTTATGATGCATACCCCAGTCCCTCTGATGGCAAGACAGGATTTTCCCCTACATGCAGTAGACATAAACTTGTTATGTGACAACACATGGTACTGATTTTCCATTGGATTATCTCATCAAAGCAGTGGACACCAACCCCAAGGTGTGCTGAGGTCAGCTAGAGCAGGGGTTCTCAACCTTTTTCTTTCTGCCCCCCCCCCCCCACGCCCCAACATGCTATTAAAAATTCCACAGCCCACCTGTGCCACCACAACTGTTTTTCTGCATAGCCAGTAGATTAAAAGCCGGGGCAGCAAGCAGGGCAACAGCATGGGGTCCGATGCCACAGGTGGCCCCATGAAGCTAAGTTGCTTCGGCTTCAAGCCTGGGCGGCGGCGGCTCAGGCCCTGGCTTCAGCCCCGGGCAGCAGGGCTCAGGCTTCAGCTTTCTGCCATGGGCCCCAAGAGTCTAATGCCGGCCCTTCTCTCTGGTTTATAATGGCGGCCTCCTGAAACCTGCTCATTTCCCCCCAGGGGGCCCCGGGCCCCTGGTTGAGAACCACTGAGCTAGAGCACTGGGAAAAGCCAAGAAGGGTAGGACTGGTAACACGCTGGTAAGTTTGGGGTCAGAGAAATATAGAAGATTCCAGAACTGTTGAATCTGGATTCTACTCTTCTTTCACTCTTCTCCAGACTCTAAAGCATGTATACAACTAGCCACTGGTTCCATGTTCTGCAAAACACTCACCTGAACTTAGTTTAAAGGACAATAGCTATAATGACAACAGTTGTAAAATAAGAGGCACCCCACCCTCTCCCTGGTATCTGTTGAATCTATGATGTCCATAGAGGAAGAAATGTACGATGGTTCTGTACAATGCTTCACTGATCGCACAAAAAATTGAATTCAAATACATAAAAAGCTCACCCCTCCTCCACACAGGATGGTCACAACACTTTTATTTATTTATTTTACCAGTAACTAACAAACTAAATTGAACTCCACAAGTTAAGTCAGTCCATTTTTTCATGCTTAACGATTTTCTCATTAAATGTTCTAATTTCTTACAAATTGCACTAATAAAAGCAAGTCCTGCTGGTTTTTTCCCCCTCCTTTTAAATGCTGGCTTTTCATTGATGTGTTAAATTAAAACCCCAGGCACTAAGAGAGTATAATACGAGTCTTTATTGTCAGAACGATTCCTGCACACTGCTAGGAATTATCAGACACTTCGTTTATTCTTTTACATTTTTTTCCCTTTAATTTCTGTAGCATTTGCAGGCATCAGAACATGGAGTTTTACATGCTAGAAACCTTGGACTGCTACTTCGTGAGATTTGTCCTAGGGGACTTAAAAAAAAACCCAAATTGTGTCATGATGCAACTTTATAATGTGAGGAAGGGGGCCGCACCATAATTTAAAGTGAGAGTCTTTTAATATCATGGATCAGAGGGGTAGCCGTGTTAGTCTGAAGAAGTGAGGTTCTTACCCACGAAAGCTTATGCTCCCAATACTTCTGTTAGTCTCAAAGGTGCCACAGGACCCTCTGTTGCTTTTTAATATCATGGGAAAGCCTGGTCAAAAACAAGTCTGTCCTCAGATAGCGGAGCAATGATTAATGAATGTTACATGCAAGGACACAAGTGTCCCACAGTCCCTGCTCTGGTTAGTCTATCTAGCGACTGATTTTAGGCTGCCATTAGATAGATGGAGTTGAATACAGTAACTAAGGACCGCACAAAGTCATTCACAGTGAATTCTGCTCTTTGACTCTGCTAGGTTTGACAGTTTAGCTTATTATTTCTTTCTTTTCCTTCTCCTCCCCACCAGCCATCTCTCTCTCTCTCTTGTTGTGATCCCAATGGCCTGTGATGGGATGTTAATGGGGTGGGATCTGAATTACTACAGAGAATTCTTCCCTGGGTGTCTGGCTGGTGAGTCTTGCCCACATGCTCAGGGTTTAGCTGATCACCGTATTTGGGGTTGGGAAGGAATTTTCCTCCAGGGCAGATTGGCAGAGGCCCTGGGGTTTTTTTGCCTTCCGCTGCATCGTGGGGCACAGGTCACTTGCTGGAGGATTCTCTGCACCTTGAAGTCTTTAAACCATGATTTGAGGACTTCAATAGCTCAGACATAGGTTAGGGGTTTATTACAGGAGTGGGTGGGTGAGATTCTGTGGCCTGCGTTGTGCAGGTCAGACTAGACGATCATAATGGTCCCTTCTGACCTTAAAGTCTATGACTCTATGATTCCTTGGTTTTGGTTGTCATGGGAAGGTCTTTGTGCTTTTGCCAAACGGTGAGTTTTGCAACATGCTCTGATAAGAGTCAGGTGTCCCTTCAGTCTTATCTCCTGCTGTAGGTCGTTCCACAGATGGGGGCTCTTGGCTAAGAATACCTTACCTCTGGTCTCTCAAGCTTCATCCTGGACACAATTAGCTGAACTGTCCCAGAGAAGCATAGCTGTCTTGGTGTCTTTTGATTGGAGAGTTGGTCTCTGATGTACCATATAAGGGCCCCAAACACGGAGGGCCTTTAAGAATGGACACCTTACCTTATCTGAACTGAGAAACTTTACCCAGTTCAGACGACTGGTGTGATACACTCTTCTGTAATTTTTCTATCTAAAGAGAAGGACTACTACATTTTGCAGGAGCTGGAAATCCTGTGTTACCCTGACCTGCAGTCCCAGTTGTCAGCATTTTCCCTCTCACCACCAGGAAGTTTTGGTCTTCCCTACTTCTTTCCCATGGTACAACTGATTGGGTTATATAATGAATTAAGTGATTATATGATGGGCAAACTACAGAATCAGATATTACAGAAGGAGAAGAGCAATTAATTTATCTAGTCCATCTCTCTGTTAATGCAGGAGACATTCTCTGTTGGAAGATACATTTACTAGTGCTTCTACCTTTGGTGAAATATGCCAGATTGACTCCGCTGGAGACTGCTGTCCTCTTTTTATCCACTGCATAACAGCGCAAGCTTGCTCACACTGTCCTGACATGGAGGGGTTACCCCACTGCTGAAAGTGCAGGTCAATTTCTATATGTCTATTCAGTTCAGCCCTTGTCTTCCTTGCCAGTTGACTGGCATCAACTGAGACGGTTGTTTTGTGGTCCTAATACAGTTCTTAGTGGATAAGATTCCATATCAAAATACCTACCATCAGATGATAAAACTTATCAGGCACTATCACCTAGAGCTAGTTGGTCCACAGATGAAAGGCTCCCTTCCCTGTAACCAATCTCCTGAATCATCCAGTGCTCCAATCATAATGATTTGTAAGAAATGGCAGTACTCAGAGTAAGAGCTCCTCAGTTACAGGAACTAGTAACAAATATTGAATTGTTACACCACGACGATCATCAGTTTGTAACTCAAACACGTGAAGAATTAGATTATCATTGGAAAACTGTTCTACATTTCAGAGACTTCCGTCATCTTAAGGTCAAGTCTTTACCAGCTTAAAACTCTTCCTATCAGTGCATACTTGCTACACTATGGTTCTATGGGAGTGTCTGGAGTATTCCTCTAACACCTTTAGGTGTAAGAGGTGGCATTTAGTTTAGTAATGGTTCCACAAACTTGTCCTTCAAGGCATTCTCAATTCTTGTTTGTGGCTCTCCAAGTAGTTTCTTGCACAAGGCAACTACCATACCTGAGTAAAGTGTCACCTTAGCAGGCAAAATCAATCAAGCAGTAGCTACTTTGTTCCAAGACGATAAACATACATACAAGTTCAACTTCTAAAGTCCTCAAGCCAAGTAGTCAAGAAGTAAGAACTGCATTGCTTTAAAGACGCAGTAGTGAATAAACACTCATATATAATCTTGTATTGTGTTGTGTTTGGGCCAAAACACAATACAAGAAACAATGCTTGATTAGATACTGAGGAGAAATGGACTATATACAATGACAGATATAACTGGTAGCAGCTGAGTGACTGCTTTGGATGACCAATAATCTGCAGATAAGAGGCAGATTTACAGAGAACTTCCAAGCAATTTAATACACAAATCTTCTAATGGCTTAAGTATTTTCATCAAATCAGTCATAGATTTTGGTGTATCTGGCAGCAAAGTCCAAACTATCTCTGATGTATGAAAGATACCTGGGGTAGTAAGCAAGCAGGTGAACTAAAATCAAATATATACCAACAAGAAATACTAGTGTCTTATAATAAAACGTAATAATCTTTGCTGCACTTCTATATACAGAGATGCTTATCAAGAAAGTACCACCCCGGTGTGAACATTTGCTAAATTTCCAAAGCAAATCTATCATCATAGCAATTCACTTACCAACATGAAACAATCTGATGTAAAACAACCTGGATATAATTTCTACTTATGAGGAGATTTGCAAAGCTATGGAAACACCATGAGTCTCCTAGGCCGGATAGGATACTTGCTGGGATCTATACATGTGGATGTGATGCACTGATTGACTTTCTAATGTCATTTCTCTGCAATGTCTGGGAGTAAGAAAAATTGACAACATTGCAACAAGCACAAAGACTCAAAGAGTGACAGTGGTATTACTAATTCTTTCTAGGCATTTCTATAGTGCTCTTCACCATAAATTCCACAGCTGTAATTGCAGCAACACCGCTTTACTAGGAGAATACTGAAAGTACTTCTAATCTAATCTGATTGCTGGACATCAGACACCACAGTGCCAGAATCAGTACTGTGTGTTTTGGCCACAATGCAGGCTGTCTGATAAGATTTTTGATGCGAACCAATTGCAAGGAAAATTCACAGAACAAAACAAAAGACCTATGCACATTCTTTTATCAATCTAACTCAAGTCTGTCAGCAACCCTAGTCTCTGGGGGCTTATAAGAAAATATGGCTGCCAGGATAAGATGTCCGCTATTATCCAACAATTGGAGAATAGACAGCATGCTTGTAAAAGTCTATCCAGGTAAAATGATGTTCAACCCTTTTGGCACTATAATGATGGCAGGGTGCATAATGTCCCTGGTGTGTTTTAGACTTTTCTTTGAAGCAATGGTAGATGAAGCAACTCGTGATCTATCCCTGGAGTAAAGATTAGATTTCACTCAGACAAACTAATCTATTTTATTTGCATGCACTGACAAAGTTGTCAGAAGCTCTTATTAGAGGAACTGCTCTTTGTGGATGACTGAGCACTTGTAACCTACTCTGAGCAAGACCTGCATAAAATGACATCTTTGTGTCTCGAACAGTAAACGAGAGCGTGAAGCTATTTGAAAAAAAAACAATGAAAAATGCCAGCTTCATCCGCAATAATTATCACACCAGTAAGTCGGCCTCCTCAAATACAGCAGATCATGTCAGCCACAAGTGGCACTGTACAGCGACAAACCACACACGCTTCCATTACAAAGTGAAGATGATTATGGTTTGACAACAAATTGGAGTGCCAGTCTCAGAAAGCGCTTCTGCCCCTGCCTATCTGAAATTGGGATAACCCTTGTGCCTGTCTGAAATCAGGACATTCTCTAATCATCCCCAATAGATACATATACTTTCAATGAGCTGCCTTCTGCTAGCTAAAAGGGTTACACATTGTGTATACTGTGAAACTCGGCACATGGCCCTCTGTTTACTTAGCATGCACACTGCTTTCTTCCATGAATGCCACAAAGCTAGAGCCCACTCTTGCAAGGTGCAATAGCTTCAAAGTGCTAGTGTAGTCACTGCATAGGACCAGCTTGTACCCTTCTTCGCTTCTTTAAAAAAAAAAATCCTGTCAAGCCTTTCGGCAGGGTTTTTTCATGTTTGGGGGTTTGTTGTTGTTTTAACCTGGGAAATACCAGAAACATCAGGTCCAGGCTTCAATGGTTTTGCTGGAGAACTTGTTGGGGATGGTATAAGATGTGTATCATTAGTGTCCTCACCTTAATAATGGAGAAAGGAGGTGGTGGCGTGGCTGATCTTTAAAATACTACTTTTTAACACCTATATAACTTCAATGTCTAAAAAATACCTTCCTTTCTCCAAAATATTAAAACAGTCTGATTAAAAATCCTTTCTCCTCTTAATAGTTCCACTTTTACTCTCTTGGCTCTTGCAAAGTCATCATTTGACTGACTGGGTCTTCAGTCATCACAGGATTTTTTTTATTCCTCATTTTTTTTCTTAATTTTTCATTAGAAATTGAGATTCTGCCTAGCACGGAAGACTCTCGGGCATTCTTTCTACCTCATAAAGAAGCAAAATAGAGCACAAACTCTCTCTTCTCATTTTTATGTCAAATTTTAAAATAATTAAATGCAGGTTGGTATCTGGTTACTTTTTTCAATAAACTATTTGAATGCCACATAATATACCTTTCTCTGCATAGGGGCTTTACATTTCACATTTTCTGCAAGAAAAAAATATTTCCCTCCTGAAGTATGATATCAAAAGTATAAAAATCCAAAACTATTCAGCAGGTTTAAGGCAGGGTCCACTATTATACACCACAAGAAAGCAATATATCAAGCCATTAAAAAGTATGTCTGCAATTTTTTTATATATCAAGCTACTAATTAAGGGCTTTAAAGAAGAAAAATGAATGTGCTGAAAATGTTTTTATTTACAGTGTCTCCCATCTCTCTTCCTTAATGGGTATCTGAACTACATTCCATATAACCATATCCTGTAATTATAGGCCATATCATACACAAAATGAAGGCAGATTGCTGGAAGTGACAAAAGCCATCCAAACACAGATGGCAACCATTTCGGGGACAGCTACTGAATAACGGACAAGTTTAAATATAACCTTAAATATAAATAGTTTTCAATATGTCCATTATGCAGATTTTAGTATTTGTGGCTTAAATCCCTTTCCTGTATGATTTACTTAATTGCTGCAACAGAGTATTTTATTTATGGTTTTTATTTGGATTCCACTTTGGCCTTCAGTATAGTCCACTGCATTTTGATGTATCTGAGGTTTGGAAGTACGATGTCAAATACAATTTCTGAATGAGGGGATTTCTGCTGTTTGCTTAAATTAAAAACCATTTTAAAAAACAGGACATTTGTTTATAATTTAAGTGAGTTTTAACTATCAAAATTCTGGGCAATAAACTGTGATATAAGCTTTAACAGACGGTATTCATAAATTAATATACCGGTACATCTTAGCATACACATCAATCTATGTTTAAAAGGTGCAAAGAACTGAGTGAAATACCCATGAACTACACTGTGCAGATACCTTTTGTTTTGATTAGCAAACAGACACTACATTTAGTGGCAATAGGTTGTGGCAGGACATACCTCATCTACTCAAAACCTTAAAAGAATGAAAATAATAAGCGGAAAAACTTGTGCAGCCCTTTCCATCTTCATTTTGCCTCAAACACTATTGTTAACACCCTCCATAAGGCTTTCACGTCTATCTCCTAGAGGCAGCAATACATACCCAACTTCATCCAACTTACACTATAATGCAAAATCTTAACAGTGACCTTATATGCTTTTATATCAGCACATCTAACTGTGACATTCCGTGCATTTTGGTAGCTATTCTGCTTTACCGCTGCTCATCTTGACTGCTGCATTTATTTCGCAAAAAACAGAGTAGCCTGAAATTGCCTTCCTTAATATGGAGGTGTGGTTGTGGGAGACTGCCCAGGTCAGAAAAGAGACCTGGCTGCTTGGATCAAGATGGAACAACGAATGCATCCCAAGAATGTAGCTTCCAGCAGCCAAACATCCATAAAAAGGCTGTCAACCATGAGCCTCCTTGTACAACTCTATGGGCTGCACTTTGACCACCACCAGTCTAGAGGCCACCTACAAATCCAATAAAGTACCTCCTACTGGGGCAGCAACCAAGGTAGGAACCCTGTGTTTCCCTGGGCAGTAGAAAAGCACAACCAGTCCCAACAAATGGATCGTGGGGGGAAAGGGAAAGCAAGGTGTCATAGAAGGAATTCATGATCCAAAATGAGTGAAAATCTTTCCCCAATCCCCTCCTGCTAAAAATAGTAGATTCTCTCATTTCCCAGTATTTCAAAGCAGTTTCTTTCTCACTTACACTGTTCCTAACATGCAATCACTATCAGTCACCAGAAGGGGGCTTTGATGCGAAAGAGCAGGTTCCCAAATACTAAAAAGAGAAGACCAATTCTGAACACATTCTGCCCACTCCTGAAAGCCAAGGTTTTCAGAGACAGAGGGTCCCTTTCACATTTTCTGGGAGGCACCACCTGAAACCGCTGCACCTGTCTGCGCCTTGGTACAGGATCACTCTTCTCACTGTACTCCAGGTTGGGTCTCGTTTGCAGCTCTAAGTCTTTTACTCATTCCACTGTAACTGTGGTCCATGAATATTTTCAGGATTGCTAGGGATCATGCGAAAATGATGGCCAACCCCAGGGGGGTGAGGGGAGGGAAATGGTGTAAACACAGAGGAAATTGTACTTGGATTTTCAAGATCGGGACATGCAAATATCACAGTCAATGGACTGGTCACTGCAGTCTGCACTTCCTCTCGCCTCTATATCAATGTCCCCCTTCTTTTCTTTTCTGTGTGCTGAATAATAGGCTGATTGAGTGCACATTTAATACATACAAGTGCTGCCTTCCTATCTCCCATCATTCATATACTAGCTAGTTATTCATACTCTCACTTTCACTTCTCCCCTAAATCCACCTATCCTCATTCACTCACTCACAAGAGTAATAGGGCAGGGGTTCTCAAACTGGGGGTTGGGACCCCTCAGGGGGTCACGAGGTCAATACATGGGGGGTCGCGAGCTGTCAACTTCCACCCCAAACCCTGCTTGCCTCCAGCATTTATAATGGTGTTAAATATATTTAAAAGGGTGTTTAATTTATTAGGGGGGTCGCACTCAGAGGCTTGCGATATGAAAGGGGTCACCAGTAAAAAAAAGTTTGAGACCCACTGTAATAGGGGATACCTATTTATTTATAGGAGTACTTGTGGCACCTTAGAGACTAACAAATTTATTTGAGCATAAGCTTTCGTGGGCTACAGCCCACTTCATCGGAAGCTTATGCTCAAATAAATTTGTCTCTAAGGTGCCGCAAGGACTCCTGGTCTTTTTGCGGATACAGACTTACACGGCTGCTCCTCTGAAACCTGTTTATTTATGCAGATTATACGAGAATAAATTCTTATTTCTTCACAGCACAGGATAAATCAGCAGTAGCAGGACAGACTTCTCACATGCTGTCCTGCCAACATGCCTCAATCCCGATCCAGAAAAACCACTTCTCCATCAATAAGCAGAATGTTCAGTTTATCCAGTTCACACAATCCCTGCCCTCAGCTGAGGCTATCAACAAGAGGGCCAATTAGTGCCAACTGTGGTGATGATTTTTCTGTTATGGACATCTGAACACTGAAGATGCTGTTACATAGAGTTAAGGCAGATAAAAGCAACTTACCTTCCTTGAAGTTAGCATTCTTCTGCCTCACTAGAACACAGAAGTTTTCTGCTGGGTTAATACTTCCAACCTACAAAAGATCGAGGAATGATTATACTACATGCCAACGCATAGCTCCCGTTTCCTCCTGTATATCAACAGAAATATTTACAATCAATTTATTTCAATATGGATGGAGAAGCTACATTTTTTGCTATTATGGGGTCAAATAAAGGACAATTCTTAGGATGCAATGTTAACCCTGATCAAAGGCTAGTTTTGACATGAACAGCTATACAAGATGAACTTACACTTACTATACTTCCCTACTATGAACTGATCATATTCTCTAGGCGCTGGAGGTCAGAGGTATAGGAATTCAGGCTGCTGGCTAGTTCAGCTTTCAGACTTTTTGTAGCTTATTCATCCTAACCCATGCTTAATTAGGAGTGAGAGTTCTTAGCAATGTGGGTACAGAGTAGTTGGTTTGGCCCTCCAATAAGACACTGGAAATGAAAAGCTAATACTCAATTCAGCTAGCTGCTGCCCTTTCTGGTCCAGTCTGACATTTCAGAACTGACGCTTTGAGAAAGCCTGTAAGTGCAGAGACCTCACACCATCTAAGGGAACTAAAAGCAGGTCAGGCATAAAGAAAGATTCACTGCGCAAATGGGCAGAAGAGCTACAGACATACGAATCTACGCTGCTTAGCATCCTTTTTCCAGCGTACCACATTAACTCTGAATCACAACAAAATATACGGTCAGTCTTCTTCTCTTAGAAAGGCTCCTCTGTTCTGAAGATAGAGGAGAAATGCTCTTGGCTCTGTTCCCTACTTAATCAATCTAACCCACAACATTATATTCATCTTTAAGGCCAAATTCTGCCTTCTGCTAAGTACTGGCTTGTGGGTCTGAGGGAAGTACTTGGCCCCTAGTATTCTAACAAATATTCTAATAGCAAACTGAAAAGAATGCAATGAAAAGGTATATAATTTTTTAGGTTGCAAGTAACTTTCACAGTAAAGGTCTGGGAATAGAAAAAGGCTATGTAGCCCATCCACTTGCTGCCTGCAACCTATAATACTTTCTCTCTGAGTGTCTTCTGATTATATTCTATATGTAAACTCCCCCTACATCACCATACCCATTTTGGCTTCAGGGAAAAGGTGTGTTTAAATTCTGCTCCCTAAACAGTGAGTCAAAATTCTTCTAAATTTATTTTATATTTTAATGCTTTACAAGCAAACATTTCTCACACAGATCTTCTAATAAATTGCTTCTTTGAAAGCCCATCTGTTAGTGGGGTGGTTTTTTTTCCTCATTTTTCAAAAGTATACTATGCTATGCTATTAGAAAATCCGATTTTTATGTTGGGTGTGAAATGAGCACTGCCCTCTTTCTTTTTAAATCATGTCATACATTTCAAGTGTTGAAAAGAACTGAGATATTCTTTTATCTTAATTTATATAAAATAACTATTTTTCTCTGATTCCAAAATCAGGCAAGCAAAGGAAGATGCATAGCTCCAACACATACTTGCATGCCAATGAAGCCTAACAGATAGGAAGCTAATTTAACTGTTTAACTTTGGTGGCAGAATTAAACCAATTTTGTGATTTGTATCCCCAAACAATATAGACAATAGGCTCTGAAATCATAGCAACATTTGGAAAAAGCGGAATATGAAGGGTTTTGTTTTGCTTTTTAAAGCAGCAGATACAAGAGAAAACTAAGAGCAAATTCTGCTCTTGTATCTAACAGTGAATCTCAGTTCTGAAATTCTATTTATCTTACACCTATGGAATAGCTCTTGGGAGTTTCATGCATGTTGGGAAGGAAGAATTTTGCCTTAAAAGCAGTCAGAACTAGCTGGCTACTACATTCAGATATATACAAGAACAGGGCTAGTCAGTTCATTTTACATCCAGCAGAAAGTAATTCTCAATCAAATGTATTTCTATATCTCCATTAATATAGAAAGAATCCCCAAGGGAAGGTCTAGAATGATTCTTTCCCATGAAAGAGAGGATTTGTAAAGATGTGCTTACAGTGGTGACATTGCCTTCAGCAAGGTTTGCGATGCTAAAGCTGCCTTCTTCATTTTCAGCGTTTGCCTTTTTAGTACTGGGTCCATCTTCATTGCTGGAAGTGAAGATGACAAAAAACTAAATGTAGCAAATCAAAACAAATCAACCTCCTGCCTGAGCAACAAGTGCGTGTGTTTGTGCAATATATGATGAAAAGAGAAGACCAGGGCGACACTTTTGTTGTATGATTGTCTCCACCCTATGGACAAACCATATAATGACAGAAATGTAGGGCAGGAAAGGATGTTGAGAGGTCATCAAGTCCAGCCCCCTGTACTGAGGCATGACAAAATATACCTAGACCATCTCTGGCAGGTGTTTATCCAACCTATTCTTAAAAAGCTCCAATGATGGAGATCCCACAGCCTCCTTTGGAAGCCTATTCCAGAACTTAACTACCCTTATAGTTAGAAAGATTTTCCTAATATCTAACCTAAATCTCCATACCTTATTCTTCCTACAGCAGACAGGAGGAGAGGGCACGCCCCAGCAGAAACAATTAATCAAAATCAACCTTTGTGTAAGCAAGAGCAACCCTCACTGAAGTCAATGGATTACGTGCCCAACTATCCTAGGGTTGAATTTGGACAAAAGACTTTTTCCTACCACCAGGAATGTGGGATACTGCCAGACCCATTATGTGGAAGTCCACATGCTAAGGCAACCCCGCTTCATTTTATAGCATATTCGTGATCATTAGCATTCACATCATATTCCTTATAAAGATGAAATTGCCAGAGCGGGTAATGGAAACTTAACATTTAAGTAAGAAATCCATTTACCCTTCAAATATTATTTGCTAGTTCCTGTCATGGAATTGATAGCTATTAGATATCTGTGTACACAGAGAGCTGAGAGTCTAATAACCCATCTTCTCCATCAGTGTACTCTAGAGCTTTATCAACTTCCACTTACAGCTGTCAAAACTTACTAGACAAACCGCAATTAGGTATGGGAGCGAACTCTCTCAGAACGACCTTAAACTATATCTGAAAATACTTTCAAAAGACAAGTTTTAATTTTTTTAAATTAATTATGGTTTTAGGCCATTTTCTAACTTTGTCCTCACAGATAACATATTCCAAGGTGAAGACTCAAACAGAAGAATGAATTTTGTCGCCTAAAATAATACGGCAAACTTTAACAGCACATTATAGGGATGGGAGAAGAAAATCAAGTTAATAATAACGAGAAAAATCAAAGATGTGTATAATTCTGTTCTTTGCTCTTAAGCATAAATGTATGAGGCTATTGAAACAGGACAATCAATTTGAGGTAAGAATGACAAAGCTACTGAATGATTACAAATATTGTGAATTAGACATCAATTACTGTTAATAGTTGTTCATAGAAACCCAAAATAGAATCAAATAAAAGTGTTATTCTGAAAAATCCTGAAACCGCAGAACAGAAAATCAGATGCTTGAAAAGATAAGGACAAGAAAAAGACACTAGGCCAGGCATTGTTTTGTTATACACTGATTTTTTTCTTGGCTGCTTTTACTTCCCCTCTAAACTAGGCCAGCTTTTTCACCTGTGGGATTATGGCTTTTTGGGCATCTAGTAAAATGTTCTTAAACAGTTTCCAATTATTGTTCACATTTTTCCATTTAAATTTGTTCTCCCAGTTGATTTGGCTTATAATTTTCAGCTTTGTGAAACTGACCCCTTAAAAGTACCAAGTATTTATATTACTGGTTGGGACACAGGAAGGAAGAACCAGAATTCACTAATCCTGAATTAATAAACCTTGCCATACAGCTAACACAAAAGCAAGCAGGCACAAACAAAGCAGTGAATGAAACAGAAAGCAAGGTATTTAACAATCTGGGTTTGGACAAGAAGTGATGAACATTACTGACCAGTGGAACTGAATATTCAATATAAGTAAATAAAATAAAGGGCACAAAGTACTAAATGAGAATTTTTCTCAATATTTATTACTAAACAAAAATGTTACAGATACTAACTCAAAGTGGCAAAAGGAAGGACATTCAGAACCAAGGTCATCACACTGTGCAATTCATCCCATTATGCCTAGACACTGAAATACAAACAATGATACAGAACAGGACAGATTCAGTTAAGAACTCCTACAGTACCATAAACACTAAGAGGTTAGGAACACAGTGATGCTCTAATTACAAATCACAGAAATGTAGGGTGGGAAGGGCCCTTGAGAGGTCATCAAATCTAGCCCCCTTCACTGAGGCAGGACCAAGTAAACCCAGACCATCCCTGACAGGTGTCTGTCCAACCTGTTCTTAAAAACCTCCAATGATGTGATTCCATTTGGAAGCCCATTCCAAAATTTAACTATCCTTATAGTTAGACAGTTTTTCCTAATATCTAACCTAAATCTCCCTTGCTGGAGATTAACTCCATAACTTCTTGTCCTACCTTCAGTGGACATTGAGAAGAACTGATCATCGTCCTCTAACAGCTCTGAATATCTTTAAAGACTATTATCAGGTCACTCATCGGCCTTCCTCTCTCAAGACTAAATACACCCAGTTTTTTAATCTTTCCTCATAGGTCAGATTTTCTAATGCTTTTATCATTTTTGTTGCTCTCCTCTGGACTCTCTCCAGTTTATCCACATCTTTCCTAAAATGTGGTGCCCAGAACTGCACACAGTATTCGGCCTTAGTGAGACCTCAGCTGGAGCAGAACAGGTCAATTACCTCCTGTGTCTTACATAGGACACTCCCGTTAATACACCCGGAATATCAGCCTCTCTCACAACTCTGAATATGCTGACTCATATTCAATGAGCTATCCACTATTATCTCCAGATCCTTTTCAGCAGTACTACGACCTAAGCATTTATTGCAGTTGTGCATTTGATTTTTCCTTCCTAACTGAAGTAACTATGCACTTGTCTTTATTGAATTTCATCTTGTTGATTTCAGACCAAATCTCCTCTTTTCAGATGGTTTAGGTCAGAACCTTAAATTATGTCAATAAAGTTATTTGGTTCCAATAACGGTGGTAGAATAATAATAATACTTAGCACTTTGACAGAATCTTCACAGTGCTTTACAATAATAGGCACCTGCCCATCAAATCTCCTGGAGGGGAGAAAATAAGTCAGCTGTGGGAACCAGCTCTTAAGGCTTCCAACACCAGAAGCAGCTCTCCCAGGGCAGTGATGGTAGGCAGAAGGTAGGTCCTGCTATTGCAACTGGAAAGGAAAGAGGTTGTTCCAACTAGGGACATTGTCCCAGAAAGTTTACACTTTGAAGACCATGAACTAGGGACAAGGAAGGCAGGATGACTCACACACATTCTAAGATCAGCCTCACTAGGAACCCCAAAATTTAATGCCACCTCTGTATACTGTAGTTTAAAGGTAAATATACCTGTAACAGAGCACTGATCCTTGGGTGATCCATTCATCTGTTACAGACTCTGGCCATTGAAAATTGGGAGTCATAGTTGCAACTCATATGACTAGGAGCAAGCATGTAATCTAAAGGCATCTAGACATAAGAATCCCTGAGACAGAGGCAGGAAAAAGCAGAGGACCAGGGTCAAAGAAGAACCTGGGTTAGATACCAGGGACAGGAGAAGTCTTAATGTGGTCTTCCCATAACAGCCAGGCAGAAGGGGCTCTACTGCACAACGTAGGGAAATGGCTGCAGAAAACCCTTCACCAGCGGATGAAAGACTATCTGAGCTAACCAGAGAGCTGACAGACTGCAAAGCCCACACGGGGCTGTGAGAAAAAGGATTAACTGTACAAATACAAGTGAGGCAAACACATTATAGTTAATAATAGCAGCAGTAACAATTTCTATTCTAAAAATTGTTGATTCGAATAAAAGTCTTTGGAGGAGCCCACAATGACTTGGCTTTTCAAGAAATTAACGCATATAACATAGCAGACTATATTATGAAAATCAAGCTGCTTTTCCTTTGACTTAGCATTCAAATAGAAGCTACTGAACAATGTAAACAGCATACCAAGATGGAAGACTTCTTTTACAACCAGTTTAAAGCTCTGAAGTATTTATCTATCTCCATGGTATAATGCATATGATCTTAAACTGAACGAGACCTTTTGTTGTCCTTATTCAAACCATTTTATTACTACTCATACGACAATGAATACATACATTCGTTAACAATGTACATTGTACATGTTCTCCAGATTTTTTTAGACTCCTTTCCATTTCCCACAGATGTTCTCATGAAACTTTATGTGTTGTTTCCACAGACCACAGAGTTCACAATCCCTTGCACCCTGGGTACTAGATACTGGGACCAAAAAAATAAAAACAAAACCAAAAATCCTACACAGTCATGCAGAGCACACTACAACAAGGTACTCTATCTACAGACTGTTTGGCATCACAAGATATTCTATCCACAAGTGATTGGTCTCATGTACAAAAGATTTCAAGCCTGCTATATTCTACAAAAACTATCTGAAATGCTTAATAAAATCCATAAAAACCCCTTCAACTTACTTGTCTTTGAAGACATCTTGAGCAGTCTTCTGTTCTTTCTTCTTGCCAGCATCTTTCAGGGGAAAAAGTGCCTTTATTTTTTCAAGAGGAGCCTGGCATCTTTCTCTCACCTCTTGAGGTATCTCCAACATTTCTAAAAGATGCTGTTCAATGGGTGGCAGTGGCTTGTCAGGATGAAAAGCCTTATGCTGCAGGCACTGTCAGGATAAAGAGTGGGCTAGTGAGGAGAAGGGTTTTCAGGTTGCATTTTACAATTCACCCGTATTTGGCAAAACACCTTCTAGTTTTATACAATGAATATTACTACATAGGTGAGAAATATCCTGGCTCAAGATTGGCTGAAAACAGTCATGTGATGAGACCAACTTCCTGAGGACCTCCTAAGAGATCAATAACAATATAAACCAAACAGCTCAGACAAGCAAATGAGAGCATCCTCACTGGCTGCAATAAATTCTGTGAAAACTATTACGTAACTCCCAGGAACTAAACAGTTGCTTTCTCCTTCCAGCTGCCTAACTTCAATTTACCTTTCAAATGTTAGTTTCAAAGGAAATGACTGTTTAAATTCATGGTCATGTGAGAGAGATTTTCAGATATTTCTGATGGAGACATTCTGAATACAGGTAACAATATATATACACATTGACTTCCTGCTTCAGTAAACATCAAGCTTTATTGTCCCTCAAAGAAAACATTTCCTCTTGGGTCAATCATATCTGGATATTCAACAGAAGTTATTATGTACCTATGAGCAAATAGAAAGAGAGAGAAATTAAAAGGCACAGGTAAAAGAGAATAGATATTTTTTCAGATTAGATTTGAAAAGAGCGAGAGAACGGATGAGGCTGACAGAGGCACATGAAGGCTCGAACAGATGGCAGGAGCTACAGAAGAGAAGGTTCTTTCACAACAGTGGAAAGACAGCAGACAAAGAGGAGGCCAGTGCTAGATAAACGGGAGGACAGAGACAGATCAGGTCAATGAGGTGGGCTGAAGAATTTCCATGGAGAGTTTTAAAAACAAAGCAGGCACTTTTGAATTGATATGAAATGAGTGGGAAGCCAGTGCAGATGTATGTTTGGATATCTGAGGAACATTTGCTACTGAAATGCACTGTACAATATATATTATGTATAAATGTGTGGGTAAGTATTCAAAACGCCAAGCAAACAGTTATGCTCCCTTGTTGGCTGTCAGGCATGACCTCAATTTAAGAAAGAAAAACAAAACAAAAAACCCTCCACATTCATGCTGAAGAGGTGCCAATAACACCAATCCCTATCATACGTTACACATCAATACCGATGCTCTTCCATGCTGCCATTCAGAGTGCAATCCACATTAGCATACACTTTCAAAAGGAGGCAGTTGCACAAAGCAACAGATTGAAAAACACTTGTAATGATTTAAGGCATAATTATTTTGAAAAAGAATAAAGATGTTGCTGGAAGCTGTAGCAATGGCTCGTGTAATACCAAAACAATATTAAAACAGCGTTAGGGGACTGAATTCAACTCACAAAAGCAAGACATTGTGAATCTGATTTGAATATGTATTGTAGGCTACTGTATCCTAAGGTCCTCTGTGAATCAGCTGCAGTAACAGGGTGGACTGAGAAGCAAGAGCTGCCTACATTTATTTACACCCAGCTGCTTTTGTGGGTGTGACAAGACTTTTGATGTTATTTTAACCCGTAGACTAAGAGGATAAGAGACTGTTCCACAAGGAAGAGGGCTTATGGCTGCCGTGTGGGGGAGCAGGTCAGTGAGGTGATAGGCACCTTGGAAACACCTAAGCTAAATAAATAGAACTCTCTGTATATTTATCCTGAAGTTTCAATCTCAGTCCGTCCCTCCCACTCTGCTTCCCCTTTCCTTCGAGCCTCATATTCCTCTTCCACTTCCTTGGCAACCAGGCAGCCTCATGCTACTACCCTGCTTCCAGGCTCACTCTCCCATTCGTGTAAGCTGTCAGCAACGTACTCTGCTCTGCGTAAACCCCAGATGTGCCTTGCATTCCTAGCCTGAAGGAAGGATCAGGATTTGGTAGCAGAAGGTGGCAATTCACAAGGAAAGGGCTCCCTAGGGAACTCAGATTCCATAGTGATGCACACAGAATGAAGATCTCCTAGATAGGTAAGATGGACAGGGCCCGTTCGGACTGATTGCAGGGAAGAGTCCTGACTTGCTTTCCCGAGCAGCAGGCAGACAGCCTCAACAAAACGCTTAGGAACCAGTTGGTCCTCAAAGTGTTAGGACACTGGCTAACCTCCAGGTGACTAGCTCAGGTGAGATCTATTTTTGTAACTGGTTTAATACAACCTTTTGAAAGATTCATTCCGGTCTCATTTCCAATAAGAGTGCCCCACAGTCGCTGTTTCAACCTCTCTTGGGTCCCTTCTGCCATCTGTCTTTTTGGAGAAATCTCCCACCATGGTTGCACAGCCTAAAAACCTCAGTTCATGAGCACCTACAGGCTCAGTGCTTACATCAGGGTGAATTAAATGTAACATATAATCAGGGGCAATGTCCTATGTGGGATATTAGACCTGGATTGTACAGCAGAAACCCTTAAATTATGCAGCACCTTTTCATCCAAGCTCTTCCCCTCATTAATTTCCCGCTCACCCTGTCCCAGTACAGCACAATCTGTCCAGTGTAACTTATTACTTCATTTTGATATTAAATTTAGCTTATTGTATGCTGCCCCAAAATTTACAACATGCTGCAGATTTCTGTACTGAAAAGAAATAACTGCATCACAGAAAATGTTGAAGGGAAGCTGGAGGTTTTGATAGCTGAATAGGAGAGTCGGTTTCCCACCCAGGAAGATACAGGAGTTGGTTTTGGTTTTGTCACCTAGGAGGAAGTTGAGGCTTTTGTATTGGGGAGGGAGGATTGAATACCTCATCCTCCACTCCAGCTAACTCCAACAGCCATTTACTATCCCTTTGCACCCTCTCATATAAGCCACTGCTTCCAGAGATGAAAACGTAATTTATCTAGATGCTTCTGCTTAAATATCAACATTCACTGCTAATCATTTCAAGTACCTTCATGAGGTAACACCTCAGTGAGATAACGGGGCCGTTCATGCTTCCCTCAGAGGCATTTTCACAGGCTGTGTGTGGATTCATGCAGACATCATTGTACTGGTTATATTCACAGCATATTTTAAAGGTTTTCTTGGCAACCCATAAGAGCAATAGGTACAACTCTTTTTTTTTTTTTAATATAAGTTTAGTTTTTGGAGTGCAACTATGCAGCAAATTCAAAAATAAGAGTAATTTTGCTGCAATTTATATGGCTGCATAGTCATATGACACTCAGGATTCTACCTAGAAACTGTGCCGTCGTAAAACAGACGTATACTAACGAAATGGCAGAAAAGAATGAATAGATTATGGCTTACTAGTTGGACTGTATGCTTCCTGAGGCAAATACTATATTTTATTTTATGTTAGTGCATCGTCTAGCACTCTTGGTATATCTACACAGCAACTAGACACCCACAGCTGGTCTGTGCTAGAGGACTCCGCTCACGGGGTTGGGGCTGCAGGGCTGTTTCATTGATGTGTAGACTTCCGGGCTTGGGCTGGAATCCAGGCTCTAGGACTCTGTGGGGTGGGAGGGTCCCAGAGCCCAGGCTCCAGCCTGAACCCAGAAGTCTACACAGCAATGAAACAGACCAACAGCCTGAGTCCTACGAGTCCAAGTCAGCTGGCATGGGCCAGCCCTGGGTTTTTCTTTTCTGTGTAGATGTACCCAATGAGGCCCCAATCCTGACTGGGACCTCTGGCCACTAGCGTAAATAATAAAATTAATGCCCCATCAATAGCAGCCTCTCCTAGGGAGTCCTATTTTCCCTCTATCTTCCTCTAAAAACAAAATGTTTACAGTTACACAAGTATCAGAGGGGTAGCCGTGTTAGTCTGGATCTGTAAAAAGCAACAGAGAGTCCTGTGGCACCTTTAAGACTAACAGATGTGTTGGAGCATAAGCTTTCGTGGGTGAATACCCACTTCGTCGAATACAGTTACACAGTTACCTTCCAGCAGCACTCTCAAATCAGTCATTGGGATAATGCCATTATTCTGTTTTGGAAGTCAATGACACACTAAGGAAAGAGATCTCCAATACATGACTGTCCACTGAAGCAGAGGAAATTCCATCAAAACATTGTTCCATTTATAAATAAAACCCTGGGGTGTTTTTTTCTAACTCCCAACTCTGCAAACTCCCCCTGGGGCTTGCCTCATGCTGGGGTCTTTCCATCTCAAATATCACCACCAAGTAACAAAGCTTCTGCTTGCCAAACCTTGCAATCAGTTGCATTCTGTACAATCACTCTGGTAGGCAGAACCTGAATGCTGGGTTCTGCAGGGGTCATTGAGGGTAGGATTTCAAGACAGTGGAATTACACTTTTGTCACTAAAGACAAAATTTGGCCCACAGAACCTTCTATTTCTGGTGACAATGCAGTAAAAAGAACAAACCCAGGATAACTTGCAGAACCCAGGCTGAATTTGCAGGCACGTAGGAGAAACATTTTTTAACTTGTAAAATGTGCAAATTTCATCTGGAATCAGTGAGACACAATAAGGATGGACCCCCACAGTGCCATTTTAGTCACTTTTCAGAGCAGAAACCCACATTCTACAATATTCTATCCATGGCCCTGTGTATAACATGCTTATGCAGCTGCATAAATTGCATCATAATTGCCCATCTTTTTGAATTTGTCACAGCTTTTTTTAAAATGAACCCTTAAATTCTGGGGCATAATTAAGTCTCTCGCCTTCATGGTTGCAAAGAAAACCTTCAGATGTGAAACAAATGTAAATCAAAACGCCGACAGTTTGAAACAATAGCTCTGAATCAAGTGTGAACTGCTCCATTTATCTCTAAAATGTGTTAACTCTGAAGCCCAATGAGGATATTTTAAGTGTCAACACTGTTAACTGTTTCACTGCTGATCATTTTAGCAGAAACACCAAGCTAACACACTTATCTATAACTGCTGGATGCAGTAGCAGATGGTGCAGGTAGATGTTTTCAGGGTTTGCTGGGGTAGAGAATGAAGAATTAAGACCCTCCCAAGATTTAAAGTCAATCTCTGCCCCTGCCTAAAAGGGGAAGGGGAGGGGGGCATCCCCTCTTCAACTGCCTCCTCCTTGCCAAAACACAAAACAAACTTGCCTTCCTGAGGGACAAAGCCCCCAACTATTACCCAGTTTCCCAACAATAATTTCTATCACACAGTTATGCATTATCAGTATAAAAATCTGATACTAAACATATTTTATGTTGGACGTACACTTTCAGTTTGTTGCCAAGTAAAATAAATAAATAACTAACAAGGGATACTGCACTGATTATGTTGCACTGGACCAGGCAAGTGGAAGACCAGTGAAGGACGGAGTTTGTGTGGACAGTGCTGCATAAGTTGGTCTACAGTGGCAAACAGAACACGGGACATCGGTTCTTTATCTAGAAAGAAGATGCAGCTGTTTCTCAAGCACATGCCTTACTTGTAAATGGCCCAACATATCCTGGCTGGCCTGGGTTTCCTTAGATGATAAGGCTTTGTTAGACTGCCTGTTCAAACTCTTACGATGCAGGGAGCTAGAAATATTCAGTCTGAAACTGATGCTGGTGGCAAGGCACAAGCTAGTAGCCTCTCAGGATCTACGGATTTATTCATTTAACTTCCACCTGTCACAATCCAAGTCTGTTCACACAACTCTGAAAAAGAGGGGGAGGAGTGTGTAGAAACAGGAAAAGTTTTAACCTGAAAGTTTATCATCTCACCTGATATAACCTCTGAAACTGAGGGTTTGGTATTTTGCTGGTTTTAAATAGGTCTTCGGTTGTCTCCCCATCATCATCTTCATAAACCAAACTCATAGAATCAATCAGAAAGTCAACTGCAGATAACTGATCCTCTAAACCAACAAATATAAATATGCACAAAAAAGATTAAATACACTTGCAGACGTATCTGCTTGTAATAATTCACCCACAAAGATTCACTTCAGAATATGAGATTTTAACAAAGGCATCAAATGCCCCAGAATTCACTATGTTTTATATTCCCTGGGGATACAGACAGGCTGATAATGAACATGGATAATGGACACAGTAATGAAAACCCTGCATTGTTTAAGGACTACAATGTAAAGTTACAGAGCCTTTCAGTTTTGTGAAGATCTCAGTTACTGCTGCCTTTCTGCTTCCATTTTTCTTCTTTTCCAAGATGTTTTTATTTGTAACAGAAGGTTTATAGGCCACTTGGAAAATGAGGAGAACAGTTGGTTTGGAGAACTAAATGGAGTAATGCAACTTTTAAAAGTTACAAATGTAAATTAACTCAGTTCACAATAGTCAATTATTGCCTTGGTAAGATGGGTTGTTAAATTTCTGCATTCAAACTGCCTGTTACAGGCAGGAAATCGAAAGCTTCATGTCCTGACTGTCAGATTCTTGTTCCTTTTCAGAGTGGGCCTTACAACAAATGAGAACATCCAGAACACAGTCTGGATTACACATTACCCCACTAATCCAATCTACTCCAGACTCTTGGGACAGTGAACCGAACACTGTGGGGTTTTCACCTTGGCCTTCTGTCTGAATCCCAGCACCAGTGTATGCCTCCTTCTTCAGCACTAATACTTGCACACAAATTTAAACACCAGCTTTGCACTTGTAGATTACATCACGGTATGCATAGGAAGGTGGCTGATAGATGGCCTATCTGAAGGAGCTGCTGGTTCTCACTGCAGTTCCTAAAGTAGAGAGGTCTACAGTGTGAACCCCATCACAAAGAAACCCTTTGCTGACAGTCTCAAAAGAGAGGCCAAAGACTGACTGGGTCATGGGGGATTAACCAGTTCTCCCTAAAATCATAAAGGTTCAGATGACAGCTTGTGATCATTTAACCTGAGCCAGACTTTAGCCTACAGTATAGTGTTGAAAGGCTGTGTGCAATCCTTAGAGCCACTCAGTCTCCAGCTAACCAGACAAAGTTCTGAAGAGCTGACCAAACGGACTTTTTCCAAATCAGATTATGTTTTCAAGGGAAAGTCAAACATTCCATGTATTTTAGAGTGACTTAAAGTTATGGTATTAGGCTGCAGCCAATTAGTGAGACAATAAGGGACCTACTCACCTGAAGGAGTGCACTTTTTATTGTTTTTCAAAGAGGAAAACATGTATTGTCGTAAGTCTTCCATGTAGGGTAACTGCACATATATCAGACACTAAGGGGGGAAAAACAAAAGAGAAGCAAGTGAACTTGAAGTCAACATTTATAGTTAGTTCCAGAAGTAAAGGCAGCAGGAGTATAAGGAAATCAGAAATCTAGAAACTGTACAAATTGAAATAGTTTGATTTACTAAGAACTGTAGTACAATACAAATGTTAAGTACAATATTTAACATAACTATTACTTTCACAAATATCAGGATGATTAAAAAAAAGGTGTCAGTAATGCTCTAGCCATTTATTAGACCTATTGGATCACCTGGTCCATCATCCTGCTAGTTTAGGATTGTTGCCTAGAGCTCTGTCCAAACCAGCTTTAAATATCCCATGCAATGGAGCTTTCATCACTACCTGTGAGAGACTGCTCTATAGCCTACTGCATCTTACCATCAAGGAAGTTGTTTTTGACATTCCCAGCCTAATTTTTTTTCATATACCTCCTCCAGCGTATAGCACCCTAAATAATTCTTTTCCATCTTTTATGTTTATACCCTTTAAAAATACAAAGACTTATGTCCACCCCCTTATCCAACCTATACATAATTTAGCTCTCTGAATAATCTCTCACAAGTAAGATCACTGGAAACATATGCTGTACAGTTTTTAGGGTGTGGGTGTGGGGTGATGTGATGTGATGTAAAACATTCATTTTTTTAAAAAAACTACATTTCTAGCCCTTCTAGTTACAAAGGAAACCTTCCCAAATGCAACGTGAAACAATCCAGCACTATCTTCCAGAGACAGACTAACTCAAACAGTATCTCTGAGAGGTGTGAAATAAAGAAAATGTAGAATCATAGAAATGTAGGGCTGGAAGGGACCTTGAGAAGTCATAGAATCATAGGGCTGGGAGGGACCTCGAGAGGTCATCTAGTCCAGTCCCCTGCACTCATGGCAGGACTAAGTATTATCTAGACCAGTGGTGGGCAACCTCCAGCCCGTCAGGGTAATCCGCTGGTGGGCTGCGAGACAGTTTGTTTACATTTGCATGGCCACCCGCAGCTCCCAGTGGCCGCGGTTTGCCGTTCCCAGCCAACGGGAGCTACGGGAAGCAGTGCGGGCTGGCGTGCTGAAGGTTGCCGACCCCGGAACTAGACAGTGGAGAGTTTTGAGTTCACTCATTCCAGTCACAAAGCCTGGGCACGCCATAAGCTTGGAGATGCCGAGCTAGTAAAATACCAGTAATCAAAAGTGATGGCCAGCGCTGTTGTCTCCCACCTTCCCTGGGAGCTCTCTGGGAAGTCTTCTCTGAAGACCAGAGCTGACAAGCTGACTAGACAGAAGGGTCAGAAAGAACCCTTTCTAAATGTCCCACAAAGCCCTGCCACTTCACCGCTATCATTCCCATATATTAAAGAAGAAATAAACAAGGCCCTCGTGGCCATTAGAAGTGGAAAAGCTGCTGGCAAGGACCACATTTACCACAAATTCCTTAACAATTTGGGACCAAATAGATCAACATCGTTCACAGACCTAGTCCCTGCATTACATTCAAGATAAAGATCCCAAAAAGCTGGTTTAAGGCTGTAGTCATTACCCTGCTCAAACATGGGAAACCAACAAATGATGCCACCAGCCATTACCCAACAGCATTCCTCTCCACAATTTGCAAGTTAATGGAGAGGGTCTTACTGGTCCATCTCACCCCATCTTTGAGGCCATCCTGCCAAAGGAACAGGCTCGTTTCAGATCAGGATGGAGTTGCTACAACCAGGATCTTGCCATGACTCGTCACACTGAGGCTGGCTTCCAGTGGAATCTAAAAACCGGAACCGTGGTGATAGATTTATCGACCACCTACGACACGCAAGTCATCAAGTCCAGCCCCCATTCAATTCAATGGGATGTCAAATCAAAAACTTAATGACAACAAAATTAAATGTCAACTATTTCACTGCTGATAACTTTAGCACAAACTTCCCACTCATGTGCTTTATTCAGTGCAGCAAGATATGTTTGAAAAGCCATTTGACAGCTACTGGACCCACATTCTGCACTAACATGCATCTTATGGGGTGACATGGAGTATAAATCAGTGAACAATCTGACCACAACTTTTAAAGTTACAAATACTGAATGTTTTTTCTTGTCCCCTCCCTTCTTGACTGCTTTGCTATGAAGAAAATCAAATGTTTGACTGAAGATCTAGAGCATGGGTTTTCAACCAAGGGCTGCGAACAAGTTCTAGCAGGTTCATGGCCAACTCCCTTTCTTTATAGCTAGGATGGCAATGAGGTCCCAAAATATTTTTCTGTTATAAGAGGTTCATGGTATGGAAAAGGTTGAGAACCAATGATATAAGGGAATTCAAAGATCTGTGGGGGAATACAGATGTCAGAGAGGTGAGGGGGGACATTTTTAAAAATAAAATGGGGTAAAATAAAAGTCGTTATTAAAACTATACAATAAAGACACACATTTAAACATACTGTTTTGTTCTACCATGTGCATTTGCAGTGAGTTCACTCTAAAAAAAAATCCCAAACTCTGCAAATCTCCCCCAAATTTCACAGATTCTGGGGAGGGGAAATTCAGCAAAAGTTAACAACATTTCTAGCAGAGTTCTACTGGTTCTAGTAACAATTATGTCTTCCAGCATCTTAATGATTTTAACTGGCTGCTCAGAATTCCCAATTTCTTAGTATTTTGTTAGTATTTAGATGTCCAGAAATGACTGCAATATTCCAGATATGGTCTCATCACAGATTTGTAGTAAGAGGAGATTATCTCCTTGCTCTGTGATTGGTGTCTCCGTGTACAACCCAAAATCACACTGGCCTCTTTTCCTGCCTTATCATACTGCAAACTCATATGTAATTTGCTTTGTTGTGAAGCTTCATTAATTAATGTTTGCAAAGGATTTAAAGACTCTCTGAAGAAAGGCATTATATTAGGTCAAAATGTTACCTCATATGCATCCTTGATACATGGAAAGGCTACGCCAACCTGAGGATTAGATCTTCTGTCATAAGCGTAACGTACTATGGCCACGACATCCAACTCATCCAAAGCATGAATCAGAGCAGAAAGAGCAACTGCTGCAGCCTGTCAAGAAAGTTCATACAAGCCCTGGTTAAAAGCTATTCAGACCAACTTTCACACTGAATCCAAAAGCACTTGCGAAGACAAGGACGTCTCCACCTTTAGTCAGCAGCTTGACTTAAACACCACCTTTTACCTCCAAAAGACACAGCAATAGGCACAGTTCAAATCTGGTCACAACAGTGGATATATTAAAAAGTAGGGACTATCTTTAGATCCTGTACATATCACCCTTTCAAAACAAAAATGGAAAGGGTTCTATGTGAAATTGCAGGATAGAAAGGAAGGAAGAAATGGTACTTTCAGGGCTTTGTTTTTGAAGTTTCTATTTTCTTGAATGTTGACAGTAGACCCAGATTTCATTTTAAATGAGAGAGAGAATGAGTGCAAGGGCATTACATAGTCACCAGTGAACAAAAAGGTTAAACCTCAGTTCAGGTTCCCTGTCCCCTTGCACAGATGTCCAGAGGGAGGACTATAAAATGGCTGCTAGGAAGTCATAAGGCTTGCTTGAACCCCAAGTTGGAGAGTTTGGGCTCCTTTTCTGGTTATAGTAATTTATTTTCCTTTTTCCTTATAATCATTAGGCCTTGAAGGGAAAGAAACCTTGCTGACTGCCTCTGTATTTTTTTCTGCTGAGTTTTACATCAGCTTGCAACATTTCAAACTTTGAAAAAAATACAAACCACGCTTTGCATTCCATGAGACAGTCTGAGATACAATGATCCACACAGAATCAAGTCACCATTTACAAACATGGCAAATATGACCTACTTGCAGCCTTCCCAGGTATAATTAAACAACAGTGAAACTTACAAATTTCTCATTTCTGATTGGAAACATGATATTGATTTTGGGCTCAATCCAGCTCCCATTGACCTCTATGAGAGCTGGATCTGGACCTTTGTAAGTTGCATAGTGAAGAATGTATTGGTTTTATTAACACCAAAGGACCCCTACACCAACTTTATTGCCAGATTCATTACCATTAATTCACGGTGAGCCGCCACTCAACTTAAAATTCATTTATCTCACCTCATCATCTTTCGCTGCAAAGACCTTCAGAACCTGGGTGCCCATGTAGTGATGCCTCTGGATCTATAAATTAAAGTTTCTAAAATGATTAGTTTTGATCTAAAACAAATGTCATTTTTAATTGTACCAACTAATTAATTCTACACTAGAAAAAACAAACATAATACCCACATGTAAGGCCAAAGCATTTAATTACTATGTATGGTAGATATAAAACCTATACGTTGCTCTGTTTCCATTTACCACACAATGTGAAACTCTATTAATATTTTGAGTATTCATCATAGAGAACCGCCACCCTATCAAATGGGGGGGACGGATAGCTCAGTGGTTTGAGCATTGGCCTGCTAAACCCAGGGTTGTGAGTTCAATCCTTGAGGGGGCCACTTAGGGATCTAGGGCAAAATCAGTACTTGGTCCTGCTAGTGAAGGCAGGGGGCTGGACTCAATGACCTTTCAAGGTCCCATCCACTCCTAGGAGATAGGATATCTCCATTAATTAAATTAAATGATGTTTGGAAGGTGCTGCACTAGCCTTATTAGTCTGTATGGAAGTGGCAGTGGTTGCCAAAGGGAAAATTACACTTCACTGGGACAGATAGGATTCAGCATCCACATTTTGCTTTTACGACCTGGCAAAATTCTCAGATCTGAGATCAGACTTGGACTAACAAATTCCAGGATATGTGGCAGTCATTGCTAGCTATGAATAGGCAATATAGAAATTAAATACTGGACTCATGGTACATTTGTCTTGGGGTGAACAGTTCTACATGTTATTTAATACTATTTAGAAAGTTACAGACAAGACTAAAGCATGCCTAGTACTGGTTCTCTTCTTTTTGTTAAAAAATCTTTGAATGTGTGGATAATAAGGCTCCTGGATGTAGATTTGGAGGCAGATGTTCGGCAGCTGTAAACTGTCGTAACCTCATTTAAGTCAATGACAATTTATGCCAGATGGGGATCTGACCTTCAGAAATCAGCACCATTCCTGAAGCTCTTGAAGTCAACCTGTTGTATCCACTATTATTCCTTCCTATTTGTCTTTAGGAGCTGAAATACTATGCTGTCGAGCATCACATATACCTAGATATATATGTCGCTGCATTTTCTTTGGTTGCCAACTAACATCTCCTTTGTGTATTTTAAAGTCTTATATGATTTCTTGATTTACATGGTATTGCTTATAAATTAAAAATCAAATTTTAAAAACCAGTAATAAGATGCCTTATGATCTTCTTTCTTCAGGGATACGAATGATTGAAAAAGCTGCTTCAGTACATTGAGAAAATGATATGAGGTGGGTTTATTCCCTCTTTAATTCTGTATTTGGAACTGCTCCAGTTTCTCTGGTTAATATGCTGTATGCAGTATGCTGCACTGGGAAAGGAGGAGAGGAGCAGACCCCAATGACTGAGGAGGAGGAGCCACCTGTCTCAAGGCAGGGAAGTTCGCGGCCACTGCACCAAAGAGGAGGCAGAGTAGGGTGGTGGAAGCCAGGGACTCCCTCCTGAGAGGGACATGATGTCCCGGGAGGTGTGCTGCCTTCTAGAACCCGCATCTAAGACGTTACAGAAAGGTTGCTGAGGCTCAGCTATCCCTCTGACCGCTACCCCCAAACTGCTCATCCGTGTGGACACCAATGATTTTGTCAGGTCTGACCATGAGAAGATCAGCAGCGACTACAGGGCTCTGGGGGTGAAGGAATCGGGAATGCAGGCTGTGTTCGTGTACATCCTCCTGGCTGGGGCCCCAGGCAGGGATATGTGTATCCTGGAAATGAATGCATGGCTGCACAGACAGTGTTGATGGGAAGGCTTTGGCTTTCTTGATCATAGCATGCTGTTCTGGGAAGGAAGACTACTGGGAAGAGATGGGACCCATCTGACCAAGAAGAGGAAAAGCATCTTTGCACAACAACTCATCAGCTTAACGAGGAGGGCTTTAAACTAGGTTCAAAAGGGGCAGATGACAAAAGTCCACAAGTAGGTATAATAAAGGTAACTTCAATAGAGGGCTAAATGTTGGGGGTGGAAATGGAAAATTACAAGAGGATCACAGGGGCAACAAGAGGGGCATATGCCTCTATATGTCTATACACAAATCCAAGGAGTATGGGGAACAAACTGGAAGAACTGGAAGTATCAGTCCCTAAGCTGAATTATGACTTATTTGGCATCACAGAGATTTGGTGGGATAAGTCTCATGACTCAAATATTGGTATAGATGGGTATAGCTTGTTTTGCATTATACATCAAGAACATATACACTTGTTCTGAGGTCCAGAAGGAGGGGAGAGGCAGACCAGCTGAAAGTTTCTGAGTGAAGATAAAAGGAGGAGCGGGGGAACAGGAGCAGTGTCATGGTCAGGACCACCAAATCAGGAGGAGATGGAAGGTGAGGCCTTTCTATAACAAATAAGGGACTTTAGCTATTCAGAATCTTGAACTGGACTCAGAACGGGACCAGCAACTATGTATGTGAAGAGCTAGCGCAGTGTGTTCTCACTGGTCTGTCTTGCTTAGCAGAAAGGCAGCTGCCTAAAGTAGCAGCTTTATTTTCTGGGTGCCCACATGATCAGACCATGTTATAATAATCCAGTCTAGAGGTGATTAAGAGATGGGATGTTGTAACTAGATTCTCATGTGAAAGGAAATGGCACAAACTCCTGTCTAGTCAAAGATGTTTTGGACAGCGGCGGCTCCAGGCACCAGTGCTCCAAGCGCGTGCCTGGGGCGGCAAGCCGCGGGGGGCGCCCTGCCGGTCCCTGCGAGGGCGGCAATTAGGCAGCCTCGGTGGCATGCCTGCGGGAGGTCCGCCGGTCCCACGGCTTTGGCGGCAATTCGGCAGCGGGTACGCCGAAGCTGCGGGACCGGCGGACCTCCCGCAGGCATGCCACCGAATCCACGGGACCGGGGACCTCCCGCAGGCATGCCGCCAAAGCTAGCCTGCCTGCCTGCAGTGCTTGGGGCGGCAAAAAAGCTAGAGCCGCCCCTGGTTTTGGACCACTGCTGTTATAACAGAGTTCACGGACACCTCTAGCAAGATTGAGGCTGAGGACAACAGAGGGATGGTTACAGCGTCTGACTGCTCTCTATGTATTGCCCTCTGCCAACCAGCATCACCTCTGTTTTAGTGGTGATGGCTAATGATCCTTCTGCTTTTCATACAGGTTCCTATTTTGCCAAGGCACTGTAACATCTGGGAAGCTTGACAAGACAGAGAAGTAGATTTGGGAGCATTCAGCATACTGCTAGCACTGAGGCTCAGTATCTTATGATCCCCCCCAATGACTTCACCATGGATAGTGAATAAAAGAAGTAACTTGACTGAGCCCCGGGGGACTCCAGGAGGATGCGTAGATGCCCATAACCACTATCAGGGTTCTCCTGGAAAGGGAAGAGTAGTGCCAGCTTAAAATTTCCTGCTCTCATGTGTATGCATATGTGTATATTCCACTTTTATGGAGGCAAGATATCTCGTTGTCCAGGACTTCCCAAATGATTAAATCCTGCTTTCCTAGCTGATTGCCGAAGTTGTAGATAGCAGGAAGGCAAAGTGTTCGGTTTCTTACTGAGATAGGGAATGTCTCATCTTAAGCCTTGTAAGGCTCCCAGATGCCATGACGATGAATGGCAAAATGAATGCTTCCAATAAAAAGAGTTAGAATATATCCACAAACACTCTTTAATGTCTCTCTATAGTGTATGTATCTACTTTTAAAAGATATATAATCATCTTCCTTACTTACTGCTTCTGAGCCCTAATTTTGTGAACCAATCACTACGTTTAATTATTGTTACTTTAATGAAAACAAGAGGAAAACCACAGCTCATAACTTAATCCTACGAGAATTAAGACACTTAGTTTCCAAGAGTTCTCAAACATTGGCGAGCTTCTATTGCTAGTACGGTGAAATGAACACACAGACTTGGACAAAGCCAGAGGATTTTGTGCAGGGAACTAACCAGGGACTGGGGAAGGAGGAATCCACTTCCTTGCCACTGGCAGAGGGTGGGGAAATTCTGAAGCTTCTTCTTCATCCACTACTTCAGCTCCTGGGCTAAAATAGGGATTGCACTACATCCGCCACCCCTACATTAGGATTTGTGACCACTGGCTCTGTATAATCGTGAGACAGAGGCCACAACGATGAACCTCGCTCAAATGCCCCCTTTATAGTGACCTATGTGGAGTTCAGATCCACTGGACATGGCAAATGTGAACTCTCCCTGCACATCTAATAGCATCCGCCCACACAACATGCACCTGTTCACTGGAGCATAGCACAGCATCATTGTCCCCTGGTGACTCTGACCTATATTCAATAGTTATCCAGTAATTGAGTGAGAAGAAGTTCAATACTGCACCTGAGATGATCTGCTGAATCCTAATACTGAAAAACACTTTGCTTCGGTTTTGTATTTCATTTGCTCCTCATCTACTTTAGAGAAAGGAACTATATCGCTCCCATAGCGGAACCCTGGAGAACAAGAGATGAGCATCTGGTAAGCATAAGGGCCTACATTTCTTACACTGAAATTAGCACTCTGCATATTTTAACAACGCATGCACGCCCCACAGCTATACCCCATACGATTAACTTTGTAATTTATATCAAATTACTTTCTCCTGTTAACAAAATCATCACACTCCATAGACACAATTTGCAAATCACAAAAAACAGTTACATTCCTTGTGCATCATTTTACATAATGTACCTACTTTTGCAGATATCAGAAAAGAAAAAAACTGTACTTAACACACTGCCCAACACCTTATACTCCCAAACCAATACTCAGTGAAAAAGAGCATGAGCACTCCTTGCAAATAAAAATAGAAAAAACATAACACAAATCAGCAGGAGACTCAAAGAAAGGAATCCACAAAAAATTCAGAGACAAAGCTGTCATTAAAATGGATATTAAAGACCTAGGCCTGGTCTACACTAACCCCCAAATTCGAACTAAGGTACGCAACTTCAGCTACGTGAATAACGTAGCTGAAGTCGACATACCTTAGTTCGAACTTACCGCGGTTCAGACGCGGTCCACACGCGGCAGGCAGGCTCCCCGTCGACTCCGCGGTACTCCTCTCGCCGAGCTGGAGTACCGCAGTCGACGGCGAGCGCTTCCGGGATCGATTTATCGCGTCCAGACCAGACGCGATAAATCGAACCCGGAACTTCGATTGCCAGCCGTCGAACTACCGCGGTAGTGTAGACCTGGCCCTACTAATGCCTCATGGAAAAGCAAAAACCTTTCTATACAGAGACTAGTTGATCTAGTGTTTATTTCTGTATTTTGCTTCCTTTGTTTGTTATTCCTAGGGATATTTGCATGAAATCAGGATCTTTGTTTCTTAGGAGTATCACCTGTTCCTACTGCTTAGTTCCCAACCTGAAGTTACAATATTCTGCTTGCAATATCACAATTAGCTTCTGTTTAGCTGATTATGCTGTCAGAGCATGAGGATGATGTCTTCAGGTGGGGAATAAACACCAGAAGCAGATGAACATCCCAAAATGAAGAACTTTTTTGCATGCACTCTTCCTTAGGAATTTGAAAAGAAAATGAAAAAGCAAATTGAAGCAAAACTCAAAAAACACACTTAATGTGCAGAATACTCTGTAAACAGAACGTTCTTCAAAAATTTCTATGAAACATCAGGAGCTCTTTAACTGCAGTTGAATGTCAGGCCACTGGGTGAAGACATCTTTGGTCTCTCTAGTTTACTTTGATATTGGAATCAAAGGTAAATTGTAACTATTTACTACTGCTTTTCTCTGAAGAAAGTATCTGACAGGCATTCACAGATCAGGACTTCAGCAGAGGGAGGTCAGGAATGCTCAAAGTTTTCTAGAATGTTCTGACCCTGCTTGAGGAAGCAGGCAGCAGCTTTAGGGTGAGGAAGGATCGAGAGAGTTTTAATATATTATAACACATCATAGCCTTGTTACCAACATTTTAAACTTTTAGCCTCTTTTTAAAAATATGCTGTAGCTCAACCACAACATGTGGGCTTGGTGCAGGAATCGCGGGGTAAAATCCCATTGTTATGATGGAGGTCAGATTAGATTATCATAATGGTCAGTTCTGGCCTTAAAGTCTATTAATCAAACCCCAAAATATAAAAACTATCAAGAGGTGAGTTAGTTTAGATCCAAGGACAATGCCATCTTAGAGAACTACTACTAACAGGCAAATAAATGTACCCCCGCTCTACTAAGTCTACATGGATAGATCCATATTTAAGGGCCAATCCTGCTCTCACTGAAGTCATGGCAATTAAATGAAACATTTAAGCATACTGAAGGAAAGAGAAAGTGTCCCCAAATTAACTGGAGTGAGGGCAATAATTTAGCAGGAAAAGATGCTGTGGAATTCGAAGAGAACCCTACCTAAAATCTACCCTATAACGTAAGCAGATTTTTTTTAAGTTTGAAATTATGAAACATGCATAGAACACTAAATTAACATTACTTACTAGCTTTTTTCATAATTACTTCATCTCTGCTTAAAGAGACACAGTCAACTCAAAAATCATACAGATGTACGAACATTTTTAACCTACTACTGTTACAAATAACACCTAAGATTACTACAGTTAAAGTTGAAAGAGAAAAATGATATTTCTATTTTTTCAGTTTACTTTGTGCACTTGACTTTCAGTAGTAATTTATACTGTCTCCCCTGTATAATTATTCTATTTCCCCCATTTGTGTAGGACTTTTAAACAGAAAAAAAAAATTAAAATAGCAAAATGTGACTGATAATAGTGTGTCCACATAGCAACTAGATACCCGCGGCTGGCCAGTGCCAGCCGACTTGGGCTTGTGGCTCTGTTTCATTGCTGTGTGAGTTCAGGCTGGAGCCCAAGCTCTGGGACCCTCCCACCTCACAGGGTCCTAGAGCCCATGCTCCAGCCCAAGCTCGGAAGTCTACACAGCAATAAAACAGCCCCACAAGCCCAAGCCAGCTGGCACAGGCCAGATGCGGGTTTTTCTTTGCTGTGTAGACATACCCAGGGAGACTGAGAAGCAGATATAGCACTTGAAACAATTTTTAACTCACATTTTTGAAAATGGACTGTATTTCAAGTTGATGATGTGCCTTTATTCATCTAAGAAATTGAATTATTTGCATCCAAAGAGAAACTAAACTATGCAAAACAGAAATTTACATGCTGTGAGTACTATCCTGCATTCCATCACCGTGGCACCTCAAACCTCCTTTTAGTCTAAATGGTAAAGCTAATTCTCAAACTTTTTCATGGTGAGAACCACATCTAACAGAAAGATAATCCCCTAAACACCCCCTTCTTTTCATTATCACAGAGACCACAGCACCTTCCATTCACAATTGTATAATATCCTTGTGGCACATACTTTTCCATGCAAGCAACTGCTATAACAGTAGGAAAGTATTTGATATATTTTTAGATATATTTTGATGCAATTTAACAGCTGGAAACAAGAAGAATCAGCACCATCCACCAGCCCATCCACCATGGAGCACAAGTGCTCCACAGAGCGCAGCTTGGGAACTGTTACACTGCCTTCTAGTTCCAACCTGGCATTATTATTATTGCAATAGTTAGAGTCCTTTGAAATTCTTTTATTTTTTTATAATTTTGGGATGTGGGGGGGTTATTTTGTGTTATTTCGTGTTACACATTTTATCCACACAGGAGATGGTGGGGGAAGGGGAGTGTAGGGGGTGTTGGGAATTCTGGAGGAGGTGGGGATTGGAGAGTGAGCCCACCTCTCACTCACCCTGCAGTGGTGGCTCTGGTCCTGCAGGGATAGGCCTGGCTTCCTGCTCCGGGTATTTGGACCTGGCACACGGGGTCATAGCACTGCTCGGATTTGGCCCGGCCACCCCTCCATCCATCATATGCTGGTCATGATGAAGTGGCACTGTGACCTAATGCGCCAGGAGCCACAACTGCAGGATGAGGTTTTTTGTTTTATTTTGCTTTATCCATTTTTGTTGTTGTTTTATTTTGTGTTATTTTGTCTTTGTAAAAAACATGCAGCTCTAGCTACCATGGCAACAATACGAATTTTACAAATATACAAGATGACAAGCTCCCTACCCCCAAGAGTTTACAGTCTAAGGCCACAGTTCGACTTCTAAATCCATCTTTAGGCACCTAAGGGTGGAATTTTCAAATACATTTAAGTGTCTTAGGAGAACAAGTCCTAAAATTTAAACCTAAATGTTTTAAGAGGGCACAGAGAGAATAACCCATACCTTGAACAAGATCATCTTTCGGAACTTCTGTTTCATCATCATCGTTCAAGCAGTAGACAGTCTCTTTTTGCACATCTTCTTTTTTTAAGGTCTTGGCATCCACAAGAGTCCAGGACTTTTTCAGCTTCTCTTCGGCGAGCTTTGTGTCAACATTGAAAGAAAAGGAATATTTAAATCTCATTTGGGGATGGGTCCCCACCACAACATGAGAATCAATTCCTAGAATCATTTCTCTTGACCAAGTGCTGGGTCATAAAAAGCATTTGCTACTCCGATCACCACTAGTGCTCTACTCATATTGACAATTCTCATTTCAGATTAAACAAATGGCTCTCATTTCCCTCCAACCCTTGCTTGTCTTGCCTATTTAAATTGTAAACTGTTTGGGGTAGGGACTGTCTCTTACTCTGCCTTAGTATAGTGCCTAGCACAATACCATAATAAAATAATTATAATAATTATTATTATTATAAATGAGGAGAAACAGGAAGCCGGCAAGGGAAGCCTATAGTGATTAGACCTTACCCAAGCCTAATAAATCCACCTTCTAGACATCAGGCATATTACTAAATTAGAATATTTCGCCTTGAAGCAACAGAATATTGAAGAGAATCCTATTTTAGGTTCAGGTGATGAACCAGTTAAACTCTATTTCACCAAAATCACGTCAGTATCACTGAACTACATGGCTGCCTAGCTATTATTTACATGATAGGCAGCTGTGGTGTTACACATTTTCCTATTTTTAAAGTGTTTTTCCTCTTATTGCTGTGTGAAAGACCCACACAAACAATAGGGGAAACAGACTGACTGAACAGTGAAACTGACTATATGTAAGGTCCTGTCAAATTGCACAAAGCAAACACTGAAAAAAGAGAGAAAATATTTTCACTAATCTTTTAAAGTTATTATAATCTTACATGTGATTTGTAACAACAGTAAGTAAAACATTTATGTCCACAAATGTGATTTCAAATTGAGGGTATCTTTATTACTATTTCTAAAAAAAAGTGCAATTTCCCAAGAAATAAGGAAAATATTAAGCCTCATTCATTTCGGGGCATTTCAGAGACAGGCAGTTGGAAAGCTCCACGTGAATGCAGCACCCTAAATCAGGTCTGTAAACTTTATACAATTAAATGTCACATTGTGGATAGGAATTACCTTCTCTTTCTGAATATTGTTATCTTTAATGTTTTAACATGCATGTCTAATATGGCAAAGTTATGGTTGCTGTGAGAACTATAACTTTAGCTTTATTGGTTTTTGCTCATGTAAAATCTCACCATAATGTTTTCCTTCATCTATCTTAAGGTATTTAATTTTCTTGTCTTTAAGGAAAAAATGAAGATGCAGCTAACTATGCTCCTGCCAACATATACTTAAATATGGGATTTTAGTAACTTACTGATTTGTATGCCACAATCCTTATAGACAGATTAGAACCTATAGTTAGCTGGCAAGGCCAAGCCATAGGTCTTCTTTCGATTTTCTTAAACATTGAAAGACGCTCCAGGCTCTCTCTAAATTAAAGAATAAAAAAAACAGAGACGAATTCTTTGATACGCTGAAATAAAACAATCCAGAAAATGCAAACTCCTCAGCAAAGGGTGGAAGCCCAACTGGTTTGGCTTGGATTGCACAAAGCACTGGAAAATAAACTATACAGAACATTCCTGTTACTGATCATAGTAAGAAGGGGGCAGAGAATGTGACCTAGTAGGTGTTTTCCATCTAAAATCTCTATGGCTCTATGATGTTAAGGTTAAAGACAGTATGTCAGTTCTTATGGGGAGGAAGAGATTACACAGTTGTTTAGGAAGCATTTTGCAGTTAGCTAACATTAACCCAATTAAGTAATTTAGCTAGCTGAACAGCCCAAATTATAAAAGACACCTCTCACTGGTAAGATGTTGCCTGGGCCGGAGATGAAAAAATAAAGAATCCTGTTTCAATTAACATTATTTTGTTTGTTTGGTAATTAGCACTCCCCACATTTTTAATAAGTTGTTAATGAATACACATTCTTTTCGCAGCTCAATTAGGATAAAGCCAGCTACTTCGAATATCTCTAAGCCAAACAGCAAATAAAAAACCTTATAAGGCAAAAAAAGATTCTTTTAAATGACTGTACATTAAAAGTACAAAACTGTTAACACAACATTGCATAAGGTTCAACAGCTCAAAGTCAGAAAATGTGAAAATTAAGATTGAAAATACAGTTTTAGCTCAGGGAATATTTATTACATTACATCTTCTATATGATCACAAAGACGTGTCTTCACGACCAAAAAAGGCAGGTTTTCACTGTGAGATAGTAGTTAGCTTGCTGTAAAATCCTAGTGGAGACAAGGCTATGTAGTTTTTACAGCAATGTAGCTAGGAGAGGTCAACCATAGCTGGGGAGTATAATGTTGACCTCACCTAGCCACAATGCAGTAAAAACTACCTGCATCTTGTCCCCATTAGGTTTTAACTACCTAACACATGTTAGTTATCCCACTGTAAAAAATACATCCTTTTGGCAATAAAGACATATCCACAGTCATATCAAATAATGCAAGATAATTCAATAGTATTTTGTACAACTTAAGTTACATGTGTATTTAAAAACCTGTGTCCATGTAATTAAAACTATTATAATTCATACGCTCAAGGGGCAAAGTTAAAGTAAAACACTCAACTTTAACTTTTACATTTCTTAACTTTTTAATGTTTAATTGTGCTACCTTAATTCTGTATTAACAGAGTTCTTTAGATTTAATTTCCTATGTTTTTTAGAAGAAACAGATTCACAGTTCTCCCCGATCAGTGAAGACCAAGTCCATTAGCAAATTTTGCCCTTGTAGACTTGCAGACAGCATAGGCCAATAGTTAACTGATTACTGAATAATACACATCTCCATATCTACACACATGTGGACTTTGATAAACTTGCATTTTAAAAAAAGCCTAAGGACAGCATAAATACCTCTAGCCCTGTAGCCAGCCTTCTTGGTCCCAACATTGTGTTTCTGGACTCCCCCCCCCGCAGTTCAAATCAATATCAGACCTTAAAACAATATTACAAAATTCTACTTGCTCATCTGCTTGGATAAATTATTTATTTTCATAGGGGGTAAAATTATTTTTGATCAGCAGCATAGTAAAAAGAGGGAAGGAGATATTGTGTCGAGGTTGCTAAAATTTTCATGACAGTTTTGCAAGGCTGCTTTATAAAAGCTGAATAAACTGATCTAAAGCCTCATATATTCTTAAACAACTTAAACTGCACTAAAGCTTTAATCTGTTAGCCAAACCCCCATTTATCCAAAGGTTTCAGACCTCCCCTGAAACCAGGGAGTAAGCAGGGCTGTACTGCATTTATAGCCCAGGATAAGAAAGGTAAAGATAAAAGAGACATTTATTATTTGTATTACAATAGCTCCTAGGAGCCCTAGTGAAGGAACAGGACCCCATTGGGCTAGATGCTGTACAAACACAGAACAGAAAGACGGTCCCTGCCCCAAAGAGCCTGTATAATCTATGTATAAGACAAGAGACAACACAACAGATGGCTATAGACAGAATGGATATGAGTGGGGCAAGACTGCATTTGTCAGGGCCAGAAAAAAGGATGCTGCAGTAATTAAGAAGCGGGACTATGAGGGCCTGCATCAAAGTTTTAGCTGTGTGACTGATTAAGAAAAGCTACATGCTAAGAGGTGTTATGCAAAAAGAATCTGCAAGATTTAGATATAGCCTGAGGTGAGGACCTAAAGAAAGGTCCAAGTCAAAGCTGATGCCCAGGTTACAGGCCTGAGTGACAGGCAGGATAGTGGTATTGTCCACAGTGACTGAGAAAGGAGGCTGGGGGAGGGGGAAACTTAGAACACCTGATAGTTTCATGCACGTGGATTATCCGAAAGGATAATCATGATCAAAAATATATGGTTTTGTTTGGCTTTGGGGTGCAGCAACAAAGCCTGTTTTTATTGCCATGGAAAAATCTCAGGTTGCTTTGTAGGCAAATAGAAAATAAATATGTAGCAGTGGTGATATATTTCCTCAGAAATAAAAGGTCTAAATTTCCCTTCTCATATAACATACTCTAACCAGCCATGGAGGCCAAGATGAGGAAAAATATATAATGGCTACAAAAGGAGAGAGGGACCAAATGATAAGTTGGGGGGAAGGGATAGCTCAGGGTTTGAGCATTGGCCTGCTAAACCCAGGATTGTGAGTTCAATCCTTGAGGGGGCCCACTTAGGGATCTGGGGCAAAAATCAGTACTTGGTCCTGCTAGTGAAGGCAGGGGGCTGGACTCGATGACCTTTCGGGGTCCCTTCCAGTTCTATGAGATAGGTATATCTCCATATATTATTATTATTATTTTTGGGCAGAATGAGGGGAGGAAGTTACCAGTCTAAACCACCTGTCGGGGAGAAGTCTCAGGCATAGCAGCCACTGCAGTGTTTCTAAGATACACACACATTTTTATTGTTTCACTGTGGAGACACCAAAATGTAAAACCATCTTTCTATCCTTGCATTAGCAATTCTACTGAACCAGTCTATTGTTAGACACAATGGCACAGCAGTTCGCTAATAAGCCATGAGCTTCAAGAAGCAACCATCCGTCACAATCTGTCTGGGGGAGTTTGATAAACTAGTTGATCTGCAACCAATCTGAGACCAGGAAAAAAGGGCTACCATTCTGCGCAAATGCTTTACATGCACTGCACACGCATTCTAAAATAGCATTTATCTTCTAAATACCTTATATTCAATATGGTTTTGAAGTCTCATTTAGAGGATCACCCTCCTTAAAACATTCTGAGGAACACAAGACACAGGAGGAATAAGGGATGCTTTCTATAAAGCCAGAGTACCATATGAAGGAAAATTCACTTTCCATTGTATCTTATAATTCTCTTATCTGTTCTTTGAATCAAAGCCACTGAAGTTGATTTAAGGGACACAAATGTGTGATAAGTTACACAACTACAAAGTGCCACCTCATTCATTAAAGCTTTTTGTGGATGAAATAAGACTCTAAACTTCCAGCATCTGAAAGGGGAGTATTCAAGTTTACCTGAAAGTGTAAATTTCATCCAGGCCTCCTCCTTCCTCTAAAGCAAACATCAATTTTCTCACCATACAGATGCCTTCTTTCTGCTGCTCGGTTAAGCCCTTCCTTGGAAAAGACTTTCTGTACATATCAGAATGTCGACCATCACCTGTATCCCCACTTCCCTCTTCATCATCCACTGGAAACGGCAAGCTAAGAATACAATTAAAAACAGTTAATTTATTTTGCTACTTAACTAAAACAACTAAATCATTTTGGATGATTAAAAAAAAGAGAGACAAAAATTGCATCTGGATTGACTCTTTCTTCAGCCTGATGCCCTTTCAAATGTCAGTTCTAAACCCCAGCGAAGAGTACCCTCCCAATCCCTTAATTATAGCTGTGCTATTAGTCATTCCTGTAATAACTGTTATTCTGTCTGAGATTTTAATAGCCTGTAATAGCTGGTGAATTCATGAATAAAATTGACATTCTCCCATATGTTACAAGTCTGGGTTAGAGTTTAACTAGCATCTCTAGATGAAATGATATTTTTCTGTACCCCAAACAATGTCATTAAGTTATCTAAGAATAACAGAAGCCCGACTAGAAAAAGACCTGTGAGGTGATCTATTCCATCTCCCTGACAATACCTGTATATTTTTTACCGTTAATTTTCCTACTTGTTTAATTTTCAAACAGGCACCTTTCTGTTTTCTTCCATGCTGCCCCCCATGCTTGGGAGGAGCTCCCCATAAAAATCCACAAAGTTACCTCATTAGCCTCCTTTTCTGTGATGTCTACAAAAAAAACCTGAGAATAGGCTGCTGGCGTGCTGAGACCACTGCCTATCATACTGACCAATACTGTCTTATTGTTTCCTTGTATTCCCCCCATCTGTCTGTCTGTCTCTATTGTCTCTTGTTTTATACTGAGATTGCCAGCTCTTTGGGGAAGGGGCCATCTTTTTATTTTTGAATTTGCACAGAGCCTAGCACAACGAGGTCCTGTTCCGTGATTCCTAGGCACTACAGTAATTCAAATAATAATAATATTACAGGGAGTGGCCCTTTTACACCAAACCACAGCACTTACCACAACAGCAGACAATTTAAGATGGCTGTAATTATGTAATGAAAATGGCACAGAGCTGTGAAGATGCTTTAGAGCTATTTCCACACTTACAAAAATTGCAGTGAGATTCCTGTTTTCTTCAAGTTAGCGATGATAATTTCCAGCTGATCCTCACTGAAGGGACTGCTAAGGTCTGTAAACACCTCAATGTGTCGTTTCTCATATTTCTTTCCTCTTAAACAATAAAAATAGAAGATTTGTTGAAATAAAAAAATCCTGTTGCATCATTTGCTGAACACTTATTTTAAAAAATGTAAAACTGTATCTCTAATAAAGTTTAGAACTTCTTGTAACAGAAGTCTGTAAACATCAAGATATGCTGCCTTTAAGTACAACAAGAACAAATCCAATCAGCATGGTTTGTTCTTTCTTATTATTATTCAGGGGAAGTCTGTGTCCTTTTTCTGATTTTTTTCCCCCGCCAAGTGAATGGAAAGCCTGCTCCTCAGCTGACATAAATTAGTTTAACTACACTGAAGTCAATGGAGCTATGCCAGTCTATACCAATGAAGATCTGGTCCTTGGTGTTTACTAAAGGTGCTGGCTACTTCCTCCCAGGCTGCAAGACCATGATTATGAAGGTGTTAAACTGTGTCTACATGGATGTTAAGGGTTTTTTTCCAATCCTGTTAAGCTCACGCAATTGAAAAAAGCATTTCTCTTTATCTAGGCAGGTCTCTAGGGTTTGTCTACACTGCAGCTGGGAGGTGTAATTCCCAGCACGCGTAGACATACTCCTCCAGCTAGTGCACTAAAAATAGTACTGGGACCCTGGCAGCAGGGGAGGTGGCTCAAGCTAGCCACCAGAATGCATTTTACCCAACCTCCTGGGTATATACTCAGGCAGCTAGTCCAAGCTGCTGCCCGTGCTATCACAGCCACATTTCTGTTTTTAGCACACTAGCTCGATCAGAGCTAGCCCATGTCTGTCCACCTGTGCTGGGAAGCATGCTCCGAGCAGCAGTTTAGACATACCCTTAGAGGCTACTTCTGTATACTTAGGCTCCTTCCTGACAGTGAAGATTAGCTCGGATGCTCCAATTAAGTATATGGATTTCATCCCTAGGCAGCTGGATACTGTACAAGGTATTCTCAAGGGTTTACTTCCCTCATTAGTCCAAACAAGTCCAAATTTATTGACCTGAAGAGCACATTGTAAAACCTATTTAAGGTTTGTCTACACAAGAAAGTTTTACCAGTTATACTGGAATAGTTAACCAGTATAGTAATTCTGGTATAAACACCCATGTAGGCACTCTTATGCCAGAATAAGAGTGGCTTTATTCAGTTATCTTAAACCTTGCCCAAGCAACAAAAGGCTTTCTTATAACCAGAATATGAGTGTCAACCCAAAGAGTTAGATTGGTATAATTATATTAGTTTAGATTCACACCTTAGTTTATACCAGTATAACTTCCCTAAGTGGGCAAGCTCTTATTCAAGTGACTTAAATTGCTTGGGGAGGTTGGGTGTCTCTAGTGGGTTTTTTAGGAACAGCTTTTCATTGTGGTGGTTTTTAAGAAAGCAGCATCTTCCCTATTCACACAACCTTGCAGCATTAAAGTGGAGTCAGCTCAGCTCTCAAAACTCCATTTCAGAATTCTTGTGCAAGTCCCCAGGTTGCAGTACTTACATTGTTTCCTTTTGAAGCAAGTCCATGCACACGACAAGTGCATCCAGGACTAAGTGAGTTAAAGACAAAAGACATTTAGAACAAGACTGTGTCACAAACATACACGTTTTTCTCTTTATTTTAGCAGTTGCAGAGACAGTTAAACCATTTTAGTGTATGACAACCAAACTAGCACCTATTAAAACTACCTATTGCCTTTCCTACAACCCTGTCTTTTCCCTGCACTTTTAAAGGGAAGACTATTACCAGGGACCAATCCTGCTATTGAAGTCAAGAGCAAAGCTATGATAGGAGCAGAATCGAGCCCAATGAAAACATTTATCACCTAGACTTTTTGTATTATCATCATCTCTTTATTTGGTATCCATGACTGAAAACTACATGTCGTTTCAAAATATGACATCATTTTTCACTATAATTCCCCTTTTCTTAATAAACATCTATTTCTTACATCTCCTGATACATTTCTTTTCTCAAGTAATTTCATTAAGGATGTGCTCTTATCTCTGTGCTCAGGGATCTGTGGCCCAGATCCACAGAGGGACCTAGGCACTGCAATACTGAGCATCATGGCACCTAACTTTTAGGCACCTAGAAAATCACAGGCACAACACTGCCATCCACAAAGCCCGAGTTAGGCACCTCAGCTACCCAGACAACAAAGACAGGGGAGAGACAGGCACCTTAGGCTGCGAACAACAAAGCCAGCACACTAGGCAAGGAGCCGCCTGAGCTAGCCAGTGAGAGATGCCAACCAGAGGGGGGGTATTAAGTCCCACCCCTCTCTCAGAGATAGGCTCCTAAGTCCAGGCTGCAAGAAGTCGCCTAGCACTGCTAGCAATCCATGACCCGAGGAAGACAGGCATAGGCCACCTAGGTTTGTGTGGGGGCCTGAAACAAAACAGCCCGGTGGGTTGAGGTGGCGGACCTCCTTTATAACTTTTAGCCTAAGAGATAGGCGATTCACTCAGGATGTGGGAGACCCCCGGTTCAAGTTCCACCTCCTCCTGAGGGATCAGCTACCTCTCAGGAGAGGGCCTAACCACTAGACTATAGAGTTACTCTAACTTTTTCACTGGTTCAATTAATATTTAATTATTCAATTGTTTAATAAAAGTGGAACAACTTCAACTGGAGAGACTAATGGAGACCCATATCAGAATATTCTATAGCCTAGCGTTAGCCTGACGGGGGCAGATCCCTGTTCAAATCCCTTTTCTCTCTCAGGAGGACAGGGGACTTAAATGGGAGTCTCTAACATCCTGGGTGAGTACCCTATCCACTGGGCTAAAGGTCACAAGAGAGCCCTCTCCTTCCATCCCCAGCTGTTGTGTGTGAACTCGCCTGAGGGACCCGGATCCAGCAGCCATGCTTAGAGGCCACCTACCGGATCATGCCCCCACATGCAACTTAGGCAGCCAGATGCCTTTATTTCCCAGTCTGTGAATTACTCTGGGGCTTACATGGGAGATAGGTGTCCAGATGACCTATTGCAAGGCAGTAGTGTGCATGCTCAGGTGGGAGATAGGTGACCAGGCGACTAGAGTGAGGCTGCAGTGTACACACCCAGAGGAAAAAAATTAGGTGCCAAGTGAGTTAAGGCATCTCCAGGTTAGGTAGCAGCTGAACTGGAGTTTTGTGAATCGCAATGGTGCCTAAAAACAGGACTTACGCACCTAAGTCCCTTGATAGATCGCATCCATGTACATACCTCCTTACCCATCAAACCAAGAATATGATTCAGTTTGTGGCAACATACAGTTGACTGGCTGCAGGCTCCTCTGACGCTGCTCTGCCAACCTGACTACAAATGAAATAATTATTTTTTGGGTGGAGAAGGAGAACAAAGAGAAATGGCGAAAAATTTCAAATGAAATGTTCAGAGGAACACTTTCAAAAACTCTCACCTATGTTACTAACAAAAGTGACTTTTCTTAATGTATGCATTTCACAGCAAAATGAGGACTGATCAATCTGAAATGCCTAAGCACATGCAGCAGTGTTGGGCTTCCCTTTGGTGGGAGGGTTAATTTTTTTTTTTTTTTTTTTTAAGTTTTCATAGGTTTAATTTGATGAAAACCTATTTTGCATTAGGCTTTGTAAGTCCCTTTAAAAACAAACAAACATATTTTGAGCCTAATCTGACATTATCTCTTTGCTATATTTTTTTCTCTCTCTGTCTCATGCAGAAGAAGATACCAGAAATGCTCAAAGCTTAATTAACTCAGTACTTTATACTAGAAACAATTCACTGGGGCCAGGACTCCACCTAACATCAGAACTTTGAAAATTGGTTAATCTGGAAAACTGGCTCTTGTGCAAACTGTCAACTCCTAAATTCAAAAGAACAATACATGTTTAATAGTAATTATGACTTCAACAACACTTCTGGGACAATTTCACAACATTAGCTCCCAGTCCTCCATGCTACTTTATCTAGTTCAGAGATTTTGTACAGCCAGAGAGGATACAGTCTGCTTGTTCAGAGCCTGGTTGAACTGCGTTTTGTATGTCCTCCAGCAAATCAAAATCCGGTAGCATCAGGTGTCTTTGTACAGTAATGTTCTGATACTGATCACCACTGGCAAGGGTATTCTCCGTGCCATCTGTGCCAAACAAAACTACAGAGACTTCATCTTTGCTCTCAGCAAACACCTGGAGATGGAGAAGGTACAAAAAAAATTCAAAAATATACACTGTGTTGTACATACATACGTTAAATAGAAAGCATATTATACAAATTTTGCAACTAGGTATCAATTACAGCAGACTCCATGCTACCACATACACAGCCCTTCCAAAATGTATGCATACGCCGAGCTCATTAACGTAGAATTAAATTCAGCTAGCAGGCTGCTATGAGTACTACTGATCAACATATGCGGGAAACGAGTAAAATCAGATCACTCAGTTCCTACAGTAATTCTGCATGATGCTAAATTTTAACAATGCTGAAACATTTTATAAGACGCCAGCACTTTTTCCCATGAAAGTCTCTTCTAGCTTAAAAAAGGGGAGTGATCAAGCTAGGTGCACTTGTCGTTCACAAAAATCTGCTGGGAGAAAGGCCAGTGTTGCTCTCACATATAACAGTAAAAACAACGATTCTGTTATTGAATAGGGTTAGCACTTGGGTCACCCAGAAGTCACCTACTACAGGACAGGCCCAACAAAGAAAGTAACAGAACACCATTAGCCATCACCTACAGCCCCCAATTAAAACCTCTCCAGCACATCATCAAGGATCTAAAACCTATCCTGAAGGATGATCCCTCACTCTCACAGACCTTGGGAGACAGGCCAGTCCTCGCTTACAGACAGCCCCCCAATCTGAAGCAAATACTCACCAGCAACTACACACCACACAACAGAAACACTAACCCAGGAACCAACCCCTGCAATAAGCCCCGTTGCCAACTCTGTCTGCATATCTATGCAAGGGACACCATTATAGGACCCAGCCACATCAGCCACACCATCAAGGGCTCATTCACCTGCACATCAACCAATGTGATATATGCCATCATGTGCCAGCAATGCCCCTCTGCCATGTACATTGGCCAAACAGGACAGTCTCTGTGCAAAAGAATAAATGAACCCAGATCAGACATCAAGAATTGTAACATTCAAAAGCCAGTAGGAGAGCACTTCAATCTACCTGGACACTCAATAACAGAATTAAAAGTCACCATTCTTCAACAAAAAAACTTCAAAAACAGACTTCAAAGAGAAACTGCAGAACTGGAATTAATTTGCAAACTTGACACCACAAATTAGGCCTGAATAAAGACTGGGAGTGGATGGGTCACTACAAAAAATAATTTTCCCTCCGTTGATACTCACACTTTCTTGTCAACTGCTGAGAATGGGCACATCCACTTTGATTAAATTGGCCTTATTAGCACTACAAAAAGTAATTTTCCCTGTGTTGATATTTACCCCTTCTTGTCAATGGGCCACATCCACTCTAATTGAATTGGCCTCATTAGCACTGACCCCCCCCCACTTAGTAAGGCAACTCCCATCTTTTCATGTGCTGTATATTTATTCCTGCTTACTGTATTTTCTACTCCATGCATCTGATGAAGTGGGTTATCCCACGAAAGCTTATGCCCAAATAAATTTGTTAGTCTCTAAGATGCCACAAGGACTCCTCGTTGTTTTTACTGATACAGACTAACACGGCTACCCCCCTGAAACCTGTCACATATAACAGTCAATTAGAATAATTCTAACTACTTTCCCAGCTAAACACAATATAATCAAATAAAAAGGATGAAGAAAAGAGTCTAGCAAGCCTCACTGTTTTCCTTCTTTCATTTCTAACCTTTTAAGTGTATCATACTCAAACGGAAATCACACGTACCTGTCGCTGCACGAACATCGTCATCATCTTCTTGGCTTGTTCAAACGGAGACTCTTCTCCAGGAGCAGAATTGCTCATTGCAAAGCCTACATCCATACACAGCACTATGGCAGCCTGGAAGAAAGAACCAAACTGAATTAGAATGTGATGGGGCACGCTTAAGTGAAATCATTTAAAGGAGTTAATTCACGCCTTGATTTACATAGAACTTACATTTCATTTTACTGCATTACTAATCCCTATTGTTGTTTTAACTCCTAATTTGACATGTATGTACAGAGGATGAGAATATCGGACTTCCCATACTGGATCAGACTAGTGGTCCATTTAGTCCAGTATTATGTCTCAGGGCTTATCTACACGAACCTTTAGTTTGCAACAAGCTGGGGTCTGAATCTAATCTGCACCGACTAACTGTGTGTGGACCCTGTTGACACGCATTAACACTTGGGTAATGCGCTGTGATCTATCCTCTTTGAAATGGGACTAGATCAAAGTACATTAACAAATTGTTAACACGTGTCAGCAGGGTCCACACAGACAGTTCGTCCTCAGCAGGCTAGTGTAAATCATAGAACCACAGGGTTAGAAGGGACCACAAGGGTCATTTAGTCTAACTCCCTGCCAAGACCTAGGATTTGTTGCGTCTAAATCATCCAAGACAGATGGCTATCCAGCCTCTTTTTGAAAACCTCCAGTGAAGATTTCATGACTTCCCTAGGCAGTTTGTACTACTGTCCTACTGTTCTTAAAGTTAGGAAGTTTTTCCTGAGATTTAATCTAAATCTGCTGTGCTGTAGTTTGAACCCATTCCCTCTTGTCCTGGTCTCTGTGGCAAGAGAGAACAATTCGTTCCCATTTTTCTTATGGCAGCATTTCAAGTATTTGAAGACCGCTATCATGTCCCCCCTTAAACTCCTCTTTCCCAAACTAAACATACCCAGTTCCTTCCACCTTTGCCCCTATGGCTTGCATTCCATCCCTGTGATCATCTTTGTCGCTCGCCTCTGGATCCTTTCCAGTTTCTCTACATCCTTTCCATACAGCGGTTACCAAAATCGGACACAGTACTCCAGCTGAGGCCTAACTAGTGCTGAGTAGAGTGGTACTATCACCTCCCGTGACTTGCATGCTATACCTCTGGTCAATGCAACCCAACATTGAATTTACTGTTTTGCAACAGCATCGCATTGTTGACTCATGTTGAGGTGGGGTAGATTCATACCCTAGTTTGCCACAAACTAAATGTTTCTGTAGACAAACTCTCAAGGAATGGTCAGTACAGATACTTCAGCGGAAGGTATAAGGAATCCCGAAGCAGACTGTAATAGAATAATCTGCCAATAGGAGAAGTTTCTTCCTAACCCGGTCAATTAGCAACTGGCTTACCATGAAGCATGAGTTTATTATCCCTTATGAAAGCGGTTTTTAATAATGTTGGGTACATTTTAAAAAAATACTTGGTAACATTTTCAAAAGCACCTATGTGACTTGGGAGGACTAGGTCCTATTTTCAAAAGCACACGGGTTTTCTCGTCTTGTTAGCGCTTCTGATTATCTTTGCACAATGAACAACTGTTTTAATTGAGCTATTCAGAGTGATGCCAGGTCCATTTCTTGAGTGGTAACACGGTTAATGTAGAATCCAACAATGTGTATGAACAAATCAAATTATTCTTCCCAGTTTGGGAAGGAATATTACTTTGGACCTATTAATATTTAATCTGCCATTGTGTTGCCCATTCAACTAGCTTTGTTAGGTCCCTCTGAAGTTCCTCAGTCTCCACTTGTCTTGATTACCCTAAATAATTGTGTTATCTGGATGAACAAAGCCAGAAGATTAATTCAGCAAAGGAGCTAGATGGGCAAATCATGCATTTGTTATGCTCTTAGGTGGCATTTGCAAAGAAAGTGACAAAAGGCCAGTTTTCATTTTCAGCCACAGGCTGAACCAAGGATTTTTAAGTGCTCATCCACAGCTTGTCTGGTGGGCAGCACACAATTAAAATTACACAAGCCTAGAACAAAAATGTTTGGTTTTGTTGGGCTGCTGGTAAATAGAACTTTTTCTAGCTTGGCGTCAGTCATCTTTTTTCTGAAAAGAATGTTCATCTGAATGTACACCTAACCTGAGATTTGCTGCCATCACATTGTTTACCCTGCTTTTCTGTTATACCGCTTCCCCCCACCCTGTGTCCACCTGCTCTATTTAGATAGTAATGTTATCCCTTCTGACCCAAGTGGCTAATCTAAGTTTGGGGCCCTTCATGCTGTTCTACTTGGGAGGAGAAATTGATGGACTCAGATACCTTTGATACAATCTTGTTTATTAACAAATAATGTATAAGTCCTGTTTCTCCAAACACAGAAGGATCCACAAATCAGCAAACAGCTTCCCTGCTCACAGCATCAAACTCTTCCAGCCAGCACTCTGATGCAAAAAAATTTTCTCTAACGTTATCCCAGGGCCACCCACCATGCTTCCAGGCTGTATCTGCTTGGCTTTCGTTCTGCTTCTCTCTGTATCTCTCCCTGTGCTGTCTCTCTCAAACAGATACTCACATGCTGACCAAAATAGTTCCACCAGTTAAAGCTCTAGTCCTGGCATTTGAACCCTCTTGGATTCAGCTTCTACTCAGCTTTTCCACGTGCCTGTGTTTTGGGGTTTTACTGCTATTGTTTCAGACATCTGATTATAATGGCTTCTCTATATTTATTCCAAATGTCAGGCAGCGGCATGCCTGGCCGTAACAAGCCTTAACCCAACCCATAACAGCAAGGTCTTCAGGCAAGGGACTATGTGTTTTTACAATGCTTAGCAGAATGGGGCCCTATTCGTGGTTGACCCGTAGGCACTACAGTAATAAACATGATTAATAATAATGAATGGCCAAGTAACAGAATTGGAAGGATGATCTGGGTATTAAAGCATAGGATGAGAGTCAACAGATATGGGTCGTAGTCCCTGACCTGCTGATGATTTGCTGTGTTAACCTCGATAAGTCAATCCCTTTGCATCAACTTTAACTCCTGGTTCTCTTAGGGATATTGTAAAACTTCATTAACATTTTCAGAGCACTTTGAGATCCACCACTGGAAGTGAAAAGTTTTATTAGACTCATATTTTGCTTCTATCCCCAGGTAATACTGCAAAACTATTTTAAGAAACACTGAAATGTTATAGCCAATAAGAATGAAGAAAATAATCAAACGCTATACATTTAGAGAGATTTATTAAACTGATAGATAGCCTTGACTGTGGAACAAAACAGCACTTCACTTTCTGGAGTTTGTAGCAGCAGTTGTTAAGTGGTGGGGTGAGGAAACGTATGGATCGTGTTTGGTCATGTCTACTTAATATAAAACTATGTTACAACTTGAGTACAAAGATACCCAGGTAAACAGTGGTACCTGGGTTTATACACCAGTCTCTGGTAGCTGTCACTAGCTAGATCTACTTTCTCCATGAGAGAAGATTGTAACAAATCTAACACTGCCAAAAATCGCTGAGAAATGATCTCACTTTAAGTTTGCCAAAAATAAGTTTTTATCCTCATCTTTTTGGGGCTTCTGAGACAGTGGAGCAGAAAGCAGCAGCAGAAATGTTTCAAAATGTTCTTTTGCTGTTGCTGTCTTTTTTATGGAAAAGGTATAAAATGACACTTGAAAAACCACATTTTGTACCTACTATTGTAATAAGTTGTATTTAACTTTACTGAAAGTGAAAGATTAAAGAAAAACCCTTTTTGTTCAGTTTATTTGTGCACTTAACAGCACTTTGTGTGTAGTCAACTGCACTTCCTCCCTCATGCACCAGCATGATGAGATTATTCTTGTGCAGTGCTCTGCAGGGGAACCTCACTTGCATGAGGGTGTTTGCCAGTACAAGTAACAAGAAAGAAAACTGAAAAGGAGACACATGCACAAAGAAAAAGGGGAAGGAGGAGGGGGGAGAGTTAAACACCTTTTGGGTGGACCTGAGAGCAACACCAAATACCCCTAAGTATTAGCAAGAAACGTCCCCCTTTTTATTACTTGTCCAAAGGCATTTTTTTTTTAAATTCAGGTCATTCTATTTAAAAGGCGCTGTCTGTGAAAACTATGTTTTCAAACAATTTATTTTAAAAAAGTCAAGCTGATAGCATGTCTTTAAGGAATTTAATCTGCCAGAGATGCATAAGGACAATTCTTTTAATGCTCTTTTTGTGTGTGTCATTTGCAGTGTTGTTCTAACCTTGTTGGTCCCAGGATATTAGAGAGACAAGGTGGGTGAGGTCATATCTTTTATTGAACCAACTTCGGCTGGTGAAAGATACCAGCTTTTGAGCTTGCACAGAGTTCTCTTTCATCAACAGAAAATGGTCCAATAAAAGATATGACCTCACCCACCTTGTCTCTTTTTTATTGTCCATTACTAAGCTTTGTGCACTCTTCCTCCGCAGTATCTAGTGCTGCCACTGCCAGAGACCGGCTCCTATATTGGATGGATCACTCACCAGGTCCACATTTGAAAAGTGCTTACATTGGCAGAGGCTGACATGCCAGGGAGCCCCGGGGGGGCCAGGGGCGGGGGCACCGGCCGGGCGGAGGCTGAGCCCCCCCCGGGGGGGCACCGGCCGGGCGGAGGCTGAGCCCCCCCGGGGGGGGCCGGGGGCACCGGCCGGGCGGAGGCTGAGCCCCCCCCGGGGGGGGGCCAGGGGCGGGGGCACCGGCGGGGCGGAGGCTGAGCCCCCCCCGGGGGGGCCGGGGGCACCGGCCGGGCGGAGGCTGAGCCCCCCCCGGGGGGGCCGGGGGCACCGGCCGGGCGGAGGCTGAGCCCCCCCCCGGGGGGGCCGGGGGCGGGGGCACCGGCCGGGCGGAGGCTGAGCCCCCCCCCGGGGGGGCCGGGGGCGGGGGCACCGGCCGGGCGGAGGCTGAGCCCCCCCCCGGGGGGGCCGGGGGCGGGGTCACTGCCCGGGCGGAGGCTGAGCCCCCCCCGGGGGGGCGGGGGTCACTGCCCGGGCGGAGGCTGACAACCCGGGGCCGGGGGTCACTGGCCGGGCAGGAGAGGGAGTCGGGCCCAGCTCACGGGCAGCGCAGCGGGACCAACCGGCCGCCTCCGTCGGAGCGAGGAGGAAGCGCTGCGGGCGGCAAGGCCGGCGGCGCCTGAGACACCCTCACCCGAGCGGGGCCCGAAGCCTTGTGGGATCGGGGAGGACCCTGCCCCCCGCTGCCGCCCTTACCTTGCCGCCTCCCCGCGCCATCTCCCGCCACTAACCGGACCGGTGGGTCCCGCGCTCTCCGCGTCCGGCCGGCAACCGGCCCCGCCGCGCTCGCGTTCCGGCCCGAGCGTGAGGGGAAGCCACGGCCGCCGCGCGACAGCGCCACCTAGCGAGCGCGCCGCGCGCGGGCTGCGGCCGGGCTGGGCGGCGGAGAGAGGGGGGAGGGGAGGCGAGAAGTTGAGAGAAGGGGATGGATGGGGGGGAAGGTGTAGATCAGGGGTGGGGCAGGGGGTTGGGGTGAGAGCTCTGGCTCCGTGTGTGGGCTCTGGGGTGGGGCTGGGGATGAGGGGTTTGGGGTGCAGGAGGGGGCTCCGGGCTGGGATCGAGGGGTTTGGAGGGTGGGAGGGGGATCAGGGCTGGGGCAGGGGGTTGGGGCACGGGAGGGGGTGAGGGCTCTGGCTCTCTGGGGTGGGGCTGGGGATGAGGGGTTTGGGGTGCAGGAGGATGCTCCGGGCTGGGATCGAGGGGTTTGGAGGGTGGGAGGGGGATCAGGGCTGGGGCAGGGGGTTGGGGCACGGGAGGGGGTGAGGGCTCTGGCTCTCTGGGGTGGGGCTGGGGATGAGGGGTTTGGGGTGCAGGAGGATGCTCCGGGCTGGGATCGAGGGGTTTGGAGGGTGGGAGGGGGATCAGGGCTGGGGCAGGGAGTTGGGGCACGGGAGGGGGTGAGGGCTCTGGCTCTCTGGGGTGGGGCTGGGGATGAGGGCTTTGGGGTGCAGGAGGATGCTCCGGGCTGGGATCGAGGGGTTCGGAGGGTGGGAGGGGGATCAGGGCTGGGACAGGGGGTTGGGGCATGGGAGGAGGCTAGGGGTGCAGGCTGCAGGCGGCACTTACCTCAAGCAGCTCCCGGAAGAAGCAGAATGTCCCCTCTCCGGCTCCTAAACGGAGGTGCGGCCAGGCGACTCTGTGCACTGCCCTGTCCGCAGGCACCACCCCTGCAGCTCCCATTGGCCACGGTTGCCGGCCAATGGGAGCTACGGGGGCAGCGCTTGGGGCGGTGGCAGCATCTGCAGCCCCCTGGCTGCCTCTACGCATAGGAGCCGGAGGGGGGACATGCTGCTGCTTCCGGGAGCCACGCAGAGCGGGGCAAGCCCCGGACCCCACTCCCCAGCAGGAGCTCAAGGGCCAGATTAAAATGTCTGAAGGGCCAGATGCAGCCCCCTGGCTGTAGTTTGCCCACCCCTGGAGTAGAGGGAAAGGAGGAGAGGAGAAGGAGCGGATGGAGGGAGGAAGGAGAGGGAAAGGGGGAGAGGAAAAGGGGATGGATGGAGGGGGGAAGGTGTAGAAGGAAAGGAGGAGAGGAGACGGGGAGGATGGAGGGGGGAAGGTGTAGAGCAGGGGTGGCCAACCTGGGGCTCCGGAGCCACATACGGCTCTTCAGAAGTTAATATGCGGCTCCTTGTATAGGCACCGACTCCGGGGCTGGAGCTACAGGGACCAACTTCCCAATGTGCCGGGGGGTGCTCACTGCTCAACCCCTGGCTCTGCCACAGGCCCTGCCCCCACTCCACCCCTTCCCGCCCCCTCCCCTGAGCCTGCCATGCCCTCGCTCCCAGAGCCTCCTCCACGCCACAAAACAGCTGATCGGGAGGTGCGGGAAGGCGCTGATCGGCGGGGCTGCTGGTTGGTGGGAGGTGCTGGGAACGGCGGGGGGAGCTCATGTGGGGCTGCTGCCGTATTACTGTGGCTCTTTGGCAATGTACATTGGTAAATTCTGGCTTCTTCTCAGGCTCAGGCTGGCAACCCCCGGTGTAGAGGAGAAGGGGATGGATGGAGGGGGGAAGGAGTAGAGGGAAAGGGGAAGAGAAGAAGGGGAGGATGAACAGAGAAGGTGTAGAGGGAAAGGGGGAAAAGAGAAGGAGCGGATGGAGAGGGGAGGTATAGAGGGAGAGAGGGGAAGGGGAGGATGGAGGGGGAAGGTATAGAGGGAAAGGAGGAGAGGAAATGGGGAGGATGGAGGGGGGAGGCATAGAGGGACAGGGGGAGAGGAGAAGGGGAGAATGGAGGGGGGAAGGTGTAGAGGGAAAGGAGGAGAAGGGGAGGATGGAGGGGGAAGATGTAGGGGGAGAGGAGAAGGGGAGAATAGAGGGGGAAGGTGTAGGGGGAGAGCAGAAGGGGAGGGTGGAGGGGGAAGAGGAGGGTGTAGAGGGAAAGGAGGAGAGTAGAAGGAGCGGATGGAGGGGGGAAGGTGTAGAGGGAAAGGGAGAGAGGAGAAGGGGAGGATGGAGGGGGGAAGGTATAGAGGAGAAGGGGAGGATGGAGAAGGGGAAGGTGTAGAGGGAAAGGAGGAGAGGAGAAGTGGAGGGGGAAGGTGTAAGAGGAAAGGGAGGATGGAAGGGGAAGGTCTAGAGGGAAAGAGGGAGAGGAGACGGGGAAGGGGGGAGGAAAAGGGGGAGAGGAGAAGGGGAGGATGCAGGGGGAACGTGTAGAGGGAAAGGGGGAGAGGGGAAATGGAGGGTGGGAAGGAGGAGAGGAGAACGGGAGGATGGAGGGGGAAGGTGTAGAGGGAAAGGGGGAGAGGAGAAGGGGAGGATGGAGAGGAGGAAGGTGTAGAGGGAAAGGAGGACGGAGGGGGAAGGTACGGGGGAAGGTGTAGAGGAAAGGGAGAGAGGAGGATGGAGAGGGGGAAGGGAGAGGGAAAGGGGAAATGGAGAAGGGCCAGGGCTGGAGCCAGCCCCTAAATTGAGCCCCCATGAGCTCAGTCCCCTTGCCCACTGTGGGGTGCTCTAGGGAGTCTGCGTGGAGTCTGGTGATTCTCCCACTCTCAGACCAGGGCCCATGCTGCAGTTCTCTGTGTATGAGATCTGATTGACCTCACCAGATCTGACTTCAGTGCAGACCCTGCAGTTCTGTCCCCTCTGGGGCAATGACAGAGGTAAGCAGTGACCACACAGCCTCCTTAAAGCAAAGTATCACTGATTTTGAATGAAAGCATTTCAGAAAAAACATATCTTAAAAGCAATAAAACATTCTGTCTGCATCTTCAGCCATTGTTTTCCTGGCTCTGGGAAGGCCCCCTGCTTAGACGCCCTCCGCAGAGTCTCTGTCACAGCCTGTCTCCTTAGATTCTGACAAGAAACCCCCTTTTGTCCCCCAAGAAAGACTTTTTAGCTCTTTTGTGTTCTTTTGATCTCTAGCTGCCTAACTTCAGCAAAACAAAACGTGCAGCTTACTTGGGACTGGAGACAAGATTCTTGAAGCTAACAGCTTGACCAGTGATCTTTCAATTGTGTTCTGGAGTGTTCTTACCTAGAGCTGCTGTATTGCTCCCTCCACCGACCCCTAATAAATTAAAGCAAGAGAGCTTTAGGATTGAGGGATAGCTCAGTGGTTTGAGCATTAACTTGCTAAACCCAGCGTTGCGAGTTCAATCCTTGAGGGGGCCACTTAGGGATCTAGGGCAAAATCAGTACTTAGTCCTGCTAGTGAAGGCAGGGGGCTGGACTCAATGACCTTTCAAGGTCCCTTCCAGTTTTAGAAGATAGGATATCTCCATAAAAAAAAAAAAAGCCATAAAGGAAATTCTAATAACCCCAATATACAATCACTTCCCTCACTAGCCTGGTCATACACAGTCTTCATAAAACAGTTACTAATTTATAGATTAATACATAGCGATTCCATGTCCATCACATATGGCATCCTTGTCTTACTGTCCAATGATCTCTGAACACAGTTCCCACCAATGCCCCAATCCCATGTCAGCCTGCTCTGAGGATGCTGATGCTTAAGGGATTTCCTCACCCCAGCACACTCCCATTGTCCAAAGATACAGGGTAGCTAGGCAGCGTAGTGAAAATGTTACAGCAAAGCAGGTGCAGAGAAAACCCAGGGAACAACTACATGGGGGGGAAACAACGCACTGCCTTGTTTATTCATTCACTGCTCAGGTTCATCACCCTGAGAAGGTAAGAGGAGAGACAACAGATGGAGGCAGACAGACAGATGGGGAAATACAAGGAAACCATGGGACAATATTGGTCCCTATGATCCACAGGAGTCTGAGTTCACCACCCTCTTAACCACTGTCAAGCTTTTTGTAGACCTCACAGCAAAGGAGAGTTTGAAGGAGGGATCTGAAAGAGGATAATGAGGTCCTGATTTTCAGTTAGTCTATTCCAGAGTAAAGGATGAAATTCCAGCATTTGCTCAATATCCTGGTGTTTTTTCTGAACCAGGGCCTAGGTGTTCCCCGGAACCCTAGAGTTGACCTAGGAATCTAGCTGCAGGCATTGGGCCAAAACCCTTCTTCCAGACATTGGCTCAGAACCCATCTCCATCCATTCCCAATTGAATCCTGGTCCTAGGCATTGGCCCAGAGCTCTGGCTCAGATGTGCTGAAAGGCTGGTGAAACTGACTCAATTTTAAAAGTTGAAACCATGTCATCTTGCCCCCATTTGTAATCTTCTTTCTTCTGCAATAGGCATTTGTTACTGTTTCTTCATCCTTGCATACATGTGATTTTATAAATATCTCAATGAAATACATAGAGAATTAACCCAAACCACCTCACTGCCCGCTTCCTGGGGTCTATTTACACCATCGAAAGAAACCCTCTCTAACTACTTCTGAATCAAGCTTCAATTCTTGATCTCATCTCCCCGAAGTCTACACAGAGCCTCCTTGTAGACAGTCATCAGGACTGATTAATGGGCTCCATCTGGGGATGCCAGAGCATTTCTGGCCTGGATTGAAACTGGAATGTCTTTGCTTATAATGCCTGCCAAAGAGACTTGATTAATTGGTTATTTTCATTTTACAGAATGCCAGGCTCTAGATATAAATAATAAACATGTGAAATCTACACAGAAGAAGAAGCCAGGGCAATCCAGATAATCCTGCCTGCAACAAAGGGACTGGGAATCCTAATCTCTTGTCACCTTCCTCAACAGAAGGTGCTCTCATTCATTTTTGCCTTTGGTCCTTTCTTGGTACCCCAGGAAAACAAGGCCTGGCTTGAACAAACACAGCTTAAGGCAGTAGTTATGAGGCGGCTGCCCAGTGCTTGACTTCATTCAGCCCCTTTCCAAGGGAGCGAGGAAAATAGCCTCCCTGTTTTGTTATAAGAAGGAATGCATTCTCCAGTGAGCTGCAGCTGTGATCCAGCTGGGCCTGGCAGCCCTCCTCAAGTGTGAATGGTTTCAGTGTGAGATGAGCGAGAGCTCTTTTGCCTTTCTCCTTGCTGGAGCAATACAACATAATGTAGATCCTGGCTAAGGACTCCTGCAGCCAAAACTCCACAGGGGAGGGGGAGGTGGGGGGAATGGGGTGGGGAGTGTTAAAGTCTGGGGGGACAGAGCCCAATAACTTTATTGAAATAAATAACCTTCCACAGAAAGGTTATATCAGATCATATTAGGGTCCTCTTACAGGGCAGGGGTCCTCTTACAGGGCAGAGCTTTAACTACAAGGGCTGCAGAACAAGACGTGACTGGGAGTCTGTCCCAGGTTTCACATGGTGAATCACGCAGCTAATGGCAGGCCCAGGGCACTATGATGCATGGGGGAGAAAATCTTGACCCCCCTCCCCCTTCACTAAGTTATAATGATGTGAGCCTGACCTTAAACCTTAAATCTGGCATTTCCTAAATTTTTTATTCTTGATTTGCAACCTTTTAAAGATCTTTTAACATATTTTTTTGGATGTCACTGTAGCTTATGTTAGGTTGTTTTTCCTCTTTGTAGACCAGCCCGTGGAGGGCAACATGATCACATTTAAGCAGATCAAGCATTTTCTCCTGTGCAGTGGATTAGTAACATACCAGCCAGTACATTTTTTGTAGTAGAATCCCAAGTTTAGCAAAGAGATTTATAAATTCAACAACTGCAGAAAAGTACCCAAGACTTAAAAAAAAAAAAAAAAAAAAAACCAACAGCCCTTCCCTGATTTCCCACTTCTTAAAAATTTGGTCTTAAAAGATTCCCCGTGGCAGAGCCCTGATACACAGGGTTTCTGCTCAGAGTACTGTTGTTGTGACGAAGTTCTAAATCCTTGGATTAACAAAATGTTTCTAATGGAGACGATGAAAGACACATTCACTCTAGTATTGCAACAGGCAAAATATTACTCATTGTAAAGCTACTGGCAGCCTGACAGTCCCTGGTATTAAAATCATCCTGAGGTAGATTTTGCTGGGTTAGATGTTTAAATCTGCTCCAACATATGGTTGCATTACTATGATTTATATTGCTACCACCAATTTGGCGCCTGATTTTATTTATTCATGGGTAGCCGCTGTGGCTTCAATAGGGTTGCTTATATAAGGGATGCAGGACTGGGGCCTTAACAATAAGTCAAGAGGGCTCGTCTATCAAAGGTCATGGCTCCAGGTTGGTCGGAGGAGTGGAAACCTTCCAAAAGAATAGCAAATAGATTGGGGGAATCTGGAATAAAGGAGAACAGACAAGGTAAATAGGTGAGAAAGAGATAATAAATATGGGGCCAATGTACACTGCAATTTGGACAGCAGGGCTACGTTCTGCCTAGAGGCGAGGCATTGGCCAGTATTGTGCTATATGTTACCCAGAACTAGATTATCTCAGAAGAAGCACCATCCTACACCTCTTATTCTCCATGTGCTCTCAGTTTCACAATCAGGTAAGTTGTAGCTCTCTTGCATTCCTGTGTTTATGCAGTAGGTTATTGTTTGTTTGTTGCCTTTAGCAATCCAGATGCACTTGCTGCTTTCCTAGGAAATGCTTTCACGCAATGTGGTTTTCTGTGCAACCTGGATAAAATAATTAATGCCATCAAGCTTCTGCATTTGGTTCAGCATAAATGAAATCCTCTCAGTCCCACCATCCCCACCCCCACCAACAGTGCGCCTGCAGGCATACACACACTCACTAGGGCCACAGATTAATCCCCATAAAGGAAGAATTTGTCCCACATTCATCAAATCAGAGAGAGAGAGAGACAGCTGAGGGAGGGGGGAGAGAGATTCTTCATCTGCCTGTAAGGCAGGCAGAGAGTGAACGTCTGCATTGTAAAGGCCATGTGTGAATCTCTTTCCTAGCTGAATGGATGACCCCACTCTGGAAGTCCCACTTGTCTTCCAGCTACTAGAAGTTGATTGGAATTATGCTGGAAGGATGAAGGTTGGGGAAGCACTTTTTATAGGAGCAACTATCTAGTTTGTGCGCCCTGTAAGTAGGATATTTTAGGATCTGATCTAGCTTGACATGATGGCCAGCTTCCAGAGTAGCCTTTTTTTAGCCTTTAATTATTATAAATAGCCTTTCATCAATATAAACCCTAATATGTTTCTATTTCTGTTTTGGGCATTGGAAGAAGCCTTATATAGTCAGAGAGTTAGGCAGTGCAACTGAGGGGAGCTATATGCAGAATTGTTTGAATTGCTGCCAGAATTGCTTCAGATTCAAAAGCAAAGTGTGTCCTGATTCTGTTCTTTGTGTATATAACCCGGTGCTAACCCACAAGACTATCACAGCTGTGGCTGTGCAAAATGGTGGAGGGAAATGTGACTAAGTTTGCAGAAAAGAAGTCTTCTGGCTGGAAATTGCAAACATTTGGATTTATTTTTTTTTGTGACTTTTGCCAAACGTGTGAGATTTTTTAAATTGGATTCTCAAAATAAATTTCAAATCTTTGAGATTATCATTGAAAATGGGATTAATTTTCTGAGTGAAAATGGACTTTCAAAAATGGTCCTGCCTTAGTGCATAAGTAGTAATATTTTGCAAGTTTTTTATGAAATCACAGTGGAATGGTGAGACTTTGTATGTCTCATTTTGATGCAATATATTTCACACAGTCCTAAACAGGATTTATAGTCGTTGTGGACTGCAACTAGTAGAGGGCAACATAATCATCCACACTTCAGAGAGAGCATTACTGTAGTTTGCATTTGGTCACCACAAGGTAACCTTACTCACAGACATTTGATCAGGTCTAACATGTCATTTGGTAGAGGGCAGTGATGCTCCACACAGTGGTGGACAGACAGACTAGCGTATCTTATTATTACAGATGTTCTTTGGGACCAGCACAACCCTCTCTCTTTCTGCTCTTTGTTCTATGCAGACACTAGAACCCTGGTTCCTGATTACGATCATTTTTAAATTACAGGAGTACTCATTTGAATAAAACTCTATGGGGGCTATCAAAATCAATGGCACTTATTGACACTGCACACACTTCTTCTACCATGAAATATTAAGGAAAATCTCCAAATTTCCACTAATTGTATCTAATTACAAAGAAAGGCAACTCACTGCAAATAGTTTTTTATCATCATAAATATGCCATAGAAATGCCACAGTTAATCCGATTGTAAGCCGCCACCTTGATCGTCTGATGAGATGCACTGAATCAGCAGGTGGAAGGAAGAAAGGCATTAATAGCATGCTCTCCTTGTGCCAGCTAAACCAGGATTTGCTGGATTAATGCCCAGCACTGGCATGGTAGAAGCACTGCAGTTTGCCTTTCATATTTTGAATTGCTAGACCACAGCTGCAAGTGCCTGAAGCAGCCCGACTAGAGTAAAACAAACCACATTTACTTTATTCCTTTTTAATCTATATCCCCTCTTAGCTGTATTTTCTAACTGATCACTTCCATGACCCATGGAGGATAGCTCCATCAATGGCTATTAGCCAAGATGGTCTAGGATGCAACCCCATGCTCTGGATGTCCCTAGCCTCTGTTTGCCAGAAGCTGGGAATGGGCGACAGGGGATGGATCACTTGATGATTACCTGTTCTGTTCATTCCCTTTGGGGCACCTGGCACTGGCCACTGCAGGAACGCAGGATACTGGGCTAGATGGACCACTGGTCTGACCCAGTCTGGCCGTTCTTATGCATTTAGGATTTAGAATGCATAGTGACTTAAGAAAATAAAAAGTAAACATCTCTAACCACTTATAATTAAGTCTAAGATTTTGTCACGGATATTTTTAGTAAAAGTCAGGGACAGGTCATGGGCAATAATGAAAAATTCACGGAAGCCCATGACTTGTTCCTGACTTTTACTAAAAATATCCGTGACAAAATGGGGAGCCTGGGCAGCTGCAGGAGGGCTGGGAGCACCAGGGTCCCCCTCTGCTGGCAGCTCTGAGCTGCAGGGGTCCCCCCTGCTTTATGTGGAGAACTCTGGGGGTCTCCCCTGCTGCCCACGGTGGCAGGGAGTGGTGGGGGTCCCCCTGCCACCTGTAGCGGCCGGAGTCCCTCCGCTACCCGTAGCGTCCAGGAGCTCCAGGAATCCCCCTGCCACCAGCGGGGCTCTCCCCACCACCCGAATGGCTGGGAGTTGCAGGGGGTCCGCCTGCCGCGGGCGGTGACCGGGACCTGCAGGGGCTCCCGTCGCCTGGGGCGCCCCACAGCTCTCTGCTTCCGCAGGCAGCAGAGGACCCTGCAGCTTCCAGCCAGTGCTGGCTGAAGTTACGGAAGTCTTTGGAAGTCACGGAATCTGTGACATCCATGACTAAATCGCAGCCTTATTTATAATCACTTAAAATCTATCTTTCTGCAATTAATACACTTGGCTGGGGGCATTTGCTGGTGTCTCCTTCTGTATAGTTCATGAGTGGCTTGCAGAGCATTCATGCAATTCAGCTGGGTGTGTCTCTGTATGCTCGTGACTGAGTGATAACAGCACCTGGAGGGGTTTGCTGCTTGTCACTAGCAAAGCATCATGAGAGCCAGTCTAGGCTGGAGAGCTAAAGGGGCACAGCAGTCCCAGATTGCCCCCAGGGATCCCTACTGGTACAAATAAATATTTTGGTTTGAAGACGCTGTTCTGAGTCTCTGTATCATCTCCTAGTCATCGCTCCCAAAGGGAAGCCATGCAGGTGGCCAAACATGGTCAGACCTGAGGAAGAATCACGGTTATTACACGGGGGTGCTGCAGCCTGGAGGCCTGATCTACCAGCGGGGTGAATCAAGGGATTCCACCTGGAGAGAAGTGAAGGGCTGGGGCCTGTTACTTGACAGGGTGCAGTCAGGAGAGGCCTAAAAACGGTCAAAGGTGCAGCTAACCCTGTAGCAATGACACTCCCCCCCGCCACCCGCTGCCCCCCCAAAGAGAGAGGATTTTAGCTAGCATGCACTACCAGTACCCTTCATCCCCCTCTGGGTAGAAAACATTGTGCATACAGGCAGACTGACTCATTTTACTTGGTGTATAGGCCCTATACCTGTGTCTATTCATTGCCCTATGCGCTAGTGCAACTATTAGAAACTGTTTATTTATCTCTTATATTCCTCTGCAAAATGGCGTCCCAACAACTCTGGAGGTGATGGGTCAAATAGGCTGACGACCTTGTTCCCTAGGTCCATCACCTTGGTCCTGTCCCATCACATCAGGATCCTGCGCCGCCTCAACCTTCACACTGGGCTGGAGGGAGGAATTTCATATCTGCTCCTCCAGCAAGGGAATTCCCTCCTGGCAAAAAGTGTCATACCAGGAACACCCCATTATCATTTTCAGGACAACATAATAAGGTGCCACCAAACTGCTAAGGATGCCTGAACTTCATTTTAAGGAAGCTAGGTCTCCTCTCAGCGTCCGTTCTGGTGGATCTATGAGCTTTTATACTGCTGCTCTGTCCTCCACTGAGAACTTACTGGGCGGGATCAGTTTTTTCAAGGAGTAGCTGCTGTTGCCCAAGAGAAGATAACACAAAAGATCTAATTGTTTGCCCTTCCCTACCAGGAGGAGCAGGACTGCTCTTGAGTAAGTCAGCATGGGATGCACGTCCTTTCACATTTCTGCTGATGCAAGGGGAAACCAGACTCGGCAACCCCACTTTCAAATGATTCAGGCAGGCACAACTGTCGAGAATGTCGGATTCCTGGGGAATCTCCCTGGTACAGCTGTAAACAGCAACAAGGAGTCTTTGGGTACGTCTGCAAAAAAAAAAAACCAACCCAACAACCCCAACCCACGGCAGGGAGTCTCAAAGCACAGGTCAACCAACTAGGCCTAACGCTACAGGGGCTAAAAACAGCAGTGCAGATGTTCAGACTTAGGCTGGAGCCAAGGCTCTGAGATCTCCCCCCCCCCCCCCCTCCAGCCTGACCCCTAGCGTCTACACAGCTATTTTTAGCCCCGGAGCTCGAGCCCTGCAAGCCTGAGTCAGTGGACCGAGGCTCACAGTCGCTGCCATGAGGTTTTCTGTGTGTGTGTGTGTGGGGGGGGGGGGGTAGACATACCCTTCGGTTGTGTCTGTGGTAGGGTGACCAGACAGCAAGTGTGAAAAATCGGGACGGGGTGGGGCGTAATAGGAGCCTATATAAGAAAAAGACCCCAAAACCGGGACTGTCCCTATAAAATTGGGACATCTGGTCACCCTAGTCTGTGGGTAAGTGGGCTTCCAGTTTGCAGCCCTGTCTTCCCTCTGAATCCTATGGGTAGATATGGGTTCTCCTCTACTATCTCTAGCATGGAAGGAAGGGGGACTCTCAAATGAGCCCCTGAATGATTTCAGCAATTAAGGAATTCTAGGGAGCTTCTTCCCCGTCTATGAAATTCTAGGAAATGCATAATACTGTCCCGTGTCTGTGCAGTAACTGCATGGTCCTGGAAAGAGAGATGGGAAATGGGGTTTGAAATCCAACTGACAGCTCTCCCTGGCGAAGACCACAGGCACAACCCTGGCACACAAAGCAATGATAATGCTGGTTTTATAGGCCAATGGAGGACTCTCCCATAGTGGGAAAATCTGCAGCGGGTGTAAGGCTCCCATATCAGCTCCTACATACCCAGCCCAGGCTTAGGGGAGTGTCTGTGGGAAAGGAGGCCTGGTTGGGGCATTTCTATGCCCAGACACTCCCTGGCATGGCCATTGACAGAAGGGCGTAAGTTGGAGCAACCATGAGGCTACTCCAATGTTGGTCAGTAACTGGACACAAGATGAGGGAGCATAAAGCCACCTTTGCCCTTGCAGCTTAGATGTAGCCCAGGATCGGTGCCTTCTTATTGCCTCTCTCCTCAAGTAAAACCACTCAGGTTTAACCTGATGGCTCCTGCCACTTCCTCCAGCAAAGAGAACTAAGTCAAGAGTTGGTATCTCCAAAATGGAGGAATCACCCACTCCCACACAGTCTTTAGACACCACAAAGGAGCGGTAAAGGGCACACGCTTTCTTTGTGCTTTGCCCTTCATCTTTGAGTCATTGAAACAAATAGCTTTACACCACCTCCCTGCAGGAGCTGCAGGCTACAGCATGAATGTGAAAGCCTCAGGACTGGAGAGAGGTGCACTCAGCTGGCTCTGAGCCCAGTGGATAACCAGCAAGGAAAATCAAATCAAAGAGTGATCATTTTTGTGTAATAAAAAGTAAACGCTGAGGGGAAGTCAGGGCCCGAAGACTGTCTTGGTTCCATACAGGAATGGATCAATGCAAAGACATGTTAATAATTTCAGACACAACATTAATTTTGGACTCTAGACAGAGACAATTTATAATCGTTCATCAGCACAGAAAACAACAGCATTGTGTGATTTTATTTTATTTTTTTAAATACAAAGTCAAGCAAGAAGGTGAGCGTGTCACTCTCCCACAGCCAGATGCATCTTTACTCTCCACCAGGCCAGCCAGGATGGGACGGGGAAAGCACAGTCAAAAATCAACAGAGACTGTTCCATTACCTTAAAGCCTACATCCAAACAGGGGCAGCCGGAGACGCATTCAGCCATTGGGACTGATTTCTGGGGATCCCTGCAGTTTGGAAATGGCACATAAGCAAAAATATTCATGAGCTTTTAAACAGTGAGGGGAGGAATGAAGCAAGCAGTTGTGCTTTTTTTCAATCACATCAGGTTCTTACGCTTATAGATACTTTGCAGCATTAGGCAAGTAGGTGGGAGGGAAAAAATAGTCTAGTGTTTTGGTTTTAGAAAGGTCCTAAAGCTACTACAAATAGCACCAGAAGACTCCCAGGGTCCAAACCTGCTCCCAATGAAGTCAGTGGTGGACCAGCCCACTGAGGACAACAGGACTAGGCACAGACCTGGTATTTGTATCCAAGTAGAAAACAGATTTCATATATAATCCATTAAAGGGGCATCATAGGGCAATTTCAGCATGTCCAGCAGCATAGCTGTAATGTATGTATGGGGAGGACAGTTCATCTGACCCTCTTTTGGGTTTACGTGGCAGTAAGAGGCACACATTTGATTTCGGCCGTTCCTCTCCAGCAGGCTGCTTGCAATCTTTACGGTGAATCCAAGAGCAGAGAACTGACACTGTACAAAGCTGTGTTATCTAGTATTTACCATCCAAGCCCTCTGGGAGCTAAAGGGCCCTTTATGCTGTTGACTCAGCTCTGAGCATTCACTGTTTGACTTGAATAGTAGCTGAACTGCTCAGCTCTTCCCTCTCCGCCTGCAATGATGCCTGCCTGCCTTCCCACCCCCAGCACCGACTGCGAACTATATGCAGCAGACCCAAAGTAAACAAAACAGTCTTCTGAATCTGCCTGGTGCATCTTGTGAGGATAGGAGGCTGGCAGTGTCCCATAAGGGAGAGTTCACATGACTAACCCTCTCCCAGCTTTGTACAACTTAAGCTCTTCCGGACTTCTGCGCACCTGCTGTTCCTGAGTAGGGTATTTCAGAATGGATCAGTGGCCCTGGGCCAATTGAAACAGACTGCCAAGGCTCAGCCACTTACCTCTTGCACTTCTTATTACTGACGTCAGAAGACAGGAAAAAGCGTCAGGTCAGGCCCCTAGGAGAACGACTCCAGGAGAATAGCTTTGTGGGAGGCATCACCTTTGCTTGAATTGGCCCCAATGCTGCATAGATTTGTGATTTTTCTGAGAGCAAGGTATTGCCTATTGTCTCAAAGGTTTGTTTCCTACCAGAGAGGACCCTCTGTCTTTAAGAAACTGCTAATAAAAGTGAGACTCGGGTATCAGACAATTGCAAATGGACCATATCTGTTAGAGGAGACTAGGAGTCAGGACTCACGTGTTCCATTCATGGCTAGACCAGTGAGGTGCTGGGTGATCTCTAGCAAGTTGCTCATCTCCTACGTACCACAGTTCCCTACCTATAAAATAGGCATAGCACCCCCACCTGGCAGTGGCAATGCAAGGATTCACAGACGTTCTCACGGTGCTTTGAGATCCTTGGCTGAAGGGATAAAGCCAAAGAATAACAGATTGGGACAGTTTGTGCTTCAGTCCAGAGTTGGTTCAAATGTCTTTGGTCCAGAGTTTCTGCCTTCCCTACCATAATTACCCCTACTCTCTCCAAGTTAAGGAGCATTCGTTTCAGAGCTGAACATTCCACCGTGGTTTAAAAGACACTGGCACTACAAATTCAGAAATCTCCCAAATGTTTAGGGGCTTCCCAGGTGTTGGGCACAAAAGTGTGCCCAGCAGTTTAGATTTTTGTACAGAAAGTCCAAGAAGCCAACTGCATTCTCTTCATTTCCCATGACCCTGCAAGACACAATTCCAAGTCGGAATCCCACTCCTTGTCCCAACAACTATAGACGTAAGCAGGGGCTTGACCAATGCCCAGTTCCCCTCTAACTGGAAAAAGGGATCAGTGTCAGGAGGAGTAACATTCTACTGAGATTAGTCTGATGTGAAAAGAGACAAGGAGATTCTCTTTAACATATGATGCTATTCACGGAAGCCAAGAGGCTCTGCTTGTGGCTGGCTTTAATCTCTTTGCTCCAGGGATTTTGTTCACTATCTCTTTGGCACACATTTGGTTTTGCGGTTTCGCCAGCCAATGTGCTGTAGTTTGTTTACTTCTCCGGGCACCAGATTCGGAAGAGTGAAGCTGGAGCAAGCACAGATGTGGAAATACAGCTGTATCTAAAGCAGGCTGCTTTGCATCCTATCCGGCCTGTCGCCAGTGCCTAGCAGGGAGCTGCAGAAGAAAGAGGTCAAGCATACACACACAGTTTTAAACAAGCCAAGTCCCCATGCTGGGAAGGTCAGTGTCCCAGCTAAACCCACTGTGTGAGAAACAAGCTTTCAGCAACCCCAAGACTAAAGCAGATAAGCCCTCTGGTAGGGTAGAAAAGTGCATACAGATACACCCATGAAGGCCACATTGTTTGAATAGATTGCACACGGACTATGAATCACTTATCTCCAGGCATGTGACTGGTGGGCCCTTCCAGGCTGGGAGTGATGCAGTGAAGGAAAAGATTGATCGGTTGCTCCCTTTAATGTCTGTATCCTGGGGATGCGGAAGTAGAGGGTTCAGGCTCCAGACCTTTCACTGGCACCAACTTTGCTGTTGAGCAATGGTTTTCAACCTGTGGCCCACGGACCCCTGGGTGTCCGCAGACTATGCCTAAGATTTCCAAAGGGGTCTGCACCTCCATTCAACATTTTTTAGGAGGTCTGGAAATGAAAAAAGGTTGAAAACCACGCTGTAGAGGTATATGTGCGCAGGCTACTTATAAACTACAACTATCTTTTGGACACCTGTAACTCAACTACCACCCACCTTCCCAGTCCAAAACTGGACAGTCAAGATTGGCACAGAAGTTCCCTTCTGATTCCTGTCTTTAAATGTCTTAAAAATGTTCCTCCAGGAGGAGATGCAGAGGAAGAAAGGGGGGGAAGGGGACAGACTTAAAATGAAGGTTGAAGTCCATCACCGCTCAGTATAATTAACTGTATGGAGACATGGAGTCAAGAAATGGGGGTGGGATTTCCAGCCGGAGAGACTAATGCATTTTGCATTAACGCTAAATGATGCAGGCTCAGGATCTCCCATTCCCAAGGGGCAGATTCACTGCCCTATCAGGACAGCAAGATAGGCCATTCTGTTGCCTCATATCCATGTAGAAAGACTTTCCCTCTGCACACATCATCTGTGCAGCTCTAAATACATATGCTGCTGCTCCACACAAACACAAACTGCATTCACAAGTACAAACTCCTGGTTCTTGTTCAGTGGAGATGCTTCTTTCTTATGCTGCTATTTAATTAGGATTAACAAAGGAGGAACCTTTTGGCACAACCTGAGCTTTTGCTTGCACACCAAACCAGATATTCAGTATCGAGGTTGCCTTTCAAGCCACTATACATTCTTCACTGCAGCAGCCAGACTACCTGCAAGGTTTGTGGCACTGGTGTGAACTAGTGAAACACCTTTCCCAACATACTCGTTTCTAAGACAACTTTAGTAACACCATGCACTTTGCAATCTAGCCTCTAGCACCACATGAGCACAGATCTCCTGATTTCAGCAGGTGTTGGGTACAGGGACTGTCCAGAGAACAGACTTCTTTAGCTAGGTCTATATTCACTATATGGTCCATCCTTTCCACGCTAAAACATGAACTTCCTTTTGCAGAAGTGTGGGGCTTTTGCCGCTCATCCCAACATACCTATACAGCTTCCATCCTTAACCTCACACACCTGGATCTTCTCACAATTACACACAGTTGTGATTTGCTAAAACCAAATATTAAACAGATCAGCTAAGCAGCCCTATGAAATAACCATGCATGTTCACCTGACAACAAATGCCAGACTCCCATCAGGCATTTTGGTGCTCTGTGCACATTTAATCTCCCCTTCTCCCCCCCAACTCCCAAGCTTTAATTCTCTACATGTGTGCTCAAAGATAAAAAAGTCAGTGTAGTTCTTTGTCTGGTGCACCATTCATAACACACGTGATCAAGAAAGTCAGAGTCAGGCAGGAGAAAGCCTCAGACTGTTGAAGTCTCAACGCCCTGTGCAGAGCTTTTGCCAGACAGACTACCTGAGATATTGTCAGAATCTAGCAGCTCAACAATGCTGTATGGGGAACAGTCTTCTAGGCCCAGCTTGCTACACAACCAGCCACAGAATCCCTTCTCCATATCTCTCACAGCATGCCACCAGCCACCGAAGGACCACGCAATCTGGGTAACCGCCGTATATAAGCCTAGGAAGAAAGCCATGACCATGATTATGACAGGATAGAAGATAATGAGTAAGGGGCAGAAGGTGATCTTGTGCCAGAAGGTCCTCTCTTCATTGTACACCAAGAAGATGTTGTACCAAGTGATGGTTCCGTAGTAAAAGGAAACCACAAAGGACACTACAAAGATGACAGGAAGGCAGATGATGCTCCAGAGCAGGATATGGGGGCCCCTGTCCAATCCAACGTCGCAAGTCTTCTTCCCTTCCGGTGTCTCATCTTTTGGAGGCTCCTTGGATTTAGCCAGCTCCTGTAGTTCTTTGTCTGTTAGCGTAACATGGATGTCCACCATCTGGCCCTTCTTCTTCCCCCTTGTGATAGTTCCAGTTAAAGTAACATATCGGCTGTCTAAGGGCATGCTCCAGCCACCTTCAAATGAGAGATAAATTTCATCAACATTAACAGAACTATTTTTTTGAAGCACGTTTCATGAAAATCCCCAAAGACATTAGACAATACAGTTAGAGTTCAAATAATGGTAAATAATAATAATAATAATAATAAAAAGGCAGGGCAAGGGAAGCTAAGAGATGCAGGCAGGAGATCACACAGGAAAATGGAAGAAAATGTGGAGCTATCCAGGGACGCTGGTTGAGATGGCAGGAGTGGAGAAGGCTCTGTACTGGCGAGGCTGTGTAAAAGGAAAAACTGGAGGCAGCTGCTATAGGAAGAGAGGGGAGATGGTAGAGGAAAGAGACAATGGGCCAGATTCAGAGGGGACTCTAAAATGGTGCAACGTACTCTCTCTTCTGGTCCCCTCAACATGTGTGCTACACCAACTACCATATACACAGTGGGCCAAATTCAGAGGTGGGGGGAGGGAAAGTCTAAGTTGGTATAATTTGCATGACAAGGGATACAGTGTAGCAAGAAAAGGAACTAACTAAAGGGTATAAGACGAAGTTAAAGCAGCCCCCATTCTTACGCCTTCTAAGTTACACCAACTCAGAACATCTTACAGCAGGGGTGGGCAAACATTTTGGCCCGAGGGCCACATCTGGGAATTGAAATTGTATGGCAGGCCATGAATGCTCACAAAATTGGAGTTGGGGTGCGGGAGGGGGTGAGGGCTCCGGGGTGGGGCCAGAAATGAGTAGTTCAGGGTATGGGAGGGGGCTCCGGGCTGGGGCAGGGGTGCAGGAAGGGGTGAAGGTTCCAGCTGGGGGTGCGGGATCTGGGGTGGGGCTGGGGATGAGATGTTTGGGGTGCAGGAGGGTGCTCCGGGCTGGGATTGAGGGGTTTGGAAGGCAGGAGGGGGATCAGGGCTGGGGCAGGTTGTTGGGGCGTGGAGAGAGGCTCAGGGGTGCAGGCTCCGAGCGGTGCTTACCTCAAGCGGCTCCCGGAAGCAGCATGGTCCCTTCTCCGGCTCCTACATGGAGGCACGGTCAGGTGGCTCTGTACGCTGCTCCATCCACAGGCACCGCCCCTGCAGTTCCCATTGGAGCGCCGGAGGGGGCCATTGGAGCACATAGGAGCCAGAGCAGGGCAATGCCGCGGCTTCCGGGAGCCACGTGGTGCGGCCCCTGACCCTGCAGCCCAGCTGGAGCGCCGGAGCAGGGCAATCCCCAGATCGTGCTGCCCAGCGGGAGCTTGCAGGCCAGATCTGTTGTGCGGGCCATAGTTTGCCCACCCCTGCCTTACACAGTGGTTACAGGGGTCCCAGTTATACGCCCTTACACATCAACTCTGAATTTGGCCCTACGTCTGTTACTGAGGCTGCAGCAAGTCCACAGAGAGTTTTTAAAACAAGTCTGGCTAATCCGACATAGCTCATGAAGTGAACGGGAAACCAGTGGCGAAGAATAGGGGTGGTGGTTACATTCTCTGGACCTATGAAAAGGCAGGTGGGAGCAATCTGTCCTTGCTGGAGAGTTGGGATTGTAGAGGCCACAGAGCAGGGAGTCCCGGTTAAAGATATTTATTTCATTGCTCTGTAAGGCACCTATTGCAAATGCTTCCTTCCAAGGGCCATAAACATATGAGAGACATTTTAAAAGAACTAAAGGGAAACTCAATCAGCCCAAATATGGCCCAATATCAAACAACGTGGCACACGGACAGACCCAGGCAAACCAGTCACCACCACAAAGGATCCAGTCCACACTGGTGCAAGGCAGGGGAAGAAAGGGGCAGGAAGTTGTACAGAAATAACAAAAAACAAAGGAAGGGGTCAAATATGGGCAAGAAAGAGACAACAGAAGTCCCTGGGACCTGCAGCATAATCTAAAGGCAGCCAACATGGGTGTCTGGCAGACCGTCTCTGAGATGGAGTTCCACAGTGAGGGACAGAAAAAGTCCCATCCCCAGCCCAGTCCTGGAAGAATACAGGGATCATGAGCTGGCTTGACCAGCCCAAGCAGAGCTACTGCCTGAGTGGGACACTGGGCGGAGGAGGAGTGGTTGGCTCAAGTCAGAGGAAGGCATGGGCAGAGGTGGGAATAGACGAGTTTGCAAGCCTAAAACAGGATATGGATATTCCCTGGGGAAAGTAGCAATTCAGTTATGACATCAATGAAGGGACGATGGGACATACTTTAAAAACAGAAGCGTCCACTGTCTGCAACCCTTTTGAGGCTTGAAAACACAGCAGGACAGTAGGTTGGAGATGCAGCGATCTAACTGGGCTGGGAATACAAGTAGTGCATTCCGCACAGGGAAAGGGATGGAATATACATGAATAGCAATTTTCCTTATTTACTAACCCCTGCCCCCCAACACACACACACACCCCACACCACTCTTCTCCCATATGAGCTATGAGTCCGAATAGATGAGTAGGGCTGGAAGACCTGGCGAGGACTCGCCCCCGTGCAGAGATCTCCAGCCGCCCTTCTGGGTGAAAGCAGCTCTGAAAGTGCTCACTGGTGACCGTGACAAGGAGTCCCTTTCCAAAGAGGAAGCTATGCTGAGACTGTACCAACAGGAGGCTGCAGCCAGTGCCCTCCCCCTATGGCACTATCCCAGAAAGAGCCTCTAGAATCGATCAACCTGGAGCCCAATTTCCCATCCATTTGCTTTACATGCAGTTCTTTCTAAGTAAGGAAGAGAGCCTGATCCCAAAGTCAATGGGAGCAGAGGGTGCTCAACATCGCTCTGAATCAGGCCTTAAATTAGCAGCTACATTAAAAAAAAAAAAAAGATTTAAAAAGAGGGGGACCAATGGGGAGCGTATTCAAACAAATAAGTGGCTAAGAAAACAGACCAAAAAATAACCCCTGGTGCCTTTTATCTGGGATTTCAAAGCACTTTCAAACATTCATGTCTGAAGCTTCACAAACCCCCTCTCCGCTATTACGAGACAGGGAAAACTGAGGAATAGAAGTTGAAGTGTCTTGCCCAAGGTCACATCAAAAGTCAGTAGCGGAGCTGAAAAGAAGGTCCAGGATTCTCCTCCTGTGCTCCCCACCATCCTGCCTCCATAAAAAAAAAACCCCTCGCTTTGTAAATTGAAAATGCTGAATTTTCAAAAAAAGCAAAGGTACGGAAGCCCAAAAAATAACTCGCAGCATCTACCCTAATAAACGCTACATCTGAAAAAGGGCTTGCGCCCTCACGTCCCACGGATGCCCTGGGGGATTCAGAGTACTCATCCACAAGAGAGGAGGATACACTTCCAGAAGTTTTATCCTTCCCCATATCTTTAAAAAAAAAAAAAAAGAGAGAGACAGGCAAGAGTTAGTGCCCCTATTTACACATGGATCAATATATTTTACTGGTCAGTGGCTCAATGGCTAGTGGAATCTGGATGCCAGTTGCAGCTTCTGGGGATACGTACCATCTGCCACGGAATTTCCCAAGAACTTGGAGCCTTCTTCTGAACTTCTCTCCCTTCCTTCCTCATCCGCCTGCTCCTCCTCCACCTTATTTTCATTCTCCGACCGATAAACTATAATAGACTCGGGACGGGACTCTTTCTTTTTCTTTTTCCTTCTGTCCATAGTGGCTTCTCCATCAAAGGTCACTGCCGTAGCCACAGCTCTCCGCAGGGAGCCTCGGTGCGGGCTGCGTGGTCCAGCCTTGTTCTCCCTCTGCACTGCTTCCTCCATCCCGCTGCTGTTCTGAAGCGTCTCATTGGGCATCTCTGAGGAGGTGTTTAAAATCTATCAGCTCCTGCACTTCTGAGCCATCGATCAGGCAATGAGTAGCAGGGATGCTCGGGCTTGCGAAAGCATCCTAGTCAGAGCATCCAACAGACATCCTCCATTTCCAACCTAAAATGAGAGCGAGAAGGAGGACAACTAAATAATAGAGCGTCACATTTAACTCCATGTAGAAGAGCAAGTTCCTGCGGATTTTTAAAGAGGCACTTCCAGCTAACTTACCACATTAAGCAAAATTGGTTTAAGCGCGATTTAAACGGACTTACGTGAATCTACATTTATTGATTTTAAAATGGATTCAGTTACACCAACACAAGTTTTCGAATATGGACCAGGCTTAAATGTATATTCCACATTTAAACAAAAGCCACCAGGATGGGAGTGCGTGTTTAATAGGAATGGACTAAATAAGCATGATTTGTTGGGAGATTTTAACATTCCTCTGCAATGCCAGCAAAACCAAACAACAGCATTGGCAGTAGAACAAAAAGGTGAAACTGGCAATGAACATACACGAAACTGACTAATTTAGGATCTTGACTGGACAATTGCAGCAGTGAAACTATAGTGCAAATTTCCTTAATCTAGACAAACCGTAGATTTATTATGCAAGATGAGGTTAATGCAAATAGTAATTGAATGATGTGATACACGGTGAAAAGTCAACCTGATTTTAAAAAACCCTGCAATTTAATAATCTGCATTTCTATTAGTAATAAGCCGCAAGGATTTTTTTTAAATGGGAGTTTTTTATGTGTGTGTGTGTGGGGGGGGGGGGGGGGATCAAGACGACGCCATGAAAAATAAAAAATTACAATTAAGTATTTTGGTTGTGTAGAAATTTTTTTAGTACCAATCCACATCAAAAACTCAGGGCCTATTAATCAAGTTACAGTACTATTAATATTAAAAAATGCCATTGACTTTGATGGGAGTTTTGCCTGAGTAAAGGACACAGGAATAGGCCCTCAACATGCAAGCAGTGTAAACTGCATCCTGGTGGATAAGAACATAAGAACGGCCAGACTGGGTCAGACCAAAGGTCCATTCAGCCCAGTATACTGTCTACCGACAGTGACCAATGCCAGGTGCCCCAGAGGGAGTGAACCTAACAGGTAATGATCAAGTGATCTCTCTCCTGCCATCCATCTCCACCCTCTGACAAACAGAGGCTAGGGACACCATTCCTTACCCATCGTGGCTAATAGCCAATAATGGACTTAACCTCCATGAATTTATCTAGTTCTCTTTTAAACCCTGTTATAGTCCTAGCCTTCACAACCTCCTCAGGCAAGGAGTTCCACAGGTTGACTGTGCGCTGTGTGAAGAAGAACTTCCTTTTATTGGTTTTAAACCTGCTGCCCATTAATTTCATTTGGTGGCCCCTAGTTCTTATATTATGGGAACAAGTAAATAACTTTTCCTTATTCACTTTCTCCACACCACTCATGATTTTATATACCTCTATCATATCCCCCCTTAGTCTCCTCTTTTCCAAGCTGAAAAGTCCTAGCCTCTTTAATCTCTCCTCATATGGGACCCGTTCCAAACCCCTAATCATTTTAATTGCCCTTCTCTGAACCTTTTCTAATGCCAGTATATCTTTTTTGAGATGAGGAGACCACATCTGTACGCAGTATTCAAGATGTGGGTGTACCATGGATTTATATAAGGGCAATAAGATATTCTCAGTCTTATTCTCTATCCCTTTTTTAATGATTCCTAACATCCTGTTTGCTTGACTGCCGCTGCACACTGCATGGACGTCTTCAGAGAACTATCCACGATGACTCCAAGATCTCTTTCCTGATTAGTTGTAGCTAAATTAGCCCCCATCATATTGTATGTATAGTTGGGGTTACTTTTTCCAATGTGCATTACTTTACATTTATCCACATTAAATTTCATTTGCCATTATGTTGCCCAATCACTTAGTTTTGTGAGATCTTTTTGAAGTTCTTCAGTCTGCTTTGGTCTTAACTATCTTGAGCAGTTTAGTAGGCTCATGCGGCGCCTCATGGTCTCAGACACCATCCGATGGTCCAGGGACATCTACATCGACACATCACCGGCCACCGACAGTACCAGGAGGCGTGAGCCGGAGTGACATCGTTCTTCGACTACGAGAAAGGGACCAAGAGACTTTCTCCATTGGATCATATGAACTGGAATCATAAAATCCCTGAACATTAAATCTCAACGAATGAGGGTCAATCCATCCTCATCATCATATCCACTCATTATACTCCACACCCAAACATAGCCATTATATAAACACCATACCCTCATATCTCAATATCTGTACTTTGACCCATCAACCTTTTACCCCCAATCGGGGATATTGCAGATTATGTATTCCTTATGACACCCGATCTTAAACCAAACTTCGCATCCTCAATAATCTGTACGTTATTCCCTGATAACGAGAAACTTCTATGCTTAAACTCTGTACCGTGCACTTTTTTTAATCATCTGCAAACTTTGCCACCTCACTGTTTACCCCTTTCTCCAGATCATTTACAAATAAATTGAAGAGGATTGGTCCTAGGACTGACCCTGGGGAACACCACTAGTTACCCCTCTCCATTCTGAAAATTTACCATTTATTCCTACCCTTTGTTCCCTGTCTGGAACAATCAATGGATGATCCATACATCCATCCTGCATCCACAGGATCCATGCAATTCTCAGACTAGACCGAATCTAGGAAATGAAGAGACTGATTGTGAGATAGCACTGGCATAGATACTTTGGCGGAGATCTAAATACAGCAATGCAGATCTAGGTTGAACATTTAAATGATTAGAAGACTCTGCATGACTGAGAATTAAAATCCCGCCTAATGGATGAAGCAGTCCTTCAACAGGAATTTAAAGACATCATCATAATTTACAGCCCATTAAATGTGGAGAAATTGTTTTATTTAAACAAATGCTGGGAAAAAGTTGAACATTTTTAGACTCAGTTATATGGTCTAAAATATCCCTCCCACAAATACCAGGCACAAGTTTTGGGGATTTGGATTGGGGAGGGGGGTTGGGTTATTTTAAAATTTGTAATACATGATCTAAAGTTTTATTTATGCTTCTCTCTCATACACATGCACACACAGAGCTTTATAGTAAAACTTTACATGTATTAATTGAATACCTGAGGAAAGACTGTGTTAAGCTGCCTCTGAGTGGCTTGAAAAGTTGAAAATCAAAAGATTACTGAAGTTTTACATATAGAAAATAAACTTTCATTAGCCACCAGGAAGTGTGTAAAGAGACATTCCAATAATAAGGCTCAGCAGGGCACTTAAAGATGCGTCACGTTAGGCACCCAAAAATCATCAGGGCTTTTGCAAATCTTGGCACAAGTCTCCAGCCATTACAGCTGCAAACAGAACCTTCAAATTGTCAGCGGAGTGAAACCAATGCAATGTTCTATGCCTGAGTCTACAGACGGCCTGAAACGGGAGCGCCAAGAGGTGTTGAAATGCCCTATGTCATCTCAAGGAGGTGTTGACTCTTACACCTTAGTACTATAGTTAACAATGTTAATTTAAATCATTTCAATCCTTATTAAAGCAGGCAAGAAAGAATAGGAACAATATTTTGAAGAAGTGCTCAGTCTTTTCTGAGTGGTACCCCAATCTAACATCCCAATCTAGTGTGGTGTCTTGTGGGTGAAGTTTGCTTTTAGGTAGTTTGGGATAATAGCACCGCCCAATCCTAAATAGAGGCAAAGAAAAACCATATAGCAATTCTCCTGCCCACTTCTGCGCCTTGTGAAAGTGCCTGTGGAGGGTTCACACAAACAAACAAACGGGGGGGGGGTTAAAAATACAAAGCATCTAGAAAAAAAGAGTGATTCCTTCCTGGGGACATTGCTGCTTCTCTGCATTGTGGAATGTCTCATTTACATAGAGTAGTAGTGTGCTTGGGAAGTTAGTTAAGTAGGTGTTAACACTTCATACCTTAATCAATATAAAAGAACAATGGACTGTCCAAGAATAAAGAAATACTCCTCCCCTCCAGCTCAAACCACCCACTGATTTCAAAGAGAGCGCAAAGAGACAGCTCTTGACATACTAACTTTGGCAGCTGTCCATGTCCACAGGAACTTGTTTACATTTTAAGAGAGGCTGAGGGGACAAATGGTTTGGGAGTAAATTCACGCAAGTGATGCTATTCTTCAGAGACTTGCCTGGGACACATAAATACACTCTTCTAAGGTTCTCCTGCAAAGTCCAGTCATAATACTTAAAGCTTACATCATGCTCTGCACCTGAAAGACACTGCACATAGAGCAGCTGATTAACCCTAATGCCCCTCTGGGATGGGGAAAACTACAGAACAGTGGCCTGGCACCACTCAGATACCACAATGATGGGCAACCCCCCAAAAAACTGGACAGACAGAAAGAAACTGAGCTGGGATTAGCATCTGGGAGTTCCAGGTTCTCAGCCTGAGTTCAGCCCACACTGCCTCAAAGAGGAGACAGACAGTCTCCTAACCCTTGAACAGCAACCCACACAAAACTTGCCAGTAAAAGTTAAAAACAGCCCTAAAACCACAGACCGGGTTTTTTGGGGGAAGGGTTGGTTTGTTTTTTAAGTTTATTCAGCTGTGACCTAGGTTAAGCGCACACAAAAATTGAAGGCAAAAACCAATGCAGCGCCCTCAGCTGTTATGATGAAAAAAGATGTGGGGTCATGGTGGATAACCACCTGAACCTGAACTCCCAGTGTGACCCTGTGACCAAAAGGGCTCATGTTGTCCTTGAATGTATCAACAAGGGAATGTGGAGTAGGGAGGTTATTCTACTTCTGTTGTGACTGCTGCTGGGATACTGTGTCCGGTTCTGGCATCTGCACTTCAAGAAGGATGCTGATATATTGGAGAGGGTGAGCCACAATAAAGATTCAAGGATTGTAAAACATGTATTATAGTGATAGATTGGGCTCCTGAAGTCTATGTAGCTTATCAAAGGGAAGATTAAAGGTGATTTAATCGTGGTCTGTAAGTCCCTACATGGGGAACAGAAATTTGATAAGAGAGAGCTCGGCAATCTACTAGACAAAAGTTATGATAAGATCCAGTTGTTGGAAGTTGGAGCTAGACAAATTCTAACTAGAAATAAGATACAAGTTTTTAACAGTGAGGGTAACTAACTACTGGAAAAGCTTACCAAAGGCTGTGCTACATTCTCCATCTCAGGAAAATTTTATATCAAGATTGGAAGTTCTTCTAAAAGATCAGCTCTAGTTCCAACAGGAATTAGTTCAGGAAGTCCTGTGTTATACAGGAGGTCAGTTTAGATGATCACGGGCATCTGTTCTGACCTTAAAAAAAAAAAAATCTATGATCACCCCACACCACAAACAAATCAGCTGTATCCCCACCACTCATCTGGCCGGTGTTTTGCCTGCCCTCATGCTCAGCCTGCCTGGGAAGCAATGGCACCCTCTCTCACATCAATAAAAGCAACACTTTAGGAATAGGGTGCCCAGAGTACAGTCCACCCTCTGGTTCAGCTGTCAACTCAGAGATGTTGGGGCAGTTATGGTGCCCGGGTGAATCCAACGGGTTGGAGCCCACGCCTGCTACTGCTCTCTGGGAATGCCTTGGGATTTTGTACTCAGCACTAGTGAACTCGAACAACGAGCAGTTTCTATCCATTCAAAAAAAGGATCCGTAAGACACAGACACAAGGAGATAGCACAGTAACGTGCATCTCATTCTTTTTAAAGGCTACGCAGTGGGTGCAGCCCTCACACTTCTGCAAAGGTGGCACTTGGTGCTGGCGAGCTTTGGCAGCCCTGCTTCAAGAGGCAATTTCCTGCACTGACCCCTGTCAATCACCCCAGTGAGAACTCCACCCCACAGAAGTCTCAAAGTGTAGGTGGAACATGATAATTTCCATACACATATCAGTGTAGACTGCATTCCACATGGGAGCACAAGAGCAGGCATTAATCTAATCATCCACAACAGGTGGTAAGGAAGAGGACAATGGTCAGGGCTTCAGAGCTAGCATGCAGCAGTTTATTAGCCAAGCAATTTGTTATTAATCTCCGTGTGAACACAGATGGAAGAACCCCTGGCGGGCTCCACAGTAGCAAGCACTGCTGATCAGGGTTGTCATGACAGCATTAGACTATCACACAAGAGTCTCAAGGTTTGCTCCTGCACCATTTAAAATTAATGGAAAGACTTGATCCTACTTCCATTAAAATATAAGATATTATTCTGCTCACGAAAACAGAGTATAAGACAAAGCCTCTCAGAAAGCTAAGAAAATCCTTTAATCCCGAGAACATTAAAAACAGGGTTCTGTTCTGGCCATAGCCTTTTGGGGATTGTTCGTAACAGAGCTGAGGTGAGACGACAGTGTGAGCAGTAAGAAGAACAGGAGTACTTGTGGCACCTTAGAGACTAACAAATTTATTAGAGCATAAGCTTTCGTGGGCTACAGCCCACTTCTTCGGATGCATATAGAGTGTAACATATATTGAGGAGATATATATACACACATACAGAGAGCATGAACAGTGCAGTGTGAGCAGTGGGCACTAACTAGCATCAGTTTTGTACTTATTTATGTTTACAGTCGCAGAAAATGTAAGACAGATAAATACATCCAGTATATTAAGTGCTTCCAGCACTCTTGGACTAACCCTTCGTACTTATTTGTAGCACGCCGAAGTCCCAAGCAGAATCAGGAACCTACCTTCCTAGATGCTGTATAAACATAGAGCAAGATAAGATCTCTGCCCTGAATAATTTACAGTCTAATTTCAAATAAGATGCAACAAACGAACACGCAAAACAATAAGAGGGAAGACGGTAACAGTAATAAGTTCCGGTGTTTACATATGCCAGCTCTAGGTCTGTTTATCTATTTAAGGTATTTATCTGGCCCCTGTTTACCATAGTATCTGTATCACAATCTGTATCACCTAGTATCACAATCTTTACTGGATTCATCCTCACAACATCCCTATGTGGTAGGGAAGTGCTAGGATCACCATTTGACAGATGGGGAACTGAGGCACAGAGCGATTTAGGGCTTATCTAAACGAATACTTAGTTCACGGCAAGCTGGGGTGTAAATATACCTTGCACTAGCCTGCCACACTCAAGTGTCTAAGTGGACCCTGCTGCCGCCAGTGTTCTCATGCACCTAAGTACATACTTACCTGTTTGGAAGCACACTACATACTTGTACTTAAGAATTTTAAATACTATGTTCTTCGTGCTTGTATTAAGTACACTTTAAAAGGTATTTAAAATACAAGCAACTTTTTTTCTTCTGCAAGTGCTTTTTCAAAATAGGTTTTTGAAACAATCACATCCCTCGCAACTGTCCCACATTCGGGTTGGCGTGTGTGTGTGTGTAAATAAATGTATTTACATTTGTAAGATATTTTTTCATTGTTAATCCATTGTCCATGTACATGAATAACATTTCATTGTTACTCTTCTTCTTTCTCCTCCACTATGTGTTCCCATTATTTAGGTAGTTGTCCATACATTGACCAGACAATGGCAGGGAATATGGGAGTGGACAGTACTTGTGCTTCTGCTTGTACTTTTACTTATAAATACATAAGCACGATTTTCACAGCACACCTGTACTTATAAGGACTTCTGCAATGTGTACTTAGCACTTATACTTAAGTCCTTTTCATCAGTACTTATGGCTGCACACTAAAATGTCCCCTAGCGTGCCTTGACCTACTCCCCTTTCAAATCAGGCTAGGATCATTTAGTGCACAGCAGCAGGGTCCACACAGACACGTAGTGCGGTGCCACAGGTGCTGGAGCTAGGGGAAGGGTTGCCAACTTTCTAATTGCACAAAACTGAACACCCTTGCCCCACCCCCTACCCCACCCCTAATGTCAAGGCTGATTCCATACTCTGGCACTTTGAGTGCAGAAGGTGGGGGCCCACAAGGATTTTAAAAATTAATACTGACCACTCCAGGCTGGTATTAAACTTCCAAGGCTACAGCTTCTCTCTGACCTTGGATGGGTAGATCCTACCACCACACAACTGCAAAAAAAAACAAACACCACCCCTTTTGAGAACCCAGGAAGGAGCACTTGGGAATTCCTTCCTGTGGGGTACCCTCAAGCCCTTTCTTCCCCCTCTCCCCCCCTTCCAGGGAAGAGCTGTGGAAAAAAAAACCCAAAGAAAATCAGCTGTTGCCACCAGCTAATTAAACAACATATGCACAAACCTCTTAGGACACACAAAAAACCCCAATCCTGTTCTTTAAAAACGTAAATTTTATTAAAAACAAAAAGAAAGAAAATACATCTGGAACTTAGGCTTTTTGCTAGGTCTGAAAAAAAAACAATTACAAAAATTAAGCATCAAGATAGCTCTTTTGAGGTTACAAGCAAAACAAAAGCATTTGGGGGTTAGCACAGAGGGGTCCACAAGCCAATAAGAAAAAAGAGAGAAACCTAATTGCGTCTTCCTAGACATTCCCTGATCTACTTACATATTTGGGGACTTCAAATAAGTAGTCTCTAGGTATGATCTGATGGTTTTTCATACCTGGCTTATAGCTTCCTACAGCATAGTTTAGCCCCGTTCCTGCTCTGCGTCTCCTCTCTCCGGAGAGCAACAACAACAGACAAAGGGGAAGTTCCCCCCTGCCCCAATTTTAAAAAGTTCTAGCCCTCCCATTGGCTCTTTTGGTCAGGTGCCCACTCCCTTCTTTTTACCTATGGGCTTTTTTTAACCCTTTACAGGTAAAGCAGGGGTTTCCGGCCAATGGGAGCTGCGGAGCCGGTGTTGGAGCAGCACACAACACTTCCCTGATCGCCCCTGCGCCTCGGGGCTGGACATGCTGGCTGCTTCCCGGGAGCTGCGCAGAGCCAGGGCAGGCAGGGAGCCTGCCTTAGCCTTGCTGCGCCGCTGACCGGACTTTTAATGGCTGGAGCCACCAGGGTCCATTTTCGATTGGGTGTTCTGGTTGAAAACTGGACGCCTGCAACCCTAACTAGGGGTGCTTCTGCACCCCCTTGAAGTAGTTTCAGGATTTACAATTTGGTTCAATGGCTCTCAGCACCCTCACTATAAAAATTGTTCCAGCACCCCTGCTGACTGCCCAACAGGCAAGTGCAACATGGACTTACAGCCAAGCTTATGGTGAATTACACATTCATTTACACAAGCCCTAAGTGACTTGCCGAAGGTCACATGGGAATTCTGTAGTGGAGCAGGGAATTGAACACAGGTCTTTGAAGTCACAGGCTAGTGTTCTAACCACTGGACCATCCTTCCTCTCTGTGTATACCTTGATGGTTCCAAATCACTTAAACTTAATATTTTTTTCAAAACAAAGTGACAAGCAATCCCACCGACCCTCTGTTGGGCCATTTCTAATTGGCCACGCCCAGCAGGCATCACAGGAGGGGTTGATCTTGTAGCAGAATTTCAAAGAGCAGAGCATAGTGGTTTAACATATCAGTTCAAGGAGCAGAACAGAGGGGAAAACGCAGTAAGATAGCTGACAATCACAGAACACTTTACAGGTATTCTTTAATTGAGACACCCAACACCGCTGAGAGATACTTGTTATTAGCCCCACTTTGCAGATGACGACACTCAGGTGACTTGTTCAAGGCCACAGAGTGAATCAGTAACGGTGCTAGGATTAGAGCTCAGGACTCCCGGCTCTCAGCCCTATACTCAGGCCACTAAACTGGGCCTCTTTTGTGCTTCCTTTTTGTGACAGACTTAACTCTTTGCTAGTAACATTCTATAGGATACATTCCAGCCAAAACGTTTTAAAAAGGAGTTTTCCAAAGTATCACTCAGTTGTTTCTGGATGACATTTTCAAAGGATTTGTCTAAGTCATTCCACTGAGGGTGCTTTACAGAATATCTGTTTTATGAATTAGTTCTTTTTTTCTCCATTATTCCATAACTTTCCCAAATGTGCAGCAGCCTTATTGAACTCTGGCAGACACTGTACAAGAAAAGCTGTTTTTTAAAAAAGCCGAACAAAATGCCTGGTTAAATTCCCTTGCATAAAACTTTCCCTTATGAAGAATCCCAGAACACCGCTTATCTACCTCTGTTTAGGACATCGATAGTATGTACCGGAGTGTATTCCAACCCCAGCCTCAAGGTTGTTTTGTCCAGATTTGGTAGGAGAGGAGAAAGAAACATTTTCAGACAAAGAATGCAAAGCTTCCAAGTTTATCCACAGGAATGAGACTGGTTTTCTACCATGTAGTATCTTGTGCCAGAAGTTTCAACGAGTGACACATGTACATGAGCTTTTGAAGAGACCTGAGGTTTTGATATTAGAATAACTTCTGGGGGGGAAATAGTTTGAGATTTTCAAAGCAATCTAAGAGATTTAGACACACATCTCACAGTACAATGTTTAGCACAATAGGTTTCTGGTCTATGACTAGCGCTCCTAGATGCTATGGTAATACAAATAATTTTAATAGAAGATGTGCTAGACTGCTTTGAAAATCTCAACCTAATACCTGGGCTTACGTTTCTTCTGGAAACGAAGTGAAGACACGTTTTCCTCTCCTCGCCCCAATTCCACCCATTCCCCTACACCCACACATTTCCCCATTTTCCTTCTTCAGTCAGTGGGCTCAGAGTCATGCATGTTTAACCCAGCAGACATTGAGGGCTCATTTGAAAGGATTTCATTTGCCAGCCCAATGGCAATGCTATTTGCTGGATTACATGGAAGCAGAATTTGGAAACAGCTGTTTTTTCCCCCAGCCACCCCACCTTTAAGGCTAAACCACCTCTAAATGGTGTACATGTGCACGCACATATACGTAAGAGAAAGAACTGCTGATGGCCAGTTGTTGTACCCAGGGTTCGCTGACCCATAATGCAACATGGACTTTGATGATGGCTTCTGCTAACCCAACCAGAGGATGAGTCACAATTTGTAGCCACTTAGAAAACTTTGGAAAGGGGGAAGGACTGGAATGTGGTTATTGGAATGAAGGGAGACTTACAAGTCCTTATCTTAACAAGGCAAGGTGTGGGAGAACCCATGTGGGGGAAAGGTACATGGAGGAAGAAGACGTTCCTTGTTTAATTTATAAAGCAAAAGGTCACTGCTGTGTGGTCCATTGGAGACGCTGTCTAAAACCAAATGTAGAGGTGGATTCTTTGAAAAAGGCCAATACGCTCATTGACTTCAATTCAGAGTTCTGCCTGAGTAAACACTGAGTAGGAACATCAGGATTTGGCCCACAAAGAGTTACTGAACAGCCACACGGGGTAAACTGACAGAACTGCAAGCGTCCACAGGGAGTGATCCAGGACTGCTTACACGTCACACAATAAATATAATCTAGGATATTTAGAGAGAACCTCTAAAGGTAGGAACTGGATGGCTCAGGGGATCTGCAGTAGGACACAGAGCATATCACTTCTAAGGGTACATCTTCACTGCAGTCAGCTTGGGTGACTGTCACCAGGTCGGAGTACCTGGGTTATATTAGCCTGGGTAGAGAGGCCCTACTGCAAAAGCTTAAAATGTCCCACACCTGTGTGACTGCATCCATGCTGGTGCAGCACTCATCCACCTGAGGAGGTAGGCTAGGACTTCTGGGGGGCTATCCCCTGGCTCTTAGCACTGCACTCAGTTCTCTGAATTCTTCCACAGTGTATTGTGAGAGAACTTTGGCCCAGGAAGGATGGACCTGTGTGGAAGTGTTCTTAGCCTGCCAGCTCACTAATGTAAACAACTTCCGGTCCTCTGCCTCTGTTGCAACACGTGATGAGGTATGGAGTTTACGGTGAATGATGACCAGCTGTTGGCTTTAATGCAACCTTCATTTTGGCAACAGGAGGCAGATGCAAGGCACGAGACCTGGTGGAAGGCATCTTGGCAGCATGGTACGTTGCAAAGGAGATCACGCTGGTTCCTCCACTGCATCCTCCCTGGTCCATTCCCCTATCTCCTTCCCAAAGACTGTTCAAATACTGTGGAAGTGCTGTAGAAATACAGCAGCCTAAATACAATGTGGGGTTTAAATGCCAAACTGGTGTACATAAACTAGAAGGTGACTTCTGGTACAGAAGGAAGGTGTTTGTAGAGGGGAAGAAACTATGGCCCAGTGGGAATTGTGGGAAGGCACTAGAGGATTAGCAGCACTGCAAAGTGGACGTGTTACCAGCCTGGGTTAAAGCAGAACCGAGGCTCAAACCCATATCGCCTAACTGTACCAGCTAGCTGGGTTTAAAGCACCTCTAAACCCAGATGAGAGGTTTGTGTGTGTGGACGGTAGTCAGGTTAGAGGCAACACCTGGGTAAGAGCCTGAGTTATCTCTGCTGTGAAGACATACTTTAATGCACTGGTTCAAACACAACGCAGACTGGTAGTGACCCGAGTCATTACCTGTGGTGGCAACATGAACAGACATTGGTGGGTTTGGTCCAGGTCTTAGTGGGTAGATTTCTATTTCGGAAATGGCAGTCTCCTAAGGGAGAACAAGGAGTGGAGCTTTCCACTACCCCACAAAACTGGTCCCTGCAGGGCACAGTTAAGGCAAATGCTCACAAAACACTGCTGTAATTGTTTAAAACATTTAAACTATGGCATTTCTAACATTAGATTAAGAACTATTGCAAATCTCAGTAAAAAGTAAGTAACTTTTCTTGATGGGAGAGTGAAGGCATTTGATATTCTTCACTCTGATAAAACTAACATGTAAGCGGTGTGTAGATTTTACTCAATGGCTTGTGGCTTGGTAGTCAAGCAGGCACTTTGGAAGCTGAAGACCGAGTTTGCAAACATAGATGAGTGTTCCTCCCTGGGATTAATTAAAGATCTGTCCGCTATAGTCTATTTGGGATATGTACAGCAGCCACCGGCAATTAATGGGGCTCTATGTGGCCTCGAGATCATGGCAATGTGGCAGATAATTAAAGTATGTCTTAGAGTGCCATCCATAGCAATCCATACTTTGCCTGAACTCAGCTCTTTAATACAGCGTTTTAGAACTTCAAAATGCTATAGAAACATTAATGAATCTGGAAGGCAGCATGGTCTGATGGGTACAGCACAGAGTAGGAATCAGAAGTCTGGAGTTCTATTCCAAGCCTGTTTGTCTCTGACTTGCTGAATGACAATGGCATAGTTGCAAACACTGTACCTCAGTTCCCCTATATGTAAAGTGGGAATATATACACTCCTTCATATTATAGTTTATGATCTTCAGATGAAAGGTGCTATACTATAAGTGCTCTTATTATTAAAGGGTTAATTTTTACCACACCTACCAGGAAAATAATTGTTATCCTTATTTTACAGATGGGGAAACTGAGGCACTGAGCTGTTAGCTGACTTACTTCTTTAATTAGTACATATGACTGAGAATTATTATTGCTGGCTAGTACTACCTCTTCTACCAAGTAATCTCTTACTGGGAAAAAATATGCAGAGATAATTGTTAATGATGTTTTCAATCTTTGTGCTCTCATCTAATGGAATGACTAGAGAAACCAATCTGTGCACTTTATTCAACACACAGGATCTACCAGGCACACCAACGCTGGTTAAAAATGAAAATGATCTATGCTGGATTGGGAAAGATCTGTCCGTTTATTTTTTGTTGGGCAAAACTCAAAATAACGCTGAATGTTCCCTGCAGCAACTGAATGACTGATATTGGGCTTGTTGAGGGAACTATTTTAAAATGCCAGAGCTCTGCCTTTTCTTTAGCACAAAAGGGGCTGTGTTCGAGACATTTTAAAAGGATCAGATGATACCACTTTCAATAATAGTTAGATTTCATCACACCAATGGCTGTTTCTGAAGAGAGAATTTTCCATTCAGAGCATGGGGCTCAGGTATTACAAACTGATACCATCCTTGACATGTATTAAAACACACAAAATTAAGGAATCATTCAAGAATAATGGAGAATCAATTCAAAATAATAGAAAACTGGAAGCTGCCTTTCTCTAGTTCTATGCAAAATAACTGAGAAGATATAGAAAGATAAATATAATTTAAAAAATCATTCCCTGTCGAGAAACACGCAACTTAAGGAGCTGCTATTTGCTTGGAGAAAGCTATAGATTGATAGGTGCATAACTCAGTTGGGATGTGTATGAATGATCCTGTAAGTGAGGAGTTATGAGATAAATTGAGATAAAATATTATCTTAAGCACACTTAACATAAATGCAAGCACTGATTTTTCTGGTGAGCAATTTATATCTTATGATGAAGGCTTTGCAAAACTCTTAAGAATTGTTAAAAAGCACAAGGTCATTTAAGGATAAAGCTCTGAGAAATACAATTTCAGAGCAATGTATTTTATTTTCTGGTTAATAAGATTTAAAAAAAAAACAAAAAACACCCAGAGTTTTGCCAGGATTTCTCCTCTGAAAAACCTTCCCTTGGTTTAAGAGGGAATAGTCATGCATGTGAAAATAATCTCCTTTTGCTTTTTTAAAAAACGATTTCCTCTTCAAAAGGAGTGGGCAGGAATCCACCAGCTTCAAAGGGGGAGAAATGGAGCTAAGAATAGATCAGATAGCAGAATAAGAGGGGGAGGGGGCTGAGCGGGTTTGTCCTAGTGCCTGAGAGAACTGCAGTCTATTTGTTGCCCTCTCGGAGCAAAAGAGAAAAAAAAAAATCCATCCGATAAAGTCTCTTTATTCCACTCAATAAAGCAAGTGACTATCTCCAGCTCAATCAATAAAGCCCAATGTCTGAGTGACCTGGACAAGACCACAATTTTGGAAAAGGGAGCAAATGCAAATCCGTAGTCAATATCGCCTTTCCTCTTGGAAGTGTCACCGAACGCATGGCATTCTCACACGCAATGGGGGGACTCTTCTCCAGCGTGCATGCCAGCAAGGTACCGTCACATACACATGTGCCTGGGAGGTGAAATCCCTCTCTCCAAGATGCAGAAGCCATTCGCACGTGGAAGGATGAACCCTTCTCCAACGTGCACGCATAGAAGGAACCCGTAGTCAATATGCAGACACGCGTCGGCAAGGTGACATGGCTCCAAAATGCACGCGTGGAGTCCTCCCACCCAGACCGGGGATGCTCTAGAGCCTTCATCCGCACAGACTTAAGTAATAAACCTCCTGTCTGTCAATTCAAGCGGATAAGACAATGCATTAGGAGCAAGGTGGAATGTGCGCCCTTGCCCCCACGCAGGGAAGATCGCCCACTGCAGCTTGTTGAAGAGTGTGTAGGTGTGGTGCTTCTCTCTCCCCCCCCCCCTTCCCCCGTATTTAAAACCGCAGCACCACTTACAACGGGGCAGAACTCTGCTGCTTCACCTCCCCTACCTGGAAATGTCAAAGGTACAACCGGGGGAGGGAGCGGGCACTAAATAGTCGGGCCAGTTACACCGAGTCAAATGCAGAAGAGAAAACCACCTTCAAAAGAGCAAAAAATCACCTGACATGAAATCAAACTTACCTGCTGCCCCCCAACTGGGTCGGCGTGGGGGTCGGATGCTTCCGTCTCCAACTGTGTCTGCAATGGGGGTGAGTGGGGGTCTGTAATGGGGGGTGGGAGGGATGGATGCGCCTGCCCCCAGCTGGTCTGCAGTGGGGGGTGGAGATGCGCCTGCCCCCAGCTGGTCTGCAATGGGGGTGGGAGGGGTGGAGATGCGCCTGCCCCCAGCTGGTCTGCAATGGGGGGTGGAGATGCGCCTGCCCCCAGCTGGTCTGCAATGGGGGTGGGAGGGGTGGAGATGCGCCTGCCCCCAGCTGGTCTGCAATGGGGGGTGGGAGGGGTGGAGATGCGCCTGCCCCCAGCTGGTCTGCAGTGGGGGGTGGAGATGCGCCTGCCCCCAGCTGGTCTGCAGTGGGGGGTGGGAGGGGTGGAGATGCGCCTGCCCCCAGCTGGTCTGCAATGGGGGGTGGAGATGCGCCTGCCCCCAGCTGGTCTGCAATGGGGGTGGGAGGCGTGGATGCTCCAGCTGGGTCCGCTGTCGGACACTCCTCCCCCCTGCTGGGCTTGCCTGGGGGTGGCAGAGGGCGCTGTCCCCAGCCAGGGCCTAGGGTAGGGTCGGGACGGGCGGCGTGGGGGGGTCTGGCCGAGGAAGATGCTTCTGCCGCCGCAGCAGCCTCCCCCCTCAGCCCCTGGCAGTGTCTGGGAGCGGGGGCGGGGCCACGGCGGGGTCACGTGGGAGGGCGGGGCGCCTATGAGGGGCGGGGCTGGAGGGGCTGCGCTAAGATGGCGGCGCAGGGCAGGGGCGCGCGCTGCGGGGTTCTGGCTGCCGGGCTGTTCCGTAACCAGGTGGCCATCGTGACCGGCGGCGGCACGGGCATCGGCAAGGCCATCACCGCCGACCTGCTGGGCCTAGGTGGGGCTGGGGGGCCGGAGGGGGAGCCGTTGGTGGGGGAGCTTAAGGACTGGGGAAGGGGGGGAGGTCGAGGACCGGGGATGTGGGGGGGAGTTGTTGGATGGGGGGGCGAAGAAGGGGGACAGGGGGAGGGAGGGTGAAGAAGGGGGGAGCTTAAGGACTGGGGAAGGGGGGGAGGTCGAGGACCGGGGATGTGGGGGGGGAGTTGTTGGATGGGGGGGCGAAGAAGCGGGACAGGGGGAGGGAGGGTGAAGAAGGGGGGAGCTTAAGGACTGGGGAAGGGGGGGAGGTCGAGGACCGGGGATGTGGGGGGGAGTTGTTGGATGGGGGGGCGAAGAAGGGGGACAGGGGGAGGGAGGGTGAAGAAGGGGGGAGCTTAAGGACTGGGGAAGGGGGGGAGGTCGAGGACCGGGGATGTGGGGGGGAGTTGTTGGATGGGGGGGCGAAGAAGGGGGTCAGGAGGAGGGAGGGTGAAGAAGGGGGGAGCTTAAGAACTGGGGAAGGGGGGGAGGTCGAGGACCGGGGATGTGGGGGGGGAGTTGTTGGATGGGGGGGCGAAGAAGGGGGACAGGGGGAGGGAGGGTGAAGAAGGGGGGAGCTTAAGGACTGGGGAAGGGGGGGAGGTCGAGGACCGGGGATGTGGGGGGGGAGTTGTTGGATGGGGGGGCGAAGAAGGGGGACAGGGGGAGGGAGGGTGAAGAAGGGGGGAGCTTAAGGACTGGGGAAGGGGGGGAGGTCGAGGACCGGGGATGTGGGGGGGGAGTTGTTGGATGGGGGGGCGAAGAAGGGGGACAGGGGGAGGGAGGGTGAAGAAGGGGGGAGCTTAAGGACTGGGGAAGGGGGGGAGGTCGAGGACCGGGGATGTGGGGGGGAGTTGTTGGATGGGGGGGCGAAGAAGGGGGACAGGGGGAGGGAGGGTGAAGAAGGGGGGAGCTTAAGGACTGGGGAAGGGGGGGAGGTCGAGGACCGGGGATGTGGGGGGGAGTTGTTGGATGGGGGGGCGAAGAAGCGGGACAGGGGGAGGGAGGGTGAAGAAGGGGGGAGCTTAAGGACTGGGGAAGGGGGGGAGGTAGAGGACCGGGGATGTGGGGGGGGAGTTGTTGGATGGGGGGGCGAAGAAGGGGGTCAGGAGGAGGGAGGGTGAAGAAGGGGGGAGCTTAAGGACTGGGGAAGGGGGGGAGGTCGAGGACCGGGGATGTGGGGGGGAGTTGTTGGATGGGGGGGCGAAGAAGCGGGACAGGGGGAGGGAGGGTGAAGAAGGGGGGAGCTTAAGGACTGGGGAAGGGGGGGAGGTAGAGGACCGGGGATGTGGGGGGGGAGTTGTTGGATGGGGGGGCGAAGAAGGGGGTCAGGAGGAGGGAGGGTGAAGAAGGGGGGTGCTTAAGGACTGGGGAAGGGGGGGAGGTCGAGGACCGGGGATGTGGGGGGGAGTTGTTGGATGGGGGGGCGAAGAAGGGGGACAGGGGGAGGGAGCGTGAAGAAGGGGGGGAGCTTAAGGACTGGGGAAGGGGGGGAGGTTGAGGACCGGGGATGTGGGGGGGAGTTGTTGGATGGGGGGGCGAAGAAGGGGGACAGGGGGAGGGAGGGTGAAGAAGGGGGGAGCTTAAGGACTGGGGAAGGGGGGGAGGTCGAGGACCGGGGATGTGGGGGGGGGAGTTGTTGGATGGGGGGGCGAAGAAGGGGGACGGGGGAGGGAGGGTGAAGAAGGGGGGAGCTTAAGGACTGGGGAAGGGGGGGAGGTCGAGGACCGGGGATGTGGGGGGGAGTTGTTGGATGGGGGGGTGAAGAAGGGGGACAGGGGGAGGGAGGGTGAAGAAGGGGGGAGCTTAAGGACTGGGGAAGGGGGGGAGGTCGAGGACCGGGGATGTGGGGGGGAGTTGTTGGATGGGGGGGCGAAGAAGGGGCACAGGTGGAGGGAGGGTGAAGAAGGGGGGGAGCCCTTGCAGTGGGAAAGCTGGCATGGGGGGGAGCACTCCACGGAGGAGGTGGGGGCAAAGGAATAGGGGATCCCTCCAAAGAGTCGGTGCACAAGGTGGGCCCTGTGGGAGAAGAAAATGGGGATCCCCAGAGGGGCGCAGGAGAAAGGCACCGGAGAAAGGCACCTTCTGTCACCGATGCATTACAAACACTAATTCCGTGTCTCCTCAACTTGTCATTTAGGTTTCTATTGCACAGATTGGAGGGGAAACTGGTGCAATTTTTGTTACCAGATAACAAACTCCCACTTTGTAACTGGTACAAGCATGTCTTTGTTCACCCACTTAAACTGGTTTACAACTGGCTTAAGTCAGTTTAGCTTAATTGGGTAATTTACTTGATTTAAAAACAGGGTGGATAAAAATCAATGATTTTTTTTAAATAGATTTTTTTATTTAAATCGGATTTTTTTTTTATTAAAAAGGCTTTTTCCTCAAAAAGCCATCTAAAGATAGTTTTAATTAAGATACATTATAGGTCAAAGATATCTCATCATGGAATAGGGATTATAAATACTAATTCCATAGTATGAGACAATATATTCATGTAATGTTTGAGAAAAGTTTTGTAAATGAATTCCAATAGTTCATGGATTAGGGACCCAATTTTATGGTGTTCCAGGGGCTTCTGTGTAGATAATTTAGGTTAATCTTTCTATCTACCCAATGGGACTCAGTGCTCAGTCTAGAAGATACCATCAGAGATGCTTAATTTTGCAGTTCTCAAACTGTGGATTTGTATCTCCAGAGATAACATGCTTGTTAACAGCAAAAATGTTTTTAAATAAATTTAATATATAGAGGTGAGAAATAACAGACCTCAACCCTATTGTCCTTCTGCAAATTTGTGTACACAGAGTCAATCCCTTTCCTCTCTCTAAAAGTGCAAAGTTTCAAAAAGTTCAATGAATAGAACTTCATCTTCAATGAATAGAAGATTGGTGGGGACGGAATAGATCTGGACAAGGGGAAGAAATCTGGAGATAAATGTGAGAAGGGAGGGATAGGCAGTAAACACAAAAGTGAAACTGAGCAGCATATTCCAGAATGCACTTCTATGTAGAAATCTATGATTAAATCAAGTCTTCCTGAATAGTGATTTAAATCAAATCCACCCTGTTTAAAAATCAGTATAGTTGCACCAGTACAAATTTGGTAGCTAGATGATGCCTTAGTCTCTGAGCTTCCTATGTCTGCTGCAACAGCCTTTAAATCTTGCGTGCCTTAGAATTGACACCTCACCTGTAAACCTGGAGAAAAAGCATGCCTTATGTAAATGGTCATGCCAAAGTGTCTTGGTATTACAATATGCATTTTGTTGGCACAGGTGGGTCATGGACTTCATTTTTTTAATCACTGGTCCAGCACCACTATTTGGAAGATTGTATTTGTCCCCGATCTGTTTGTAGTTGTCCATGGTCAAGCCCCTTTGCAACACATTTCCACAGTATTTCAACAGCTGATATTTTGCAATGCCTGTTGTTAAGAGATCTAGGGCCTAGTCCTGAAATGCTTACTACTGGGCGTAGTACCTATTATGAGTATATTCACTGATTTCAGTGGGTACAGTCTTGGTAGTTAGCACAATTCCTGATAGTAAAGAATTTGTAGGATTGGACCTTTTAATGCTTTGCATCAGCCGAAATCTTGGGATAGTAACTTTTCCAGTGTTATTCATTTCTAATCCATGTAGTTGGCAAGATATGTGCTCTTAATCAGGATATGTGCCCAAGGCCTGCAGTGCTGCTGCTTTGGCATAGGTCCAGGCTAGAATCTACTGCGTCGTATATCCTCATAACCCTTGATTTTTCTTTTGTAAATCATAAGCAGAAACTAGCTGGTTATTCCTATTCACTACTTTGAATGTATTACAGTTTTCATCAAATATAAATGCCATATTTTATTTAGATGTACTGTTTTATACAGAGAATTAGTATTTTTTGTGAGGTCTTGTTCATTGGCTCATCTTTTATGCTTCTTTGCTGAATTAGCGGCACCTGTTAATTGGTGATCAGAAGTGCCACTTCTGGTATGACAAGACTTTGAACTCTACTGCTCTAAGCTGTACTAAAAGCTCATGAATAACTTGACTCTTTTGGTCAGGTTATTATGAACATGACCGGTGTTCTTATGCTAAGAGGTAGGAGACCTGTGTCTGAGCAGGACTTTTAAGTCTGCTAGCATAAGACAATAGTGCCGGGTGACTAAAATGCTCATTTCTAGGGGCATGCTGCTGGCATACTTCCCTCTGTGTTGATGTCAGGAAATAATGAAAGTCAAATTCATTCCTGGTGTAACTCTACAGAAATCAGTGGAGTTGCACCAGGAATGAATTGGCCTGGTTTGTGTACTTCATAGAGTGAAACCTTCAGTGATGATTTAAAGTAGTCCTGAACACTCTAGCAGTCTGTGAATTATAGGCCTTGGCTACACTTGCGAGTTACAGCGCAATAAAGCTGCCCAGAGCGCTGTACCTCACTCCCCGTCCACCCTGGCAAGGCACATACAGCGCTGTGTCTCTGCGGTTACAGCGCTGCTGGTACTCCACCTCCCCTAGAGGAATAACGTTTGCTGCGCCTTGGCTACAACTGCCGGGTGTCAGTGTGAACGAGGAGTTAACTTACTGCGCTGTGATAATCTCCTTACCAAGTGGCCACTCTTCTCATTGTTGTGATCGGCTGCAGGAATGCGGAAGTGCCCTTTCAAAGCTCCATTTCAGAGAGAAAAAGCAAACATTTTGCTGGTTGTTTTGAGTGAGTGAGAGAGAGAAGCAGGTGGGGCAGGGGGGTCTGAACTTACAAGACAGCATGCTGACATACTCTCAGCACCCCAAAAACCCACTCTCTCTCCCCCGACATAGACACAACACACTCCCTGTCACACTCCTCCACCACCACCACCCCCATTTGAAAAGCATGTTGCAGCCACTTGAACGCTGGGATAGCTGCCCATAATGCACCGCTCCCAATGCAGCTGCAAATGTGGCCACGCCACTGTGCTGTCAGCTGTAAGTGTGGACAGATTGCAGCGCTTTCCCTACTCCACTGTACGAAGGCGGGTTTAACTCACAGCGCTGTACATCTGCAAGTGTAGCCATACCCTAATTTGCTTGCAGCAGTCTAGATCCTAGTGAACAGTGTCCACATATAGCAAAATAACATTACAGTTGGCACTAACTGAGCTCCCCCACATCGAGCTTTGAAAGCCAAGGATTAAATGGTCCATGAAGACTGAGCTCCCTTCTCTTCCCACTCCCTCTAGCTCAGGGTGTTAAGGATGCTGGAGCAGCATATGGGAAGCTTGCACTACTGCTCGCCATAATGTACCTTTACCTAGTAAAGAAGTTTGGTCTCCAGGGCCATAACGCAGCAACTCTTCTGAGCATTAGATTCACATACTACTCTCTGAGCTCCAGTAAATCGGCTCTTGTGTGTGTTTGGTACACGGAGTTTAAATACCTTTGAACAGCTTCTGTCTAAAGGGTTTTTGGTTTTGTTTTGACAGGTTGCAATGTAGTTATTGCCTCTCGTAAACTTGACAGATTACAAGCTGCTGCACAAGAGTTGGTTGCTAAAATCTCTTCCTCAAATCCAGTCAAAGTGACCCCCATACAGTGCAACATCCGCAGAGAAGAGGAGGTAATCCAGATGAATTACTCTTGTGTTTAAAATGTTAAAGATGTGTTGAGGCTATTAAAGTTGTCTCAATCCTCAAAGGCTCTTCTTTGATCTTACTCAGAAGAATGAATGCCATAGATCATGTAAATGCATTGTAGCATTTTTGATTTACTGTTACAAAAATTTAGATGCAGGGGAAGAGAAGATAAAGGACTGAAATTAACCATTTCCTGGAGGTTGCCTGTCACTGCAGGAAATGATTATACTGGATACACCCACCTGATCCTTAATGGGTTGGTTCTACTTGGTGCTCCAGAGAAAAGTGTGTGTGTGTGTATATGTGTGTATATATATATATATATGTGTATATAGAGAGAGAGAGAAGATTGGTGGGGACGGATCTCTCTCTATATATAAATAAATAAATAAAATGAGGAACATCAAACCCGCAATGGCCCCTGCAAATATGCCCTGGTAAAAATTTCTTTGACACCTCAGATTTGATGGTTATTTTAACAGTCTCTGTGACTAAGAATCACGTACTTCAACATCTAGCCCCACTTATACCCATTGCAGTTTCTTATGGTCAGCTGCTCTCTTCTTGACTCATGAGACGGCAGGGCCTGCCAACATCTGATGGGACAGAGAAGTCAAACACTGACTGCTCCCCTCAGGTCAGGGTAAAATCAGGCCTTTTGAGGTTGGGTAAGTCTTTGTTCAATAGCTAATGTTGACTCTTTACCTGCCAAACCGCAGGAGCTAAACAGCAGTATTTGGTTCTTTCAGAAGTCTTGTAAAGGGCCATCCTGGTGGAGGGGGAAACATGGGATCAAAATGGTTGAGCCATGGAGCTAGTGTACTCCTCCCTGGACTGGGGATTGGAATGCCTCTTGTTGCTCTGCAGCAATCTGTCTGGACAGCACCCCGATGCTGCTCCTAGGTAGGCCAAAGGAATTTAATCTTTCTTCATTGGCTGAAGGAAAATCACTGTGATATGGGCTTGGAATATGTACTGTACAGCTGTGTGAGAGGAGTGTCACCTCCTTTAGGCGACTCTTTAAGCTTGTAATTTGAATGGTCTTCTATGTGACCCAAAACTTGCTGAAAATCCTAAATGCTTCTCATGGCTGCAGGTCTTCATGCTTGTAGATCATGGGACTCAGACTGAAAGTGACTGACACAGGCTTGATTAACTGTTAACTAAGTGGCTGAATCCTGGATTGCCAATTTCTTTTGAATTAAGAAGTGATTGAAGACTTTGGATGATGTCATAAAGCCTGCTTGAGAGCAGAGGAGTGGGGGGACAGGTAATCTGTTTCTCTTGTAAGGATTCTGACCTTAATATCCAATTAAAATTGGAGAAAGCTTTAGTAATTTAGAACTGAAGATGAACTGTGTTCCAGTCTCTAGATCTCTCTGAAGTCTGGCAGGTGAATGAATGCCTGCTTGTTGTTACACTTATAAATAAACGTTAAAAAATGTAATGATTGAGTCTGACCTTTATTCTAACACAATCTTGAATGACTTCATGAAAACACCTAAACTTCCTGATCTGTGATGGTGATCCTTGACTCATCTGGTGAATTTTCTTAACCACTCAAAACCTCAATACGCAACAAAATTTAAAAGCATATACCTACCCTTCAATAGCTATATACATTCTAAACCCATCTGGTCAATTTTACAACCATAAAACAATCAGTGTAAAAGAATAGAATAAAACAGCTAATAATGCCATAAGAGATTTATAACAATGTACCTGGTGCCTTTCAACTGGAAGAGCTGGGCCCTAAGGGGCTGTCCAGAGTGTTTCAATTCACTTGCCAGTGAATTTCAGCTCAGTATCTACCAGCATCAGCAATGCTACGTAATAGGTTAGGACAGATGGCAAAAGTTAACTTAAGCAGTTGAAGCTACAAGGGCAATGTAAATAGGGGGAATAGAAATACCAGAGTCAAATAGTATCAGAGGGGTAGTCGTGTTAGTCTGGATCTGTAAAAAGCGACAAAGAGTCCTGTGGCACCTTATAGACTAACATGTATTGGAGCATAAGCTTTCGTGGGTGAATACCCACTTCGTCAGACGCATGTAATGGAAATTACCAGAGGCAGGTATAAATATGCAGGCAAGAATCAGTCTAGAGATAACGAGGTTAGTTCAATCAGGGAGGGTGAGGCCCTCTTATAGCAGTTGAGGTGTGAACACCAAGGGAGGAGAAACTGCTTTTGTAGTTGGCTAGCCATTCACAGTCTGTTTAATCCTGAGCTGATGGTGTCAAATTTGCAAATGAACTGAAGTTCAGCAGTTTCTCTTTGAAGTCTGGTCCTGAAGTTTTTTTTCTGTAGGATGGCTACCTTTAAATCTGCTTTGTGTGTCCAGGGAGGTTGAAGTGTTCTCCTACAGGTTTTTGTAGATTGCCATTCCTAATATCTGACTTGTGTCCATTTATCCTTTTACATAGGGATTGTCCAGTTTGACCGATGTACATAGCAGAGGGGCAGTGCTGGCACATGATGGCATATATTACATTGGTGGATGTGCAGGTGAATGAACCAGTGATGTTGTGGCTGATCTGGTTAGGTCCTGTGATGGTGTTGCTGGTGTAAACATGTGGGCAGAGTTGGCAGAGAATTGAGGTTTGTTGCATGGATTGGTTTCTGAGTTAGTTACTATGGTGCGGTGTGTGGTTGCTGGTGAGAATATGCTTAAGGTTGGTGGGTTGTCTGTGGGAAAGGACTGGCCTGCCTGGCAAGGACTGGCCTGCCTCCCAAGGCCTGTGAAAGTGAGGGATCGTTGTCCAGGATGGGTTGTAGATCACTGATGATGCGTTGGAGAGGTTTTAGCTGAGGACTGTAGGTGATGACACCATCAGCTCAGGATTAAACAAAGACTGTGAATGGCTAGCCAACTACAAAAGCAGTTTCTCCTCCCTTGGTGTTCACACCTCAACTGCTAGAAGAGGGCCTCATCCTCCCTGATTGAACCAACCTCGTTATCGCTAGACTGATTCTTGCCTGCATATTTATACCTGCCTCCGGAAATTTCCATTACATGCGTCTGACGAAGTGGGTATTCATCCACGAAAGCTTATGCTCCAATATGTCTGTTAGTCTATAAGGTGCCACAGGACTCTTTGTCGCTTTTTACAGCGTCAAATAGGCACTGAGACAATAAGTAGAGCACCCTTCCCTTGCAAAGAGTGCATTGGCATCTTAAGATTCTTCCTAGGCATGGTCACTAACCTTTTGCATCCATCTGAAAGATTTGTTAATGGAAGCTGCTGGATGCTTACTGAAAATAGGACACTTATTTAGGTGCCTAAATGTGAATTTAGGAACCTAACATTAGGCACCTAATCTTTAAAATCACTTTTGAAGAAACCAATAGCACTGTTAGTGTTCTTACTATAGTTATTTTCCCCATTTTAAAGATTGATGTACGGAGAAGTGACTTATCCAAGATGCCACAGTGAATCCATCGAGGTAGGAAAAGAATGCCAGAGACCCTACTTGCAGCTATATTCAGTAACCATTAGATATTGATAGTTTTAGTTTTTAGTTTTTGTGGTCCTCTAGCCTGACCTCTGGCATAACATGGGCCATGGAATTACTGGGTAAAATTCTTGCATCAAGTTTAATAACTTCTGGTTGAATTAGAACATCTCTCATAAAGGCATCAGTCTTGTTCAAAATACTTAGTTCTAATGATTAACAACCTTCACTGTTAAAAATTTGTGCTATATTTCTAGTATGAATGTCTAGCTGTAACTTCCAGACGTTAGCATACAAAGTTATAACGAGCCATATTAAAGAACCCTCTATCAGATATCTCTTCCCCACGTAGATCCTCGCAGACTGGGATCAAATCACTCTGAACTCTTTTTGATGAGCTCTTCTCTGGACCCTCTCTAACTTCTCAGCATCCTCCTTGAGCTATGGACAGCAGAACTAGATGTAATTCCCTCCCTAACATATAGTCTGATTTCAAATAAATTTTGATATCCATGAGAAGTCCTGAATAAGAAAATTAAACTTTCATCCTATGTTCCTTAGGTACAGCCTGTAATTCTTAACTAACTTCATGGGTTGCATTCATGGGTTCCCATTTAAGTTGTGTGTGTTTAACATTCTCTACCTCTGGACTTTCCAAGGATTACTACATTATCACCGTTTAGTTCTTTCCTAAAATCAAACAGATATTTGAGCAACCTATTGCTCCAGTTTCTAAATCATACTTGTGTGAGTGGAGGTTACCAGGGTACTTCCTCAGGCCAACAGTGACTGTAAATACTGTCTACAGTGCATTTGGCTACCTTGCAGGGAGTGCGGTGAAAGTGTTTTTGGGGTGCTCACCGGCAGTCTCTCTGTCTAAGCTCTAAAAGAAGTCCTGTCTGCCCTTGAATTGAAGGATGGTGGCTGAGATGTGGCGCTGTCAGAGGAGGGATCCAGTGCAGCTATGGAGGATTCTTGGGAAGAGGTTGTGGCCCTGTGGACTAGTCCTGAGTAGAGCTGAGACTGGGATAAAAGACTCATGACAGTAGTTTTAAGTATTACAGTATAAAAACACAAGACCTGTGTCTTTTTTGGCTGCAATCTCATCATCTTTGTGATATCTCAAATTAAACACTTGGAAAAGTAAACCTTCCTATTTAAAAATACAAAACAAAAAGCCAGACAAATCAGGTACAGGAGTAAGGTGTGACCCAGTGTGCCTCGGGTAACCCTTACTGAAAATGCCAAAGTCCGGGCAGGCTCCAAAAAGGAGAGCCGATTCTTCTAAAACTGGTGGATAACACTGAAGTTAGACTCATTAATCAGTCACAAACTGTGCTCCTGATCCCCTATACTGGTTATCAAGAAACTAAAAAAGAAATCACACAGCCCCCTTTATTGCATTCCAGTAAAGTATTGCATTCTGGCTTCCAGTCAGCACATAGTCCAGTACAGTGAGAAGTTATTTAAAAAACTCTGCTCACTATACAAAACGTTTTTCTGGCCCCAAAGGGCCAGCCACATTGTCAGGTCAATATTGGGTTGGATCTTACCCAAAATACCACGTTGCCAGCCAATCCTTTAGTGTCTAAACCTAAAGGTGTATTATAAAGAAAAATGAAAGAACAAGAAGAGAGTTGTTAAATGATAAAGCAGTCAACTACATACAGAGATTACAAGTCCATGTATCAGGTTCTTAGCACTATTGGTGAGTTTGCTGGCTTGAAAGTCCCTCTGGAACACATCCACAGCTTGGATGGGTCATTCAATCCTTTGTTCAGAGCTTTTTCAGTTTGTAGAAAAGTTACTCCAGAGGTAAGAAGCAGGAATGAAGACAAAATGGAGATGCTGCTGCCTCCTTTTGTATTCTTTTGCCATGAGGCTTGTACTTCCTGTATCCCAAACGCAAGCTTCACAGCACATGGAAAAGCCTTAGAGTTCCTTGACCATAGGCATGCTGACTCATCAGGTGTAGTCTCTGGCTTTTTTTCAATGGGTTTATTGTACAGTTGATGACCCTTGATGGGCCATCGAACAGGCTCGGCCGTGCTGATGCCGATCTGGTGGTGTCACCTAGAAACACAGCACAAGTTTGGAAATACAGATATACCATACATAGCTATAACTCATAATATGAAGGTAATACACACAAACAGGATCATCATACATGGCAATTTATAACATTTTTGCAGACACCTCACACAGTATATCTGGTCAGATTCCTTGCAATTTCATAATATTGGTATCAATATCATAAAGTTTCCTACATATTCTATACAGTGTCACACAAGGCATCTCTTCTTTCCTGAAGCCCTTCATGGCTCCAAAGACAAGTAAGAATTTTATCTCCGTTGTAACTCCAGAGAAATTGAAGCAGAGATTCTTGAGTAGAGGAGCTCTAAGGAGGATGAAACTGCTTTCAGAATCACCAAAAGATCTCTTATTCTGCTGTTCTAAATCTCCTAATAGAACATCTAGTGTGAAGATGACCTACTGTTCGCGCTTACTTGTCTGCCTAGTTTGAAACTGCATCACACAAAGCTTTTGAGGTTGCATCTCTCCACACGTAGCGCTTGCATTTGGGCTCTCAGGGCTCTCTTCAGCCTACAAAGTGCTGAAGAAGCTATATTGAGTGCTGCAGGAGGAGATTTATGCTAGACATCAGGGGAATAACTTAATGAATGCAAGTTTTGATGTTTCTTTTAATCTTTATCCTCAGGGGCCTTCTTGCTTTCTAGCTAAGATGTCTTTTCACCAAGTATGCAAAAAATAATCCTGCTTGCTGATGAAGGGCTTTCATAAATAGTGCCTCACCTGTCAGGTTCCTTTAATTAAAAAGACAATGCTGCTGCCTTATTGTCTTGTTTCTAGTTGTTTTACATACAGTATTTTGTAAAGTGTAGCAAGTCTGTTTTGTTAAGGCTGTTGGGAAAAGGAATTCTGGAACATGGCTGTGTAAAGAGCCTGTGTAAAGACCTGGGTTTCCCTATTCTATTTTCATGGGCGAAGGGATGTTTCATCTGGAACAGCAAATTTGGGTCTCTAATGCCTCTCTTTGGAATAGAGCATATGTGGTGACCAGTATGGGCTCACTGAGGTCATGAGGCGGTAGTGATCTTAGTGATTTGGATTGAATACTAGTCAGTATCCCATACTTGCTGTTACAGATGCGAGGGGGAGGGAGAGTGCGTTCGGCTTCTGCTGGCCAAGATCCAAACTAAGTGACTGTGTATCCCTTGTGTCAGGCCAAACCCCTTTCCCCAAGTTCCAAGGAACCTATCACTATTTAGCTCTTGTACCCCACTCTGTAGGCTGTAGGGATGGAGGAGCCCCACAATTCTTCTTTCTGGCTGCTGAGAGGGGAATAGGCTTTTCCCTTTCTGCTTGATGTTTGGAGGAAGAGTCCTCCTCCCCACATTTCCTGTGTAGCTGTGGAAAAGGGGAGGAGTTGAGACTCCTTCTCTACCACCTGCACAATCAGGGTACAGGTGCCAGGACAGTTTTGGTGGCTTCTTTCTCCTCTTCCTTCATGGGAGAGGGATGGCCTTCTCTTCCCAGCTCCTGCTTCTCCGCTGCCTCTACATGGGTGAAGGAGAGGGTCCTAGTACCTGCAATGCGACCAGGTCTTTCTTCCAAGCATAGCTAAGCTGGGATTCTTGGTGTGCTTGAGATCAACCAAGTGCTCTTAGCATTCTCAGGACTGCGTCAGTGTCCCAGACTTCAGGATTGCAAAAACTTCCGTGGATGAGGAGACTGGGGAATGAGATGCTGATTGGATACCGAACAGACAAGGCCCCTTGGGAAGGAAAAGTTGTGTGCTGTCACTGCAGTAATGCTGAGCACTGTAGCTCATTTGAGCATTCAGGAATGGCTTCCTTTTCCAAGAGACCTAAAATCCTCAAGCTTTACTGTAACTCTCTCCACTGACAGTTAAATGTAGCCCACATTGGTTATAAAAATACTCCATATCGATCATGCATGGAGTCTGTAGTGGAAGAATGTGGTTTGACAAATAGTGAGTAAGGGATTTCCATTGTGTTTAAAATAGCAGCTGATAACACATAATGAACTTGCCTCATCTCAGGTGAAAGGGCCTCCCATTGTCTTGATCCACAAATGCCACAATTGCTAGCCTTTGATTCTCTGCACTGTCCAGACGATTGGAAAAAGGCAAATATAGTGCCCATCTTTAAAAAAGGGAAGAAGGAGAATCCAGGGAAATACAGATTGGTCAGCCTCACCTCAGTCCCTGGAAAAATCATGGAGCAGGTCCTCAAGGAATCCGTTTTGAAGCCCTTGGAGGAGAGGAAGGTGATTAGGAACAGTCTACATGGATTCACCAAGGGCAAGTCATGCCTGACCAACCTGATTACCTTCTATGATGAGATAACCGGCTCTGTGGATATGGGGAAAGCCACAGTATTCTTGCCAGCAAGTTAAAAAAATATGGATTGGATGAATGGACTATAAGGTGGATAGAAAGCTGGCTAGATCATCGGGCTCAACGGGTAGTGATCAACGGCTCGATGCCTAGTTGGCAGCTGGTATCAAGCGGAGTGCCCCAGGGGTCGGTCCTGGGGCTGGTTTTGTTCAACATCTTCATTAATGATCTGGATGATGGGATGGATTGCACCCTCAGCAAGTTCGCAGATGACACTAAGATTGGGGGAGAGGTAGGTACGCTGGAGGGTAGGGATAGGGTCCAGAGTGACCTAGACAAATTGGAGGATTGGGCCAAAAAAAAGAAATCTGATGAGGTCAAACAAGGACAAGTGCAGGGTCCTGCACTTAGGATGGAACAATCCCATGCACTGCTACAGGCTGGGGACTGACTGGCTAAGCGGCAGTTCTGCAGAAAAGGACCTGGGGATTAGGGTGGATGAGAAGCTGGATATGGGTCAACAGTGTGCCCTTATTGCCAAGAAGGCTAATGTCATATTGGGCTGCATTAGTAGGAGCATTGCCAGCAGATTGAGGGAAGTGATTATTGCCCTCTGGAGTATTGTGTCCAGTTTTGGGCCCCCTACTACAGAAAGGACGTGCGTAAATTGGAGAGAGTCCAGCGGAGGGCAACGCAAATGATTAGGGGGCTGGGGCACATGACTTATGAGGAGAGGCTGAGGGAACTGGGCTTGTTTAGTCTGCAGAAGAGAAGAGTGAGGGGGGATTTGATAGCAGTCTTCAACTACCTGAAGGGGGGTCCCAAAAAGGATGGAGCTCGGCTTTTCTTAGTGGTGGCAGATGTCAGAACAAGGAGCAATGGTCTGAAGTTGCAGTGGGGGAGGTCTAGGTTGGATATTAGGGAAACACTATTTCACTAGGAGGGTGGTGAAGCACTGGAATGGGTTACCTAGGGAGGTGGTGAAATCTCCATCCTTAGGTTTTTAAGGCCTGTCTTGACAAAGCCCTGGCTGGGATGATTTAGTTGGGGTTGGTCCTGTTTTGAGCAGGGGATTGGACTAGATGACCTCCAGAGGTCTCTTCCAATCCTAATTTCTGTGATTCTATCAATTATTCACTGAGTTTCTTAATATGTCTTAAATTCACTAATGTTCATATCTCCACACATGCCCCTCCCTTTTGAAGTAGGTCAGTTTATTATCCCAATTTCACAGACGAGGAAACTATATGCCACAATGTGACGTGGTTAGTCCAAGGTCACAAAGTGATTCAGTGTCAGAGCAGAGACTGGAACCCTGGTGTTCTAGTTCTTCTTTTTGATTCCTTAGGTCAGTGGTCCCCCAAACTGTGGGGCATGCCCTACAAGGGGGGCACGGAGGAACGTTCGGGCCGGCGCACGGTGGGGCCGGGGCCGGCGCACGGTGGGGCCGGGGCCGGCGCACGGTGGGATGGGGAGGGAGCACCACGCTTCCAGCCCTGCTTTGCCTGCAGACCAGCTTCTTCCCCAACCCCGTTCAGCTCCACCTCCAGGCCCAGCTCCGCTCTCACTCCCTCTCCGCCCCCAGCTGAAGCTCTGCTCCGCCCCCAGACCAGCTCAGCTGCCAGCCACTGCTCCACTCTGCCCTCTGCTCCAGCTCCAGCTCCAGCCTGGCTCTGCCCTCATTCCCTCTCCATCCGCAGCCCCAGTTTCTCCCCCAGCTTGGCTTTGGAGGGATTGGGGAGGGGAGGGTGGACAGATTCTATCACTGATAAAGGGGGGTGTGACTGAAAAAGTTTGAGCACCACTGCCTTAGTGATTGAATAATCCAATGTATACCTCTACTTTTGCTTCTAGAGAGGAAGTTTCCATTAGCTGGACACTGAAAATCTATACAGGGAGAATTTCAAATTCAGGATCAATACAGAACTCTCTCATGAGCTGTAACTGGTTCTGCTGATAAATCTTTCTCTCTCACTGCACTGGCTGTGGTTACTGTAACCGGAAGAAACCCTGCAGTGATATCAAAATGTGCTTTCACCTGGTGAATTATTTAGAGGACAGCTGTAGTGTGAAAGTATGGAAGCTTCTGAGCTGGACTGGAGACAGAGAGAGCAAAGGCTGGCACACAGAAAACAGGACTATTTTATTTATATTTTTTATTTTGCTGACAAAATGGTGAGGCAGTAGACACTAGAATGATCTGTTTTGGTTAAAATCCCCAAAAGGTCCGTGTTGGAGAGTAAATAGCTTATTTAAAAATGTTCAGTTCTCCCCTTCTGTTTTGTTACTTTCTTCCTCCACGAAAGACCTTGTGTTATGGATGGATATGACTTTGTCTAGAATAAGTTATTCCCACTCCTCGAATCTGTCAGGGTGGGTTGTAAGCAGGGCCCAGGGCCCTCCACAGCTGCAAGATTGTGCTCTACAAGCTATTGTGTTTTTTTTATTTTTTCAAATAAAGTTTCTAGTCCCCTTCAGCTAGCTCTGAAAAACATGATCTGAGGTCTTGTCTAAACACAAAAGTTGCACTCCCTTTAAACTGATTTAGCTATATGGGTGCAAAACCCTGTATAGACACTTATATCGGTTTATGACTGGAATACTTGGGTTTTGGCTTAAAGCTAAAGAACTTAAACTAAATCAGTATAAACCAGGCTTAGGTCAACCGTGTTCAAACCGCCTCTTGCACCAGTTTAACAGTATCAGTTAAAAAAAAATTAGACCATTAGTTAAACTGGTAAGCTCTTAGTGTAACCAGTACAAATGCTTTCTTCCTTAATATGCAGTGTTGTGTAAGCTCGAAAGCTTGTCTGTCACCAACAGAAGTTGGTCCAATAAAAGAGATTACCTCACTCGCCTTGTCCTTCTTCCTGAGTGACATCCTGAAACAATAACTGTGAGAGGTCTGAAATACCCCATTTTACTCAATGGGGTGTTTACTCTGATAATATAAACATGACCAAAATAACAACTGTTTCATAGTTTACCATTTTAGCAGAAATATCTAAATAAATGTCTATTCTGCTATTCTAATCTGCCTCCTGTACTCCTCTGGGAAACAGAACTTAAACTCAAATTACATAAGGTATTTGCATAGCTCCCATCCCTTTTGTAGCTAGATAACAAGCTACTGGACTGATCATAGGTATTTACTTAGAAGCTTTTGATTATGTATCTAAACTGCTGCAGGATTTCCAGTGTGTCACACCAAAGTGGAACACACAGGGCATCAGTCACTAGGCATGTGGCAGGCACTTTCCTTTTTCTCCCACTATGTCCCAGCATTCTGCCCACAGGGTACATCAAGTTGGCTTTCAATCACTAGTAAACTTAATTTAATTCAGACTTCAGTCATTTCTTTGTTTATCTCCTTTCCTACAGCAAAGTTCATTCTCATTGGTTGTTACAGCAGTTTTCACTCACCTTATTAAAGCAATGTTACTTGGTATCAGTCACACTGGTATTCCTGTATGTCTGTTCTAGTTAATAATGGGGGAAGGCTGCTGTTTAGTACCTGAATTAAGTAATGCCCCTCCTTGTGATGTTTAGTAAGTAGTAGTTCATAACTAAATTGACTCTCGACTTTTTAATGCTCTAATAATGCAGATGTAAATATGCCATGAACGTACAATCTTAAGTTTTTATTTGGGGATATAAACTTTCAGCTGTATAATACCTGTCATCCGAAGTGTGTACAAGAGTCACTTCATCTGCTACTGAAATGCAGCTACTTCTGAAGAGGAACATAGCTGCTGTTGCACAGTATATGGCAACACTACACCCAGTTCAGGGCAAAAGGTGAAGATGCCCATCTCAAACTGAAACTCTCCAGGGGGAATTTTAGGCAGGTAGTAAGCACCTACTTAAGTAAGGACATTAAGCTTTAGTCTTAAATTTATTTTCATTGTCATGTTACTTCACTGTTTTTATTCTGTTGAATAAAAAGCTCACCCAGTTGTATTGCTCACACTTTTCCCACCGCCGTCTCCTGGCCTGTCAGTGAAGATGAACAGCAGTTGAAACAATCACAAATAATATGTTAACAATTCCTGTGGAGAACAGTAAGAGATGAGTTTCTTTGGGCAAAATGTTCACCTAGTACATAGTAATAACTAACAGTTGGTACTTACAGAGTTTTAACTTTTTTGAATGAATATTTTATTCAGTGACTAGCAGCTTATCTAATCACCTGTTAGACTTTGTATTCATTTGTTTGAACTCTGTCAAGTTCAAGGTACTTTCCCTGCTCTCCTCCCTCGCCCCTATGGCACAGTAATTGAGGTGATGCTGCGCTACCTTAGCGGCTCTGTTTGTGAGGTATAGGTCACACGCTGCCCTCTTGTTTCTGATGCTGCTGTATATTGCCACTCAGCATCCTTCTCCTATATTGAGCTGATGTTCTTCCCCCTGTAGGATTGCACTGATCTTGAATCTGCCTGGTCAGCAGGACATTCCCATTACCCCTTCTTTTGTCTGTTTTGTGTAACCACAGATGCTAGATTAACTCTCTACATCTTCTGCTTGGCTGGGGATAAACATTCCTCAGAACCTTGTTATGACAGCTAAGGCAGAACAGGGAAAATGAGTTATAGGAAAACATTGAGCACAATAATTGATCCAAGGGTTAATTTGATGGGCAGCTGTTCAAATGGTCTCCAATTCCTTCTTTTTTAATAGAAAAATACACAAATGTTTGTCACCAACTTTGGTGTATTCGCAGTTGCCAGTATAGCGCAGAGCATTGTTGGGTCCACGCTGCCAACAGCAATTCAAAAATGGCACTAGTCCACCCAGAAACAGAGGAAACATGGGAAGGAGAAAGCAGAATCGTGGGATTTTTTTAAAATTTAAACCCATGTCCCAGAATTTCACTGCCTTCTGCCTGGCTTTTGCTATGCATCTGACAATGCACAGTGAGAGAAGTCCCAGAGTGCACATGGGTCAGCAATGAAACAAAGGACCAGGCTGCCATGCGCTTAGTACGCACCAAACACCTGTCGTGTACAAAATCATGCAATTGAATGGGCACAGCCGTCCCATGAGCACACTATTAGTTCGTCTTACATTATGTTACACGCTAACTAACAGACCTCCACTTACTGCGAACTAGGTAAGGAAACTGAGGCAGAAAGGTTAAGTGATTATCCCAAGATTCTGAGAAGGTCAGTATCAGGTAGGATTAAATCTAAGAATTCCTGGCTCTCTGACATGTTTAGATCACCTCTCTTCAACCGGGAACTGTGAGGGTTTCTTCCAGAATATGGTAGCAAATTGCAATAGATGGTCTGTTCTAAAACCCTCTTACAGTAATTGAATACAAGTATTGTTGGAGTACTCTTATTATTTCCCCACGCCTCCGCTATAGGCGATAGGAACATATTTGTTTAGTCAAATATGCCTTTGGCAGTTGTTAAAGAGAACGCTAGGGTTGTTTAGATTCTTTTCCCACTCCTTCCTCTCTGATGTTGCAATTTAATTGCAAGTTAGCAGATTTAGCATCACTACTATGATCCTGATACACAAACTCTGAAATCAACTGTAATGGATATGATTCATTTTAACCTTTTAACAACTCTTGTCATTTCTTTTATATATTTATAAACCTTTAGTTTTAGTTTACTAAAGGATTGGTTACCAGCATGGTTTTTGGGTGAAATCTTGAAGTATATTTTGACCTGGGGTAAGTGGCTAGCTCTCTGGAGCTGGAAGAACCTAATATATGTGATTTATGGGTTTAATAATCATTTATCACAGAAGTCTGGTTTGTCTGAGTGGTGCATGAGGGGCTAGCGTGCCTGCAGGGGGCTGTCTGTGGGCTTCATGATAACTTGTATAGTATTTTGAAAGTGCTCATTTGTTACTGGTTTGGTGAAATCTTATGGAATATACCACCAGTCTGGGGTACTCGCCCTGTATTTTGGCAGTCTGACCTGAGATTGGTATTCTTAGCTGTGTCCCATACCAGGCAACGTGACACAGGAAGATCGTCTGTGGTGGATGTAGTCAATATAGCCTCCTGTTTCACTTGAGAAAGCTGATTGATGTATTACTGCCCTTAGCAAGCAGCAAGGTCCTTTAGACAATGAAGCTACGTGTGTGTATGAAGATTACTTCCTCAGCTACTGAAGTGCAGCACTTTCTGAGGTTGTGATATAGTAGCCATTATAATCAGCAACACAATATGGCTGCTTCTAGAACAGAAAGTGAATTAAAAATATTGTATCCATTCAGAATGGCCGTGAATTTAAGTACTGGAAGGCATCAGTAACTACCTTATGTGGAATTTGGCCAGGACCCAACCTCAGGAAAAGTGCCATAGGAATTTTAGTAACTTTGAATGCCTCATTTTTACATTTTTATCAAAAAAACATAACCTCCAACTGCACAGCTTCCCCTTTATTTCAATACTGACACTTCCAGCACCTGGGTTATTCTTGGGAGATCTCCCATCCAAATACTGACAGCCCAGTCCTTCGTTAACTCAAGCTGTCAAGTTGAGCTCTCACCACCTGAGTATAGTTGCAAGGTTGTTGCCTAGAAGAACTTGTGGAAGGCCGGTCAGTGCATTGGCGCATTCTTTTTGTAGATGGGGAGCACACGCTGCTAAAATGGGATAGATAGACTAACCCAGGGACCTCTTAGAGAGAGTGTTTTTAATTGCTTTTATTAGGTGGAAGCTTTGGTGAAATCCACACTGGATCTGCATGGCAGGATCGATTTCCTGGTGAACAATGGAGGGGGCCAGTTCCCCAGTCCTGCTGAAGCCATCAGTTCAAAGGGCTGGAATGCTGTCATTGAAACTAATCTGAGTGGGACCTTCTACTGCTGCAAGGCAGGTGAGGACTGGATGTGGCAAGAAATACCAGTAGGTTCAAAAGGCTGCCTGTTGTCCCCCCCCCACCCCCCGCACACGGTTGCATCACCTTGGATGTCTGTTTCCATTAATCTCATCCTAAACTAAATATACCGTATATACTCGTTCATAAGCCAAAAAGTGACGCATCAGAGAGCGGGGGTCGGCTTATAAACGGGTCTACACCAAAATTTGATAATTTTTAAACTCTGTGGAATCATTTAATTGAATATCTAATACATTGTTGTTTTGTTTACCTGGAGTGTGTGCAAGCATGGAGCCCCTCAGCTCCCTGTGGCCACGGTTTGCTGTTCCCAGCCAATGGGAGCTGCGGGACTTCCTGCGGCCACAGGGAGCTGAGGGGCTCCATGCCTGCAGATGCTCCAGGTAAACAAAATGTCCTGACCCGCCAGAGGCTTACCCTGACGGCCAGGAGCCAAAGTTTGCCAACCCCTGAAATATAGGGTCGGCTTATGAAAGGGTCATACAGTTCTTGCTATTTTTACCTAACCATCTTGGGGGGTCGGCTCATAAATGAATGGGCTAATGAACGAGTATATACGGGGGGCGGGGTCTATATTTTATGTCTGTTATGAAAAGAGTGGAAGGATGGTCTTGTGGCTAAAGCCAGGCCTGGGAGTCAAAAAGTCTATTTCCGGTATTGCCACAGACTTATGTGGCCTTAGGCAAGTCACTTAACCTCTCTAACGCCTGATTTCCCTGTCTGTAAAATAGAAGTAATACTTCTTTCACAGCAGGGATGTGAGGCTAAATGTAAAGTTTGCGCACTGTGAGCCTTGGATAGAGAAGTGCAAGTTATGAATGCGAAGTAGTTTAGTGGGAATCAAGATCCTAATCCTTCCACCAGAAACTCTCACAGCTCTTTGCAAACACTAATGAATTGCTCTTGACATCGCATACCTGTTGTTCCCATTTTCAAGATGTGGGGACTGTGGTTTAGGGACGCAAGGTGATTTGTGCAAAGCCTCACGGGAAGTCTGTGGCAGAGCTGGGATTAGACCCAGGAGCCTTGACTCCCACTTGTGTGCTCTAATCATTAGGAAAAATCATTTGAAAAGAGGCAGATGTTGAGTAGGTTATTTTCCTCCCCTCATACAGTGTACAATGCTTGGATGCGGGAGCACGGAGGAGCCATTGTCAACATTGTAGCTGACATGTGGAAGGGGTTTCCTGGCATGTCGTAAGATTATTTACCTTCCCTATCCTTTTTGACCTAGCAGTATTAACCACTTTCAGCTGAGCAACCCCAGCAGGGCCTCCTTTTTGAACAGGGGCTATTCTTACAGAAAATATTCATGCACTAAAAATTACAGCAACAGGGACTTGGAAGAGTGGTTATGGCTCTGCCTTGACACACTATTTCCACACGTCTTTCTGTATGTATTTGCTGTATGTGCAGGGATCTATCATGAGTTTAGAAGCAGCTGCAGCAATAGATTGAATCTGTGTTCCACACCAGCTGGACTATATAAAACCAGGGGCTTGTCTGCACTGTGGCACAGTGTGGGCTGCACGGGTGTGAATTGCAGAGCACGCTAGGAAGGGCTGCATGCTAACTACCCTATGTGGATGCTGCTGGCACGAATTAGTAGTGTTGTTTGAAAGAGGACTGCGTTACTGGGACTAGGTACAGTAGAACCCCATTTATCTGACGATCCATTATCCAGCTCTCCGTATTAACTGAACAGCCAGCACATGCATCCAGAAGTGGGCCATCTCTCCTATGGCCACTAGATGGCGCTGCAGCCTCGCACTTTCCCATTTTCCAGATTATCTGAATTTTTGATTATCCGGTCTGGCCCCAGCCCCTATTAGATTGAATAAACAGGGTGCTGCTGTACCTGTTAGTTCACACCAACAACATCCACCTGGGGCAGTTAGCATTTGGTGCGCTCTGCAGTTCACACCCCCATAGTCTGCACTGCGGCACAGTTTAGATGTAGCCTATAAGTGAAGCCTCTGTTAAAGTTGTGATGTGGGTGAGAGCTGCCTGTGAGTTCTGTGTACGCAACTTCTGCACTGGTCCTACTCTGCAGAGAGTGTTGCTGTCCTCTTCTACTGTGGATTTATTGGTTTATCTGTTCTCTAGTTGTAGCATGAGCTTGGGTCATGGGGGGGGTTGTTGGTTGGGAAGGAGTGTGTCACAGGGGGCCCTGCCCCCGTAGGCCCAGTGTGGGGTTGGTACACCCCGCCACACAATCGTGGGGACTCCCTGTTGGATCAGGCAGTTTCGATCAGGGGGCCTCGGGGCCCTGGCCGGGCCCAGCAAACAGTCTGTGCCTCCCAAGCCTCCTAGCTGGGGCAAGCAATAGCAGTTGGGGGGCTCTAATCCTCTTGGCAGGGCAGAGCAAAGCAAATAGTCTGCAACCCCTGGGCAGGGCAGAGCAAAGCAAATAGTCTAGGCCCCTAAGCCTCCTGGCTGGGGCAGGCAATAACAGTCAAGGGGCTCTGACACTCTGGGCAGAGCGGGACAGAGCAAACAGTCAGTCTGTAGCCCTTGAGCAGGGCTGAGCAAACAGTCAACCCATGGCTTTAGCCCCCAGTAGCCACACCTAGTGGCAAGTGCAGAGTGGGGGAGAGGAAGAGAGGAACCAGGGCCCACCCCACTCCACCGGGTTCCGACCCAGGGCCCTATGAAGCTGGGAAATTCCCGGTTAAAGGTTGGCGCATCGGCTTCTAATACATTCCCTGGGTCATTTCCTACTGCAAGGCTCATCTCAGGAATCTCCTCGGCTGGCAGCGGCTCAGCGTCCCAGGCAGTCTCTGTGGTTGGCTGGTCGTCCGTAGCGTAGTCCGGGTCCACGGTTCCCACTGCTTGGGGAGTTGCTGGTGCCTCTGCGGGAGCCTGCAGCACACATTCTTCTTCCTCTTCAGCCAGCCCTGACTGACCTGGGCTGCCTCCTTTTAGCTGTCCCTTCCACCTGGAGCATGCGCAGCAAGGGCGAGGGGGTGTGGCATCCTGGGCCCACAGTGACTGGTCCTGTCCCGGTGGCCCAGTGCAGGGTTGGTACACCCCCTCACAGAGTGTCCCTAGCATGTTCTGACCTTGTCCCGCAGGTAGCCTCACTCAGCCTTCCCCAATCCCCACCATGTGGATCTCTGTTTTGGAGTGACTTTATCCCGTATAGCATCAGGGTTTTATTTGCTGAAAGCTGTGGAGTAGACAGGACCAAGAATTTTACTGCCCCTCATCCTGAGTGGGAATACCAGAGTAAGGTTGATCGGTACAGGCTGACTCCTTCGTATGTTCACTGTTGTGCCTTCTCTCTTGAGCAGGAGATCGTGTGTATCTACTTTCAGCAGTTTTCCTACTCTTGTTGGCAGCAACAGGTGCCAAGGCTCTGCAGAGGGGAGCACGAACAGTAGGTAGAAGTCACACACACAGAGCTCATAGGTAGCTCCCAACCATAACGCAACTCCAGCAGAGACTGCACTGGTGGAGCCTCTTGTCAGAGACAAACCAACATAACGCACTTGCTATACTTTGGTTTGTATTTTTTCACGTACTGTCTAAGAGCTGGAATCTGGCTGGTTCTAGTCAGCGTAAAGATAACTTGGAGATCCACAAGGTGGGGCAGGCACTTCAGTTTGAAGTCCTCTGCTCTGGAATTGACCGATGTGTGAGCTCTCACGGAGAATATACCAATACCACATTTGGGAAATAAACCCAGAGCTGGAGAGCCTGAGCCCCATCTCATTTACTGTAAAACTAAGATGGAAAGAGGTTTTATCGGGGCACTGTCTGGCTTATTAATCATGTTTTGTGCTTCTATACATTCACATGACTATTGGCAAATTAACTTCTGGGTTTCGGTTGCACTTGATTTACCTGTCCAGCTGTGTAATTGTTTTGTTCACTGGGGTTCCCTCATAGTATTATCTCACACACCCATCTTGTGACCTGTAGTCTTTCAGCAAAGCTTCCTCTTGGCTCTTTGCTGTTCCTTAGGAGAACAAGCTTGTTGGAGTTTGCTTAGTAAGCTGGAAGATGCAGCTCTGACAGGCCCAGCCATAAACTCTGTGGTTACTGTTTTATGTTACTTACATTTTTCTTACGTTCTTCAATGGGGTGGTGAGAGAGAACGCAGTGTTAGCTGTTGAAATTGATTCTTTCCTTTCTTACTCTGTGATAGACATACTGGAGCAGCAAGAGCTGCAGTGGATAACCTAACCAAGAGTTTAGCCATAGAGTGGGCCCACAGTGGAGTGAGAATCAACTCTGTAGCCCCTGTAAGTAACAACACACAATATGATCAAGCTTATCAATGGTATAGTCCCAGGTTTAAGACTTTTCAAAGCCAACTGGGGTGGGGGGTAGAAATGCAGAATTTATGGACGTTGTGTGGCTAAATCCCCATGTCTGCTTCGAACTCTCAATTTCATTTAGCACCACCACTCTAAAGAGTTCTTAACATCTTCAGGGCCCTCTGAGTCTGTTTGCACTGACTGGATGGTCTGTCTGTTAGGAACATGGGGTCAGTAAAATCACTTCTACTTCTGTGTTTACATTAGCACTTCCCCTACTTTTCTTCTTTAGGGGAAAGATACTTGGGGAGTGGGGGAGAAATGTCTTTCAAAAGCACATTATGAAAACATACACAATGCTCAGAATTTCAATGGAGGGTCTCTAAGGTGCCACAAGTACTCCTGTTATTTTTGCGGATACAGACTAACACAGCTGCTACTCTGAAATGGAGGGTGTGTGATTCAGGAGGTGTGCTATATAGAAAGGACAGTTATGTAATGATGGTGTAGGGACTGGGAGTTGAGAAATGGCTTCTGTCCCCAGCTCTGACACAGAATCTCTCCCACTAGGATGTCAAACAGGTTCTTAATCTCTTTTGCCATAACCCCATTTTACATATGAGGAAATTATTTGGGGGCAAAAATGGATGTTTGGAGAGAGCAAAAGAATTCACTATATAAGAGTGTGTGGTGGTTACTCATGATTCATATCAATGAAACACACGTAGACAGGAATCCAATGTACAGGCTTAACTAAAACATGCTTGCCAGATCACTGGGGAACTAATTATGTATTGAGTAACTGGTTGAAATTATGTTATGGAAAGACTAACTACCTATTCCTAATGCATGCTGCTGTGAATTAAGAGACATGGCAGCCTTAGCTTTGAATTTTGATATTGCTTCAGTTCTAGTTGTTGTAAGTTGCATCCTAAACCACAGTCTGTTTCTGTAGATTTGATTTATTTTTTTTGTTGAGAGATATGTGGGAGGAGCAGAATTTTCCCCGCTACTTTCCCATTCAAAATCCATATTGCGTTCTCTTGACAGAAGTCAGAGTTGGGAAAAGGCCAGCAAGGGGACCATTCTTCTGCCTGTATGGGATGGCGTGTGTTCAGTTAAGCTTCCTATCAGAAACAAGCAGTATTGTTGGTATTGGGATGGGCTGTTTAATTGGATGCACACAGTGCAGCTCCATTCAGGTAGAGAAACTCCAGCTTCCTCAGAGGTCTCTGCATTTGGGTAAAGGCTGCATTCTGGCTCTTGTGAAGCTTAATTGACCATATATTTGCAATGGGAACTATTGAATGACTTAAATGTTGAGATTTTTGCCTAGTTTCTTAGGTTTATTAAGTCTTGGAGAAATACATTAACATGGCTTGTGTGTAATAAGACCTAATGCGTGTCTGGCTTTTTGAAAAGACTTAATAATTATCCATTTAATCACATCAGTTATACATTATTGCATATGCCAAGCAGCATCTCGGATAAGCAAACATATATTTTTTTTTAATTCACGCTGTGCTTGCATTTTAATACGTCATGTACCCAGTGCACACTACTATAATTGTCAGATATATCAAATTATGTATTAACATTAGAGGACAGTTATTTACTGGCTAGCCTGTAATGGTTTCATTACTGTCAATTATGAAAATCCATATTGTAATCAGGAGACACACAGATATGCACAACTATCCTGTATGGGCGCACCACTTTTGCGGTAACCCCCAAGAACGTTTCACTGTAGGATCTGGGCAGGGGCACCAAGGAAACATGTATGGGGGAAGCAAAGTGTGTTTCTAAAGGAAATAACTTGCTTGTGCATTTAAACACTATTCCCCTAATTCCAACAAAGCTGTGGTCCACATTCCTCTAAGACTCCTATCACCTTAATAGCCACCCTATGGATTAATGACATGGAAAATTTTGGCTGGAATTCAGAACATTTCTCCGGTTTACAAAACCAACAGTCTTGACCCATGCAGATTATGCACATAGCTGGTCATATGACCGTGCCATCGCTGGTAATTAGTAACAATGGTCAATGATGGGATATTAAAAGTTACTACAGAGAACTTTTTTCCGGAGGGTCTGGCTGGAGAATCTTGCCCGCATGCTCGGGGTTCAGCTGATCGCCATATTTGGGGTCGGGAAGGAATTTTCCTCCAGGGTAGATTGGCAGAGGCCCTGGAGGTTTTTCGCCTTCCTCCGCAGCATGGGGCAGGGGTCGCTTGCTGGAGGATTCTCTGCGACTTGAAGTCTTTAAATCATGATTTGGGGACTTCAACAGCTGAGTCAAGGGAGAGAATTATTCCAGGAGTGGGTGGGTCAGCTTTTGTGGTCTGCATCATGCGGGAGGTCAGACTAGATGATCATAATGGTCCCTTCTGACCTTAAAGTCTATGAGTGTCTTCCAGTTGCTGTTACTTTCATCTTCCCTCCCCCATCCCTTCTATCTGCTACAACCTTCTTAATCTAGAGTGGAAAGTCTTCAGGGCAGGGACAGTCTCTTTCTCTACATCCATACAGAACCTAAAACATGGGGCCCTGAATCTGGCTGGGACTCTGGGTGGTACCAGAACACACATAGCCAGTGTAGGGGTCTGTAAGAGAAGAAGGAACCTTTGGCTGTCCTATTTGAATTATTTTGCTCTCCTCCAATGAAAGCAAATTTTAAATATTTGTAATTCCAAAAAGAATCTTTTGGGTTCAGATTTTTATACCCAACGTTTGGAGCTGTTGAGCTGAGATTGAGGAATTAATTACAAATTCAGGAAAACTAGGATTTTGAATGGAAAGACCAGCATAACCATAACTAATGACTTGAATGACACTGTTATAATAATGAAGATGCTAGTAGCTACCTGCATTATAACTAAAGTGTCTTCTTATTCTGTCCAAGCCCAGTTTAACAAACTCACAGCCAAGTGCTATTTAGATGTAAAAATGTGTCAAGGTTTTAAACTTTTCAGAGTTTCAATTTATGCAACAATACTTGGATCTCACTGTGCTTTTTGTTTTCAATATAGGGAGTAATATTTTCAGAAACCGCTGTTGCAAACTATAACGAACTTGGTGAAGAGATGTTTAAAAACTACATCCAAAAGATTCCGGCCAAGAGACTGGGAATTCCTGAGGAGGTAATGCATTTCAGAACATGTTCACTGATTCTACCTCCTGTAGCTCTGTCCTGACACCATTATAGTATATGGAGGACAATAACAGATTAATTTGTAAGTACTTGTTCCTGGTAAAATAAGTTCTCAACTTAGTTACAAAGGAAACTGACTAAATGAGAAAAGAATTGAAAGTATTGAACAGTAACGTCAGAAAGTAAAAGCATAAGGGATTAAGCCATCTTCCAGTCAAATGCTGATCAGTCAGAACACTCTTTTCTTTGACAAAATAATGAAGCCTCTTTAAATCTTTTTCTGGCCTCGGTATGGAAGGTAGAGAGTGACAGTCTGCTGCTCAACTTAAACATTTTGTTGTATTAAACCATATTACTGTAGTGATAGCCATGGCTGTTGTTGGGAACTTGGTTTAAAGTGGCTGATGACCCATATCCCCAGGTATCTGCACAAAATGAGTATGCCTCAGTAGGTGTCTCACACCTAAATCAGCCATTACATACTTTGTAACAGACACAAATCCCCAGAAATCTGAGTGAGTAAATGGCATAATTCTTCATTGTTAGGTCTCGCCTACAGTGTGTTTCCTGCTCTCTCATGCTGCGTCCTTTATAACTGGGGAAACTGTGAAGGTGGATGCTGGTCAAAGCTTATATTCCTCCACTTGGGAAATACCAGGTAAAAATGAGTTGATGGGATAGTGTCTTCCAGTGATGAAACTTGGGAAGGGGGGTGATTGGGTGTGGGAGGATATAAGAATAGAGGGCTAGTTTTGCAAATGAACTGATTGTTTTTGGTATCACTTCTCCCAGATCATAACAGGTGGCCTTCAGCACCAGAAGGAGACAATTCCAAGGCACTCAGAAAGATGCTTTCTGGCAAGACTACATCAAAGCTGTGAAGACATGAGACTCTACCCCATCCCCAATGGAAATGCTGACAATCTAACACTTACCTTTGTTTTGTAATTCTAAGTAAATTTGGGTTTCCTGCTCGTGATGCAAACACACCGGAGTGCCTTGATCTTCATATATTTGTAAGCTAGCCCATAAAATCCTTATATAGTGAATATTCTCCTCTGAAAATTCCCCCTGCCTCAGAAGGTTTGGGAACGATCAATTCGTCATTACATCAGCATTCAACAGCTTCCACATGAAAGAAGCAATGAAGAATCCCCAGTAGATGTGGCCAAAATCTTGCTCTAAATCTAGTGAATAAAAAGCCAGGAGAGGCAGGCACTCTCCATCTTAGGCAGGATATTAGCGTAGGCAATATCGAAGTGATTGAAAGAGAAACATCCATAGCCTGTAATGAGTGGGAAATGTCAGCTGAAGCCCTTATCCTGGATGACTTTGGAAAGAATGGAGTTTGACTCTCTGGGGAATGTTAGTTTCTGCACAGAACTAGCATTCTGGGCTGCGTCAGTCTGGGTACTCAGCTCATAGCCTGGGCTGCCCAAGAATAATTAGAACGGCTAATTAAAGTGCACACACAGCTGAACTGCACTGGGAATGAAGCTATCTGTGATGATCACCGCATGATAATACAGTCAATACTTCTGTATCTTTCAAAATCAATAAAACATACCAAGTTGGTGACATTGAGTGTGCTGGCTGTAAATCTAATTCAACAAAACCACCTCACAGAGCAGCACTGGTTAATACTATTGATTTATGCTTCACATCTTTTGGTGTATGTACTTTCTGTGACACTTTCTCAGGGAGCCAGGACTGAGAGTCGCCTTGTCATCCCTCTGCCTCTAGTGCGGGTGCTTAACTGGGTGCCAGTTCTCTGACACCAGTCTGTTAGCTACCCAAACAATCTCCTCTGGGCTGTGCCAGCCCTTACTTTGCCTTGCAGGTTAACAATAGGTGCATCTGAGCCCAAAGCATTTCCTGTAGTATCCAGCCCCTGTCAGTGGACAACTCACAGAAATTACCAGGGTCGCTATCCCCAAGGGGACAGTGTATACATTAGCTTGTTTGATTCAACTGAGGATCAACTCCTATAGAACAGCATAGCACGGAGATATATTTTGAATGAAAACAATAATAAATTCACTGTCAAAGATTAAGATTTAAGAGCTAGTGGGGAAGGATAATGAAAACAGAAATGGTTACCTATAAAACCGTCATAAAATGCAAATCTGGATCTACACTTATCAATGGTTACCTTTCCTATATAATAAAGTAGATTTTGCGCCAAAGGTTCAGGCTTTTACGGAGCTAGCTAGTTTCAGACAAACCAGGATCCAAGCATTCATGAAGCACCTCTTCCTCCCCCTCTCCCCCCAGTGAGTTTCCTCACTGGATGACAATAAATAAAATGCCAGGAGATATTTTGTTAATCTTCAAAGTTCTTTTTTTGCCTCCCACAAACAGGACAACCCCTGAGACTTAGTCAACAGTGTCTTCCCACCCCCCTGTTGACTTCATATGTAAATTGAGCCCCTGTTGTGTTAGTTTACAATGCTTCATTTTTGTGTGAACTGAGATAGACAGGTGAATAGACCGCCTAACCCCTGTCTGAAGGAAAACTGTTTTCTCTTTGGTCGGTGACAGACTTAAAAACATACTTTTATTACATATACACAACTCCTTAAATGTCATCCGTACGTACATCATGCAGTGATTATAAGGATCAGTATGACATAAGGCTTTATTAGACACCTTCTGTGATGGGGTGGACTAGGTCCAGAGGCCCCCTGCTGGAGGCCTCACAGCCATGTGTCACCCCCCCCTCTGTCACCCCAGAATAGAATAGCAGAGAAGTCCTCCAGGCAGCCTAGAATGGCTGCACAGAAGCAACCAGTCAGAGGGGCTGCTGGAGCAAGCAATCGTGCCCGAAGGGCCATATAAAAGGCAAGCAGCAGAGCAGAGAATTCAGTTCCTGCCTGGAGCTTGAAGAGAGAGGACTGGGTGCCTAGCTGGATGGATGAGCAGCAGGATCGTGGGCAGGTCAGTGCAGGCGGACTGAGCCCAGAACCTGGCCTGACCAGGCAAAGGCACTGAGATGGGCCCAGCTGGTCTGGTTTCAGATTGAGCGCAAGGAGGACTGCTGTGGGTACTGAGATGGGCGTTGGTTAGGTTGTTGAAGGAGGCAGGGCCTCTGGGAAGAAGCCTTAGAGCTACGGCCCCATACCAGGGCCGGGAAAAAAGCCCAAGACTGTATACCCCGGAAAGGGGGGGGACAGTGAATGCATCTCAGAGTGCTGAGTTGCTTAAGACCTGCTCAAAAGAACTGTGATTGCAGGCACTATCAGCCAGGGAAGAGGGCACTTGCAAGAGGCAGGTGATGACCCCATTATACCTTCCATTATATTCTTTATGGATAAATACTATGAAAGCCGTGTGTTGGGTGTAGTGAGTTTGTCAGGCCTGCTAAGACTTGCTGTTACAGAACAGTAAATTCTTTCCAGTTGGCACCAGTGTGTCTCACTCTCCTTAGAAGTTTAAAGTGCTGTTGAAGACCATTGCAGAATGTGAATGATTTCTGTATGTTGAGTTCCATACAATAGAATAAATTAATTATAAATGTGACCAGGGTCCTAGTGGGGGCTAACTATGGTCACTCAATTAAGATGAACTGCAAAGAGTGGGGCAGACAAACCCCATAAAGCTGGTGGATATTCCAGTACTTAGATTCACCAAGCCAGCATCAAACAGCTTCTTTGTTACCTTACTAGTTACTTGGAAGTCCAAACAACACAGTTCCCTTAAAGTGATCCATCCTCAGGCCTCCATTGAGGTACCTAAGTCAAATATAATGATTTCTGAAAATCTTATTTCATCATATAAAAGAAAAGGTTCTACCAATCCCAAAGGATCGGACACATTACCTCCCAGGTTAATGAATGTTTCAGATCTTACCCAAATACACGCTACAGCCAATTCTTACTAACTAAACTAAAATTTATTAAAAAACAAGAGAAAGAGAGAGTATGGTTAAAAGATCAATATACATACAGACATGAGTTCAATTCATTGAGGTGCAGATTCATAGCACTGATGGTGAGCTTTGTAGTTGCAAAGAGTTCTTTCAGAAATAGTTCATAGTTTATAGTCCAATGTCCAAATATCACATTCAGGGCGGTACCAGCATAACTGAGACCCCAGTCTTGTGACTCAAACTTCCCCCGATGAAGCTTAAGCAGACCTGAGATGAACAGGATCAGGACCCAAGGATCTTTTTATACGGTGTTCTAGCATCCTACTTGACCACACAGTCCTGGTTAAACAATAGGCTTTTGATGTAATCGTTTGCTTTCTAAACACCACCAGTAATTAGTTACACAAATTAACGTAGGGCAATTTATCCATTAGGCAGTCTATTACAAATGTCAAAGAGACATATAGACAATGACATTATTTTACCCAAGATTCATCCAAATGTTAATATTCCCTTTTGATCTCTGAATCAATAGATATAGTGACAGACAGGAACTGTCTGTTTATGTCTGATTGTCGGAGCCCTGGGCGCCTGGGACCCCTGCAACGAGCGTGTGCTGCGGACCTGCGGGATCGGTCGACGCTACGCACAGCTCATGCGGCGCCTCATGGTCTCAGACACCATCCGATGGTCCAGGGACATCTACATCGAGCACATCACTGGCCACCGACAGTACCAGGAGGCGTGATCCAGAGTGACATCGTTCTCCCACTACGAGAAAGGGACCAAGTGACCTTCTCCGTTGGATCATATGAACTGGAACCATAAACTCCCTGAACATTAAATCTCACCAAAGGAGGGTCAATCCATTCTCATCATCATATCCACTCATTATACTCCACACCCGAATATAGCCACTTTATGAACTTCATACCCTCATATCTCAATGCCCATCAACCCTTTACCCCCAATCGGGGATATTACATCTCTAAACTTGAATCTCCTCTCTTATCACTTTAATCCTTCATCTTGTAAGTTTTGGGCATGCAGTGTGTAACTGTATTTAAAACTATTTTATAAACTCATTGCTTCCTGTTCTTACTGGCAGGGACCAGAGTTCAGGACTGTGTCTTCACCTGCAAGAACATGTAACTTTGAGCATATAAGGTAGCTTAAGAAACTGTTCTGTTGTGTAGGTGCTTGAGATGTCTTCAGTTGTTGCAGGAGAAACTGTGATGTCTGCACTCATTTTCTTAGCCAGTTAAAGATCAACTGAAAGGCTTTTAAGTGTCACTTTCTGCATTTTCATAATTCCAGCGGTGTCTTAACTCAGCTGGGATAAATTCATTTGGGTTATAATGCCACAAAAATGCACGTTTCTGCGTGATTAGTAAAGTGGATAACTTTCATCTAAAATTTCATAACTTTTAGTACATGTTTACCATATCTACCACATCAGCAGTGGCGTAGCCAGGGTTGCAGCCGAGGAGGAGCGGCGGAGAAAAAAGGCGCCGGTCCTTGGGTGGCATTTTGGCGGCCCTGCGCATGCGCCGAAATGCCGCCGAAAGACGGAGCGGTGTATGCGCAGGGCCACCCGGCTTCCCCATCCGGAGCGCTGTCCGGGGCACTGAGACCCCCGGCCACGCTCTCAGGGCCGGAGTCCCGGCCAGAGCGCCGGGAGCCTGCGGCCCCGTTCCGCCGGTCGCCCGGAGCGCCGGGAGCCAGCCTGCGGCCCCGTTCTGCCGGCCGCCCGGAGCGCCGGGAGCCAGCCTGCGGCCCCGTTCCGCCGGCCGCCCGGAGCGCCGGGAGCCAGCCCGCGGCCCCGTTCCGCCGGCTGCCCAGAGCGCCAGGAGGCGGGAGCCAGCAGGCCAGCCCGCGGCCCCGTTCTGCCGGCCGCCCGGAGCGCCGGGAGCCAGCAAGCCAGCCCGCGGCCCCATTCCACCGGAGCGCTGGGAGCCAGCCCGCGGCCCCGTTCCGCAGGCGCCACTTTTGGGGAATGTGGTCAGGGGAAGCGGCTGCTTCCCCTGAACCCCGCTAGCTACACTATTGCACACCAGGGGTCGGCAACCTTTCAGAAGTCGTGTGCCAAGTCTTCATTTATTCACTCTAATTTAAGGTTTCGCGTGCCAGTAATACATTTTAATGTTTTTAGAAAGTCTCTTTCTATAAGTCTATAATATATAACTAAACTATTGTTGTATGTAAAGTAAATTAGGTTTTTAAAATGTTTAAGAAGCTTCATTTAAAATTAAATTAAAATGCAGAGGCCCCTAGACCGATGGCCAGGACCTGGGCAGCGTGAGTGCCACTGAAAATCAGCTTGCGTGCCGCCTTCGGCACCCGTGCCATAGGTTGCCTACCCCTGTACCACACTAACATGGTATATATGTGTGGTGTTAGCATTCAGTTTAAAACAGATGTCCCCAGATAGGCCTCTATTACCATTTGCCACAATGGCCAAAACTAAAATAAGTGATGGATTGTTCTGTTTGGTTTGTGACAGCAGAAATCCACAACTGGAGGCAGGCAGCTGGTGCGAAATGGAAGCAAAAGGGTCTTCGTTAACATTTAATCTTGGATTCTGTGTAAGACTTGGTTGCCGGTTGTCTGTCTCCAACACAGTGAAGCTGCTTGGTTTTGGTAATAAAATATAACAACTTCCTGAGTTCCTTAATGTTATAAAAACATTAATACTGGTTCTGAGCGGGAGGAGGGGTTGAGCATATAAAGCCAAGAAGCTTTTGTATTAGATTTAATTTCATACTGATAACTGTTTATCTGAGTAAGTCATTACTCATTGATCTAGTAGTGAGACAGGACCTGTAAAGAGATGAAATCATCTCCTTCAAACCTGCCAGTGTGGGCATGTCCTTCCTACAGTAAGTATTAGATAAGGTAAACAATTGGAGAACATTCCTGGAAGAAAATCCGGTCATTAAGTTGACTAAAACCCAGTGACATGATCAACTGCATTTGCTTAAGTGCAATTCTTAGCTTGCCAAGATAACCATATTTCTACATTTCATTTATTCCTGTGTAAGAAATTAAAACTAAACACAAGATCCCTGTATAGAGTTCATGCAACTTCCCCTCCGCATATGTTTGGCTTCTGAACTTCGAGGATCCACAAAAGACTGCTGATTGGAAGTGAACTGAAGCTTGTTTTAGGAACCTAAACCACTTGCCTATACAGTATCCCAGAGCACTGGTTCTCAAACTGGGTTGGGACCTCGTTTAATGGGGTCACCCAGAGCTGGTGTTAGACTTGCTGGGGCTGAAGCCGAAGCCTGAGCCCCAATGCCTGGGGTCAAAGCCGAAGCCCAAGGGCTTCAGCCCTGGGTGGCAGGGCTCAGGTTACAGCCCCCTCACCTGGGGCTGAAGCCCTTTGGCTTTGCCCCTCCCCCACCGTGAAGTGTAGTGGGCTCAGGCTTTGCCCCTCCCCCCCCCCCCACACACACTTGAGGTGGCAGGGCGCACACAGGCTCCGGTCCCCCCTCCTGGGGTCATGTAGTAATTTTTGTTGTCAGAAGGGGCTCGCGGTGCAATGAAGTTTGAAAACCGCTGAGCTACAGAGAGAGTCAACCATAAACCAAAAAGAAAATAAAATAACGTAATTTGCATAATATAAAATGACTCCTTGTCCTCTGTACTCAAAGTATCTGCTGATTTATTTTTTTGACTGTACTGTATGAATCTACATATAGAGGAGCGGGATATTATGTGATTATGGTGGAATACAACATTAGCATCACTTAAAATGCATCCTCAAATAGGGGGAAATATTGATTCCCTTTGCAATTTTGTACTTGAGAAACAGTGTTAGGCCTTACATCTGGTATATGCTGAAGCTTGTAGTGTCATGAACACACAGGCACATGCATACTTTACATATCAGTACCGTAGCTTCTTTTCCTGTTGTTTTTAGTCTAGTGGTCCGACTGTTTTTGGGTTGGAGCCTCTTTCCTCAGTGGAGGAACACTCTTCACACCTGAGTGTTTTGGCCATTTCTCTCCCTTTTCTCACTGGGATAGAAAAACATAACTTTATTTGGGGGTCTTGAAACCTGTTATGAAAGTGGCATGCTGAAGCGGTCTGCTGGCCGTATTGCCAGCTGTAGATGTGGAAACAGAGATTAAAAATCAGTCTGCAGATCTGCTGCTATGCCATTCTGGCAACAAAAACAACAAGGAGTCCTTGTGGTACCTTAGAGACTAACAAATCTATTTGGGCATAAGCTTTTGTGGGCTAAAACCCACTTCATCAGATGCATGGAATGGGAAAAAAAACAGTAGGCAGGTATATATACACAGTCCATGAAAAGATGGGAGTTGCCTTACCAAGTGGGGGGTCAGTGCTAATGAGACAATTCAGTTAAAGTGGAAGTGGGCTGTTCTCAACAGTAGAATACCAAGGGAGGAAAAATCACTTTTGACAAGAAGGTGTGAGTAAGGGTAGGGGGGGATTAGTATGGGGAAAATTCACACCTTCTTGTCAATTGTTTGAAATGGGCCACCCTGTTTACATTGGCCTCATTACCACTGCAAAAGTGGTAATGCAATTTTGCTGATACAGACTAACACGGCTACCACGCTGAATACTGGCAACAGTCACTCTTGGTCAAAGGGCACTGAGAAGGAAAATGTATGTGTGCATGGTGAAAATATCTGTCCTGTATGTGGCTTGCTCAGGGCCGGCTCTAACTTTTAAGCGCCGCCCCCCGAGTCCCCCCCGCCGAGCGCCGTGCCGCCCCCCCCGCCGAGCGCCGCGCCGCCGGAGCCAGCCCCCCCCGAGCGCCGAGCGCCGCCCCCCCCGCCGAGCGCCGCCGGAAACCCCCCCCCCCGAGTGCCGAGCCCCGCGCCGCCCCCCCGCAGAGCGCCGCGCCGCCGGAGCCCGCCCCCCGCCCCCCGCCGAGCGCCGCCGGAACCCCCCCAGCGCCGCGCCCGCGCTGCCCCCCCGCCGAGCGCCGCGCTGCCAGAGCCCGCCGAGCGCCGCACCGCCGGAGCCCCCCCCCCTGCGGAATGCCGCGCCGCGCTCCCCCCGCCGCCCCTTACCAGGTGCCACCCCAAGCATGTGCTTGGTTGCCTGGTGCCTGGAGCCGGCCCTGGGCTTGCTTAGCTCTTCTGGAGCTACCTAATCATATCCCAACAGGGAACGTGAAGGTAGCCACAGAAAATGGTAGGGGGAGATTTTTACTGAGGTTTAAATGACCACACACCAGCCGCTGCTTATGAATGTTGCTTGTGACATAGAACTGTAGTGAGTAAAAAGCAATACCATCAGAATAAACATTACCTCTGGCGTTCTTCTCTAGAAATGATCTCCCCTATGTTTCTTTACTCTTATAGTCTACCTCTGCTTTTCTCTCTTTACCTATTCCGCCTCATGACACCAGTTAAGCATCCATTTATTCAGTTAGTGTCTTTTCACCAAACTGATAAACTACTTCCTTGCTGATATTTCTTATTATTGTGTGTGAATATGCAGGAGTGCTTCACCCAACCCCAAAACTAATATGGTTCCATGAATGGCTATCTTTTAATCAGACTTGACGTACACTGTAGAGACAGTTACCTTTTCCACCAGCCTGAATTATCAGTATTTTGCATACTTATTTAGACAATAAGGAAGAACCAGTTGCAAAAACTTCATTCGTTAGAGGTTAATGATTATCATTATGGATGCTTCAGGGAATATGTTCTGGTTCTCAATGCAAGTCAGCAGTAAGGTGCAGTGTCTGCCTCAGTGTATGTAATTTTTAACGAGTATCATGAGGCAATAGCTGCCTGTGACCAACTTTTATAGCTGTGTTTAGTCTTTGAATGGACAAGTAGGATATCCTGTATAATCTCAAAGGAAGCAGAGCATAGCGTGTGCCATAATGGAATAATTTCATCCCCTTCTAACGACTATCCACTCTTGCGCTGTCTCAGGTAGCTGGGCCAGCTTGCCGCAGGCTGACATTAAGGAAAATAATCTTGTTTAAAAAAATCAACATTGCCAGTGTTCCGGATTGCTGAGTATGGCTGAGTCTCTGGCTGAAGATAGATGAGCTGCCTCATAAACTTACGTTATGGGGCTTGAGCAGACAAACCTGTCAGCTGAGATGTCTCTCCCTGATCTGATTTACAATGTGTTTTCCCCCCCATAGAAATAGCTCAAGAACTCCCTTTCAAGGTACTAAATGATGACATTATTTCCCATCACTTTATTTCCCTCCCAAATATTACAATCTAAATCAGCCTGTAGCGGGGTGGTTACTCGCTCCAGCCCTGACAGGGTTAAAACCAGCCCTGGCTGAGGGCTGGAGGGCTAGGAGAACAGCCCAGGCTGAGGCTGGCCCAGCTTGCCCTATAAAGGCTTGAGCCAGGCACTCAAGCAAACTCTCTCTCTGCCTTTAGAGGGAAAAGGGCCTGGCTACTAGGGATCGTACCTGGGTACCTAAAATGGAGCAGGGCTGGGGGAAGGCAAGAGGAGCTGGGGAGCTCCAGCCTGGAAACCCCCCAGGCTGCAGGCCTAGGGTAAAGCCAACTGGGTACTGGGGTTGCAGAGGGGCAGCCCATGGGTAGGCAGAGGCAGCAGGTCCAAACCCCTTTGCCTGTGATGAGTGGCTGATACTGCAGTCTGCCCCAGTGAATGGGGGCTAGATGGAGACTGGGCAGTAGCTAAGACTGAGGCAAAGTGGGGATAGTGGGTGGGGGTTCCCCTGGGAGAGGGAGACCCATAACTGTGGGGATACTGCCAGGGGGCAGCACCCAGAGAAAGGGGCACCGGGGTCCTGGGAGGGACATGGGGCCAGTGGCAAGGCGGATCATCGGCCTGTAGAGGGCGCTCCAAGGCTGGGAGAGCTAATTCCCGAGGACAACCAGTAGGTTTTTTGTTTTTTTTTCCCTCCTGAGCTTAAGTGGTATGTAGGGTCTCTTGTACCAGTGCCCCCAAGCTCTTGTGCTTTCAGCCTGTTGCCGTTAGAGATGCAGAGTTTCTTTCTTCCTGGCTAGGCTAAAGAAATAGGTTCACTAACTTTCAACTGTCTTAAGTTGTCATGGTTCTGTTTCCACCATAACTATACAGTTCCCAGAGCCATGGTATTGCAGGATCCTCCATAAATACAAGTTGTACTGATTACCACAGTAATAAATAGTCAGTTAGCAACTTGTCATTCCCTCTCCGCTGCCTTGAAGCTTTGATCTCTCTTTTTTTTTTCCCCCTCCGCTATCTCTTGCCCTGCTATTTATTTCCATCACACCTCTCTCCTTTCTTGGCCTTGCTTGTTCAAACATTTGGTGTAAGATCAATGGCCAACACTTTCAAAAGTATTTTACAAAAATAATTTTATGCCTCCATTTTTGGGTACCCAATTTAAGACACTTTTAAAGGGGCCTGACTTTCACAGGATGGGTGCTCGGCCCTTTTGGAAGTTGAGGCCCCTCAATTTGGGTGCCCAAAATCACTAGTCACTTGCTGAAATGGTTGGCCCAACTTACTTTTTTTTAAAAGGAACAATCATGCTCTTGATTTTCTAATGTAACTCTCATCCCTCCCATTGTAACGTAAGGCTCTAGATTATTTTTCCCCTTGTTATGTTCATACAAAGCACACGGGATCTTTATAGAGGAAAGTAAATACCCAGCATTTATTGAGAATACCACAGTTAGCATATGCTTTTTAGACACACACACACACACACACTCTCTCTCTCTCTCTCTCTCTCTCTCTCTCTCTCTCTCTCCTGCTAGTGATCTTCATAGTTACCAGTCTGTTGTAGCTCGAGTCAATCTAATGGCCAGTTAGATTGAGCACGAGTGTGGAGCTGGGTTCTGTCGGTCGCGATCCGATGCTCCGAGGCTTTGCAGGACTGAACCCAGAGTTCCATGACAAAACACCTCAGCTTTATAGTTGTAAATTTCCATTTGAGTCCATGCATTTTGCAATGTCATGCTGTTATCATTTGATGGTTATTGTTGGGCTTCCCATCGTTATCTTTTATTTGTTGTCTCGCCTTCGGGGGTGCCTGCCTCACCTCTGAGGTTGTCAATGCTGCTAACATGTTTAACATCGGATACAATGGATGTTTTCTGATTGTTTCCTGGTCTTTCCAAGTCTTTCACTTCTTCTTGACCATCTGGACATTTGTGATGGCTTTCACACCTTATCTTTTCCTGATGCATGCATTCCTCATTCACACAAACAATCTCTTACAGAAACCTTCAAAGGTATACAGACAGCAGTATTGTATATTCAGCAGAATACATTGTAAATCAAGCCTTGCTAAATCTTATAACTAAAACAATTCACATTGGGGCTTCAGGCCCTCAACATTCCTCTAATCTTCTTAACATAGATACAATAGAGAATCCTGTCTCTTACTTCCTAATTTGTAATACATATAGGAAACCATAGTAGCTTTATAACTTATTCTAAAACAAAAGGGTGACCATAATCACTCATAAAGATTGTTCTGGTCTGTCATTCCTTTCTGCTATTCAAAAGGGGTGGCTGACAGGATGAAATCAAATCATACATTAATTCTCATAGTACATTATAAAATCCAGCTCCTACACCCTCCCAGTCCCCACATTGTATAGCTCACTCGGGCAATTGTATAAACAAGTGCCTGTTGTTAACTTTATTAAGCCTTAGCAAGAAAAGGCAGAGGAGTGGGGGGAAAACTGTCTGTAAGGGAGATGGTCATGGGAGCAGCAGATAACTGGGGAGCATCTTAGGCCAATGAGAAAATCAGGGGTCATTATTATTTATCTATGCTGGGATAGTGTCCAAAGGATCCAGTGAGGATGTGGGTTCTATGCTGTTGATATAAACTTATAGACAAGAGGTGGAAGGATGTTCTTGTGGTTAAAGCACTAGACTGACCCTCAGAAGACTAGTATGGTAGCTTTCCTGTGACGTTTAGCCTCTTTGTGCCTCAGGAGCGTGCTCAGATACTGAGGTCGTGTAAGTATACAGACGGATGATCCATGTAGCAAAGATGTTACGATCTAAGAAGACAAAAAAAGGAGAAGAGGATACAACGTACATGCACAGTGGTCCGGGAGATGATACGGCCATGGCTTGTTAAGGTTTTTTGGGGAGGATTTAAACAAACCTGTGCAGCTGCCCTCCACTCCAGCCATTATGTGCTGGTCAGTTTCTTGTAGGTGTCAGAGTAGAAGAGGGTTCTGAGAGTGGCAGCTGAAGGAAACAGTAGTGCCTTTATGGACTAGTGCAAGGAAGGTGTTTTGGTGTGGAAGAAAGCCCAAAGGTGATAATTGGAGGATGAGATAAACAGGCTGCTATCGCTGCTGGAAGGTGACTGGGATGAGAGGAGAGCAGATAACTGTTAAAGAAGAGAATTGTGAAGGGACATGAGGACAAGGAGTTGATGCAGTGAAAAATGGGGAGCCAGTGGAAGGATTCAAAGAAGAGGATATGCAGGGCCAGCCTTATGGGTGGGCAAGGTGAGTGATTGCTGTGGGCAACCACCCAGGGTGCTGTGGGTAGGGGGGCACACTGGTCAACCGCCACCACACACATAAAGCCAGTCCAAGGCCCCTTTAACACCTGAGTGCTGGGCCCAGAGCCGGGGGGGGGGGGGGGGGCGGGGATTTTTACCATATGCCAGACTCCAGCTGCTAGTCCCGGCCAGGAATAGGACTTCCTCTTCTCCTGCATGGGTCGCTCCCAGGTCTGGGTCAGATCCACCTCTGAAAATCTCCCCTGGCTGCAAGAAGTTCCTCATCCTCCCCCGCCCACTTCCTGCCCCAATCGCTCCCCTGCCGCTGTGGGAGGAGTTACCATACAGGGAACTGCCCTCCCATCCACCCAACCCCCGTGCATCTGCCTTCAAAGAAAGGGCACCAAAATACATGTTCACCCAGCGTGCCATTTTCCCTAAGACCAACCCTGGGGATACGTATGTGATGTGGTCAGAGCAATGGGCAAGGGCAGTGATCTCAGCAGGTGAACACTGAAAGGAGAAGGGTGGCATGTGGGTCAGGAAGCTGAAGGAGATGGTCTGTCTCTGAGTGTGTCAGGAAGTTAAGCTAGTGAGAAGTTGTGACATTCCCCAGGGTACAATCTGGACTGTTGAACAGCTGTGTCCCCTCAATTCTCCAACCTGGGGTGCCTTTTGCACTGCTTTGCTGTGAGCTGGCAGCTCCTCCATAGAGCCGTGAGCACGGGTGCATACCTGGCACGATTCACCCCCATCCCTGACACTTGTCCTTGTTGCAGTGTGAGGAAGATCCTATCACACGTCTATCTGGAGTGTGCCAGGTTGCAGCCCCTTTTCCGGCTCCTCCTGCTGAGATTCTGGCTACACTTCTCTCCGCACCACCTGATCTACGCACACCCTGTCCATGGCCCCATGAAGCTGCGAGACCTCCTTGTCAGTCTCCTCCTGGCATTGGCCAAAGTGGCCATCCACCACACCAGGAGGAGGATGCTGGATGGGGAGGTGCTCTGTGACTGTGGGACCTATTTCCGCTCCTCCCTTAGCTCACATATCCGGGCAGAGTTCCTCTGGGCTGCTTTTGCTGGCTCCCTTAACACCTTTGAGGACCAGTGGGCACTGTCTGGGGTTCTCTGCTCAGGGGCCCCTCCCAGATCCCTGATTTTGAACCTATGACCCTCATGCTCACTCCCATTTTATCATTTGTTGTCCTCTGCTTTCATTTGAATCCTGGGTCTAGTAGCTCCTCCCTCTAGACTGGGGAAGATCTTTCAGATGTGGACGGACTTCCACCCACCCATCCCTGGAATTCAATAGGTGCTTCGCTGTGAGAGCAACCACTCTTGGTCCGCTCACACCCAGCCTCCAGCGTGTAAATTACTCCCAGCTATACTATATTGTAAAGGCACTTTTGGTTTTATCATTTTATTCCCTATCAGGCCATCTTGGATTGCCTACTATGTCGTGTTTTGGCATCCATCTTGGTTCCCTTTCTTCATCCAGGCTTTGGCGCCCTTTTTCATTTTGGTGCTCTTTTCGTGCTATAGTGGGAACAGATAGGGGGTCATGTAACTGGCTCATCTGCCCAGCAACAGGAGATTATATAAGGCCAACAATCCAGTCACTCGGGGCTGTCCACCCTAGAGGCAGCAGTGAAAGCTGTTTGTACTGGAGGTAGCAGCAGAATCTGTTTGCTCTAGCGGCATTCAGAGCCCGTGCGGAGGTAGCCAGTCCAGAGGTGGGATTACCTCCAGGTATCTGTACCATTGGTGTAACATCTGCAGCATATTGGGGAGAGTTTCTTACTTCCACTCAGGACAGCAGTCCATCAGCTATCCACCTTCAACTCACCCAGGGACAGCGCTGGGGAGAAGACCAGGAAGAAGAGCTACTTACCTGAAGAAGTCCTCGTGTGCCCAATTCCAGGATCTGGTTCTCCATCTATGTGGCCAGTCCTCCTGTTCTGCTGATGAGACGTGCCCTACCTGTCAACAAGAGATGGTACAGTGTCAGCGTGTCATGTCTTATTCCTACCTATTGTAAATATTTTTGGCTCTGGGCTTCAAGCCCTGGTTGGGGAGTTAACAGGCAAGGTATTGTTCTGTGTCTATCTGTTTAAGTTGGGTGTCCTGAGTCCCATCTTCTTTAGTTTCTACCTTGTTATTAAACTTTATCTGTTTTGCACCTTATGTTCTGTTGGGTCCTCTGTTGGGGTAAAAGCACCTGATGATAGATGTGGGATGCAGGGGTGTAAACCTATGTAAGTCCCTGGCCAGGCTTAACCATATGAGTGCTATGGCCAGCCACTCTTGAATTACACTGCAGAGCACCACTAGCAAACCCCCAGTCCTAGACTTCCCCCAGACATGTGCGTCTTGTACAGCCCAGTTTCTCTTGGACAACACATATAAAGTCACAAGCTCATATAAAGTCTATAATTTTATTAACAGGATTTGTGCATATCATTTTCTATTATCTCAAATGGAGTTTCCCAAACACTTCAATCCAAGCACTGATTTAGATAAAACAAATTTATTAACTACAGAAAGATACACTTTAAGTGATTACAAGTAATGGGGCATAAAGTCAGAATTGGTTACAAAGAAATAAAAGGTAAAATGCAGCTAAACTTAACAAGTCTAAATGAATTCAAAGCAGAAGTCGCTCTCACCGCATGCTTCAGGCAGCCGTCTTACTGGCTGAATTCCCTTCAGACAGGATCCCTCCCTCAGTCAGTCCAAAGCTGTGTCTTTGTTCCTCAGGTGCGGCTTCTGTGGATAGAGAGAAAAGGAGGAATAACTTGGTATCTGTTCCCCATTCTTATACTTTTTCCTCTTCTTTGAGAATCCTCTCCAGCTGGGGTTCAGGAGAGAGAGTTTGTGGGTACAGGAATCTCCAGCTGTTGCTTTGCCAAGATGTAAATTTCTCGATCACACCTTTTTTCCTGCCAAAGAATGGTCACTTAAGCAGGTAATGGTCCATTTGATTTTGTTGACACCTGACTGAGGCATCAGTTTGCTTTTTGTCTTTGAGGAACTGGTTTGTGGCTGCTTCCCCAGATTTGGCATATGTCTTAGTAACATCATGCAGTAGAATCTTATAACTTTACGTACAATGTTATATTTTATCAGGACAATAATGATCAGCAAATTATGAGTTTTCAAATGATACCTTACAAGGCATAGTTTGTACAAAATGTATCATAGTCTTGAACAAGGGGTGAACATAGGGTACAGACTGGCTCAGAAATACATGTGTCCTGTGGTGGGAGATGGCGAACAATGCAGTAGAGGCCACTTCAGAGTGTTTTCTTGTTGCCAGAATGAAACTTTACAGGGTCCTGGATTCCACTGACTGGCTTTCACCAGGAACCTTCATGCAGCACAAGGCGTCAGCAGTGCTCTATGCTGAGCAACCATCTTTACCAGAATGGTAGCCTGGTTCAATTTCTGAAGCCAGTGAATCTTTTTTTAAAAGGCTAGCTGGTTTACTCTGCACTCAGCCTTCCCCATTTTATCCAGGCTTGGAACCGGCAGCTACAACAAAGTGCAGCAGGCGAGATTGCGGATAGCATCAGAACAAAACTGAGAATTTTCCATTCAAATGTAATCTCAGTGCTAACATACCACTGTGAGAGCTGGCGCTCTACCAAAACGAAACTAAGTGCCTACGAAAGATTCCAGGAATTGGTTGGACAGACTTAAGTACCAATGAAGAGATCCAAGAAATCACCAATCAGCAGTTTATTTCCACCAGAATCAGAAGGAAGTGCTGGCTGTGGCAGGGTCACATACTCCTGATCTCAACACAGACTCCCACATGAATGGAAACCAACTGGTGCGAGGAAACACTATGAATGGGGGGACAGAGAGAGAGGAGGAGAGAGGGGAGCTACTGAGACCTGGTGGGGCAGGGATGGGCCGCCGGCTCCAGGTTGGAAAGGGGGATCTGTTCTTACCTGCTCTGAGGCCAAATCCTGGGCTCCGTGGCAGCAACTTAACTCCCCCCGGTCCTTCTCTTGCCTCCAGCCCAACCCCTGTTTGCATGAGTTTACACAGGGGCAACCCCGCCCCCAGCGTCTGCCACCCCTGTTTATGCCAAACTGACTATTTCACTGCCAGTTACTTTTGTAGAAACGGCTAGTACTTATTCTACAATCCCCTAACCTAATGCTTCCTCTGCCTCTGCAGGTGTTGAATTTAATACCTAAATAACAGGCTTTCTGTCCATTGTATTACTCAATTTCATATTCAATGAACTCAAATCTTCAGCAACTTAATATAATTAAGCTGTCATAGACTTTCCAGTCCACTGCACCAGCCCAGAATCAAAGAAATGTAGGGATGGAAGAGACCTCAAAAGGTCATCTAGTCCAGTCCCCTGTACGGAGGAAGGACCAAGTATACCTGGACTATCCCTAACAGGTGTTTGTCTAACCTTTTAGTTAAAACCTCCAGTGATGAGGATTCTACAATCCTCCTTGGAAGCCTATTCCAGTCCTTAAATATCATTGTAGTTAGAAAGCTTTTTCCTAATATCTAACCCTAATTTCCCGTGTTGCAGATTAAGCCCATTACTCCTTGTCCTTGGGGACATGGATCAGCATTCACATCACACTCCCCATCAGTACCTGGCCTGGGCTGGGGAAGCTAATGATCCAACCAGCAGACTAAAATTCGATGATGAAGCCTGGTCATGTGCCACCTGAGACACGTTGCGCATACGCTAAGAAGACTTCTTGTGCTATCTTCAAGGTACAGTATATGGAGAACAACTGATCACTGTCCTCTTTATAACAGCCCTTAACATATCTGAAGACTGCTATCAGGTCCTCCCTCAGTCTTCTTTTCTCAGGACTCAGGGCCGGTTCCAGGCACCAGTCCAGCAAGCAGGTGCTTGAGGCGGCCAAGGGGAAGGGGCCGCACGTCGGGCTGTTCGGCGGCAATTTGGTGGCAGGTCCCTCTCGGAGGGAAGCATCTGCTGCAGAATTCCCGCTGAAGAAGAAAGCAGTGCAGTGGAGCTGCCGCCGATCGCAATTGCGATCGCGGGTTTTTTTGTTTTTTTTCCCCACCGCTTGGGGCGGCAAAAACCCTGGAGCCGGTCCTGTCAGGACTAAACGTGCCCAGTTTTTTAACCTTTCCTCATAGGTCAGATTGTCTAAACCTTTTATCATTTTTGTTGCTCTCCTCTAGACCCTCTCCACTTTCTCCACATCTTTCTGAAAGTTTGGTCCCCAGAAGTGGACGCAGCACTCCAGCTGGGGCCTCACCAGTGCTGAATAGAGCAGGACAATTACGTCCTGTGGCTTAGATATGACACTCCTGTTAATACACCTGTAATAGGGTGGCTTGCCTGTGGCCTGGAGAGCCTGTGGCTAAGCCAGCCCTGATTACAGGATGAGCCACCCCTGGGTTGAATGAGGGGCTCCCCATATTAAAGATCAGGAAGTTGCACTGAAGGGAGGAACCAGGAGACTTTGTCTGTGCTGACAAGTTGTTTAATAAATAATAATCACACCTAATGCAGAGATCTTGGCATAGACCCAGCTTGCTGAGGCATAGGTGAAGTCATTCTGAAAGTGCTAGCCCATGTTGGTGATGTTCTCTCTCTCTCTCTCTCTCTCTCTCTCTCTCTCACTCTTTTTTTTTTTAAAGAGATAAATGTGTTCTGAGTATTTATACCACTCCCAGCACCACAGACTCTGAGCTCCTGTGATTATTTCTTCTGACACAAGCAAAACTGGCACCCACAAGGAACTACACTGACTTTTCAAAGTGCCCCAGCCCTTGAACTACCATTACAGTGGATGGGAGCTGTATGCTTGGAGGGTTTGCATGATTTGAGCCAGATATAAAGGGGGAAAAGGTGAAATGATGAGTTCTCTCCAACCTTACTAGAGTTCCTCTAAGATGGTAGAAGCTACCTTCAATACCCCACCCTCCAGCTATTCTTTCCCCTTCACTGAAATTCCTTTCTAAAGCCGTTTAAAACTGACAAATGTCTGTGGGCTGGAACAGGAATAAAAGGGGGAATGTTGGATGTGTTTTCAAAGCACAGTAGGCAGCTGTGGCTCATTGATCTGCTAGCGGTCGCCGAGAAACACTGTACGAGACGGTGCAGAAGCATCACACCAAGTCAGCATTTCTCTTGGCTCTTCTCCTGTCACTTAGTGCAAAAGGTCACCTTGCTTACTGACTAGTTAAGAGTTCTGAACGGAGCTTTGATCAATGATCGTCATCATCTCAGCATGCTAGGAACATGCCTGGCAACGCTTTGCCTGCTGTGGGATGAAGCTGCCTGACTTGACAGGACCCTTGTGCACCCTCTGTTCTTTAATTCTCAGGGTCCTGACAAAATAGTGTTAAATGGGACCCTTATTCATTAGTGTGATTCAGAGCTTCATGCCTCTCATTTGGATGCTCATCAGTTGTGTACTTATTTGGTACTTTTAAAGAGACATTTGTATTAACTATTTCAATTATCTTTCACAACAGCATTTGCCTTTGAAGGATCTCAAAGCACATAAAAATAGGATGGTCTTGTCCTGTAATCCTCTTAGATATGCAAGTAGCCCTTATGTAAGGAAACCCCACTGAAACAATAACACATGTAACTAAAAAAGTTGTTTGTGTTCATGCATATGTTGTTTGTCCCGTCCCTGCTCAATCCTTTGTCTCCTCCTGTCTTTTAGATTGTAAATGCTCTGGGGCAGGAATTGTCTCTCATCTGCGTATACAATGCCCAGTACAATAGAGCCCCATGTGGGAGTAATAGTAACAAATGTTTATGAAAAATAAATATGGATTTCTACAATGGCTATCATGATAGTATCTAAGGATGCGTGCAATCCACAAAGGTACTTATGCACTGAAGTCCCATTTTTAGGCACCACTGCGATTCATAAAATTCCTGATTGGCTACCAGCAAACCCTGTAGGTGCCTAAGACTCGGCGACTGAGTTTTTGCCTCTGGGCATGCACACTGCAGCTTCATTCTAGACACTGCTCCTGCCTGAGCATGCACAATACTGCCTCATGATTGGCATCCAGGTGCCCATCTCTTGCCTAAGCCCCAGGATGATTCCCAAACCGGGAAAGACAGGGGCCTATCCACCTAAGTTATGTATGGAGGCCCGATCCGGTAGGTGTGGTCAGAGGCTGCCAACTGGAGCGGGCCCCTTAAGTGAGCTCACACAAAATGGCCAGGGGGAAGAAGGGATTTGAACTCGCATGTGAGTGCCCTAACCACTAGGCCATATAGTCATTCTAACTTTTATTGGCCCAATTAATATTAATTAATTAAAGTGGATCAACTTCAATCAGCAAGATTGAGAGAGACCCACATCAGAATATTCCAGAGCCTAGTTGTTAGCCTGACAGGTAGCACATCCCTGTTCAAATCCCTTCTCCCTCTCAGGAGGAGGGGGACCTTAATTGGGAGGTCTCCCACATTCAGGCTGAGTACCCTATCCACTAGAGGCTAAAGGTTATAAGGGAAATCCTCCTCTTCCCGCCCCCGCCATTCTGTTTCAGGCCCCGAACACAACTGAGGTAGCCAAATCTCTTGTCTTCTGCCAGTTCATGGATTGCTAGCAGTGCTAGGCACCTCCCCACAGCTGGACTTTGGTGCCTACCACTGAGAAAAGGGCAGGGCTTAGCACACATCCCTCTGGTCAGTGTCTCCCCTTGGCTAGCTTAGGCAGCTCCCTGGGTAGCTTGCTGCCTTTGTCGATCACAGTCTAAGGCACCGATCTCTCCCCCTTCGTTGTAAAGAACAGGAGGGGCCAAACTTACTGACCCTCCGAGTCGCATGCAATAATCTTCAGAAGGTCAAGAGCCGCAAGCCACACAACCTGCTCCGCGGGGTGGCACCTGCCGGGGTGTGAGGCTTCTGCCCCAACTCCCCCCCGGTGGGGCTAAAGCCCTTAGACCTCCTCCCTTCAAGAGAAAGACCCCGCCGCAGGGCAGAAGCCCCTAGTCCACTGGTGGGCAAACTTTTTGGCCTGAGGGCCACATCGGGGTTCTGAAATTGTATGGAGGGCTGGGTAGGGAAGGCTGTACCTCCCCAAACAACCTGGCCCCCGCCCCCTATCCGCCCCCTCCCGCTTCCCCCCTCAGAACCCCCGACCCATACAACCCCCCCTGCTCCTTGCCCCCTGACCGTCCCCTCCTGGGACCCCCCGCCCCTAACTGCCCCCCGGGACCCCACCCCCATCCAACCCCCCCCACTCCCTGACCCCTGACTGCCCTGACCTCTATCCACACCCCTGTCCCCTGACAGGCCCCCCGTGACTCCCACACCTATCCAACTCCCTGTTCCACGTCCTCTGAGCGACCCCCCCCGCCCCCCAGAACCTCCGCCCCATCCAACTACTCCCTGTCCCCTGACTGCCCCCCAGGATCCCCTGCCCCTTATCCACCCCCCGCTCCCTGCCCCCTTACCATGCCGTTCAGAGCACCAGGACTAGCAGCCGCACTGCCTGGCCGGAGCCAGCCATGCCGCCACGCAGTGTAGAGCACCGGGGCAGGCTGGCGTCTCTCGCAGCCGCGCTGCCCAGCAGGAGCTCGCAGCCTCGCCACCCAGAGCGCTGGCGGCACGGTGACCTGAGGCTGCGGGGGATGGGGACAGCAGGGGAGGGGCCAGGGGCTAGCCTCCCCATCCGGGAGCTCAAGGGCCGGGCAGGACGGTCCCGCGTGCCAGATGTGGCCTGCGGGCCGTAGTTTGCCCACCTCTGCCCTAGTCCCACTACCCAGCCACAGGGCAGAAGCCCCGAGCTCCACCCTGTCCAGTCTGGTAGGCGAAGAATGGAGGATGGGGGGGGGGGGGGGGGGGGCTCTGTGAGCCGCACTTTAACTGTAAAAGAGCCACATGTTTGGCACCTAGTTCAGGCTTTGTGTATTGAAGTGTTTGTTGTTCCTGTGATTTTTCTAGGTGCCTAAAAGGTAGGTGCTGCAAAACTCCACATTGCTACGCCTTTCCCCCTTCATGGGTCTTGGCCTGCATACTGAACAGTTAATCTAGATAATTGGGCTCCCTATTCTTTGCCTTAACTGCAGAACCATCCTGCTAATAACTATCTGGTCCCAGATCTCTTCAGAAGGTAAAGTTCAGTATTGCTCTAAAATAGGGTTACCATATCTAATAAATAAAAAAAGAGGACCCTCCACGGGGCCCTGGTCCCGCCCATTTCCCACCCCCAGCCCCGCCCCAACTCCACCCCTTCCCCGCCCCAACCCCGCCCCCTCCTCCCTCCCACTCCCAGCCACGCGAAAAGGGCTGCCCGAGCGCTACTGGCTTCACGGTTTGCCGGGTAGCCCCCAGACCCTGCGCCCCCGTCCGGCGCTTCCCCAGAGCCGAAGAGTCAGGGGAGGAGCAGAGCAGCCGCGGGAGGGGAAGTGCCCGGCCGGCATTTTTCCCGGACATGTGCGGCTTTTTGGCAATTCCCCCTGGACGGGGGTTTGATTGCCGAAAAGCCGGACATGTCCGGGAAAAACCGGACGTATGGTAACCCTATCTAAAACTTTTCTTCTGCAATGAGCTGACAAACTAATCTCCTTTTCAAAAATCTTTAGCAAAGTGAGAAGCACCAGGGGATACAGTACATAAACACCAAAATAATGATGCAATAACCTTCTGAAACCTTGTAATCTCAACAACAGGTTTTGAGGAAGTCACTGCTCGGAGGACACTGAACACTTCCCCTAATTTCACGTGCAGTTGTCACAATCCTCTCTCTAGAGATAGCACAATTTGACACAAGGAGTCCAGAAACAAATTGCTGTTGGCCTAAGGTTGCCTGTAACTGAATTTGCCTCTTGGTCATCACAGGATGGAGATGGTTGACCTCTTAGCTCACTAAATGCTACTCTTGACCAAAATGACACCCGTCCCCAGGCCTGAAAGAAAAGAGTGAGATGTGTGTAATAGACTGGCAAGTACTGGCATTACTGCTTAAATATATGGCTTTAAACCTGAATCACCTTCTTTTTTTCTACTGGGAAACCTGTATTGTCCGATAGTACAGCTATATTGGTAATGATCTCTTTGTGAGATACACAGAAAATACAGTGAAGGAGCAATGTGAAAAGTTGGCTGGCTCTCTGTGTGGAAGATTCTGTGCACTCGGCCTTGCATTTGGGGGCATTTGCATTTATTAATTTTTATTGTTTATATTATTGTAGCACCTGGGAGCCCCAGTCATGGATCAGGACCCTGTTGTGCTAGGTGCTGTACAAACAAAGAACAAAAAGACTGTCCCTGCCGCAAACAGCTTACAGTCCAAGACATCAGATGGGGAGTATAAAGAAACAATTTTCAGAATGGTAGCCGTGTTAGTCTGTATCAGCAAAAACAACGAGGAGTCCTTGTGGCACCTTAAATAACAAATTTATTTGGGCATAAGCTTTCGTGGGCTAAAACCCACGTCATCAGATGCATGGAGTGAAAAATACAGTAAGCAGTACATATATATGAAAAGATGGGAGTTGCTTTACCAAGTGGGGGGTCAGTGCTAACGAGGCCAATTCAATTAAGGTGGAAGTGGCCTATTCTTAACAGTTGATTACTTTTGTAGCGCTAACAAGGCCAATGCAATCAAGGTGGACGTCGCCCATGAGACAGTACTGGTCAGTGTGATTGGCAACAGTCTCTATTTGTGGTGAAAAATTGCTCCCCCTACAAGCTCCCTTCTTTGAGCCTCCTTTTTACATTATGCTTAGAGTTGGCAAAAACATTTATATTTTAATTTTGACAGATATCAATGTTTAAGCATTTCTTTTAAACTTTTATCTATTTAAATGTTCATAGTTGCATGAAATGATGGGCTTTAAGCATTTTCTAATTTTGCTAGATTTAGATTTTCACAGCTGAGGGAAACTGGGGAGGTCAGATAATTTAATGACAGTAACTGTTGAGAGTCAAAAAATTAAAGCTTTATAAACTGTTAAAACATAAATTATTAACATCACATCAAAATATACAAAGTAAATATTCTTAAATGAACAAACCATACCTGTTTTTACTATTCATTTGCTAGTCTATTTGGAACAAGCCTCATTCAAAAGCCTAAATCAGTAGAGTTTGACTCTAAGTCCTCATGCAGCATTTTAGTTATTTTGCCTAGCTGTACATTTCAATTACTGATGGAAATATTTATCAGTTGGTGCATGTGTGTATGGTGGAATTGATGTTTACCTTTAAAAATCTACTCCAGCCAAGCCTAATTATGCCTAATTACAATGCACCCCTCAGCCGGTGGCACAGAAGGGGGCAGATAGGACGGTGCATAGCCAGCAAACAGTGCCTACAACCCTGGAGACAGAGGTGAACGAATTCTTCCTCCAGCCTGACCCTCCTATTCTCCCCCACACTGTGGAGTGTCCCTGCAATTTGGGGGAACACCTCCCTCCCCCAAACCTGATGCCAACTAAGTGCTAGTGCCTGGCAGCAGCCTTGCCCCGTTGTGTGTCAGAGCTCCTATACTGCTAGTGGAGATTCCCCTATAGCTCTAGGGGCAGGGGCACGTGGTTTGGCAGCAGGAGGCTAAGGCCAATGATGGCCCAGGGGCAGCTAGAGAGAGCTCAGCCCCCACAGCAGCTGCCCTACCACAGCTCCTGCAGCAAGGCCCTCAAGGGTCACAGGGCATCATTCTGGCTCCTTAGAGGTAGTCTACGTGCGCATGCGCACAGCGAGATGATGCGAAGACAGGTTCTTTCAACTACCCTGCATAAGAAGAAGCGACGAGAGAAACCCGCCGCGCCGCTCTCCAGGCGCATGCGCCGGAATTGGACCAACGGGTGGCTTTCCCACTGCGCATGCGCCACCGGGGGCCGCGTTACCTCTCCTCTAGCGTCCTCAGGGCGCGCTGTGATGAGCGCGAGGGCTGGCGTCCTGTGCGTGCTCGCGTGCGCCCACGGCTCTTGTCTGGCGGGATGACGTTCTCCTCAAGCTCTCCCCGCCCCGTCGGCCCTGGCTTTGACGGCCCTTGCGGTTTACGTCACGAGTTTCTGGGTGGAGGAGGTGGCGCTTTCAGCGGGGACGGTAGCGGCGGTCGCGGGCGCCTCACGTTGAAGGGTCGCCCCCCCCCCCTGTCCTCAATCCGCGTGAGGGTGGCGGGCGCCCCCCCTTTGGCAACTCGCTCCCCATCTTCGCCCCCCCCCGCTCCGGCCTCTCTCCCGTCACCCCCGCCGGTAGGCCCCCAGTCCCGCAGCGCCGGGGGGCTGGGGCAGGCGGGCTGCAGGGTCCTGCCTGCGACCCTCCCCCCTGTGCCCGGAAACCTGGCTGCGCCCCCTGAGCCTGCTCCCCACCCGCGTCCCCCGGGCCTGCAGCGGGGCAGGGAGCTGTGGGGGGGCTCCCTGGGCTCGGGCACCAACGGCTTCCTCACCCCCACTCGGGGCTCGGCTGGGACCCAGGTAGGTGTGTGGCAGGTGTGGGGGAGGCGAGAGTGGGGGGTGCCGAGGTCGGGGGGGGACCCTGAGTGTGGGGGAGGGCAGCCTGAGCTGCTGGGGGGGAGGGGAGCTTGAACGTGTGTATGGGGGGGGACTCTGAACGTGTGTGGGGGGGGAGGAACCCTGAGCTGCCCAGGTGATGGAGGGAGGGGACCCTGAGTTGCCGTGGGAGGGGGGGGGAGAGCCTGAGCTGGTAGGGGAGGGGACCCTCAGTGTGTGTGGCGGGGGAGCGTGAGCTGCCGAGGTGGGGGGAGGGAAGGATCATGAGCTGCCGTGGTGGGGGGAGCCACTGAGTTGCAGTGGTGGGTTTGGGGGGGACGACACCGAACAGTCAAGGTGTGGGCGGAAGACAATGAGGAGTAGAGAGTCTGGAGACATCAGTTGGGGGATGGCTTGTTGGGGTCAGGTGATGGGAGGGGGGGGTCTTGATGAGCTGAGTTCTAAACAGCAAAGTGCTCCTTCCTGAATGCCCGGAAATTGACTAGTATCTTTTGGGTTACCACAAACAAACAAACAAACAGTAACAGGGCTACCCAGGCCCAAGTAACAAAGCTGTTTAAATGAAATAGCACAATAAATTAGTTGTTTGCGGCTTTTGTGTGTGTTAATTGGAGATAATAGAAGTTTTACGTTATAATTGTAGAGCCTTGATGGATTTGTGTTATAAAAAATAAATAAATTATATTTAATTATAAAATGTCACTTAGGCTTTTGACAGTATGCCATCATTGAGATACGTAGTCTCCTTCCTTTAAAGTGTTCTATGATGGTGGCAGCACTGTAGCCGATTATGTGGGTTGGCAATCACCAGGTATTTTTGTCGGAAAAGAGAGAACATTAGGTTCCTTTTCCCCCTCTCAGTTGCGAAGTGCATTGCAATACATGTAAGGTAGTTCCTTGGCTTTTTCTTTTTCTTGGCAAACAAATTTTTAAAGGTTTGCCACAAAACTGTTGGTTTTAAAGATCAAAGCATGAAAGATGCTAAGCAATTATGAATATTGAATCATCAAAGCTCTTTTTGTGGGGAATATTGAAGAGGATAAGAGAAGTCTGTCTTGCATCTTTGAAAGAAGGGGAGCTTATGGTATACTGTACACAAATAGCCCTAAATTGTGAGATTCTCTTTAAAACAATGCAGTATTTTGCTGACTACAAGAGGCCTTCAGAAATTCACTGCTACATATGTGTCAAAGGCTTAGTATTTGTAAGATGAATGTCTACATACTTGTCTTGCAAAACGTCTTGGATTTTCTTGTGGAGCAGCACTTGTTAGAGAAGGGGGGAAGTAGCAGAAAATTCTGTGATTCATTTATTTTATTGGAGGGGGGAGAAAATGATGAAGTTGTTAGGAAAGACACTGGACACTATATTGCAATGATGAAATTTTTGATAGAATTTTTCTCTGAGACTAAAAAAAACTCACTCATTAACAGCAACATAGTAAGAAATATGGGAAATTGATATTTGCTTTGATATACACTGTTTCTTATAGGAATTCAGGGTTTTTTTTCCCCCCTCTCTCTCTCTCCCTCCCCCCCCCCACACAGACACACACACATAGTATTTAAAAATGTGAACATCTTGTAACTAATTCTTGGTTTTCCCCCAGAATTTTGTTTCAGTAACGACATAGGACATACTGAAACAAACTGGTAATGTCAGTTGTTAGTGTCACTAAATACAGAGTAAAAGGGCCATCTAGGTTTTCATAAAGCAGAATGACAAGCTGGTATTTTACAAATCGACTTATATTTGGAGAAAATATGTATATCCTGTTTGTCTTGTGAAACTCTTTGCATCATTGGTTTATGTGACATTAATGGAGGGCTATTGTGAAGAAAATATCCACTTTTTTGAATAGGGTTTGTCTCAGCTTGTTTGAGAGATTTCTAAATGAAAGTGCGAAAGGAAATTTGTTTTAGAGATAACGACTGTTCAAGTATCTAGAAATCTTACAGTGCATAGTGTATAGGGAGCTGACATATACATAGTGGCAAGAGTGGTGTTCTGACAGTGGTTGTTAATGTTGTGGAGTTTGTGGAAGAAGTCGGTTGTGTCTTGGAGGAAGCTGGACCTTTGTGTGATGAGAGGTTTGAGGATGGTTTCTAACAGTCCTGATATTCCTTCAGGAAGAGTGCCGTGGTTAGATCTGATGTGTCTGCCTGGGTTCCCTTGTTTGTGTATCTTAGGAAGCATGTAAAAGTTCCCCAGAGCAGGTTTGTGGGAGATGAGTTTGTAGAGTTTCTCTTGGAGTGGTTTGGGGAAGGATTTGATATCCTTAAATTCCTGGGGAAATTGTGGTGCAAAGTCACCTTTAGTTCTTTGTAGAAGATGGTGTTGGAGACTTGTTGGTTGGCCTCATTAATGTAGTCATCATAGTTGAGGACTACAGTGGCGCTCTCTTTTGTCTGCTGGTTTGATCACTATCTAGTGGTTAGATTTCAGGGACTGTGTAGCTGTCCTCTTGGAATTGGAGAGATTGTGGTTGATGTGATGTTTATTAAGGATTTCAGTCAGTTTTTTTCATGAAGCAATCAATGTAACGATCAAGAGTGTGGTTTTATCCGCTTTGTGGTGGTGTTAGATTATTTTTTTTCTTATGATATCCGTGGGAACATGGTAACTGTGAATAGAGTGTCATCATTGTTGTGAAATAATTCTTTGAGGTGGAGTCGGTGGGAAAACTCTTTTAGTTCTCCACATGTTAGCATTGTATTAGGTTTTGTGGTGAGGGCTGAAGTTCAGTCCCTTAGCATATGGATAATTCATAACTTTGCTGGATACTAAAAATTATGGATTGCCTCAGAGCCATAACTAGGCATTTTAGCACCCCGGGCAAGTAAGCATGTTTTCACCCTGTGATGAGGTGTATCAGCCCCATACTGGTGCAGCAGGGGTTAATCCGTCTCTCTGGGCCGAGGAGGCCACGCCCCGCGGCTCTGCTGGGTATGCTCCAGCTGGAGAGAGGATATAAAAGGCAGCAGAGCAGCTCAGTTAGGGCTAACTGCCGATGAGGAAGGTGGTGCACTACTGACTCCTGGGGTAGGACCGCCTGCACTCCAGGAAGCGTAGCCAGGAAGACGCAGATGGACCCTGACACACAGGCTTGGGATGCCGCAGAGAGGGGAGAGACCGTGGAGACCCGGAGACAGCAAACTACAGAGAATCCGGTAGGAAGCGACCCAGGGAAATGTTGCAGGGAAGCAGTTGTAGAACCATAGATGGGCTTGGCGTGTTTCAGTAGGATCCCCGACGAGCTGGTGGCGGTTGGGACCCGGTGGAGAGGACGGGCCCAGGTCCCCCTATCCTGGGTATCTTGGCGCGGTAGAACCTGTTGCGGGCCCAACGCGCCCAAGAGAACCAGTACAACAGGGGAACAAAGATGAGGACCTCTGAGCCTGGAGATCAAGTCCTGTTGTTATTACCCTCCTCAGAGTCTAAGCTGCTGGCCAAGTGTCAGGGCCCCTTCAAGGTAACCAGACAGGCCTGTGATATGAGATATGGCTACTGGGACGCCGGAGAGGCGCACAGGTCTACCACGTGAACCTCCTCAAGGCCTGGAAGGATCGGGAAGGCCTGATGATTGCACTGTACCCCCCGGAACCCAGGTTGGAGCCACTGGCTGACAAACCCTCTGAACCAGGGCCGGTGGCAATCATCCAGTAGCTCAACCCCGAACAGCAGGATCAGATACAACAGCTAATATCAGTCTTCCCCACCGTCTTGTCAGCCTGGCTAGGGAGAACAAATGGGACAAGCCATCACATCGCCACCATCCCTGGCCAGAAAGAGAGAAATACCACGGTCCGCTCCCCAAGAAGATGTGGATGGTTATGCAGAAGGAACTGAAAATGATGTTAGCCCTGGGAGTGATGGAGGAGTCCAGAAGTGAGTGGCGGAGCCCCATAGTCCTGGTCCCCAAGCCCGATTCTGCATTGATTTCAGAAAGGTGAATGCTATCTCTTGGTTTGACGCTTACCCCTTCTCCGAGTGGAGGAAATGCTCAAGTGGCTGGGAAAGGCAGAATTTATCTCTACATTAGACCTAACCAAGGGATATTGGTAGATCCCTTTGACACCAGCCTCAAGAGGGAAGATGGCCTTTCCTACACCATTTGGCCTATACTAGTCCACCATGATGCCTTTTGGGTTGCATGGGACCGCAGTCACCTTCCAACGGCTTATGAACCAAATACTGAGCCTCCATAATTCGTATGCCGCTGTGTACATCGACGATTTGGTGTCTATAGTGTGGGTTGGAAGGAACATCTCATCAGCGTACTGCAAGCCCTGGGAGTCACAGGCCTCACCGCGAACCTGGCCAAGTGTCATTTAGGCCAGCGGGAGGTGACTTAACTGGGCTACACTGTGGTAAGGAAAAGCTATGCCCCTTAATAGGAAAGGTGCAGGCTTTAAGGGACTACCCCATCCCCACGACAAAGGGACAAGTACGGCAATTCTTAGGGCTGGCTGCATATTACCACCATTTGTGCCTAACTTCACCACGCTCTCCACTCCACTGATGGACTTGACAAAAAACTCCCAACCACGGAAAGTCCAATGGTCAGAGGACTGTGAGGCCGCCTTCCAAGTCCTACGAGAGCTGGTGTTGTCCCAGCTTAACTCCCCCAAACCCTTCATCCTCCAAAAGGATGCTTTGGAGGCAGGACTGGGAGCAGTGCTGTCACAAGGACTAGAGGGGGAGGAGCACCCAATCCTGTACCTCAGCCACAAGTTGTTACCCCGGGAGACCCACTACTCCATGATAGAACCAGAGGCCCTCACTGTTAAGTGTGCGGTCGACACTTTAAGGTATTACCTCTTAGAGAACTCCTTTCTTTTGGTAACTGACCACGCACCCCTCCGATGGATCCATAGTATAAAGGAAACCAATGCGTGAATCATGCGGTAGTACCTCTCCCTCCAACTTATGCCTTCCGTGTGCTGAACTGGCCAGGGAAGGTCAATGCAAACGCAGACGACTTCTCCTGGGAGGGAGGGGAAGAAGGGAAAGGAAGACAGCTCTCAGATACCATCTTGAGGAGGGTTTGTGACTGAGTGCGTCAACCCTGCACTGATGCAGCAGGGATTACTCCTCCTCTCTAGGCCGAGGAGGCCACGCCCCCGCGGCTCTGCTGGCAATGCTCCCAGCTGGAGGCAGGATATAAAAGGCAGCAGAGCAGCTCATTTGGGGCTGACCACCGATGAGGAAGGAGGTGCACTGCTGACTCCTGGGGGAGGATCGCCTGCACTCCAGGAAGCGTAGGCCAGCCAGACATAGACGGACCCCGACACACAGGCTCGGGATCCCGCAGAGAGGGGAGAGACTGGTAGGAAAAGACCCAGGGAAACATTGCAGGGAAGCAGTTGTAGAACCATAGGCGGGCTCGTTATGTTTTGGTAGGATCCCCCCCAAGCTGCCCGGTGGAGAGGGGTGGTGGCCTAGCTCACCAGCACTACTGCCTCTGGCCACTAGGCTGCACTGCCCCGATAGCTAGGGCTGTACTACTGACTCAACGGTGGGGCTGTAACGCACATCTGCCCCGCTTCCAAAGGGTGACGGAGTGGATCAGTCCCACGACAAACCCCCTACCATTTTTTCATCATTTTTGCGCCCTGTGGCTTTGCGCCCTGGGCGGCTGCCCTGCTCACCCCACCCTGGTTATGTCCCTGTGCTTTCTCAATCCTTCTCCCTCACTCTGGTTTTGAGAGCAAGAGGGGTCTGATTTGTGTTTCAGTTCACTCCATTAGTTCTGAATCCTTAACTGGAGACTTAAAAAATGCGAAGGTGGTCAAAGAGGGTTGATCCATATGAGTGAGTTATTGTTCTTCCCACAATTACCCATGTGAATCCCTCTTTTTAGCAGATTAACAAGCACTAGTCACCCTCCATAGCTGCTGCTTACTAGAGGTTTCTGGGAGCGTATTTTTCTCAGAATGGGGATCCCTATGGACAATTTTCAAAGAAGAGTTTGTGTTTTCTAACACACAAGAAGACTGATTCAAGACCACAAAATGACATGGAGAGATTAAAGTGATTTGTGGGGAAAGATATGATACTAACAAATACAAAGCTAGGGCTTCACATAGCTTTCCCTTGCAGCTCATTTTCATTACTACCCACAGAGTTCTATACAGCATCAGTGACAGTAGCCAGAATTTCCCAAGTTTCATTGTGCTGCTGCTTGGGAAAGTTCTGAGCAGCAGCTGGGGCAGTGGAGCTTTCTGCAAACCCAGCCTGACACCCCTGCATCACGTTTATATTCAGAACATTCTTCATAACTGTAAAGGTTAGAAACATTTTAAAATTAAAGAGCAGATAGGAAGAAACCATGCATACCCACCTACTGAATTAAAGCAAGCTTATTTTGATCCTGTATCTATAATAGTGCCTTTACATTACTTCTTCAGGTAACCAAACATTACTAAGTTTCTGTAGGGAATGGGAGGTGAGAGATCTGGAAAGGGAGTCTGGGATGGGAAGTGTTTGTAAGAGGCCCTCTGATAAGAAGTAGTCTACAATATGGGCATGTTTGAAAACAATTTAACTAATACCTACTATCACCTGTAGTAGGCAAAAATTTTTTCCTGGACCCTTGGAAGATGGTTCAAAAAAGAACCACTTTGTGTATAGATCCTAATTATAATACTATTACTTGCACTTAAATAGAACTTTTCATCAGTAGATGTCACAGGTCTTGACAGAAGTTTCAAGCATTATTCCCCTTTTATAGATGGGGCAACTGAGGTAGAGTTTCAGAGCAAAACTTTAATGAGTGGTCAGTGATTTTGGCTGCCTAACTTGGGACACTTTATGCCTGATTTCCAGAGGCACTGCACTGAACAGCAGCAGCAGCTTCCAAAAGTGGCATTTATAGGTGATCAGCACCTCTGAAAATCAGGCTCTGTGATCATCAAAAAACGGGGTCACTCCAAATCAGCATCCACTTTGATTAAAATCGAGTAATCAGAAGGTCACGAGCAAATAATGGGAGAGGTAGGCACAGCACCCAGGCTGTTCCCGTCCCTGTGCTCAAGCCATTGGGCCATTGCTGCTCATAGTCAGAAGTCAGGTTCAAGGTGGATTTGTGATGCGGGGTGAAAGGCTGGGGACACACCCCACCGTAACCAGGCAACTGCCACCTGTCCCACGGCCAGGTGGGGCTTGCTGAGAAAGGGGTTTGTAATGGGGAGTGGACGAGCCCTTCAGCTGGTAACACACCCCGGGTCTCGCTTGGAGCCGGGGGGTCCTTTCACTTCAGCAGCTGAGGGGCAGAGGGAGGCCAGGGTCCCTGAGAGCAGCCCCCAGGCTGTGTCCCTGCCGGGGTGCACTGCCCAGGGCAGGTGGAGGGTCTAGGGCTTCCCACAGCAGCCAAGACTGACTCACTCCGGCCTGGGCTTCTGGGCCCTGCACCTTGTGGTAACTGCTCCCCAAGGGCTCTGATGGCCCTGGAGCCGGGTCCCCCTGCCTGGGCGGCTCATACTGGCTGCAAGCAGTCGAAGAGCAGCCTGGAGCTCAGGTGCAGCCACAGCTCCGGGCACCAGCAGACACAGCAGGAGGAGGAGATTGGGGAGCGCTGTGGCCACCCAGACCATGACACTAGCCAGCATAGCAGCTGCCCTGCACTGCCCGGCTTTGGCTTCTGGCCTCCGAACTGGCTGGGGGTGCGGTCTTGGGTGGGGGGAGAGAAGGAGGTGGGGCTGGCACTTACTTGAGGAGGAGCAGGGGTGTGGCAAGGGGAGGCCAGCACCTACCCAAGGAGGAGCAGGTAGAGGGGTGGGACAGTGGGGAGGAGTTGGGGCCTCTTGGCCAGCGGTGGGACCAGTATTTACGCGAGAGGGAAGGGGCAGAACCAAGCAGGATCTATACAGGAGGGGACATGGCTTGGGCGGGGCTGTAGAGCCAGGCGCGTGATCAGCCCCTGGCCTGCCAGGCTGCATGGATGCAGAGACTAGAAGTCTCTGCGCAGTGATGCTGTGTCTGTGGAACCGCCCCTCTGTGGCTTTGCACCCTGGGCAGCTGCCCCACTCACTCCTCCCTAGTTATGGCCCTGGACTGCGTAGACACACTGGATTTACGGATTATTACAACAATATGTAACCCACTAACAACCACTGCCCAGCTGCTTCCCCCTCCTTCCTTTCCTCCCTATGACTGGAGGGGTGCTAGTGGGCCACTTGACCTTGAATGGTCCCTTGAAATATGTTAACTGCTTATGCTAAACAGTCTGTTCCACCTTCTATTTAGCAGTGATGTTCTGAGTCAATGTCTACACAGCAAAGAAAATCCACGATTGGCCCATGCCAGCTGACTCTGGCTCATGGGGCTTGGTCTGGGGGGCTATTTCATTGCTGTGTAGACTTCCAGGCTCAGGCTGGAGCCCAGGCTCTAGGACCCTCGCAGGGTCTCCGCAGCAGTGAAACAGCCCTGTGAGCCTGAGTTTGCTGGCATGGGCCAGCCACCGGTTTTTCTTTGCTGTGTAGACATACCTGAGTTAATTTTCCAGGCTTGAAGAAGAGCTCTGTGTAAACTCGAAAGCTTGTCTCTCTCACCAACAGAAGTTGGTCCAATAAAGATATTACAGTAGAACCTCAGAGTTATGAACACCTCGGCAATAGAGGTTGTTCATAACTCGGAAATGTTCGTAACTCTGAACAAAACGTTATGGTTGTTGTTTCAAAAGTTTACAACTGAACATTGACTTAATATGGCTTTGAAACTTTACTATGCAGAAGAAAAATGCTGCTTTTAACCATCTTAATTTAAATAAAACAAGCACAGAAACAGTTTCTTTACCTTGTTAAATCTTTTTTAAACTTTCCCTTTATTTTTTTTTTAGTAGTTTACATTTAACACAGTACTGTACTGTATTATTATTATTTTGTGTCTGCTGCTGTCTGATTGTGTACTTCTGGTTCCAAATGAGGTGTGTGATTGACCAGTCAGTTCGTAACTCTGGTGTTCGTCGTAACTCTGAGGCCTGGTCTACACTGGGGGCGGGGGGGGGGGGGTGTCGATGTAAGATACGCAACTTCAGCTACGGGAATAGCGTAGCTGAAGTCGACGTATCTTATTTCGACTTACCTCCCGTCCTCACTGCGCGGGATCGACCGCCGCGGTTCCCCCGTCGACTCCGCTACCACCGCTCGCCCTGGTGGAGTTCCGGAGTCGACGGGAGCACATTCGGGGATCGATATATCACGTCTAGATGAGACGCGATATATCGATCCCCAATAGATCAATCGCTACCCGCCGATCCGGCGGGTAGTCTGGACGTACCCTTAGGCCTGGTCCACACTAACCCCCCACTTCGAACTAAGGTACGCAAATTCAGCTACGTTAATAACGTAGCTGAATTCGAAGTACCTTAGTTCGAACTTACCGCGGGTCCAGACACGGCAGGCAGGCTCCCCCGTCGATGCTGCGTACTCCTCTCGCCGAGCTGGAGTACCGGCGTCGACGGCGAGCACTTCCGGGATCGATCCCAGAAGATCGATTGCTTACGGCCGGACCAGGAAGTAAGTGTAGACCTGCCCTTAGACTCTACTGTACCTCACCCATCTTTTCCCTCTAATATCCTTGGACTGACATGGCAACAACAACACTGCATACATGTAAATGTACATATTTTGGAGACAACTGAGGTTTGAGAGAACTTCCTCAATATTTAAAGTTTGTCACCATACAATGTTGCAATAATGCTGTTTTCGTTTAAGATATTTTAATGCTCTTGTGGAGGAAAAAAAACCTTACATAAACGCACATTGAATTTATATATACACAATTTAATATAATATTTGTACAAATGTGTAGATGTGTAGTTATTAAAGTAAAAATGTGAGGTAAATAGACTTTAAAATTTGGTTATAATTCCATCTCTGCTTCTTTCATGTGGTCCCTAGGAAAGTTATTCAGAGTCTAGAGCTTTGAATCGTTAAAAATGACTGTAGCTAGATACAGAAACATGCTTTGTTTTATTGTAAATGTAACGTTTGTGCTTTAGAGGGCTAGAAAATCAGTCACTGTAAATTTCCTTCATGCATGTTGCCAGTGCTGTTCTTGGGTTTTCCTTCTCTGTTAACCTTTCCTCAGCTACTGTTTATAAATAATTGGTTCAAGTCAGATGTGGTATGAAAACTTTGTAGTATTGATACATAGGCTTGGAGAAATCCTCTTAAGGGAGGTTCCATGTATTTAGTAGTTACAAGTGGTATTTGTTAACCATCTTCATCTGTGTTATATTATCTTACATAAATTTGACTATAGGCTGACTTTTATAAATTATAGGACTACATTTCCAGTTATGAATTAAGTGTTTTGACATATCGGGTCTGTAAACTACTGAACATCCTCTGGACTCAAAATGGTAATATTTGTGATATCACATTTCAACACAGTATCATGAAGGTGAAGATTATTGTTTGTAAAGTGTAATGTATGTTGGAAGACAGATTACTGGGCTAGATGGCCCTTTGTTCTGACCCAGTATGGCCGTACTTATGTTCTTAAATTGAAAGTATAATGCTGCAAACTGACCAATAAAATTTGAACAGAGTAACTTTTTTCTAACTTCTCCCACACAAAAAAACCAAAAACACAACAACAAAAGATTATTTTATGGAAGGCAAATAAAAGGGTATATTTACTCTGTGTGTTAAATAGACTATATTTAACACTCAGTGCTAGATATCTTAAATTTGGAAAAATTGAGCAAAAGCAATTGGACTTTATTATAGCAATGGGTGAATAAGAACATAAGAACGGCCATACTGGGTCAGACCAAAGGTCCATCTAGCCCAGTATCCTGTCTTCCAACAGTGGCCAATGCCAAGTGCCCCAGAGGGAATGAACAGAACAGGTAATCATCAAGTCATCCATCCCGTCGCCCATTCCCAGCTTCTGGCAAACAGAGGCTAGGGACACCATCCCTGCCCATCCTGGCTAATAGCTATTGATGGACCTATCCTCTGTGAACTTATCTAGTTCTTTTTTGAACCCTGTTATATATAGTATAGGCCTTCACATAGGGTTGTCCAATTTTCTAATCGCACAAAACTGAATACCCTTGCCCTGCCCTTTCTCCAAGACCCCATCCTGCTCACTCCATTCCCCCTCCCTCTGTCGCTCCCTCTCCCCCCACCTCACTCACTCGCTCGTTTGCACCAGGCTGGGGAGGGTCACAACATCCTCTGGCAAGGAGTTCCACAGGTTGACTGTGCATTGTGTGAAAAAATACTTCCTTTTGTTTATTTTAAACCTGCTGCCTATTAATTTTATTTGGTGGCCCCTAGTTCTTGTGTTATGAGATTGAGTAAATAACACTTCCTTATTTACTTTCTCCACACCAGTCATGGTTTTATAGACCTCTATCATATCCCCTCTTAGTCGTCTCTTTTCCAAGCTGAAAGAGTCCCAGACTTCTTAATCTCTCCTCATATGGCAGCCGTTCCATACCCCTTATAACTTTTGTTGCTCTTTTCTGAACCTTTTCTAATTCCTATATATCTTTTTTGAGATGGGGCGATCACATCTGCACGGAGTATTCAAGATGTGGGAGTACCATGGATTTATATAGAGGCAATATATTTACTGTCTTATCATCTATCCCTTTCTTAATGATGCCCAACATTCTGTTCGCTTTTTTGACTGCTGCTGCTGCACATGGAGTGGATGTTTTCAGAGAACTATCCACAATGACTCCAAGATCTCCTTCAGTGGTAATAGCCAATTTAAACCCCATCATTTTATATGTATAGTTGGGATTATGTTTTCCAATGTGCATTACTTTGCATTTATCAACATTGGGCAACAATATGGCAGATGAAATTCAGTCACCCAGTTTTGAGAGATCCTTTTGTAGCTCTTCGCAGTTTGCTTGGGACTTAACTATCTTGAGTAGTTTTGTATCATCTGCAAATTTTGCCACCTCACTGTTTACCCCTTTTTCCAGATCATTTATGAATATGTTGAATAGGAATGGTCCCAGTACAGACCCCAGGGGGACACCACTATTTACTTCTCTCCATTCTGAAAACTGACCATTTATTCCTACTCTTTGTTTCCTATCTTGTAACCAGTTACCAGTCCATGAGAGGACCTTCCCTCTTTGTCCCATGACAGCTTACTTTGCTTAAGAGCCTTTGGTGAGGGGGGTTGTCAAAGGCTTTCTGAAAATCTAAGTACACTATATCCATTGGATCCCCTTGGTTCACATGCTTGTTGACCCCCTCAAAGAATTCTAGAAGATTGGTGAGGCATGATTTCCCTTTACAAAAACCATGTTGACTATTCCCCCAACAAACTGTGTCTGACAATTTTATTTTTTACTATAGTTTCAGCTGGTTTGCCCAGTACTGAAATCAGGCTTACCGCCCTGTAATTGTCGGGATCACCTCTGGAGCCCTTTTAAAAAATTGGCATCACATTAGCTATCCTCCTGTCATTTGGTACAGAAGCTGATTTAAATGATAGGTTACAAACTACAGTTAGTAGTCCTGCAATTTCATATTTGAGTTCCTTTAGAACTCCTGGGTGAATACCATCTGGTCCTGGTGACTTATTACTGTTTAGTTTATCAATTTGTTCCAAAACTTCCTCTAATGACACCTCAATCTGCGACAGTTCCTCAGATTTGTCACCTAAAAAGAATGGCTCAGTTTTGGGAATCTCCCTCACATCCTCAACAGTGAAGACCGATGCAAAGAATTCATTTAGTTTCTCAGCAATGGCCTTATTGTCCTTGAGTGCTCCTTTAGCATCTCGATCATCCAGTGGCCCTACTGGTTGTTTAGCAGGCTTTCTGCTTCTGATGTACTTAAAAAAATTTTTTTTGCTCTTACTTTTTGGCTAGTTGGTCTTCAAATTCTCTTTCGGCCTTCCTACTTATATTTTTACACTTCATTTGCCAGAGTTTATGCTCCTTTCTACTTTCCTCAGTAGTATTTAACTTTCTCTCTTAAAGGATGCCTTTTTGTCTATAGTTCTTGTTATAAAATGGTTTGTTATAAATTTGTCTTCAACTAGTCATTGTAATCACCTTTGAGGCTTCAATTTTCCATGCTTTATCTGTGCCCTAACGTGAACTTTTCTTTTTCTTTTTTTAATTCTGAGGATAAAATGGTTCAGCAACTTCTGAGAGGAAAGAAAAACCTTTGTAACATTCTTTTTCTGAGTATGATTATAGTAAAAATGGTGATGTTTTGACTTGCCATTGAAGAGTAGTTCATAACCTTATTCCAAAGGAAATTGGTTTAGATTTGATAGCTATGATCATTTACATTTATTTTAGCTTTAACTGCTGTAAGTTAAAGAAAGATGTGGCCGTATTGGAAAGAGTCCAGAGAAGAGCAACAAAAATGATGTGAGGAGAGGTTTAAAAAAAAGTGTGTTTAGTCTTCAGGAAAGAAGACAGACAGGGGACCTGATAAGTCTTAAGGGCTGTTATAAAGAGGACAACGATCGGTTGGGCTCCATGTCCAATAAAGATAGGAGAAGAGGCAATGGGCTTAATCTGCAGCAAGGGAGATTTAGGTTAGATACTAGAAATAACTTTATAACTATGAGGATATTTAAGCTCTGGAATATGTTACCAGCGGGGTTGTGGAATCCCCATCATTGGAGGTTTTTAAGACCAGGTTAGACAAACACCTGTAAGGGATGGTCTACTTGGGCCTGCCACGGTGCAGGGGGCTGGACTAGGGACACAGCTACATTAGAGAGTTTACAGGGGTGCAGCTTTGCCATTGTAAGCTCCCTAATGTAGTTACTCTAAGCCGACAGGAGAGAGCTTTCCTGCCTGATAAATTACACTGACTCAAACGCTGGTGTGGACCGCGCCACTGACGCTCGCAGAGGCTGGAGTAATTAATGTCACTCGGGGGGTGGCATAAGTTGTGCCGACATAAGCTGTAGTGTAGCCATAGCCTAGGTGACTTCTTGCATTTCCTTCCAGCCCTATATTTCTGATTTTAAATTCAGCTTACGAATAAGGACAACATTACAGATGTTTCAGGAATCAATGGTGGGATTTTCAAAAGCATTTAGTGTTGGCCAAACTCTGCTCTCTGAAGTCAATGGTAAAACTTCCATTGATTTCAATGGTTAGGACAATAGGGAGTGCTTTTGAAAATCCCACTACCTGATGATCAATTGTCTATTGTTATTCTTCTCACTAAAATAACCTCCATGGCCTAGGGCATAGTATCTCAACCTTTTTGATTATCAGGGATTGGCTTGCTGCCTTCCTAAACTGTGTCAGGGAGATCTCAGGGATTGGGGCCGGTCCATAGGCCGATCATTGAGAAGCACTGGCCTTGGGAATTGAGAGTCCAGAGGACTTGAATTCTGTTCACTTCTTCCACTAATTGGCCTTAATACTTTTTGCTTATTGTGAACTTACTTTAGTGAGGCCTCACATCTCACTTAAGTAAATATTCTGATATCTTTTTATTTTGCTGTTTGCCCAAGAACTCTCCTCTGGATCTCCTTGTACATCTTGTTTTTCAAAGTCTGCTTCCAGTTTGCAAGCTATCTCTGGGGCAAGAATGCTCTTGTTATGACTTGTGCAGGACCAAGCAGATTGTCTCAACTAATAAATATTACCCCCTTTTCACAGTTGGGGAAACTAAAACATTGTGGTTTAAGTGACTTGCTGGCTGGAAAAGAACCTAGATCTTTGGCCTGCGAGAGTACATATTCACTGTGCAGTTAACTTGGGCTCTTAATCAGGTGTTGCTTCTAACCTCCCTCCTGTCTACACACACAACTCTCTCCTGAGTTCGATGGTGCTTTAAACTGTTCTTTCTTATCTTTGTAAAGTCCTCCTAGACCTCAAGATGAACAAGTGGTATATAAGTGTAAAGGATTTAATCCCATTTTACAGGTAGGCTAGCTAAGGCCCTGTCTATAGTGTGTCAGGATTTTTTGTTTTTGCACCAATGCAGTATGTCCACAATAAGGGATTGCTCTGACTGGTATACGTATTTCAGTGTAGTTACACTTGTAAATATTGTCCTAATCTAGAGAAATCCTAAGGCACAGAGGTTGGTTGACTTGTGTGGAAAGCTTTGTGATCTAGAGGTTTAGGAATAGCCCTAGGAACTAAGAAAGACCTATGTTCTAGTCCTGGGCATGAGGTATTTGCCCGGTGAAGTTGGGCTAGTAATTGTAAATATAAACTATACTCAATTGAATCACTGAATTTTTACATGGCTCTTTCAACAGCAGTCTTTAGCATTCGGCTAAATAGGACATTATTTAACTAGTATCAAGTAAGTTAGTGCTTAGAGGCAGGTGTGATATTCTAATCCAGGGGTAGGCAACCTATGTCACGTGTGCCGAAGGCGGCACGCAAGCTGATTTTCAGTGGCACTCTGACTGCCTGGGTCCTGGCCACCGGTCTGGGGGGCTCTGCATTTTAATTTAATTTTAAATGAAGCTTCTTAAACATTTTAAAAACCTTATTTACTTTACATACAACAATAGTTTAGTTATATATTATAGACTTATAGAAAGAGACCTTCTAAAAATGTTAAAATGTATTACTGGCACACGAAACCTTAAATTAGAGTGAATAAATGAAGACTCGGCACACCACTTCTGAAAGGTTGCCGCTAATCTCTGGTTCCCTAATCTTTATTTACAAATTGTATATTAAGGGGTATGTTTCCTAAGTAATTGGGAAGACTACGCCTTGAGTGAGTGGGTTCAGAAGGAGGCATCTAGCCAGAAGATTCTGGATTTTGAAAACCATTTTGCAGTTATTTTTAAACAGCAGTAAAGATAGAAAATGCAAAACACACACATACAGGAGTTAAGTACTGAAGTCACAAAATGACAAAATTAAGATGGCATATGCACCCTTAACTCATCTCCTGTGCATATGAGTTGGAAATCTTATTGCATGTTCACATTTGTCAAATATTGTATGTTTATAAAATAGGTGTACTTGCCAAGAGATTAAGTTGTTTAGTTCCTGGTGTGAGCTGTGTGTGAAATCATTTTACATATGCTAATGTCCAATTACATGGGGATCCGTTTCTCTCCTTGCCGCTGCCTTGCTTCCGGCAGACCTTGGTTTTTATGTCTCTTTTGTCACGTGTTTCTTTCCCAGCACCCCCTTCATAGTTTGCATCTCTGTCGAGTATGCACAGCAGCAAAGGACACCAAAGAAATGCTCCCCTGCTAAGCACAGTAACAATAGTTAGATAGCAGCTATGGTTTGAATAATGACATTCAAATCTGTTTCAAACTGCTGGTGCTTATGAAGGGACCACTTCTTTGCAGAAGCACAGGTGCAATAGGAGTTGGATTCCCTCGCTTGGGTGCGTTAACAAATGGATGATGATGTGGGAAACTATGCCACAACCCTTTCCAAACACACCCTATCCCCGGGACTTCTAAACTTGGGTCTAGTCTACACTAGAAAAGGTTTGCTGATATAGGTGTCCTGGCAAACCCTCCTAGTATAGACGCAGGTTCTCTTGGGGAAAAATGTGCGTTTGCTGGTATAGCTTATAGCAGTTCCCCAAACAAACACTTGTTTGCCTATAGTTGGTGCCTAGAATAGGGCTTTTGCCATTATAAAGCAACATAAAAAACACACTCCTAACTGACATTATTAGATCAACAAAAGTTTCTAGGGTAGACCTGGCCTTAGTGGAAGGGATATGGAGTCAGACAATTGTCCTGATGGGGCAGATTGAGGGCAGTACTGATAGAGAATCGTGTCCAAGAACAGAACAAAACAAATACCAACAGTGGTCATTAAGGAAAGCATGGGAGGGGGTTTGTCATCTTAGATACAAATGATGAGTTAACTCAATGTAGATGGTGATTAAGCTAAAACTATTGGACAGGCTGCTGGTGCAGAAAGAATTTAAGAAAGGTTAAACCATCTAAATGCTGACAGTTTTCAGCACTATGGAGGCAAATCTATGCAAATGGGAGCCAGAATTTCACCTTGGAGTGAAGATTTTACATTACAGCAAAGCAGCAGGAGACTGGCAAACACTCAGATAATGAATATAAAATTAGAACATCTGACTCTGGTGACAACCACAGTAACAAAGGAAATTAAAATGTTGACATCCCTACCAACTCCTTCAGGGATCTAAAGAAAGCAACAGACGTGTTTTATCGCGGAGTGGTGGGGAATTAGTATCCTACGTATTTTGGAAAAGCAGGTTCTGACTGCTTGAATATGGTTGATTTTAAAAAATCACTCTATATTCATTATCCAATTATTGACAGATTAATGTCATTGTGTCACCATTGTTATGGTGCAGTGTTATGGTGTTACAGTTGATTTTTATCAGGAGTGTTAATCCTTTATTTTGTAAAAATCTAATTGAAATGGCAAAAACCAAAACATAGAATAAACTGATCACTATTTGAATTTTCCATGGTTCGATGAAAAATGAATAGATACAGAGAGAATAATACTTTAAAAATCATCCCTTTAGGTATTTTTTTCACTGCAGCATCTCACTTTTCTTTGTACCACTTTTGCAAGAAATCTAAAATGCTCTGGGACTCTGTCCTTTGGCCACATTGTTCCTCGTACTGAGTCCTAGAATCATAGATGTGTTGGGAGTATATGACAGTAAAGTATTTTATTAGTTTTTAGCCAAAACAGCAAGCTAATGTCAGCAATGTTAAGGCAAAATAACTTCCAAATACATAGAAAGTGTGAGGGTCATTCATACATGCTGATCTGTTGATATAACTGATATAAAAGCAAACGTGGGCACTTAAGATTTTGCATTGGAATGTATGTTTGAAGTTGGGGGTATGTATTGCTTTAAGGTATGTGTTGGGAAAGCCTTATGGAACATTGGCGTGTTGGTGACTGTTTTGTAGGCAACGTGAAGGTAGAAAGGAATGCACAAGTGTTTTCCCATAACTTCTTTCCACGCTTTTGAGGGGTTGGGTGCACTATCCCTAAGTGTATTTTATTTGATAATACATAAATACTACATTAAAAAAAAAAAAGCAGCATTGAATACTTAATTGATTGGTGATCAGGTGTAGAATGTTTCAGCTTTTATCCTGGTTAAAATCTAGCCCAGTCTGTTGTGCAATAGTGGTGGGTGGATGTTGGCCTGCACAAAATGGGTTTGTGGTCTTGGCCCACTTCCTAGTGGGCTGATGTCCACTTCACAAACCATTTCCACATTTGGCATCCTAGTTAATATTTTTTTGAGAGTGAAGGTTTGAACTCTAAGAACTACCCTATCTCCCTTGCGAGAACTCCCTTCACATCAGGGTTAAGGGTGTTTTATTGACTGCTATGGCCTGTGTTGTAACTGTTCTGTGAATAAAAGTCTTGAGACTCCAGAACTGTCAGTTTGGCACCATTCATGAGCACCAAATAAATCTTTCAAATGAGAAATTAAATTTAAACCCCGATTTACAAATGTTTCAAATATGTATTGCAGAATTTTAATCCATAGCATGCTTCTTCACTTGGTTTTATAACTCTGTAAAAATGGATGCATCATACAATTGCTGATGCAACTCTAAACACAGTATGGATTGAAAATGACACTGGTCCAGGATTTCCTTGAAGTAGTGGACCAGTGCCAAAATAATATTTCTGGGCCAAGAGACTAGTGACCATTCCAGCGATCTCAGGAACCACAAGCACTAGAAAAACGAATACTGTGCACCATTTGAAATTTGAGAAGCCAGTGTTCTGATTGTATACAGCATTTCTTTCTAACTCTAAGCTTCCACTCTAGTGGACCCCATAAGTTAGAACTAGAACAATGTTGTATGCCTTCTAAAAGCATGCTACAGCATGTATTTCTAACTTTAGGGCTTTATGAGAATATTGGCTGCTAAAATCATTTTGGAATAGTGAATCAGTGTGAGGAATCAGAACAGCAGCCAGAAAGCTTACATTATACTAGAATTGATAAAAATGAATAGGGATTTAAACATTCTTGCTTCAGGACATCAGATAATGCCTTAACTGCATAGTTATGGGACAACTTGCCCATAGGTTTCTTCCTAATCCTATCTGGTGTTCTTGTATTTTATCAATTGGAAAAAAAAGTATATCTAAAACAATACCCAAAAGTGTTTTATACATGTCTCTAAATACCAAAACAAGGATCCTGCCCCTAAGACTTTAGATGATGGAGTGTGGGAAATGTGTGAAAGAAGCAAAGTGAGGATATGTTGTCTTCATACTTGTATTTGGTTCTTGGTTCTCTAACAAAGTAAATTTTTACTGCTTTTAACTTTTCTTAGCACTGCAGTTCCAACACAGCTGAGAGAGGTGGATTCTTCTTCTGGTTCACACCAACAGAAAGTTACATTTACAAGGTCAAATCCTGCTTTGTTAAACCTATCCAAGCCGTGTAACTAAGGGCAGAATTTGACTTGCAGATTTTCGTCTGATAATGTATACAGCAGGAAAAACAAAACAAAACTTGTCTTTTAGATCACAGGATAAGTTTGCAGGGTTAACAGTTTGGAAAATGGAAGCAATTTGGTACTGAATCATTGGGGAAATAAACTTGGAACTGGTGTCATTTTTAGAGTATAATCATGTGTTAATACTTGAGTGTCATCTAACTGAAAGAAAACAGTTGACCTCCTTTATTTTTTAAATCTTATGTTACAAGTATCACCTAAAGATTACTAGTATTGAAAGATTAAATGTTTTTCTTTTTCAACTTGACTTTTCACATTGGAGAACACTTCAGACATGCAATTCAACTACTTTTCAGTAGTCAGGTTTCAGAGTGGCAGCTGTGTTAATCTGTATCAGCAAAAAGAATGAGGAGTACTTGTGGCACCTTAGAGACTAACAAATTTATTTGAGCATAAGCTTTCATGGGCTAAAACCCACTTCATCAGATGCATGCAGTGGAAAATACAGTAGGAAGATATATATACACAGAGAACATGAAAAAATGGGTGTTGCCATATCAACTGTAACGAGAGTAAATAATTAAGGTGAGCTATTATCAGCAGGAGAAAAAAAACGTTTGTAGTGATAATCAGGATGGCCCATTTCCAACAGTTGAAAAGAAGGTGTGAGTAACAGTAGGGGGGAAAATTAGCATGGGGAAACAGTTTTTACTTTTGTAATGACCCATCCGCTCCCAGTCTTTATTCAAGCCTAATTTAATGGTGTATAGTTTCCAAATTAATTCCAATTCTGCAGTTTCTCATTGGAGTCTGTTTTTGAAGGGTTTTTTTTTGTTGTCAAATATCAGAGGGGTAGCCGTGTTAGTCTGGATCTGTAAAAAGCAACAGAGAGTCCTGTGGCACCTTTAAGACTAACAGATGTATTGGAGCATAAGCTTTCGTGGGTGAATACCCACTTTGTCACCCACAAAAGCTTATGCTCCAATACATCTGTTAGCCTTAAAGGTGCCACAGGACTCTCTGTTGCTTTTTTTTGTTGGAGTATTGCGACTTTGAGATCTGTAATTGAGTGACCAGGGAGGTTGAAGTGTTGTCCGACTGGTTTTTGAATGTTATAATTCTTGACATCTGATTTGTGACCATTTATTCTTTTGTGTAGAGACTGTCCGGTTTGGCCAATGTACATGGCAGAGGGGCATTGCTGGCACATGATGGCATATATCACATTGGTAGATGTGCAGGTGAACAAGCCTTTGATGGTGTGGCTGATGTGATTAGGTCCTATGATGGTGTCCCCTGAAAAGATATGTGGACAAAGTTGGCAATGGGCTTTGTTGCAAGGATAGGTTCCTGGGTTAGTGTTTTTGTTGTGTGGTGTGTGGTTGCTGGTGAGTATTTGCTTCAGGTTGGGGGGGCTGTCTGTAAGCGAGGACTGGCCTGTCTCCCAAGATCTGTGAGAGTGAGGGATCGTCCTTCAGGAGATCCTTGATGATGCGCTGGAGAGGTTTTAGTTGGGGGCTGAAGGTGACGGCTAGTGGCGTTCTGTTACCTTCTTTGTTGGGCCTGTCCTGTAGTAGGTGACTTCTGGGTACTCTTCTAGCTCTGTCAATCTGTTTCTTCACTTCAGCAGGTGGGTATTGTAGTTGTAAGAATGCTTTGATCGAGATCTTGTAGGTGTTTGGCTCTGTCTGAGGGGTTGGAGCAAATGCGGTTGTATCTTAGAACTTGGCTGTAGACAATGGATCGTGTGGTGTGATCTGGATGAAAGCTGGAGGCATGTAGGTAAGTATAGTGGTCAGTAGGTTTCTGATATAGGGTGGTGTTTATGTGACCATTGCTTATTAGCACTGTAGTGCCCAGGAAGTGGATCTCTTGTGTGGACTGGTCCAGGCTGAGGTTGATGGTGGGATGGAAATTGTTGAAATCATGGTGGAATTCCTCAAGGGCTTCTTTTCCATGGGTCCAGATGATGAAGATGTCATCAATCTAGTGCAAGTAGAGTAGGGGCGTTAGGGGACGAGAGCTGAGGAAACGTTGTTCTAAGTCAGCCATAAAAATGTTGGCATACTGTGGGGCCATGCGGGTACCCATAGCAGTGCCGCTGATTTGAAGGTACACATTGTCCCCAAATGTGAAATAGTTGTGGGTGAGGACAAAGTCACAAAGTTCAGCCACCAGGTTTGCCGTGACATTATCGGGGATACTGTTCCTGACGGCTCGTAGTCTATCTTTGTGTGGAATATTGGTGTAGAGGGCTTCTACATCCATAGTGGCAAGGATGGTGTTTTCTGGAAGATCACCAATGGATTGTAGTTTCCTCAGGAAGTCAGTGGTGTCTTGAAGATAGCTAGGAGTGCTGGTAGCATAGGGCCTGAGGAGAGAGTCTACGTAGCCAGACAATCCTGCTGTCAGGATGCCAATGCCTGAGATGATGGGACGTCCAGGATTTCCAGGTTTATGGATCTTGGGTAGCAGATAGAATACCCCTGGTTGGAGTTCTAGGGGTGTGTCTGTGCAGATTTGTTCTTGTGCTTTTTCAGGGAGTTTCTTGAGCAGATGGTGTAGTTTCTTTTGGTAACCCTCAGTGGGATCAGAGGGTAAAGGCCTGTAGAATGTGGTATTAGAGAGCTGCCTGATTATCACTATAAAAGTTTTTTTTTTCCTCCTGCTAATAGCAGCTCACCTTAATAATTACTCTCGTTACAGTTGATACGGCAACACCCATTTTTTCATGTTCTCTGTGTATGCGTGTGTGTATATATATATATATATATATATATATATATATATTTCTTCCTACTGTATTTTCCACTGCATGCATCCGGTGAAGTGGGTTTTAGCCCACGAAAGCTTAAGCTCAAATAAATTTGTTAGTCTCTAAGGTGCCACAAGTACTCCTTGTTCTTTTTTCAGTAGTCAGTTTCCCCTGTTTATGTGGATTTTTCAGACAGCAATAGGGAGACAAAAGTTTAAAAAAAAAATAGGAAAACGTGTTTGTAAAACGATAAATTGACAGGAAGACTTGCAGAGAGAGAGAGAGAGAGACAGACTTTAAAACTACTTTAATTAAAAATGTAAACATTTCAAGTTGACGGCCCCTCTAAATTACCTTTTAAAATATTTTTGGTGTTGAAGGTTTATGAAGCAGAACTTCGTTAGCCTTGTAAAATTTAAAAGAAAGTTCATGTGTATCTTCTGTGCTTCTCTTTCCCTTCAGAAACTGAGAAGCATTTTGTCCCATGCTTCTTGCTACTGTCCCAAGCACTTCCTGTTTCCACATTCAAAGGAAGCCACTACTACCCTGTTAGGTGCGCAAAATGTGAGGCATGTGTTTTCTTGAGAGAGCAAACTATAAGGGAGAGGAGGAGATAACTTTCCTTTAATTTTTTTGAAACTGAATCTGTTGAATTTCTGCATATAGTGTGCAGGAATAAAAATAATGAAGACCTATTGCTTGGGTGCTCTGGGTCAGGGGGTGGCCCGGGACTGCCCCAGCAGCGGCTGATGCAGCTGGCCTGGGGGCTGCCCGAGCTGCTAGGACGACCCGGAGGTCAGTTGCAACAGCTGCTGCAAAAGTCACAGAGGTCACGGAATCCATTACTTCCATGACATACTCGCAGCCTTAGTGATAGCGCAGACATTTTCAGAACTAGTAAACTCTTCTGAGCATCGGTTCTGAATGTTTCCAGCTGATTCAATATTGGCAGAAGTCACTATATCTCCAGTACTGGCCTCAGTAGAGTTCCAAAGAGGATGGATCTAGACTGTTCTCAGTGGTACCAGATGACAGAACAAGGAGTAATGGTCTCAAGTTGCAGTGGGGGAGGTATAGGTTGGATATTAGAAAAAACTTTTTCACTAGGAGGGTGGTGAAGCACTGGAATGGGTTACCTAGGGAGGTGGTGGAATCTTTTCCTTAGAGGTTTTTAAGGTCAGGCTTGACAAAGCCCTGTCTGGGATGATTTAGTTGGGGATTGGTCCTGCTTTGAGCAGGGGGTTGGACTAGATGACCTCCTGACGTCCCTTCCAACCCTGATATTCTATGCTTCTATGAATACCGAGAGCTGTTGGATTGGCACCGGCCCAGATATCTGAACTAGTGGTACTGACATTGTCTCAGATCAGCACCACTTCTAGATGAGGTCTACTTTTTCTCGCCCTCCTCCCTCCAGTCCAGAACCTTATCTTTACTCACCAAGCTCAGGATCACTCCAAACTATGGAGGTGCATTTTAGGGCCACAGCTTATCCTTAGCCATGTGGCAACAGTCCAGTCCACCATATCTGAATCAGCCTAACCAACTTTCCTATCCTTATTTTCCACCATGGCCATATAGGTTTATAGGGGGTCACCATCAAGAATATCCAGAAGAGTATCCCCCTTTCATTCTATCTGTAAACTTGGAAGGTCTCACTCACCTATAGGCTTGATTTCAAGACATCCTTCTGAGGCTCTGCCAGTGCCTATTAAACAGGATTGGAAAGAAGATGACTTAGATTCATAGACTTTAAGGCCAGAAGGGACCATCATGATCATCTAGTCTGCCCTCCTGCACATTTCATGCCACAGAACCTCACCCTTCCACTCCTGTAATAGACCCATAACCTCTGGCTGAGTTACTGAAGTCCTCAAATCATGATTTACTGAAAGACAAAAAAGAAACTGATCCTGAACCACCAGACCAGTGTCCATCAATCTCTTCTAAACGTCCATGATCATCTCTTGATAGTTTCATCATCCCTGATACCAGCACCTAACTGTTTTAGAGCCTTCAAAACTTGCTCTCTTGAATTGCTGACCCCTTAGAAATTGAGAATTCAGTAATCAAAGACAAGGCACATAAATTATTTGATACCTTGCACTTTTGTGCTCTGGCCAGGATAGTAATGACTGTTAAGAAGGGCATTTTGGAGCCAGCAAAAGAGCTCTGGAAAACACCATCTATCTTTGCCCCCAACTGCAAAAAGAGTGGAAAAAAGTTATTTAGTGTTCCAGGGGGACTTCAAACAGTTATATACCTAACTGCCCCTGTAATCTCTATAGTCTAAGGGAAAGCTAGACAACTTGATCTTCCAAGAGCCATTCCTGAAGATCTGAAAAAGCTAAATATCTCCAGGTAGTGGGAAGGGGCGAGGGGAAAGGCTTACTTCTCTGCTCTCCAGTTATGAACAGCAAAATACCAAGTTATAGTCACCAAGTATGATTTCTTTACATGGGGTAAGGGGTCCCCCTTTTTCAACAAACTTCTTCAAGAAGCCAGGGAGGAATTAAAACATCAACTGTTAGCTTAAAAATCTCTACACTGACACCATATCTTGGTCCACGGTTGTGGCAGTTGCAATGAGGAAGGCTTTGTGGCACCAAGCATCCAGTATACCAAAAGTAGTACAGAATACCGTAGAGGACTTGCCCTTGACAGACCTATTCAGCAACTGAACAGATGAGGCTTTGCATTCTCTAAAGGACTCCAGGGCCACTCTGATATCACTAGGTAACAATACCCTGGTCTTGAGATGGAAACACTTCAAATTCCAGTCTCAGACTAGACCGAGTAGACTATTTTCAACAATTCCAGTCCCTGCGTCCTACCCACCACCTTCCCCATCATTCTTCAGGGAACCTTCTCACAAAAATCAACTGAAAAGTGGCTTCCCGGCTTTGCCTAAGAACCGTAGGGGAACCGTCTCTGGAAGTCAGGGAAAAAGGTTTCTACTTGTGATATTTTCTTATTCCAAAAAGAGATGGGGTGTTTGTCCTATCCTTGATCTGAAAGGGCTAAAGAATTATATAAATAGTCTCAGATTTGTTCTGTTTGTACAGCACCTACCACAATTGGTCCTGGTCCATGACCGTGGCTCCTAAGCACTACGATAATACAAAAAATTAATAATAATGCTAGCCTCCACCATCCCTTCTTTATAGGCTCAAGACAAGACTGGTTAGTGGCTCTAGACCTCAAGGATGCATACTTCCATATTGTGATCCATCAAGCCCACAGGAAGCATCTGCATTTTGTAGTAAGGTCAAATCATCAGTACGAGGTACTGCCATTTGTGCTCTCTGTGGCTCCAAGAGTCTTCACACAATGCCTAGCCTTGGTGGCCACACACTTGGAGGCAAGTAATTAATGTCTGTCTATATCTAGATGATTAGCTGATCAGACAGGCCTCATGAGGACATCACCACAGCCCTAAACACCATCCACAACCTGTTCAGGGAGTTGAGCTTGATAGCTACAGAAAGTTATTGCTCAACCATTTGCAGAGGATAGAGGTCATAGGAGCAATAATTGACTCCAAATTAGCAAAAGCATACCTTCCAGAGGAGAGATTTCAGCCACAGAGCCAGATAATCATCTCTAGCTTCAAGATAAATCCATCACATTGAGACACTATCTCAAACAGGTCATATGTTGGCTTGCATTTACTAGCTAGACTTCACATACACCCATTACAGGGCTAGCTGAGGTCCGTGTATTGCCCTGAGAGAGCTCATATGGACATGCATATTGTAGTCCCAGCTCATATCCTTTAATCGCAAAACTAGTGGACAGACTCCCTGAATGTTTGGATAACGGTACTCTTCCTCCACCCCTGCACCTCTAAAGACCCTGATCACAGATGCATATAGGTTGGGGTGCTCACCTGTACCATTTCCAAACACACAGAATGTGGTCCCAGGAAGAGATGAGACTCCATATAAATGTCTTGCAACTCAAGGCAATAAGATAAAGTAATCAAAAATGCTTTGCAGGCTAAAGAAATTCTATCATACACGTCATCACAGACAACACATCCCCAGTGTATTGTGGGAGTGGTGGGGGGAGCAGGAGAGGTGAATGTGTGTCGCCTATGTTCCAAGAGGCAATCAAATTATGGATGTGGTATCAACTTATGGGATAACCT